>NC_091473.1:83130316-83731967 GCF_036971445.1 Narcine bancroftii
CTCTCTGCTGCTCTTATGGTCCAGTGGATTGACCTCCAATCTGATGCTCTTTTGCAACCATACCACACTATAATACAACTGGCCAGGATGCTCTTGAAAGAGTTCCTGTAGAAAGTTGCAGGTTGGTGCCCAATAACCTTACCCATCTCACTCTTGTCAGGAAGTGCAGTCATTGTTGCACCTTCCTGACAAGGGAGGCGATGTTTTGTATCCAGGATAGTGCTTGGTGCTCTCTACTCTCTCCAATACCGAGCTATTATTGTGCAGTGGAGGGTGGTCAGCCTTGGTCCTTCTGAAGTTCACAATCAACCCCTTTTGTCTTGTCCACATTGAGACTCAGGTTATTATTCTCACACCAAATCACGAGATTTTCCACCTGCTCTCTGTAGTGGTACTCAATGTTGTTGTTGTTGTGGCCAACTACTGTCATGTCATCTGCAAATTTGATAACTCTGTTGGAGCTGGATCTGGCGTTGCAGTCATGAGTCAGTAGCGTGATCAAAAGTGGGCTGAGCACACAGTCCTGAGGTGTTTAAGTATTCAACATGATGATGTTCAACATTCTGCTGCCAACCCAGACTATGATCTTTCATGACTGAAGGAAAGTGGTCGTTTTAAGTGTTCATACAAATATGGCAGCACAATATAGGAGGACTTTAACCAAAAATCTGCCCAGGTAACTAATCATGGTGAAAGACTAGAAAACTAGAGGGCAGCATGGTTGGCGAAGGGTAACACAAAGCCTTTACCGCGCCAGCGATCAGGACTGGAGTTAGAATCCTGCGCTGTCTGTAAGGAGTTTGTACATTCTCCCTGTGTTTTCCCTGGGGCCTCTAATTTCCTCCCACCATTTAAGATGTACTGGGTGTGTAGGTTAATTGGGTGTAAATTGGGCAGCATGGGGTTGTGGGCCAAAATGGCCTGTTAACGTGGAGTATCTCTAAATTAAAAAAAAAATTTAAAATCACCTTCTGTAAAAATACTTTTGGAATATTGTTTCCTGATCCATTTCTTGATGAGAAAACTTTATTTTTCCCTATTGCACGAGTAGATTCTATCAAAAGACTGGTGCAAATTATCTAATTGAAGTAAAACAAATATTTCCACTGGCTTTAACAATACAAATATTAAAATAGATTGATGATGTAGAACAAATGCAGTTTTCACTACAGTTAAGGCTTATCAAACAGCTTCTGAAGTCAAACAAAACCATATTCAAAGTGAATTTTAGCTGCAATTTAACCTGACAAAATGTGCTCATCTGATTTTTCTTTTAATCTGTATTGCCTCCAAACAATGCATAATAAATTTTAACCATCTACACAAAAGACAGCGTACAACACTATTATCACTTCAGCTGCATACCACTCATGAAAAGTGTTGTCTTTGTTATTTAACATATTGCAGTGATGTTTTAAAATTGGAATTTTAACATTTAATTACTAAGCTGTACTAGTGGGTCTTTCGATCTATAAAGCCTCTGTTAGAATGAGTGAAAGTATATTTTTGCTCACGGGATGTGAAATATTGGCAAAGCCTGCACTCATTTCCTGTCCCTAGTTACTTGAGAAGTTGCTAGTTCACTTGGCAAAGGTCCTCTCAAAGTATGGTTCAATTTGAACCCAGCCTTTGTGATTTACGGTATTTGTAGGTCAGAATGGTACGTGGAAGGAGATGAGGCAAAAATCGCTACAGCTTTGAATGGTGTATTCCTGCTACATCCGCCTTCTGTTGGTAGTTTAATCAGTTACCACCAGTCACAAGTGGATATTAAGTTCGAGTTTATTTATCATCCAATTGTACCAGTGTACAGAACAGTGCAAAGCATGCGTACAGATGTAACACACATACAGATTAATGATACATATATAAAATACATATATACATAGATTAAAATATTATTAATAAATAATAGAGATTTGTTTTAGCATTCATTCATCAGTCTCACTGCCCATAGGAAGAAGCTGCTTCTCAGCCTGGTTGTTCTGGCTCAGATACTTCTGTATCTTTTTCCCCAACAGGAGCAGCTAGAACATGCTGCATGTGGGGTGGTAGCAGTTCTCCTTGATTTTGCAAGCCCTCTTTAAATAGCGATCCTGCTAAATCACATCAATGGTGGGCAAAGACTCCAGTGATCTTCTTTGCCACTTTTTTGGTCCTGTGGATTGACCTCCAATACGGTGCTCTACAGCAACATACCATACTGTGATGCAGCCTGCCAGGACACTCTCGATAAAGCTCTTGCAGAAAGTTAACAGAATGGTGGCTAGTAGCTTTGCCCACCTCAGCCTTTTAAGGAAGTGCCATCACTGTTGCACCTTCCTGACAAGTGAGATGTTTTTTGTCCAGAATAGGTCACTTCTTCAGAATCAAAATCAGGTTTGTCATGAACATGCACCATGAAATATGTTGTTTTGCAGCAGCAATATTGGGCATCACACGTGCAAAAATTGCTATAAATTACATTTCCCTAGTTTCTGTCTTAAGTGGACTCGAAGGAACTCCACTGTCTCCACTTCCGAGTGGAAGATGGTTATCCCCAGTCCTCCTGAGTCCACCATCATCTTCATTGTCTTGTCCACATTGAGACTCAGTTTGCTATTTTCGATCATTTCACAAGATTTTCCACCTCTTCTTTCCTCTCTCTTGCCTGAATTTCTATACTCTGCTCATTTCTCAACCATGTAGGCAGCAATATTAGAGTCCCACATGTTAACTAAAGCTTTGAGTTCATTTACTATTTGGCTTTCTTGGATTAAAATAGATACCATTTAGCTTTGTATTCCCCTCATAAATGTATTGTGCTGTTCTGCAATCTACATCCTTACTTTTTCTCCTCTAGGCAACTTTACCTCCCCATCTGAAGATCTGCTCTGATCCCTCTTCACATTCCAGGTCAGTTTAAACCAGAGACTAGGAGGAGCCTGGAATGTATTGCCAGAATTGGTGGTGGAGGCTGGTCAATAGGGACATTTCAAAGTCTTAGAGAGGCACATGGATGCAAGAAAAATAGGTTATAGCTGTGAGGTAGAGGTTTAGATTGTTGATCAGGTTTGTATATGCCGGCACAACACCGTGGGCCAAAGAGCCTATACTGTACCGTAAAGTTCTAATTGCCCTCTAATAATCTAATAATTCTCTGTATTTTGACTCATCGTTTGTGCTGATGAAACCAACTACTGTTGCATCATCTGCAAACTTGATGACTCTGTTGAAACTGCATTTGGCATTGCAGTCATGGGTCAGTAGCCTTGAGGTGCGCCAGTGCTCAATATTCTGCTGTTAACCTGGACAGACTGTGGTCTTTTCGTTAGGAAGTCTAGAATCCAGTTACAGAGAGTGGTGTTGAATCTCACCAGCCTATAGGATATGATTATATTAAATACTGAGCTGAAGTCAATGAATAGCAACCTGACATGTAAGGTGTCATTCTCAAGGTGGTTCAGGAAGGAGTGAAGGGTCTATGGAAAGGTTCCATCTGTAGGTAAATTGAAATGGGTGTCGGACTCCAAAACTTTGTTCTTATCTATTGGTTAGATTGCAAAAATTGTCTACATTACAATAGTTTTCAAATTTTTTCTTTCCACTCACATTCCACCTTCAATAATTCCTTTGCCATAGGTGCTCTGTGATTAGTAAGGGATTACTTAAAGTGGTATGTGAGTGGGGAAAAATGATTGAGAACTACGGCTCTAGATTCAGTTGTTACTGAAATATTTTGCTTGAGAAAAATTGTTATTGCCCCATTTCCTTTAGTGTTATAAATCTGTGCACATATCTAGTCAATTAGGTACGATTAAAACAGTGGTTTTCAATTTTTTTTCTTTCCACTCACATATCACCTTAAGTAATCCCTTACTAATTTCAGAACATCTATGGCATAAGGATTACTTAAAGTGGTATGTGAGTGAAAAGAAAAAGTTTGATAACTACTGGTCTACAACATACTGCATCTAATGTTAAGTATTGAGTTGTAGCTTCTTCAAGCAGGCAGTGTTGTTACACCTGGTACTACTTCCAGCATGCCATCTTTGAAATAGAACATGGGGACAGGCCCTTTGGTCCAATTAATTCTCACCAATCACCAAGCAACTATATTTACACAAATCCTATCCTGATCCATTTATTCCCACAATCCCATCAACCCTTTGATTCTTCCATTCATCTACACACAAAGGGTCATTGAGATTGGCTAATTACTCTGCAAACCAGGACATTTTTTGGGAAGTGAGAGAAAACTGGTGTTCCTGGAAAAAAACGATCACAGGGAGAACATTGAAACTCCACACAGACAGCACTGGATCACAGGAACTGTAGGCAGATGGAACCTGAGTCACTGGAGCTGTAGGCAGCAGCTCTATTAGTGTGACTCATAGCCAGGGTTGTCTTCTGCTGTGATATTAATGGCAGAGAGAACAAAATGCCAGTGAGCCTCACATTAGTAGTAGGGAAACTGTTGGAAAGAATACTTAAGGATAGTGTAATGTGGATTGTGGAGCATAATATTGCCTGTCTGGAATCTGGTGGGAATGTAGATTGTGGGTCATGTGATCTCTCTGGCTGGAGCTTAGTCAGAAGCCACCTCACCTGCCAATCAAGGGTTAGATCTGCCCATCTGTGAGGCTGATGCATGATTTGCCCTGGCAGCTGATGTGTGATTGGCCCCCCAAGTGCCAATCAATGGTTAGATCTGTCCACAGGTGAGGGTGATGCACAATTGGTCCTTGGAGGTCAAATGGATGGATCTTGCATTGAAAAAAAGCCATGTCTAGTCTCTCTCTCTATTTTTTACTGCTGCCTTCAAACCATCCCTGAAGGCCAGGCAACTACAATCAGGATCTGCAATCAGATCCTGAGCTGTGGTTGATGCTGGAAACCAGGTTTATATGTACAAACTTGTTAGCTGTAATTAATTTATTGTTTATTAGTGTGCTATATTTGCTACAGATAGAGTTGTGGGTACCGAGTGTTTAACCCTTGTATTCCTAATCAGGAGTTGAGAATGTTTACCAGTGATTTATTTGCACCTGCTGTGTAGTTATTTGCATATTATTGTTGTGTATGTTAGTTGTGACCATTGCTGAACTGAAAACTGCGAGCCAAGGGCAAACCCAGAGGCTGACAGCAATGGGCCCATTCCGGATCCTGAGCAGCAGCAATACTGGAGATCAAGTTCATGTGTATGTACTCGTTTGTTAAGTGGTAATACCATACCTGTGGGTAGTGGGTGCTGAAGAAATTAAAACCTCGTTTCACGGTATACCGTGTCCATGTGGGTGATGAAGTTAAACCCTTGTTTCTCAGCATACTGTGCCTGTATAGTGTGTGCCTTTTGTGAATTTCTGTATGTAAATAAAGACTTTGTTGTGTTGTGTCCAGCCTTGATTCTCTTTGAACCCATTCTCGTAGGTGCAGATGCAAGGGATCCATGGTGAATTGACAGTTTGGATATGGAATTGGCTGACCCATAGAGGACAGAGGGTAATGGGGGATGGTTTTTTTTTTGGCTGGAGGTCCATAACTAGTGGTGTTCTGCAGGATTGGTATTAGGAACCCTGATGTTGGAGATACATATAAATGACTTGGGTGGAAAAGTAGGTGGATGGGTTAGTAAGGTTTCAGATGACACCAAGGTTGGTACAAGTAAAACATGAAAGTGTGCAGACACCATGGTTGAAGTAAAAACACAATGCTGGAGAAACTCAGCGGGTCAGTGTCCTTTATATAGCTAAGATAAAAATGCATAAGTGACATTTCGGGCCTGAGCTCCTCATCAAGCTGGTAAGAGTTGTGGACAGTGGAGAGGGATATTAAAGTTTATAACAGGATAAAGATCAGTTACAGACATGGACAGAGAAATGGCAAATAAAGTTTAATGGAGATCAAATATAAGGGAACGTTCACAGTTAATCATAAGATTCCTAAAAGCATTGATGTTCAGAGGGATCTGGGGTTCAAGTCCATTGCTTATTGAAAGTGGCAAGACAAATAGATACAGTGGTAAAGAAGGTGTATAGATTACAAGCCTTCATTGGGCAGAGCACTGAGTTTCAAAGAAAGGACGTCAGGGTGAAGGTGTCAAACTTTGTTTAGACCACACTTGGTGTATTGTGAGTAATTCTGGTTGTCTCATTACAAGAAGGAAATTGAGTCTGTTAGCACAATGCTATTATAGTGCCAGTGGCCCAAGTTCAAACCCATTGTTATCTACAAGGAGTTTGTACATTCTCCCTGCATTTTCATCGGTTTGCTCCAGGTGATCTTGTTTCCTCCCACATTCCAAAGACGTTCTGGATTGGTGGGATGATTGGCTACATGGGTGTATTTGGGTGGCGTGGTCTCATGGGCCAGAAGGGCACATTTAAAAACTAAAATTGTGACATTGTTGCTTGACTAACCTGAGGGACAGCTCCCACAATTCTGGCATGTGAGGGAGGGGAGCAGGATCTTAAAGGTTTGGCTGGGCTGGATGTCTCTTTGTTGTGGCTTCAGGTAATCCTATTTTTAATCATATTCTCGATCTTCATGGTGAGGTACAACTGATGATGACTTGATAATCACCTTATTGAGGATCTGGCATCATAGATGAACCAGACGAGCACCATTTTGTTTCTTAAGATCATCAGTGAATCTAATCAATTTTTAGACAACGCAGTAGTTATGAGATTAATATTACCCTATTGTCACAATTAATGACCTTTAATTCAAGTTATATTGAACAAGGTTTAAATTTCTCAGCTGGTTCTCTATTCAACCATGACTTCAGTGGAGCACTTTTAACAAATATATTTCACCTAATTTTAAAAAAATGGGAGAGCACAATGAAAATCCACACCAATAATAAACACCAGCACAGAACACTACAAGTCTTTTATGGACTTTTCTGATAGAGGTAATCGATTGTTTTATAGTTCAGTTCAATCTCATGACATTCCCAAACAACATATCTGAGCCAAACTCAAGATGTAATTTGTTAGGCAAAGAATCTCAAGGACATTCAAAAGTATCTGTTTAGCACACCAAAACGTGCAAAGTCCCTGAGCAGCAACATACCTCAACGAAATTCTACAAATAAACTGAACTTGTCCAGAAAAACAAACTACTTGAACAAAATTGTACAGTGATCTTCTTGACAGAGAATACTCCAGCGAATCTTTGCTTTTACTTGGTTTCATCTGACCAGGTAATTTCATAGTCCCTGTATACAGTCTTCAACTTTTCCACAGAAATGGAGTGATCTGCTTTCCCAAAACCCTGAAAGAGAGGGAGTATTAACATAAAGTGTATTTACTAGCATTGAACACAATAGCCTCAGCAGTGAGAGTTCAGCTGCAGTTCCTGGTCAAACTGCCAAGTAAATTCAGGATTAGGCATAGTAACTGAAACCTCCATGAAAAGGTGACAGGTTAACACAAGCCCAGGAAATGTCCTTACAGAAGAGGGCAAGGAGAAAAAATAGCTACATTCAAAGTCTTTTGAACTCAACTCTGGCATTCATATGTCAGGTTTAACATATGGAGATGTCCCAAGGAATTTCAGAGGTGAGCTGAGACAAAGATCAGACAGCAAGTTAACAAGTGGGTTATAGGTAAGAGTATCCTCGATATGGTTCATCAAATCTAATTGCTATTGTGTGATCTGCGTTTGGTACTTCATGCTAATTGACATTTCAAATTGCTTTCTTAATTTTACAGCTCTAAGCAACAAAATCTTTTTAAGTTTTGCTGGTAAACTTTAAAAGCAATTGCGACTTATGTTTAACAGCATTATCCCTTAATCCAGAGAAGATGCTCACTGTCACACCATAACTGTCAACATTTGTATCATGAAGCCAAGGCCACCTTCAACTTCTAGCCATGGGAAATTCAATCCCCATTATGAGAAGACTGCAAACCCACGTTTAGTTAAAAATAGAGCATCTAAATGCATCCAAATTGAAACACTCCATTTAGAATTCATAATCTTGCTAATGTCTAGAGAATGTTTAGGTGTGGGAATAATGAGATATGTGCTGTTTCATCACAGGTAAAAGATTTTCAAAGTCCTCGGCACTACATGTGACTAGCAACTCATCATTAACACTGGAGGAGAGCCTGTGTGGCCATGTATCCAACTAGCCAAAGCAACCCAGCAGAATGATGAAACAAAGGGACCACATCGCGGAGCTAGAGCCCAAAAGAGAGAAGATCTACAACAGTCTGCCAAAATCGCTGAGATGGTAACTCAAAACCTGAGATGGAAGAATGCCTAATACATTCCAGATTATTCTTCCCGTTGAACGACTGCATGATTTCCATTCGACCTTCTCAATGTCTTCTGGTTCAAAATGGTGATTAAAAATTGCCTCATATTTACCCAGTGCACCCATGAAGAGCAAAGTGAAAGAAAATCCTGAAGTCCTGAAATAGAGCTGTAAATATCACCATCTTAATGCCAATCATATGGACGCTGTGAGACCTGCTGAGTTCCTCCAGCATTTTTGTATTTTTACTATAATCACAGCACCTGCAGTTTCACGCCAATCATTTTGAGTCCAGCTGAATTGTCATTGTACCAGTACTGCATTTCTGCATTTTCCACTGTGCTCTTCTTTCATAAACTTTGTTATATCATACACTATACATGAGACAGCATGAGGCGATTCACCAGGCTGATACCTGGAATGGCAGGAATGACTTATGAGGAAAGATTGCGGAAATTGGGATTGTACTCCCTGGCATTTAGAAGATTGAGAGGGGATCTCATAGAGACCTACAAAATTCTGGCAGGACTGGACAGAATGGATGCAGGTGGGATGTTTCCAATGATGGGAAAATCCAGAACCCGGGGCCATGGTTTGAGGATAATAGGCAAACCATTTAGGACCGAGATGAGGAGGAATTTCTTGACCCAGAGGGTGGTGAATCTGTAGAATTCATTGCCACAGAGGGCAGTAGAGGCAGGTTCATTAAATCTATTTAAGAGGGAATTAGATCTATTTCTTCAGTATAAGGGTATTAAAGGTTACAGAGAGAAGGCGGGGACGGGGTACTGAACTTTAAGATCAGCCATGATCTTGTTGAATGGCGGAGCAGGCTCGAAGGGTCGAATGACCTACTCCTGCTCCTATCTTCTATGTTTCTATGTACATATACAATTCACACTAAGCGTACCATTTTTCTCATATTATTTCCACAACTAAACAGTTCAAGAAGTTTATACTTGGGCTTCATACCCTGGTTACACAATATTGGAGGGTCTTTATTGGTGGTCTTTCCCCATTGAGCCTTTGCTGCAGCCACTTCAAGCTTCAGGGTTTCTCATGCCATCATCCTGGATGGAAATGCACCGGTTGGCCACATTTGACTGCCATTGTTTGTATGTGAACAGCCTGCAGATTCCTGTGCTATTATAACAACCGGATGACCTTTGATTTTGCTGTCATTTTCTAAATCTTTTTGACAAGGCTAGGAGGACAGTTTCATCCCTACACAGCTCCACTTTCCCTGAGTTTAGTGCAGGCATTGGCAAATGTAAAGCCACATTATCTCCTGACAGCCAAACATTTACTTTGTTTCTTCAGCTAAGTGTGGCGCTGATTTCTTCCCCAATGGAAATGCATCCTACAAGCTCCACTTAATGCAGGTATCCATCCGATTTGTATCCTTTCCTTCCTAATATAACCTGAACATTCATATAAATCTCAATATTTTTTGCAGGATAATACTGTAACAGAAATGTAGAATTAATGAGTTGCTTGGGCTCCTTCAAAACCTTAGTGTATTAGATTGCTATCACTCAACAGTGAAAGGGCTGAAGCCATTTGGCTCTGCGGGATATTCTGCCAGATGGTTGATCGTCTGTGACCTTGGATCTGGCTGCTCATTTTAATTAACCACACAATCTTCTGCTAATAAGTAGTGAACTCAATACATTTCTTGAACATTCAAACACTAATTCCAAGAAAGTACAATAAAGCAGTAGGCAATAAACATGCAGGTATTGTTCTCGGCACTCCTGACCTTATTTCCCATCCTGACCTTAATTCCCAGTATATCACAAAGCGCAGGCATTCTTAGTATTGGGATGATATTTTCAAGGCTTAAGTGTCTTTGCATTCTACTTCAGGAGTTACAAGAACTTACTGTTGAAAGACCAAATACTCTTATTTTCTTCTGTTTGCTGTTGTGATCAATCTTTCCTCCTCCCAGACACTTGCACTCCAGTTCCAGGTTCTCCATTTCTGTATTCAGCTTTTCAAAGATGTTAGCTGCACAAGGAAGAGAATGTGGTTTATAATCTACATAATGATACCACTTTCATCAAAGTTTCCTGCAGGTTTTAGAGATTTAAATTATTCAAACCCAAGTATTTTTAGAACTTACATGGCACCCAGGAGTATTAATGAAACATACATCTTCTGTTCCTAACCATTTAGTAACTTAAGTCCTGTGAAGATCATGATCACTGAGGGAATGCCATCGCCACCATTTCTCCAAAGTTGTCTATCACAAGATTTTGATGAACCAGTTCACAGATTCTCATTTCTTTTCCAGCTGTGCAATTCACAAGATGCAGTCTGGTCTTTCGCTGGGAGTTTAGACAGTTATTCTTAAATTACATAATCTGGGTTTTTTTTTCGTAGCTACCTGATTTATTTCTATATATTGAAGGAATCAAGGAATGTGGATGTAGAGTAGAGAAATAGAGTTTGAGGTAGATTGGCCATCATGTTGAGCAGCAGAGCATGCTTCTATTTCTTGGTTTCCCATAAACCCTATCCAGTTGGTCCCAACTATTTCCACTTCCCTAACATTACACCACTCCGTTCTCCTTTCTAAGCTCCTCCTCCTTAGATACTCCTTGTCTCCAATCACGAATAAAAATCATTCCAAACATTTATGAGGCTTCATGGTAAAGCAGGATAAAGAACCCTGATCTACATACCAATTTTCATTTACAGTTCTGTACTTTTAGATCAATGAGAGCAAAATCATTAGTGCCCAGGGCGTCAGGAAGTCACTAAAGTAATAAAGCAGCAGTGGGAAAGGTGTTGCGGTTGCATACTTTCATCTATCAGGAGGAGGAGAGTGAGAGAATCAGGATCACCCACATGGTGGTGAGCCAATGAGAAGGTCAGAGGAGTTTAGCTGGGTGGTATTTGGGGAGTTGAGGAATGCAATGTTGTGTCTAGTGAATAAGAAAAGAAAGTTGACATCATGGTGTGAAGAAAGGAATGAATGTTTTCTTTATTTGTTTGTAAGCTATGGTAAATCAGTGCTGTTACAAAGGTGAAGATTTTTAAAATAACAGATGCTGGAAATCTGAAAGATGAACAGGATATACTGAAGGCACAGTGGGTCAGGCACCAGATATAAAGAGAGAAAAACAAAGAATCACACAGCACAGAAAACAGGAGCTATGGCCCAAATTGTCTATGCTGATAAACAAATGCCATTTGCCTGCATTCAGCCCATATCCTTCTAAACCAGTGATTCTCAACCTTTTTCTTTTCATTCACATTCCACCTTAGGCAATCCCTATGCCATCAGTGCTCTGTGGTTAGTAAGGGATTGCTTAAGGTGTTATGTGAGTGGGAAGGTTGAAGGTTGAGAATCACTGCTCTAGACCCGATTGTTACCTTAAGCAATACCATACTAATCATAGAGCACCTATGGTATAAGGAATATTTAAAGTGGTGAGTGTAAAGAAAAAGGTTGAGAAACACTGTTCTAAACATTTCCTCTCCATATACATTTCAAAATTATTTAGGATATTACAATAGTCCCCATTTCTACCACTTCCTCTGGCATTGCATATATCCACCAATCTTGAAGAAGGTCCCTTCTAAATCTTTCACCTCTCACCTTAAATCTGTGTCCTTTAGCTTTAGGTTCCCTAACTCACTTACCTTATCTTTGCCCCCTCCATAGACTTCATCTGCATCTCCCTCTGCTTTGGGAAGGCACCCAACAATCTGAAAAACCCCATTACACCCCGGACACATTCTTTTCTCTCTCTTCTCATTGGGGAGAAGGTTTAAGAGTGTGAAATCACACACAAACAGGATTCAAGAAAGGTTCTTCCTATAGCCATCAGGCTTCCGAATGAATGCAACAGTGTAAACCATTTTGCCCTTGCTCACACCAAAATGATCATTGTAACTCTGCACATGTACTTTTAATTTAATTTAGATCTACAACACAGTTACAAGCCCACAAGCCTGTGCAACCCAAATCAACCTACAACACATCCACATTCTGAAGAATGGGAAGAAACAGGAGCACACAGAGGAAATGCACTGTTACGTCACAGACCAGCTGCAATGGAAATTCACCAAGGCAATTTTATTATCCTCTTTTAAAACACTATTTATTAATAACTATTAATATAACACATTAGTCAAATCAAACCAAACTATGTGCGAGTGTAGGTGTGCATGTGAGAGAGATACCTAAACCATTACAGCTTAGGCACAATTCTGGAAAGTCATTACAAAGTTCAGTCTTAGAAATCCATTGTCAAAACACAGGCTTTTAAACTGATGCACAGAAGTAATCACAAAGGAGATGGGAGAGATTGAGCAACCAGACTGCTGAAAACTCACAAATCCTCATTGAGTTTCTTCCAAAAAAATATTCTTTAGTACAAACAGTTCCCTTGCATAGGGAAAATTAGTTTTCAAAACCCAGGTACAGGTCAATCGACATGACCATTACTTTGGACACAATCTGATGCAGCAATTCTCCTTTCTCTGTCAAGAATCAGCCGAATTATCCATTCTCACACAGTCATTCCTGCTCCATGTTCGATGAGATAGCTGCTGCTCAAATGTGCTGTTTCCTTCACCCTCCACCCACATGACTCTCATCACACGTGTCCCTTGAAAAAACAACAAATGCTCTTTCTCCTCTCCAAAGTAGCAAATTTGGGAACAGCCTGTACTTGCTGTTACCAACCAGTCTCTCCACAGCTGTGAATGGTTGCAGCCTATTCTAGTCCTAAAAGTGATACTCACACTAAATGAAATTGGAGCTTTTAATACCACGCAGACATAGGGAGAACATACAATACTCCTTACAAACAGTAATGAATTCAAATCTGAGTTGTTGGTGTAGCGTTTGCGCAACGTGGCCATGCAGAAGAACAATACACACATCAAAGCTTTGAAGTCAAGACTGGTTTATTGCACTGGTCATTGAGTTTATATGGTTCCCAGGCACTGCCGTCAGGGCACTACGTCTTCGGAACGTCGGACTGGGATTGCCCAGCATTCCCGCCACAGTTCACCGTCTTCCCACCGTGAAGGAGGTCACCTGCAATGACGGCCAGTGTCACCCCTCAGGTCCACATGGTCGCTGTGTTCGTCGGCCATCTTGTGGGCCAGTCCACATCTCTGTGCTCAGCCGCTACACTGGCGATGTAATAGAATTGTGCTAACTACTACACTAACTGCACCATCTTTCTCTTGTATTTCTACATTATACAGTCGAATAATGTATGTTCCAGTTAACTTATTAGACTGCTCGCAGAAGAGCCTCATTGTGCAAGGAATAACACAACAAATAAAATTAAATTTAAGCATAATGTGCTGCTATATATATTACTCTATTAATCATTAAGTGTCACCCTATCAGATATTCCCTTTTTTCTACCATCCCTCGCCCATCTTCTCTGCTACTGAAAACTAACTTGTTTGACCTCTTTCCCATTTCTAACAAGGGATTTCTAACCTGAATTCTTGACAGTTTATTTTTCCACAAATGCTGCCTGACCTGCTGAGTGCTTCTGGCATTTTGTTTTTTTTTAATTTCCAGATTTTCAGCTTTTTAAAAATTTTATTGACTGTTCATTGTCAGCTCCCCTTGCTCCTCCTCTTCCTCAGCAGTCATTGTGAGAGTCTTTCTTTATTCTGGTTTGGGAATAGGGAGCACAGCAACTAGTGATAAAGCAAGAAACCCTCTCTTCTGCTGACTGGGATGTGTCACCAGATTCACACATACACTCACAATTTTGCTTCAGAACCCTTTTAGTGGTCTCCATCATTTTGTTGATGAATTTGTCTCTCATTATAATCATACTCTCCAGTTAGAGCTCTATCTGGAATTAGATCACCCTTCGTCTGAAGAGCCAGCAGATATGATGGCATGAATACAGCCTGCATAATTGACTGCCTCAGTTTGTAACCTAGAAAATTCATATGACAACTGCTGCCTCACAGCTCCAATAATCTGGGTTCAAATCTGATATCAGTGCTATCTGTGTGAAGTTTACTTGCTCCCCCTGTGACCTTGAGATGCTCCACTTTCTTCCCCCATCCTAAAGACACACGGGTTGGGAGGTTAATTAGCTCCAGAGTATAGGTGAGTGTCAGAATCTGAGAAGAGCGGATGCTAATGTCATGGACTTGGTGGGCCACCAGGTCTGTGCTTTCTCACAGATCATTTTAATATTAAATGACTGGGATGGTTCCAGTTGAAACCAGTTCTGGTGTGCCATCTCATCTGCATCCCAGAGATGTTAAAATACCAGTGAATGTACAAGTCTGTCATCTTGGAGCAAGGTCATAAATTATCTCAAAGGACCAATCTCTATGCAGGTTGGGCAGAAGGAGGAGTTTTCGCCAATAAGCTTCCACAAATGATGAAAACCAAATTATTGGTTTTAATGATTCCAACGTAGGCAGTCATGTAGGGAGGGCAAATGTGATCGAAGGTACATAACATTCCATGTTCCTCAGCTCCTGGCAACTATGAATTACTGAGCCTCTTAAGATCTGGAAGGAAATTCTGAAGGCCACAAGTAAAAAGTCTCTTCTCTACCAGCTGTGCCATATTGCCATTGCACATGCCTGTATGAAAAGTTGACTGCACATCCTGGAAGGTCTCAATCAACAAAGTGCACAAATTGAAATCGATACACTAAACTCCAGGCAACCTTTGTCTCACCCAACCAGTTATTCCCTTTGTCCTATCCATCTCTTCCCAACTTCCCCGAAACTTTAGACAAACTTGGTGTCTTGCTTTTGAAGTTCTGATAAACTCTTTGGCCTAAACCATTAACTGGTTTCTCTTTCTATCTATTCTGCCTGATCTGCTGAACGTTTTCAGTATTTTCAGACTCAAACTTCATCACCTTTTGCAAATGAAAGTACTTTAGCGACAAATTACCAGTGAGATGATAGTTTTAGCTTGTTCCATATCTAGATTTCTTGAATCATGCTTAAGTCATGCAGCAGGGTTGATTGGATCTGCCAAGTTGAAATCCTCACCGACACACGTGGGAGCTGTATTTGGTCACTTCAAAACTGGGAGGCGGGTCTTCACGTAATTAAACATTCAAAAACAAAACATATAAGTCCCCTTTTTGCGCTACCCAACACAAACAAAATTATTGCCCGCACTCAGCAGATGCCGCCTGGCCAAGAACCCGGGTTGGTGCAGACCTCGGCACCGTTCCTGCCCCGGCCGCACTTACTGTGATACTCGGCGCTTTGGGTGCCCCGCACGATGTCCTTGTATTCCGTGCCATCCTTGAGGCTCAGCCTCACCAGGATGTACTTGAATACCCCCTCGGGGTCGATCTCCACGTCCGTCACGCTGGCCAAGGTGGCCATGTTCCTGCAGTCCCAGCAGCAGCAGCGCAGGCTGGCGGACGGACGGTCCAGCGGCGGAATGGCGGGCGATGCGCCAGGCCGACGCCGCCAGCGCGGACATTGCGCGAGGACGCCGCCAGCGCGGACATTGCGCGAGGACGCCGCGGCCTCGCGCGGCCCTCACTCAGCACGTGGAGCCAATGGGCTGAGGAGGGGAGGTTGAGATCCTTCCCACACAAAAAAAGTGTCAGGGCTGGTTCAGAATTCTGCAAAATAAAAAGGAACAAGAGTTGGAGAATACTTTTGTAAGAAGCTTGAAAACTGGCTGGAAAAGGGACAAGCAGGTAAAAAGAAAAAGGTTGATGAAGAGAAATGTAATAATCCCTATGGTCAGAAATGGAAGAACAATTAAACAGATGCAGTACTTCATTTCTGTCTTCACAGAAGAGAAAACAAATAACTTCCCAAATTGCTAGAGAAACAAGAATCTAATGAAAAGGAAATTCGTATTAGTAGGAAGTTGATGCTGGAGAAATATCTCCTCTGGTCAACTGCATGCCACAGTCATGAAATACATTTTTTTTTAAAAATGTTTAAATTATGTAGCCATTGCTTCAGACTGGAGAGTGGTAAAAGTAGCCCCACATCTTTAAAGGGAGAATGGAAAGCAGCCGAACCAGTTGTAGGGGAAATGTCTACATTAATCTACAGCCTGAGTTAGATACAATTGTGACTTAAAATTGGCAGGAAGAAAAAAAAATCATCTAAAAATAAAGGAATTGCAGAGTTCTGGGATGCGGAATAATGTACTTGTCCTACCACATTCTCTATATCTCTGCTGGCCATTTCTCTGCTAAATCATTTATTTGAAATTTTGCCTCAGTTGCACACTGATTGTGGCATACCTATATCCCTATTATTAGCTACACATAAGATATACAAGTGTTAGAAACAGAAGTACCTTCACAGAAATTGCTCGAGACAAAAATTGAGAACAAAGAACATTTATTATACAACAATGCAAAGTTGGGTGATTCCCCTTACCCTGGGAATACACACATACACTGGGGCTCACCCCAACTTTTATACAGTTCATTTCAGTATAGGAATACCCCCCCCCCCTTACATTCTTCTGCCTCCTGGAGAGGTTTGGCATTAGGCAATCCTGCCTGCCTACATGCTGTTTCTGTGCACTTGAAGGACCAGGGGGTATCCTGTCAATGTCTTATCATGTCATTATCCTCATTGTCCTTATTCACAAACCTGTCTTTGTTCTAATTTACACCTTCCCGACCCTCAGGGCTGTGTCCTCTTCATATGTAGAACTGGCTAATACAGTCTAAGGCTTACTAATTACATATGCAAACATGCTAATTCTATCTGGGGCTAGAAGACCCTTATCTTATTCAGACTAACTCTACTTCCTACATTCTATTATCTATTGTCTATCCTTATCTCATTCATACAGTGAACTTGCTGATTCTGTCTAAAGGCTAGGAGATCCTTATCTTACTCAGACTGATTCTGCTTCCTGCATTCTAATATCCATGTCTTATCCTGTTCATACTGGCTTTATTCATTTACCCATTTATCTATTTTAGTTTCCTCATCTTCATATTTTTATATCAGTTGTACTCATCTCTCACACAAGGAAGTACAATCTGAATCTTACTGCTAGATTGATTCGTTTGATCTTGCCCTAAAATGCATTCCCCCCCCATTGCATAAAGTGTCATGTATTTGATGTTCAGAAAGCACAACATGGAGACATGAGGCTTCATTCATTGTTTAATACAGAACTAAAATGGTCCCCCCCATTTCACAGTATACATGAGTGGCGACACCATCACGCTGGGTGTGATTTCTTTTGGTTAATAAGCACAGCATCAGTAATATTGGCTACACAGTGATGATCAAATCATTCCACATAGTTATACCAGTTTTCGTCTCAATCCACGAACTGCCCAGACTGTGCCTCCGCAATTTTGAGTCTTCTTTATTCTGTGGCCAAACTTGTAGGATTCACTGTGAGAATGAATTTTGTTTCCCTTTTAAATCTTCATCGATGCCCCCCAAAGTTCCTCAACATGATTATCCAACTGCACGAAAACCAACAAGGTCGGGTCAGATACAGCAATGAGCTCTCTGGACCCTTCTCCATTAACAATGGCATGAAGCAAGGCTGTGTTCTCGCACCAACCCTCTTTTCAATCTTCTTCAGCATGATGCTGAACCAAGCCATGAAAGACCTCAACAATGAAGACGCTGTTTACATCCGGTACCGCACGGATGGCAGTCTCTTCAATCTGAGGCGCCTGCAAGCTCACACCAAGACACAAAAGAAACTTGTCCATGAACTACTCTTTGCAGACAATGCCGCTTTAGTTGCCCATTCAGAGCCAGCTCTTCAGCGCTTGATGTCCTGTTTTGCGGAAACTGCCAAAATGTTTGGCCTGGAAGTCAGCCTGAAGAAAACTGAGGTCCTCCATCAGCCAGCTCCCCACCATGACTACCAGCCCCCCCACATCTCCATCGGGCACACAAAACTCAAAACGGTCAACCAGTTTACCTATCTCGGCTGCACCATTTCATCAGATGCAAGGATCGACAACGAGATAGACAACAGACTCGCCAAGGCAAATAGTGCCTTTGGAAGACTACACAAAAGAGTCTGGAAAAACAACCAACTGAAAAACTTCACAAAGATAAGCGTATACAGAGCCGTTGTCATACCCACACTCCTGTTCGGCTCCGAATCATGGGTCCTCTACCGGCATCACCTACGGCTCCTAGAACGCTTCCACCAGCGTTGTCTCCGCTCCATCCTCAACATTCATTGGAGCGCTTTCATCCCTAACGTCGAAGTACTCAAGATGGCAGAGGTCGACAGCATCGAGTCCACGCTGCTGAAGATCCAGCTGCGCTGGGTGGGTCACGTCTCCAGAATGGAGGACCATCGCCTTCCCAAGATAGATCGTGTTTTATGGCGAGCTCTCCACTGGCCACCGTGACAGAGGTGCACCAAAGAAAAGGTACAAGGACTGCCTAAAGAAATCTCTTGGTGCCTGCCACATTGACCACCGCCAGTGGGCTGATATCGCCTCAAACCGTGCATCTTGGCGCCTCACAGTTTGGCGGGCAGCAACCTCCTTTGAAGAAGACCGCAGAGCCCACCTCACTGACAAAAGGCAAAGGAGGAAAAACCCAACACCCAACCCCAACCAACCAATTTTCCCCTGCAACCACTGCAACCGTGTCTGCCTGTCCCGCATCGGACTTGTCAGCCACAAACGAGCCTGCAGCTGACATGGACATTTACCCCCTCCATAAATCTTCGTCCGTGAAGCCAAGCCAAAGAAATCTTCATCGTCTGGAACATCAGGGAGGTAGCTTTGATCCTCGACATCAATCTGAGCCATAAGGATGGCACAGAATACAAGAACATGACAGATATTGGCAGAATATTTTTTCATTTTTTGCCAACAATTTTTAAAATTAAATTAGATCCATGCCCTTTAACTTCCCTGTTTGGTTTTTCACGAGAACCAGACAATGAATTTTTGCAAAAGTTTTGCTTACTGAAATAAAATTTGGGATTATGATAGACAACTTCAAAAGTAATTTCAGACTTTTTATATCATATAGGAAGTTCGAGAAACATTCAATTAATTTTAATTTAGCATGTTTAATTGCATAATGATACTGACACATTGCGTTAGTTCAACCTGTTTTGCTACTGATTTTCATTGTACACGGCATCTGATGCCTCTAGTGTCAGTGTCTAACAATAGTTATCCAACACTGATGGATTCTAGTTGCCCTGATTCCCCTTTTTTTGGTTGCAATGTCCTGGTGAAAACTTTCTCCCTGTCACTTAATGTTTTTAAACTGCAATTTTGGGAAAATCGCAGAAAAAATTAACATAATTACTGCAAGTGCCTGAGTGCAACAGTCCCAGAGGTTGGACTTGCAGTCGAATGGATGACTGACAATGAATTTTTCTGGTATGATTTACACTGCAGGCTTCCTCCAAAAAGTTGTAGGGGTCCTGCAGGATAAACCGCAGTGTAGGAATTGACGCAAAATTCCTGCACATTCCTTTTTAGACTGCCCGTGTGATGGCAAAATTCCTTGATTGTGCTGTTACATGCCTGCAGTCTAAAAACCATAACTGACTGCAGAAAAATCAGGAGGGAAGAAGTCCAAGTATGAATGCAGAAAATGAATATTCGATGACATGTTGCACTTCATGGTTTCATGTTTGAAGTAGACTTAAAATATGACAGGAAATTACAAAAATAGGTTACATCTAAAAAACAGTATGTGAAAGGAAAACTTTAAGGGGATTTTCGTGATCAGCATCCCAAAATCCATAAAATACACCCAAAAGTGTTCAAGAAGCAAAATTTTTATTGTCCAGTATTTTTTTTTGCTTTAGATTTCCACCATCTGAAGCTCTGCTTTTATTCTCACAACTAGGAGTAAAGAGTGCTCAAGGCAGTATGTGAAACTTGGGATTGTTCAACATTTTTAATTAGTGATAAGAGATAGGTTGGGTATGGAAGAGTATACCTCCAAACGTTAATTCTGGTACTCAGGCATATAATTGTGTTCGCATATATTAAAAAAACATTCCAAGTTCACTTGAAGTATTTTGAATAAGATTTCTGATAAATGCATTCCTCTGTTAATTGGGGGGTTCAAACAACTCTCTTGATTCTTGCAGAGGATATTTTCAGGCTTCTGCTCCCTCTGGATCATTACCACTGTAACTTTTTTCCTTCCTGTCTGGAATGATTGTTTGAAGCCGTCCATATTTGTATTTAAATAACTCAATAATCAGAATTTACAGGAAGAATAACATTTATCTTTTGCAGAATCAGAAACTTAAATCAGAGTTGGTTCTAGGTATTTTGGATATTAATTCCCCACTGATACCTGTTGTTGGTAAGTGACTGGAAGTGTCATCTGACAGTAATCCAATCTCAGCATGTCATTCTTCAATTTTTGTATTGCTTAATTAGATTTAGTTTTGATTTAGTTTAACACACTAGAAATGAGTTCACACTTTGTAATATATTCCAAGAGAAAAAATATCCACAGCTTTATTTTATTTATCATCTCAAATACAAATTTTAGCAATAAAATGTTGGAAGCAATATATCAAACAAAAGTTGATTAAACAATATATTTTTCTCAATGATTGTTTTGTTATACTTTGATTGAGTACATTTGGATGAATTTACAACAATATTTTGTTTACTCTTCCTATGCACTTCATGTATTAGAGCTTTGTTGTTTCTATCGCAGCTGCCACCAAACTAATTGTAATGGGATAGCATTCAGTGTGTCAAATGTAATTGCAAGTTGAAAGATGCATCCATTTTATTCTGTTGGGTAAGACAATTAAAATCTGGAAAAAAAAACTTTAGACTGAAATCTTGAGCTCAATTAAGTTTTTGCTGGATGGAATGTCTTCCAGCAGTGGAGGTATATAAAAATATGCAGTTAGTTTTTTTTCCTGGGTAGAGTCAATTGATTAATTGATTATGATGGAAAAAATTATGAGGGAAAACATAAGGTCTTTGTGGACCACTGGTCATTTATTCTGTTCTTGTGCTTCAATATATGAAACAATATTTTAAAAGTTAGAATACACACAAACTTCCAGATGACCAATCCATTGACCATAAAAATGAAATTAACCACTCTTTTCTTATGATCTTATCTCTCATCAAGACCATCTCAGAGTTGTTTCATAATGTGGCTGAGGACATTGTGTGGTAGGAAGGGCTTCAGGTTTCTAGATCACTGGGCTGTGTTCCAGGGAAGGTGGGATCTGTAACGATGGGACAGATTGCATCGAACTGGAAGGGGATTAATATCTATATGGTAGGTTTGTTAGTCTTGTCCCAATGGGTTTAAACTAGATTTGCAGGGAAATTAATATGTTAGAGCAGTTAGTGAGAAGAAGGATAAAGGTGTAGCTCTCATGACTGGAGGGAGAACAAACACTTTTATTAGCTTATAACTAAGGGTAGGGTCTTACAGATGTCTTCAGAAGGGTTCTGGGTTTAGGTGGGAAACCAGGGTTATATGTGAGCAGATGGGGGCAGAGAATTTAGGGTCTGTGAATGAAGACAGAGAACATGGGTTCACAAAAATAATGGTTGAAAAATATACAGTTATTTACAAATTTACAGATTGAAGTGGTCTATGGGTCTGGAGATCCGGGTGAAGCACCTTAGCACTGGGGGGCCTTGGGATTCTTGGGTCTCCTAGTCCCCTTGTGAGGGTGGAGAGGTGGGATGGGTCTCTAGCTCAATGGTAGAGGGGGATGCACTTTCCTCCTGAACCAAATTCCCCAAGGCCCTGACTGTGGGTGGCGAGAATGAGCTCCATGGCTCGCAAGGCACCTGAGACAAGGGATCCTCTGTTCCGGCAGGTGCCAGGTCCCTGAAGGAGACAGTGGCCTCCCTGCCATCCAGGTTCTCCACATAGGCATATGTGGGATTGGCGTGGAGCAGTTTCACCTTTTCCGCCAGGGGGTTGGTCTTGTTTCTCCTCACGTGGTTTCTGAGAAGGACTGGACCAGGAGTGGTGAGCCAGATTAGGAGTGTAGTTCCCGATGCTGACTTTCTTTCGAAAGTGAATAGGAGCTCGCGAGGAGTAGTGTTGGTCACAATACTGTATTAGAATATATATTTGGGAGATAATTGGTAAAATTAGAGTAGGTTACATACATACACACATTTTAAATCGGGTCTTATTTGAAATGCTGAAGAATTCATATTCAGTGGACTTTACAGAAAATATGGAAAATGCTATGCACATTCCACAAGTAGATGCTAATGCACCTTTATAGCAACAAGGAGGAGACACTCTGGCTGTTAAAAAGCTCTTTGCAAGGGTTTTGACAAAGTGCACAGAAAGGTCACTCCTGGGTTTTGTTTATCTAAAGGCAACAGCTTGACAAAGAAGACTAACTCATATTTGCTGGAGAAGGTCAGGGGTTTTGCAAGTGAGAGAGTCACATGGGCTTTTTCGCATTCTCAGTTGGAGAGAGAGACAGAGGTAAAACAAGCTCTCTCAGCCAGGAAGCCTGAAGAAAGCTCCAGAAAGGTAGATGGCAGGAAGTGCTATCTGTCTGATGTTTCTCTTGGAATAAGTGGAACAGAAAGGAACTCTGTGGTACCCTGAAAGAAAGAGGTTATCATCTGGAGAACTCTGATGAGGCAAGTTTCATCAGCAAGACATTGTAGTGACTAATGGTGGTACCTCAGTTGTGGAAATCGTGGAACAACAAATCTCTCTGTAAACCCTACAAAAACTTTCCTGAGCAGTAAACATTTACTTTTCGAGCACCAAAGCCTGGTGAACTTTACACATGTTAAATTCTGTGCACAGTATAAGAATTGCCTACAACCAGTGAACTTGGAAGAATGAGAAGTGAGATTGAACTGTGAACCAAAGAACTTTTCTTACATTTACACACATATTACATACACGTGCACTTAGAATTAGAAGGAGGTTAAGTTGGGTTTAGTTAAGTTAATAGAGATAAGTTAAAGTTTGATTCTGTTTTCATGTTTAAAGATAATTAAAAACAACTTTTGTTTAAGTAACCATTTGTGATGGTGAATATCTATTACTGCTGGGTTTTGGGGTCCTTTGGGCTCATAACAGTACATAGTAGCAACTAGATGGAATGGAGTGCCATAGGAAGCGCTTCCTGCCAGTGTAAGTCTGGAAGCCCTTTTGACTTCAGGGCCAATTTGACAGCCTTACAGAATGTAGCTTTCTCCTTTTCAACCTGCCCATTCCCACGGGGGTTGTAGCCAGTAGTCCTGCTGGATGCAATGCTCCTCACCAGCAGGTACTGACGTAGCTCGTCACTCATAAAGGATGAGTCCCGGTCGCTATGAATATAGCTGGGATACTCGAACAGGGCAAAAATGGAGTCTAGGGCCTTTATGACTGACGAAGTGGATGTGTCTGGACATGGAATCGTGAACAGGAAGCGAGAGTACTCATCAGTGATAGAGAGGAAGAAAGTGTTCCCATTCGTGGAGGGGAGAGGTCCCTTAAAATCAATACTGAGCAGTTCGAAGGGCCTGGATGACTTGATTAGGTATGCCTTTGCGGGATGGTAGAAGTGCAGCTTGCACACCTCGCAGTCCTGGCAAGTCCTGGTCATTTCCCTGACATCTTCCATGGAGTAGGGCAGATTGTACGCCTTGACAAAATGAGCCATATGGATGACCCCTAGATGGCAGAGCTCATTATGCAGAGACTGCAGTTGGCTGGTGTGTGCAGAGTCACAGCTTCCTCTGGATAAGGCATCTGGAGGGTCATTAAGAGCTCCAGGCTGATAGGCAGTGCCATAATTTTAGGTGGAGAGCTTGATCCTCCACATAACAATCTTGTCATTCTTGATTTTGCCTCTGTTGACATTATTAAACATGAATGTGACCGAGTGCTGGTCAGTGAGGAGCGTGAATCTTCTACCAGCCAGGTAGTCTCCAGTGCCTCACGGCTTCTACAATGGCTTGAGCCACCTTTTCCACAGATGGGTTCCAGAGCTCGTGGCCTTGCAATGTCTGAGAAAAGAAATGCTACTGGCCTGGCCACCTGGTTGAGGGTAGCCGCCAGGGCCACGTCTGAAGCATCGCTTTCCACTTGGAAAGGTACACTCTCGTTCACCTCATGCATGGTGGCTTACGCAATGTGATTCCGGAGGTAGTTAAAAGCTGTTTGGGGTTCAGCTAAGAGGGGGAAAATAGTGGCTTTTAAGAAAGGGCAAACCTTATCAGCATATTGAGGGATCCACTGGACATAATATGAGAAAAACCCCAGGTATCTCCTCAAAGCCTTTGTGGTCCTGGGAATGGGGAGCTCTAACAGGAGGTGCATCTTATCTGAATTGAGGCCAATGATGCCATTCACCACATAGCCAAGGATAGCCAGATGTTTAGTCCTGAACACGCACTTGTCAGAGTTATAAGTGAGGCTCAGGGCTTTCGCCACATGGAGAAAACACTGGAGGTTGGCATCATGATTTTCCAAGGTTTGGTCACAGATGGGGACATTATCAAGGTAGGGAAAGGTAGCCTTCAACCCATACTTGTCCACCATTCTGTCCATCAGCCTCTGGAAGATAGAAATCCCATTAGTAATACTGAAAGGGACCTTCCGAAATTGATAAGAGGCGACTGTTAGCCTCAAATGCTGTGTATGGGTGATCCTCCGAATGAATTGGCAGCTGGTGATAAGCAGCTTTCAGATTGATGGTCAAGTAGACCCATTACAGTGGAATATCATTCACCTTATCCGAAATTCGAGCAAGGGGGTATATGTCCAGGAGTGTGTACCAATTAATAGTTTGGCTATAGTCAATTACTAGCCTGGACTTGTTTTCCCCTTTTACCACTACCACTTGCACTCTCCATGGTCTGGAGCTAGGTTCATTGATACCTTCGTCGAGCAGACATTGTGTCTTAGACTTTATAAAATCTCGGTCTGCTGTGCTGTACCTCCTGCTTTTGGTAGCAATAGGTTTGCAGTGAGGACAGATTCGGGAAGAGAGGAGGGGGTTTGATATTCAATGTGGAAAGGCTGCAGGTGGGTTCTGATTTTAGGGATTCTCCATTCCGAATAATTTCGAGGGGAGGGGACCAGAATACTCCAAGGTCTCGCTTTTAAGGTGACACAGGAAGTCCAGACCCAACAACACCAGAGCACACAATTCATCAAGTATATACAAGCGAAATTTACAGAAATTCCCCCCTTCAAATGATAGATGTACTATACAATTTGTTGAATGCAAATGAGGAGCAAGGAATATGCGATAATTGTAAGGATATATCTTTAGGTTGTACCCTTGCACAGTCCATGAGTCTATGAAAGTTTCAGTAGAGCCCGCGTTGATTAGGCATTTATGGGAATGTCCGTTTAGCTTCACAGTCACTATTGGAGTTACTGAGCTGGTGAGGTCTGTCCTGAAATAGGACCATCGAGGCTAGGACCTTGGAGACATCATGCTCCTCACTCGAGTGGCCCCCATTAGACAATAGACAATAGACAATAGGAGCTGGAGTAGGCCATTTGGCCCGTCGGGCCAGCACCGCCATTTTAGATCATGGCTGATCATTACCATCAGTACCCCTTTCCAGCCTTATCCCCATAACCCTTAACTCCGTTACCCACAAGAGTCTTATCTAACTCTCTTTTGAACATAGTCAGCGAATCCGCCTCTACCACCCTCTGTGGCAGAGCATTCCACAGATTCACACTTCTCTGGGTAAAAAAATGCTTTCTCATCTCCGTCCTAAAGGGCCTACACTGTATTCTTAAACTATGCCCTCTAGTCCTCGTCTCCCCCATCATTGGGAACAAGTAATCAGACTTCACCTTGTCTATCCCCCTGATGATTTTGTATACCTCAATCATGTCCCCCCTCATCCTTCTAAACTCCAATGGATACAAGTCCAGTTTTTCTAGCCTTGCTGCATATGACAACCCTGCCATCCCTGGAACTAACCTTGTAAATCTGTCCTGGGTTCCCTGCATGGGTAAGATGGCATCGACCTCGTGGCATGGCCCTCCTTCCTCCTCCGACGATGATGGCGGCGAGTTTGAATTTAGGTCACGCCAAGATGGCTGCCAAGCCTTTTCACACCATTTCCTCACTGCCACCCTCCATGGGCATGAAGTGCAACAAGTGGACTCGGGAGAATTTGGGACAGACGGCTGGGGCTGGAATCGGATCTGGGAGTGGTGCAGGCGGCGAAATTCCCTGAGCTTCCCCTCGCGCGGCAAACCCTTGCCCAGTGCCCTTTCTTGACACAGCTGGAACACACAGAGTATTTTGCCGGGCAACGAGATGAGGGATGCTGGCTCTTTTCGCAGAAGAAACACACCCTAGCACGGCAATGCTCCCTAGCACAGGAAAGCTCCCTAGCACAGGAAGCAGCAGCCATTAGGGCAGGGGCTTTCCCCCCACCACGCAGAAGTTCCAGGCTGCAGGAGCGCATTACCATGGGAACGGCCAGGCCTCACAGCAGCATTATGACATAATTCCCGTGACCCTGTCACCTCCCCTAAAAAGAAACACACGTAGTTTGAATAAATAGCAGTTACTGGTTTACTTGCTTGGTGTACTCAGCATTTATTTCGGCAGCTCTGCTTTTAGCAGTGCTACAGTTGTGACCCCGAATAGGTTCTAACGTTTTAGAACCCACAACATGCAGCAAGATGAATCCTGCTGGCTTGTCCACAGCCCAAGCGGCTGCCACAAACAGATCTCCCGCGGCAGTTTATGCCATAACAGTCCATTTGCCGCCATTTTGGCAAACCAGCCACACAGCTGGCTACAACTTACAGAATCACAGTTCACCCTGTGTGGAATAACAGCCCCTTGAAGTTCTGGCAGCGAAAGTTGCCCAGTTTGTCAACAACCCACCCATGGACAGCAAGTACTCGATGTTTAAATGGTTTTTGCTCGAGTCATTTGAACTTAGCTGACACAGATCCTTGGTGATTGCAATTTCTCAGAACTGATGCAGGAGCTAGTGGCCCTTGCAGATGGCTTCCTGTTTGATGCCCTATTCCTTTCAAAGTTGCCGGTCCATTTTGCTGCTGCCATCTCCATTGACTTTGCTGAACCACACCTCAAGGCGAGAGAAGCAAATGGCTCTTGCACACTCCGTAACCTGACTCCATCCATTGCAGCCCATTTGAGCAGTGGGAGCAACGGCACAAACCTCAGCCACCTTGTGTGCCCCAATGGCGGCCAACACCAGTCCAGCCACAACGCAGTGACAAAACAGTTGGGTACTGCTACTACCACCATCAGTGGGGCAGCAATGCCTGGTGGTGTGTACTGCCCTGCACCTTTTCAGACAGCAAACCCAGTCCAATACAGGGAAATGAGCAAGCTGGCTGACGTCAGTGGCCTCGGTGGTTGGCACCAGAAAAGGCCTACTTTACCTTTGTGACCGGAAGGCCCAGCGGAAATTCCTGATAGATACCGGCACAGAAATCAGCCTAGTTCCACCCACATTCTTTGAGCGAAAGAACAATGCCAGAGGGCTACCCCTACAGGCTGCCAACAGTTCAACCATCTCCACCTATGGGACATGTTCCGTGACAATTCACACCGGGAACATCATTTTCAGGTGGGACTGCACCGTCGCCTCAGTAGGCCATGCTCTCATAGGAGCAGATTTCCTCCAGCTGAATGAACTCCTAGTTGACTCCTGGTTAACCTCAACCGATGCCGGTTGGTCAATGCCACCACCTTCCAGGTTATCATCCTTACGCTGCACCAATGCACTTTCCAGCCTTTGGGAGTCCACACTCTTGAACAAAACAAGTAGACCACACTGCTCACCGACTTCCCCACTCTACTGGCCCCCAAATTCCACAATGCAGAACCAGCACATGGTGTGCAACACCACATTGAGACCACAGGACCACCGGTGTATGCACGGGTACGGTGACTGCCCCAAGATATGATCCTCCAAGCCAAGGCCAAGTTTTCCACGATGGAGGAATTGGGGATCGTCCGCTGTTCCAACAGCCTGTGGGCTTCACTACTACACATAGTTCCAAAGAACTCTGGCAGTTAGCGCCCCTGCGGCTCAATGACTCAAAGGTATTGGACAGATACTCCATCCTGTACATACAGGACTTAGCCGCATAAATCCAAGGTACCCAGATTTTTTTCCAAAGTCAATCTAGTGAAGGCTACTACCAGATCCCAGTGCACCAGGACAATGTCTGGAAGATGGTCATAATCACACCGTTTGGCCTCTTTGAGTTCCTAAGTATGTCATTTGGGCAGGAAAACATGGCCCAAATGTTCCAGCACCTCATGAACGTAGTGGCAAGAGACCTGGAGGGGATTTTCATGTACCTAGATGACATCCTCATTACCAGCCCAGGCGCCAGGACCCACAAAGAACATTTAAAACGCCTTTGACCAGCTGCAGACTTTCGGGCTAACCATCAACCCGTCCAAGTGCCAGTTTGGTTTGTCCACCATCGACTTCCTTGGGCACCGCACCTCCAGCGAAGGAGCAACACCTTTGCCTGCAGGAATTCCTTGGAATAGTGAATTTCTTTCATTGCTTCCTCCCAGGATCAGCAGCCATCATGCAGCCTCTCTTCGACCTCATTAAGGCAGGTAACAAGGAGCCCAGCTGGTCTGCGGAGGGCCGGGTCAGTCCTGCACATGATGGGCCGAGTCACCTTAGCGAACAACCAGCGTGGCAGGGCACAGAGGCTTTCCCCTCACTGCACAGAAGTTCCAGACTTCAGGAATGTGTTGCCAGAGGAACGGCCAGGCCTCACAGCAGTATTATGGCATCACTCCTGTGAGCCTGTTGCCTCCCCTAAAAGGAAAGCATATTTTTTGAACAAACAGCAGTTACTGGTCTACTTACTTGATGTGGACAGCATTTATTTCAGCAGCTCTGTCTTTAGCAGTGCTACACCACCTGCATTAAGAATAAACATTTTAAAGACAAAAATATTATACTGTACTTACACTGAACAAACTTCACTTGCATGAATATATAAACCTTAAAGAATTTTACATTATTTTTAGTCCTCCCTGTGTGACAGATTATTTTATATTGTTTATAGATATGTTTTAAGAGATAAATTATGGTAGATGTTTTTTAGTGTAGGTCACATACAAAAACTTTAAAACACATCTCATAAAATGCCAGAGCTCTGCTTAAGCCAGACAGTTCAGGCTTTGGGTGCCTTTACAAAAACTTTGAAGAATGCCTATAAGGACTTCACAAGAAGGTGTTAATTGGGCATGATGTGGAGTAATGGATTGTTGTTTTGGAAAGCAACAGATGAATAAACTCGGAAGATTAGGTCTGGAGCCGCTGTCTGTCTGAGTTGGCTGTTCTAAGAGGGTCATGTGGTTTTCTCTGAGAGAGAGAGAGAGAGAGAGAGAGAGAGAATTCATTTTGAAGACGGGTTGTGAGTTCTTAGTTCCACCTGGTCAAAGCTCTTGTGGTCCATATAAGAGGATGCATAATGTTTCACTTGAAATAAGAGAAACAAAAAGGAACTCTGTGGTGACCTGAAAGAAAGAAGTTATCATCTGGAAAACCCTAATGGGGCAAGTTTAATTGGCAAGACACTGAAGTGGTGGGTTTCCAATGAGCAACAAATCTCTCTCTGAAAACCAACAAGAACTTCAAACACCAAAGCCTGGTGAAATTCATAAATGTTAAATTCTATGCACAGTCTAAGAATTGTCTGCAACCAGTGATCTTGGAGGAGTGAGAAGTGAGATTGGACTGTGAATCAAAGAACTTTTCTGAACTTACACACACATTATATTAAATTAAAGTTTGATCCTGTTTTCACGATTAAAGATAATAAAAAAACAACTTTTGTTTAGGTAACCATTTGTCTTGGTGAATTTATATTGCACCTGGGTTTTGGGCTCCTCTGGGCTCATAACACCCGTCACTGCATCTGAAGGTTTCTCCTCCTCCATGGTGCCACCCGAAAGACGAACATTCAATGTAATTAACCTTTCCTTTCCCAAGTTTACAGATAAAGTCTTACTAGTCTTCTTTTTCTTTCTTTGGCTTGGCTTCGCGGACGAAGATTTATGGAGGGGTAATGTCCACGTCAGCTGCAGGCTCGCTTGTGGCTGACAAGTCCGATGCGGGACAGGCAGACACGGTTGCGGTGGTTGCAGGGGAAAATTGGTTGGTTGGGGTTGGGTGTTGGGTTTTTCCTCCTTTGTCTTTTGTCAGTGAGGTGGGCTCTGCGGTCTTCTTCAAAGGAGGTTGCTGCCCGCCGAACTGTGAGGTGCCAAGATGCACGGTTTGAGGCGTTATCAGCCCACTGGCGGTGGTCAATGTGGCAGGCACCAAGAGATTTCTTTAGGCAGTCCTTGTACCTCTTCTTTGGTGCACCTCTGTCACGGTGGCCAGTGGAGAGCTCGCCATATAACACGATCTTGGGAAGGCGATGGTCCTCCATTCTGGAGACGTGACCCAGCCAGCGCAGCTGGATCTTCAGCAGCGTGGACTCGATGCTGTCGGCCTCTGCCATCTCGAGTACTTCGATGTTAGGGATGAAGTCGCTCCAATGAATGTTGAGGATGGAGCGGAGACAACGCTGGTGGAAGCGTTCTAGGAGCCGGTAGAGGACCCATGATTCGGAGCCGAACAGGAGTGTGGGTATGACAACGGCTCTGTATACGCTTATCTTTGTGAGGTTTTTCAGTTGGTTGTTTTTCCAGACTCTTTTGTGTAGACTTCCAAAGGCGCTATTTGCCTTGGCGAGTCTGTGGTCTATCTCGTTGTCGATCCTTGCATCTGATGAAATGGTGCAGCCGAGATAGGTAAACTGGTTGACCGTTTTGAGTTTTGTGTGCCCGATGGAGATGTGGGGGGGCTGGTAGTCATGGTGGGGAGCTGGCTGATGGAGGACCTCTGTTTTCTTCAGGCTGACTTCCAGGCCAAACATTTTGGCAGTTTCCGCAAAACAGGACGTTAAGCGCTGAAGAGCTGACTCTGAATGGTATATGTATATGGTACTTAAATATATACTAATAAAGATAAATACTCTTACCAAGCAGGGATATGGAGACACTTTAAGAGAGTCACACCAATAGTGAGTGGCATCAACTAGCTCTTCATCTTGGGTGACACCATTGCTGTTTCACACAACTTTATTCAAACAGCTGCCTCAAGTAAAGCACGACCAAGGCATTCTGCTTATTGAATATTTGCTCCAATTTTCACCAAATGTTTATGTTACCTCAGAGAAGGTTTACTTTACAATTATAAGCTTCTATTAAAAAAATTTTTTCTTACTTATTGGAAAAAAATATTTATTTATTTATTTCCCTCGATTTTTTTTTTTTGCCACTTGCTTGAGGTTGCTGGTAGCTTGAATTCCAGATAATAGTGTTCACATGGCATTGATAAGTTAAAAAGCAGAGCCTTCATTATATGAGATTGTGCAAAGACAATAACGTGTAAGAGAATGTTCCAGTAGTGAACCCAAGCTCCAGGTATCCAAGTCACTCTCCTCAGTCCTTGGTTCAGAACCAAAACTGTGAATGTCCAAAGAACCTTCTAGAACCCTGTTTACCTGTGGCACTAAATAAATGCTAGACTGAATTTAGTGCTTTTATGTGTTTACCTGTGATAGCAATTTACAGAATTTCCCTTGTGTATTTCACTTCAGATGTGTCTTCAAAAATGCCAGGGCTGCTGTAGCTGTGATGACAGCAGTGCAGCCACTTGTGTAAACCTGAAAGAAGTGGGGAGCAGTCATGTATCTTCTAGCGCTCTTCTGCAGGGTCCTTCTCCTCCCCACTTCCCCGTAGTCAGCCCCAGTATCTTCTCCTACTCAGAAGGGTGGTGTTCTTTCGTTCTGGTGCCCTGCACTGGTCCAGAGCTTCCATTGTTTGGGCTACAAAGCAAGACGCTACCTTCTTGGGCACAGATCTCAATCGTTTGCCAATGTTAAAAGGAAGGTCCCATTCTACAGGCTATTTAAACCTATATAAGGCTGTCAGCATATTGACCAGGCCCAAGAGGGCAGCAAAAGACTATAAATTGTTATCATGAGTAAATGCTTATGAAATTAAAGACAATGGAACTCTTTTTTAACCATTGAGGGTTACATATTGGAAAAAAATTATTCTTTTTCTGGATTAAATCATATTCTCATCAGACTCTTTGCAATGTTTTATATATAGGTATTCTGGCATAATTTCATCTTTCCACCTTATCTAATCAAGCAAATTAATACCACAAGGAAATTATGTTTACTAAAATTATATGCATTTAAAATAGCATCCACAAAACTAATCCTTAATAATTAAGAACAGGGGAATAGAAATGTTGGTGTTTTCTCCATACAACAAATAGAAACTTAGAATGTCACATTTTTATATTTAAACATAATCTTTATTCATTGCTTTAAATTATACATTAATTGATATTTCAATACTTAATTCATTTATTTTGTTCAGGCAATTATTGTAGTAAAATGCCTCTGCCTGTTTGGGTACAGACATTGCAAGGTTTCTACTTTTTATCTGGTTGAGCCTTGTAGTTGTCCATTTTCCTTTTGATCTGTAATTAAGAAAGCAAACTTGATAAATTGTTATCATTATTTCAGCACAACACTTTGAAGATAATATTTATATTTAATGAGTAGATCTCACTAACTGTAGCCTAACAAAGCAGTCAGATTTTGCTTTGCTTGTCCATAATGCTGGATGATTCTCAGTTGTTAAAATTTGAGGGGAAAAAAATCAGAAAAATTATCAATTTGTACTTTTTCTGTGATATTTATCTCAATAAATCACAGAAGAGTCCTATCCTTTTATAGAGTTCCACTGTGTTTAATGTTCAAATTTAAAAAATGTTTTACAATGTTACTAATATGGCAAAGGGCTTCAGGTTCATTGGAGGGTATGTCTTTACAGAGTTTAGTAAACAGTGCAAAGAATGATTATTATACTCATTAGATGGCTGTTCAATCGTCTGATAACAGTGGGAAAGAAACTGATTCTGGTGGTGTATTTTCAAATTCATATTCAGAGCAAGAAGGCTGCGAGGAAAATGGCTAAGGATTTTGGAGTGAAGACATTTTTTCTACTCGGGGTAAAAGAGGGGCAAGACTGCACAGGCACATGACGTCAACCAGTAGATTGGGGAAATTTTAAAAAGAAGACTGCCATATCCAGTGGGCAGCATTCGAAGTGGGCAGTGGAGTGAGAGGGTAGCAGAGTGGTATGGCTTTGGCTCAACGGGCTGAGGTGGTAACGGTGCGAGGTAGGTTTACCTGTGTTAATTGCAGACTGGTGTTCTGTGCTCAGTGTCAGATGTGGGAAGTCCTGGAGTCTCCCAGCCTCCCAGACAGCCATATCTGCACCCTGTGTCAAGCTGCAGCTCCTAAGGGATCACATTAGGGAACTGGAGTTGCAGCTCAATTACCTTCATCTGGTCATGGAGAGTGAGGAGGAGATAAGAAAAGAGTTATAGGCAAGTGGTTACACCAGGGCAATGGGAGACAGACAAGTGGGTCACAGTCAGGAGGGGGGAGAGGAAGAGTCAGGTACGAGAGAGGACCCCTGAGGCTGAATCCCTTGATAATAAGTATTCCTGTTTGAGTATTTTTTGGAGGGGGGGAAACACAGCTTACCTGGGGGAAACAACAGTGGCCATAGCTCTGACACAGAGTATGGCCCTGTGGCTCAGAAGGGTAGTGAAAGGAAGAGGAGGCAGTAGTGATAGGGGACTCTATAGTTAGGGTGTCAGACAGGTGATTCTGTGGATGATAGTTTGCCTCCCAGGTCCCAGAGTCCAGGATGTTTCAGATTGCATCGAAGATATCCTGTAATGAAAGGTAGAACAGCCAGAGGTGGTAGCACATATTGGTACCAATGACATGGATAGGAAAAGGGAGGAGTGCTGAAAAAAGACTACAGGGAGTTAGGAAGGAAGTTGAAAAGCAGGACCACAAAAGTAGTAATGTCGGGATTACTGCCTGTACCAAACAACAGTGAGTATAGGAATAGAATGAGGTAGAGGGTACATGCGTGGATGAGGGATTGGAGCAGGGGCTAGGGATTCAGATTTCTGGTTCTTTGGGACAAATTTTGGGGCAGGTGTGACCTGTACAAAAAGGATGAGTTGCACTTGAATCCCAAGGGGACCTGGCGGGGAGGTTTGCTAAGGCTACTGGGGAGAATTTAAACTAGAATTGTTGGGGGGTGGGAACTGAACTGAAGAGATGGGAAGAAGTGGCTGGCTCACAAATAGAGAAAGCTTGGAGACAGTGTGTGAGGATGGATAGGCAGGTGATGGAGAAGGGATGCTCTCAGATGGACAGTTTGAGATGTGTCTATTTTAACACAAGGAGTACTGTGAACAAATTGGATGAGCTTAGAGTGTGGATCAGTACTTGGAGCTATGATGTGGTGGATATTACAGAGACTTGGATGGTTCAGGAAGTATCAGGTTACTGCAAGTGTCAGGTTTTAGATGTTTCAGAAAGGACAGGGAGGGAGGCAGAAGAGATGGGGGTGTGATACTGTTATCAGAGATCGTGTTGCAGCTGCAGAAAAGGTGGACATCATGGAAGGATTGTCTACGGAGTCTCTGTGGGTGGGTGTTTTTTATAGGCCACCCAGTAGGAACAGGGATATTGGGGAACAGATAGAGAAACAGATCCTAGAAAGGTATAATAATAAGAGTTGTGATGGGAGATTTTAATTTCCCAAATATCGATTGGCTTCTCCCTGGAGCAAGGGTTTTAGATGGGGTGGAGTTTATTAGGTGTATTTTCGGAAGGTTTCTTGACACAATATGTAGATAAGCCTACAAGGAGAGAGACTGTACTTGATTTGGTATTGGGAAATGAAGCTGGTCAGGTGTCAGATCTCTCAGTGGGAGAGCATTTTGGAGGTAATGATCATAATTCTATCTCCTTTAAAGTAGCATTGGAGAGAGATGGGAACGGACGAGTTAGAAAAGCATTTTAATGGAGTAAGGAGAATTATGAGGCTATCAGGCAAGAAATTGGAAGCTTGAATTGGGAACTGATGTTCTCAGGGAAAAGTACGGAAGAAATGTGGCAAATGTTCAGGGGATATTTGTGTGGAATTCTGCATCGGTACATTCCAATAAGACAGGGACGTTATGGTAGGGTACAGAAACTGTGGTGTACAAAGGCTGTAATAAATCTAGTCAAGAAGAAAAGAAAATCTTACAAAAGGTTCAGAGAGCTAGGTAATGTTAGTGATCTGGAAGATTATAGAGCTAACAGGAAGGATCTTAAAAAGGAAATTAGGAGAGCCAGAATTGATTAAGGAAAACCCCAAGGCATTCTTCAAGTATGTGAAGAGCAAGAGAATTAGACGTGAAAGAATAGAACCCATCAAATGTGGAGTGGGATAGTGCGTATGGAACCGGAGGAAATAGTAGAGGTGCTTAATGAACACTTCAATATTCACTAAGGAAAAGGATCTTGGTGATTGAAGTGATGACTTGCAGCAGACTGAAAAGCTTGAGCACGTAGATATTAAGAGGGAAGATGTGCTGGATCTTTTGGAAAGCATCAAGTTGGATAATTTGTCAGGACTGGATGAGATGTACCCCAGGACATGTTTCAGAACATCTTTGTGGGCTGTAGGTTTTCTATGTTTCTATATATATTCTCTGTCATGGGAGGGGGGAGTAGAGAGTGTGACTGGGGTGAAAGGTCATATAGTATATTGTTTGATTTCCCAAGGCCGCGGGAAGTGTACATGCAGTCAATGGAGGGAAAGCTAGTTGGTGTGATGGCCTGAGTTATATTCACAACTCTCTGAAGTTCGTTGCATTCTTGGACAGAGCAGTCTCGTACCATCTGGACAGGATACTTTCTAAGGTTCATCTATAAAAATTGGTGGTTTCATGTCAAATTTCCTTCAGCTTCAAAGATGTTGAGGTATTGCTGTGACTTCCAGGATAGATTATTGATGATATGTATCACTAAAACTGAAACCAATTATATACTCAGCCTTCTCATTAACGGTTGACTGCAGCAAAAATGCCACTGAACAACTGCTGAACATGATTGACTCAAATATTTCTTCTTCTAATAAATGTAAATGGCCATACAATAATGGCAACATAATGGTTGTTGAAGACCAGTTATTCACCAGGCTTGTTAAGTAGACATAAGTAGATGATTCATACCTTAGAGTGACAAAGATCTGTTCATTACTAGAAAGCAAAAGCAGAAATAAATTCTTATTATTTATAAACATTTAATTTGAATGATGACAGAATTACTGAGTTAGAGAAATACATTTCAAATTGATCACTATAATAGATCTGAATATTTTTCATGGCACCACATGACTACTTACCACCCAGAGGTCAATGGATTAGTAGAATGTTTCCACTGACACCTGAAGTCAGACCTCAAAGCCAGGATAGAAGGGCCAAATTAGATGGATGAACTATCTTGGGTCATGTTGGGGTTTCGAACAGCACCGAAGGAGAACCTTCCAGCCTCGTTTGCCAAGATCCTGAATGGCGTCCCACTGGCTATGCCCAGAGATATGTGTTTCTACTCATCTAACACTCAGGACAACTCTCTCAATGTTCTCAACCGCCTATGTGCTAACCATAAGAAACTGCCATAATCTGGACGGTTCGATTCACCTCTGGAACACATACCCATGGAACTCCTTATCTGTGAATTTGTGTTTGTATGCAGAGGCCCTCATGGTTCATCGTTACAGTGCCTTTCAGGGTGTTGTGCCTTGAGGGTGTGGTTTTCATTGGGGGCAGAAAGGACTTGTACACTGTAGACCGTTTGAAACCTACACACCTAGATATTTCCCTGCTCTTGCCAGAGGTTGCCGTTTGACTGAAGGCCCAGCCACCTAAGCACCGTGACACATGGACTCTGCTACCCCAGGGTTCCTACTATTCTTGGAGGGGTGGTGTTGCAGACCCATCTGCACTACAAAGCGGGCCAAATCACCAAAAGTACCGAAGGCACAACTTAGCACTGGGGCCCCATTTGTGTGAAGGAGAAGCCTGCGCTTACAGTCCATAGCCAGTGGGGGGGGAACCTGTCCCTTCTTGTCGGCCACCGGGCTAGATCTCAGAGACTCAGCAGTGCCCCAACATTGGCCCAAGGAACAATGCGTGGGCTGCGGAAGTGGGAAGATTTCCTTAAAAAGTCAGCGCGGTTGTTTTTAATAAACATACTTTCGGGTTTCACTGACTCACAGACTGTTGTCTTTTTATCAGCTTAGCTCAGGTGCTAATTAAGCACTATTTACATTGCACTTGTGTCAAACAAAAGAAGAAGGTTCTAACACCTACCCTTAAATTCAACAGCATAAATAGCTATGGTAAATCACTGTTGCATATAATTGTCTGGTCTGGCACACCTATTTGTCATTTGATGACAGTCGAACAATATGGATGTGTCATTGTTCTTAAGTGAATCAAAGCCTATTGGTTTCTCAACGGTGCATCAATAGCATAACTCCAACACACAGGCAGCTTGATACCATAAAGAGCAAGATTGAACATTTGATTGGCATAAGTATTTAATAATTTCTGCTACCAAGAAGGGTAGGTATGTGGGAATTTCTCCTCTAACTGCAGCAGTTCAAGAAAGTGGCTCACCATTAGCTTCTCAAGAGTCACTAGTGATAGACATTGAGTGTTGTCAGAGTAATCTTCAGTGCATAATTGAATGAATAAAGACTCTCTTGGATTCTGTCAGTGGACTAACTGAGATAAATTTGAATAACATCCATCTTACAGAGCTGGTGCTAAAGAAAAAAAAAGCAAACTGATTCTAACATCAAAAAGATGTATTTTGCATTAGAGTGCCAGTCTTGGCATAACACATTTAGATGATCATTTAAAAGTTTTACTGAGTGAGTGCTATTTTAATAGAGTTGCCATACATGAAATACTCAGGATTTTCTGTGCTCAAGCCATATGTGTGATCCTGACCTTTCTGTTGCATGGCACTTTGATTTTCAATCCTACTCCTATTCCCACCTACCTGCTCCTTCCCTCCCAAGGGCAACATAAACCAGAGGTACAGCATCTTAATTTTCCAAATTCTGTTAAACTGTTCTCCCATTGTGTCCCATTGTCAAGTCCCCTTCTCATCTTGTTTCTATAAAATGTCTTGCTAAAATTCAATATTGGCGCTCATTTGTCTCTGATCTGTCCAAACTAATCTCCATGCGGTCTTTTGTCTTACACCTCATTCTTCTCCTCCGCTCTGTTTCAAGAACAAAACCTTCCCTTCCCAGCTTTGAGCAAGGGCCCCTGACTTGAAACCTTAACAGGTTTCTCTCTCCACAAATGCTGCTTGACTGGCTGAATTCTATGAGCATATTGTGTTTTTGTTTCAGAATCCAACATCTTAGGTTTATTATTTCTCCCTGAAATCCTCATCTGATAGGTCCAAAAATAAAGGCACATTGTTATCCAAATTCAACTTGGTCAGCAACTTCTGATGGGTGGAAGTATACAGTTTAAAGCTATTCCTTCATAAGCTTTGCACAAATACCATCTAATTCCTCCTTTAGATTTAATGAACCACTTGAAGTTACTGTGTTAATGTAGTGGACATGGTCTAAGTTTAACACTGAAATGGTTTGGCCATTCCAAACTGATATTTAACATGATTCAAATTTTAATTACTGCAAACAACCTATCTGACTCCAAAGTGGATCTCAATTCTTTAGCCAAATATTAGAATCATAAAACCATAGAGTGCTACAGAACAAAAAAATCAGGCCATTTGGCCCTTCTATTCATTCATTCTGTTAGCCCCATTGACCTGCTCCTATTCCATAACCCTCCAGACATCTCCCATCCATATATCTATCCAAGTTATTCTTAAAACTTAAGATCAGGCCTGCATTCACCACATCAGATGGCTGCCCATTCCACACTCCCACTACTTTTTGAGTGAAGAACTTTCCCCTAATGTTCCCCTTAAACCTTTCCCCTTTCAGCTTAAAATTATGACCTCTTGTATTTATCTCCCCCAATCTAAGTGGAAAAAGACTACTTGTATCCACTCTGTCTATACCTCTCAATCTTATAAACCTCTATCAAATCTCCCCCTCATTCTTCTTCAGTCCAAGGAATAAAGTCCTATTCTGTTTAATCTTTCCCTGTAACTCAACTTCCAAAGACCCAGCAACATCCTAGTAAATCTTCCCTGCACTCTTTCAATCTTATTGATGTCCTTCCTGCCGTTAGGTGACCAGAAATGCACACAATATTCCAAATTTGGCCTCTCTAATGTCTTAAACAACTTCAATATAACATCCTAACTCCTACACTCAATACTTTGATTTATAAAGGCTAAGATGCCAAAAACCTTTTTTTTAACAATCCTGTCAACCTGGACGTCCCCTTCAGGGAACAATGTATCTGTATTCCCACGACTCTTTGCTTCTCTGCACTCCTCAGTTCCTTCCATTTACTGTATATGTCTGACCTTTGTTTGTCCTTCCAAAATGCAACACCTGACATTTGTCTGCATTAAATTCCATCTGCCATTTTTTTTTTGACCCATTTTCCCAGTTGGTCCAGATCCTTCTGCAAGCTTTGGAAATCTTCCTTGCTGTGACAATTACTCCTATCCTTGTGTCATCTGCAAACTTGCAGATCCAATTTACTACATTATCATCAGATCATTGATGTAGACAACAAACAACTTGAATGCATTTTGTCTTTCACAGCTCATCTCTCTCAATCAAAACATTCTTTCCTCTATTAATCTTGTTTCTTATACATGATTTGATATCAAACTAAATATTGTGTCTCCTGCGTCTAACTCTGTGGAGCCGGGTACAGATTTTTCATTTAGATAGTTAAGGAAACACAAAATTGCCTGCAATGTTCGCATTAGTTCCAGGTGCCCTGCACAGGTTACTGGTGTATTTGAACCTGCTGGCAACAACTGTGCAAATTCCCTCTTATGCAGCTTGGGAGTTTAATGAACAAGAAGTTTTAACAGCAAAATGACAGCTATGTTTGACTGGGATACCAGAGCTAAAAAAACACTAAAAGAAGACCCAATTTGCTCCTGAATAGAGATAGTAAATTGTATTCTCCCAATTTCATTATTGCCTCAGAACAAAACTCAAGCTGCAATACGATGCTAGCTCGATAAAGAACAGGAAAGTGAGAATTTAGAGCCTTACCTTTCTTTTGATACTTTCTGATAATGTAGCCAATAAGAGGCAAGAAAGCAAAAGCAGCACCAGTTGTGCCGATGACTACCGGGATTACATACAGCGTTTGCTCAGTACCTAAAACAAGGTAAAAAGATACTGTAATCTGTGATGCGGACTGAGCAGGAAAGCCCAACTTACAGCTGGAGTCAGCTGAATCAAGATAAATGGAAATAAAAATAAATATAAATATAAAATAATTATAAATTGTGAGAAATAAGGATCTGATTACTTTCATTAAATAATCTTTAAGGCTTCTCTGATTCATATGTTTTGGGAATGTCCAAAACTAAAATATTTTGGGGAACAATTTTTCCAAACTTTATAAGATATTCTTAGGATCAAACTGGAACATTGCCCCTTTTATTGCTTTGTTTGGTTATTCTCAACAGGAAAATATTTCCTTGAACTTAATTCAAAAAAGAATTGTGGCTTTTACTTAATTGATAGCCAGACGAGCAATTTTGATGAAGTGGAAAGATAGTTTACCATCAACTCATATGCAATGGATAGAGGATATTATGTCTTGCTTCAGCTTGGAGAAAATTAGATATGGCATTACAGAGTTCATGATTGAATTTGAAAAGATATGGGGCCTATTTATGGACTACTATCATAATTTGATTACATAGGTGTGTGTGCCCTGGGGGTTTTATGTCCGTTGTCTGGGAGCTGAGACTCAACTCTTTACTATTATTCACTGGTGACTGTGCTTAATGGGAGGGGTAGGATTAGAATGGGCCGGGGGTCTTCTTTTTTTTCTCTTTTTTCTTCTTTCCTTCTTTTCCTTTTTTTTCCTTATAAGTAGAAGAGACTACTCTAATTAGATAATTTACCATGAAATATTAGAATATGAAGTGAAGTTTCCTAAGGGAATTTCTATTGTATCCAAGCATTGTATATAAGACAATGTATAAACTACTTATAATTCATATTCTATACTGTATAAAGTTGTGTGGTTAATATGTAACATGTAATATTTCTCTCTTCTAAATCAATAAAAATATATTAAAAAGAAATGGAAAATAATAAGATAATTATAGTGCCGTTGTAAAGCAGAAAGAGGAGCATATATATAATCTGCCAAATACTCATGATAGGCAATGATAATAACATATAAATAGACTTCCATCACACATTCTCACTCATAGAACATAGAACTGTACAGAACGGAAACAGACCCATTGGCTGATGACTTCTGTGCAGACATTACATTGTGAAATTATTCAAAACTTTTGCATAACTTCAAAACACAGTGAAGATGAATGTCAGCCTTTTCTGTTTTTCACCATTATTTCTAAAAAAAAATTCACAAAATAAATACAGGTCGAGTACCCCGTATCCAAAGTTCCGAAAACCAAAAAGATCCAAAACCAAATTCTTTTAGCGCCAACATGATGTCACAAGTTGAAAAAATTCACCACCTGACTTGCCCATGTGGGGTTCTAACATTCTGCCAGTTAGATAACAATGGAACTCTGTGGTACAAAATGAAATCTTTGCTCTTGGCCAGGAAGATGCCAAATGGAGTTAGGACTAAGCCTTCAGCATTGGCTGTAGCCAGAGTGGATGACAGTGACTCCATTTTCAACATCGGGTGCGGTGCTGTTTGCATCAAAGAAGTGTCCCCGGGCTTCTGGGCAGGAGCAGGGACCTCGGACTACCAGGCTGGAGCAGGGACTGGTGGCGGTGTTCAGAGGGGGTGGTGGGGAGGTATCGGGACTGGCGGCCGTGGTGGGAAGGTGTCAGGACTGGCGGCGGTGGTGGGGAGGTGTTGGGACCAGAAGTAGTGGTGGGGAGGTGTCTGGGACCAGCGGTGGCTAAAGACAAACACCATTGTTAATGAGGCAGATGACATTGGAGGAAGCATTTGAAAAAACTATCGATGGGAATTTCTAGTGTTTGGTTCTATATTTATCTTCTTTTGTAAGCAGAAGTTGTAGTGGCCCACTTCTTGGAGACACGGACCAGTCTGCAAAATTGCCAACAAATGCAGTGTCCGCGCAGACCTGGGGGTAACACCAGCCATCGTTCCAGGTGATCTCTGCATGGCAGGAAAATGGGGAACTCTAACGGGAATGACAGCCAATCCCAGGCCAACAGTCTGATGACACAGGGCCCTGACATCAGAGTCTGAGGCCTATATAAGCATGACAGCTAGAGCAATGAACCAGTCTCGTTTTCCAAGGCTTTGGTGTGTGTGTCATTCTTCTCCATGCTTGCACAGCATGAATGCTACATTGGTGACCCCGACAGGTCCAACCGGCAGTTGGACCCAAAGATGACGGATCAAGCAGAGCCAGTGACCATCCATGTGGTCTCTCTCAGGTTGCCAATGTTTTAGGTGTCACAGCTACATGTTTGGTTTGAGCAGGCCGAGGCTCAGTTCCACTATCAGTACATCGTTGCAGATGGCACCCACTACTTCTACCCTGATCAGGACACAGCAGCAAGGGTTGTAGATTTCCTACGGCAGCTTCCGGAGGAAAGCAAATACGTGTCCCTCAAAGAACTGTTAACCCAAACTTTTGGGCTCTCCCAATTGTGGCATATGGACAGATTGGGGGACAGGGCCCTGCCCGCCCTAATGAGCAAGATGCTTGCTCTAGCCTTGCCAAATCTTTGAGCAGATCTTTCTGGAGCAACTGCCCGAGGATAATCGGCTCTTGCTCATGGATGAGGAATTTAGCGACCCTTGGAGGGTCACGACCCGGGCGAACATACTCTGGAGAGCGAAGAAGGATACCAGGGCCATTGTAGACTACATCAGCAAGCCCCATGAACTGCAGCCTGCGAGACCAGCAGGACAGCTATACTACTATCAACAGCAATGAGGTGTGGAGGCCCATTGATGCTGCCCACCCTGTGGGTTTCTGGGAAATGCCTTGGCCATCTGTCATTGATGGCTGTGGTGGTTGGCCCAAGTGATAGCTTCCTCTACATCTTGGACTTCTTGTCAGGCAGGCATTTCCTGGTCAAAACTGGTGCTGTGATGAGCGTCCTACTTCCTTCAGACCTCAACACCTGCAACAGCAAGCAGGGCCCAACACTGAGGGCAGCCAAGAGCTCCTGCATTTGGATTTTTGGGATCCACACCATTCCCCTTCATTTTGACAACAGCCATTTTACATGGACCTTCACCCTCACGGCAGTGGTGCAACTGGTCCTAGGGGCTAACTTCCTTCAGGCCCACTGCTTGCTTGTCGACCTCAAGGGATGGAACTTGGTGCACACCAGAACTTTTCAAACTCTGCCTCTTGGGGAAGCCAAGCTACCGACCCCCCCCAACCTGGACTCTATAACACTCTTAGACAACGAATTCGCCTACATTCTGGCGAGTTCCCCTTAATAGTGGTGCCACAGTTCTCCGCGGCCAATCCAAAGCACAGGGTAAGGCACTATATTTTGACCGAGGGCCTCCCACTCCATGCCAAGGTATGACAACTTCCTCCCGTAAATCTCAGCCTAGCAAAGGAGGAGTTTAAGAAAATGCAGAATTGTGAGGCACTCCATCAGTTCCTGGGCCTCCCCCTTCGACTTCCACCACCTCAATGAGGACACCACGCCAGACAAATATCCCGTTCCCCACATCCAAGACTTTGCCACCAACCAGCATGGGGCATGGGTGTTCTCCAAGGTAAACCTCATCCGAGGGTACCACCAAATCCCAGTTCATCCCCACGACAGCCCTAAGTCTGCAATCATAACTCCCTTTGGCTTGTTTGAATTTCTCCATATGCCCTTCAGTCTAAAGAACGTGGCACAAACTTTTCAGCGGCTGATGGATGCAGTGGGCTTAGACCTCACATTTCCATTCATCTATTTGGACAATATCCTCATTGCCAGGCGCAGTCGCAAAGACCACGCCGCCCACCTGAGATAACTGTGCACCCACTTGAGTAAGTTCGGGCTGACAATCAACCCTGCAAAGTGTCAATTCTGTCTGGACACTATTGACTTCTTGGGGCACAGGATAAACAGACATGCGACTAAACCCTTCCCCGAGAAGGTTGAAGTGGACTAGCATTTCACTAAGCCACACATGGTAAAAGGGCTACAGGAATTCGCTGGTATGATAAACTTTTACCACAGGTTTATACTGGCACCTGCACGCATCATACTGGTGGCTGTCAAGTCAAAAGACATTATTTGGGATGAGGGGGTCTTCCAGGGCATTTCAGAACACCAAAGGTGCACTGGCCAATGCCACACTCCTGATCCACCCCAGACCGAAGGCACCTATTGCCCTGACAGACCTCTAGCACAGCGGTAAGGGGCGTGCTGGAACAACACATTGAAGGCCAGTAGCATCCCCTGGCCTTATTCAGCAGGTACCTCAAACCCCCACAGTTCAAATACAGTGCTTTCAACTGAGAGCTGTTGGCACTGTACCTGGCGATAAGACATTTTGGTTACTTTTCGGAAGGTTGGCAATTCAAGGTCTTCACCAATCACAGGCTGCTGACCTTCGCCTTCCATAAAGAATCAGACCCATGGTCAGCCTGACAACAGAGATACTTGTACTACATATCTGAATTTACTACGGACATACAGCACATCACGGGGAAAAGCAACGTGGTAGCTGACACACCCTGCAATCGAGTCAGTACATGCCCTGTCCCAAGGGGTCAACCATGTGGTCCTCACCAAAGCGCAGCAGCAGGACCCTGAGATCCCATCGTATAGGCTCAGAGTGGAGGATATCCCATCAGCTCAGGTTACCTGACACTGCCGTGCAACGTCTCTTTTAGCAGCCCCATTGTCCAGGCTGCATGGAGGTGCCCAGTTTCGATGCCATCCACAACCTAGTGCACCCTCCAATCTGCATCATGGTCAAAATGTTGGCTAGCAGATTTGTCTGGCATGGCCTCTGCAAACAGGTCAGCCAGTGGGCCAAAACCTACACGAACTGTCAGTCCTCCAAAGTGCAGGTTCATATGAGAGCTCCCTCATAGACTTTTGAGCCAATGCAGTGTAGGTTCAGCCATGTACGCGTTGACATAGTGAGGCCATTCCCAATTTCCAATGGGATGAGATACCTCTTGACTATGGTGGACCACTCCACGAGGTGACCTGTGGCGGTTCCACTGGCTGATACCACCACTGAAGCCTGCGTCAGGGTAGTCATCGACACATGGGTGTCCAGGTTCAGCATCCCAGAGAGCAGGGCACAATTCACCTCTGGGCCCTAGGCAGCACCGGCTAACTTCCTGGGGACACAGCTCTACTACACCACAGCATATCAACTTCAGGCCATTGATTTGGTGGAGCGTTTTAACAGGCACCTGAAGGCAGCCTTGATGGCCTGGCTCAAGGATCCCAACTCGGTGGACAAACTGCCTTGGGTCCTGTTGGGGATCTGTACCATGCGGAAGAAGGACTTCAATGCCTCGGCAGTGGAGATAGTCTACAGCATGCTTTTGATCATTCCTGGGGAGTTCCTGGCCACTGATAAGTGCCTGGAAGACCCCGTGGCAACCCTTGAGAACTTGTGGTGAAACCTGGGCTCTCTGGTCCCACGGCAACCTTCACCACACAGCCAGTCCAAACATAACATCCCCAGGACTTGTCAGTATGTTTTCGTGAGCAGGGGCGCACACCAGCCACCCTTACAACGGCCCTATGAGGGGCCCTTCAGGGTCATCAGGGACAACGATTCCACCTTTTTTCTTGGCATCAATGGTAAGGAAGAGACTTTTACCATTGACCCCCTGATACCAACATATCTGGATTATAATGAGCAGGGTAGACCTCCCAGAGCTACAGACAATGGCGCTGTCACCGGTTCTGGAAGAGGAGTGGTATAGCAGCCCGCATGCAGAGACACGGACCAGCTCTCAAAATGGCTGATGAACCCGGTGACCACGTGGAACTGGGAGTGATACCAGCCATCGTCCTAGGTGACTCCGCACGGTGAGAAGATGGGGAACTCTGACGGGAATGCTGGTCAATCCCAGGCCAGCGCTCCAATTACACAGGGCCCTGATGTCTGCACCTGGGCCCCATATATGCGCGATGGCCAGAAATAGGACAGCAGAAATAGCCACATCAGATGCATCACACTCTACCTCAAAGGGTAAGTTTTCATCCACTGAGTGCAGGGTGGCTTCCTCCAACTCTCTCTTTGGTAAGTTAAAGGCATTCAGGGCTTTTTCCTCCATTGGAAACTTCTCTGCATTTACCAATGGTTGAATCTTGTTAGAAAAACCATGAATCTATTTGGCATAATAAGCAAACATTCCGAGTACCCTTTTTAAGCATTGCAAATTTTCTGGTGGAGAAAGTTCTTGTAATGGTCAAAGTCTCTCAGAATCAGGCTTAATTAATTATACCATTCCCCATACAGTATCCAAGGACATTAATGGAATTCACAGACTACACAGACTTTAAATTATTAAGTGTTAGGTGCCTCTGACTGATGGAGTTTAGCAATTTATTTACATTTTGATCATGTCCCTCTTGTGTATGTCCAGCAATAGTGGTATTATCAAGGTAATACCTTGCAGTTTTTCTTCTCTAACTTGTCCATAACTCGCTGGAAGGCAGCTACCCCATTTGTGATTCCAAATGGAATCGTACAAAATTGATATAAACATCCATTGGCTTCAAAAGCCGTATACTTCTTATCTGACTCCTTCAATGACACTTGGTGATAGGCACTTTTCAGGTCAATGATAGAGAATACACAATATTATAAAAGTTCGCTCACCATTTTATCAATTCTTGGCAAGGGGAAAACATCCAATTCCGTGTATTAATTGATTGTGAATAATCCACATGCATTTGCTTCTCATGTTGTTGGGTAGGATCCTTCACCACTACCACTTTGGCTCGTCATGGTGATATAGGTGTCTCAATTATGCCTTCTGAAAGTAATTGGTGAATTTCCTCTGCAATGAAGTCCTAATTATCTTTGCTAAAGCATCTTGATTTAGCAGCAAATGGTTTACAGCTTGGTGATAAGTTTGGAAAAAGGGATCGCTCTTCCATTTTTGCAGCTGTCAATACACAGTAATGGTTAGCAGCACTCACAGCTCAGACAAGGGTCCTCCATATTCACGTTTCAAACTCAGATGCTGACGCTGGAAATCCTGGCCAAGAATTAAGTCAGAACATAGGTCCTTCAATACACCAAGTTGTGTGGCAGCGAATGACTGGCTATTAAGATTAAGAGTAGGTCAAGAACAACATATCCTTGGGAACTAATGTTTAAAATTTTCTGTGCCATAGTAATGTCTTTACTGGATGGGTGAACTTTAAGTTTTAGACTTTCTCGCTAATGTAACTATCAGTGCTGGATGAATCCAACAGAGCGCTTAACCTTTTACAATTCACAGTCACAAAGGTTGGGGCTTGAGCAAGTTCTTGTGGCACCTTAGTAAGTGTAGCCAATACCTGAGAATTGACCACTTTTGCCGCTGAGCTTGATGAGGTGTTGGATTTGCACACCCAGACATAATGTCCCTTCTTGGGACATAGCCTCATGTGCTGGAAAGTTATGCCGTGAAAGGTAAGAGAAACAACAGAAGGAACATTTCCATTTTGTATTATAAGTGGCAGCCACAGCTGGTTTCTCAAGAGCAACTGGAAGGTTATCAGGCAGCCCTGCTAAAGAATCTTTCTCACATACCTGCAGTACCTGTGATAGTTCAGGGTTCACTACTGCAGCTATATTGGCCATCAGGGTAGAGTATGTATCATTATTGCATTGAGTTATGTCTAATGCAGTAGCTTGGTTATAAGCACCCTGTAAGTCCAGTGTTTTGTTTTCTAAGAGACGTTGGCATAGTGCAGGTGAGGTAATGCCACCGATGAACGCATCACACATTGCCTTGTTTCCACATTGCACTGCACTATGATCTCGAAAATTACAGTTTCTCTTTAAGTTTTCCAACTCCCTGAAGATCTCACCTAATGATTCTGCTGGCTTCTGCTGCCTGGTAGCCCGTAAATATCTGGCAAAAACCTTAGTGGGAATCTGTCCTACTTAGAGATAGCTGAGTCAAAATGTTCACATCCTTCTATGTATTTGAAACTTTGCAATTCACACAGCCTAATAGTGTTCTGTACTTGTTTGGTATCTTGTTCCCATAGTCAACGGCCTAGTTCATGAAAATCGTATGCCAATATCGCCACTCCTTGACAGCTGTGGGGAGCTGGGGTCGATGTCTGAGTACTTGGGCCTCTACTCTGTCTCCACGCTTGCCAATTAAGTTGAGTAAATTGTTGTGAGAATGAAAAACTTGGTGGCTGTTTTCCAAGATTTATTCAACTTAATTGTAGTTACAATTAGAATTTAAAATGCAAGGCAGCAGCTAGAAGCTCATTGGAAGAAGAAAAACAATTAAGAATAACTTTGTAATACTACACATATCTTTTCTTTGGCTTGGCTTCGCGGACGAAGATTTATGGAGGGGTATGTCCACGTTTGCTGCAGGCTCGTTGGTGACTGACAAGTCCGATGTGGGACAGGCAGGCACGGTTGCAGTGGTTGCAAGGGAAAATTGGTTGGTTGGGGTTGGGTGTTGGGTTTTTCCTCCTTTGTCATTTGTCAGAAAGGAGGTTGCTGCCCACCAAGAGAATTTAAAAAATATAAAGTGCACAAGTAAGAGTCCTTAAATGAGTCCCTGATTGAGCTTGTCATTGAGGAGTCTGATGGTGGAGGGATAGCAGATGTTCCTGAACCTGGTGATTTGAGTCTTGTGGCACCTATGCCTTTTAGAACACAGCGTGTGCTGGGTGGTGTGGATCCATGATGATTGCTGCTGCTCTCCGATGGCAACATTCCCTGTAGATGTTCTCAATAGTGGGAAGGGTTTTGCCTGTAATGTCCTGGGCTGTGTCCACTACCTTTTGCAGGACTTTACACTCAGGGGTATGGGTGTCCCCATACTAGACTGTGATGCAGCTGGTCAGCACATTTTCCATCACACATAGATAGCATTTCTGGTGTCATTCCAAATCTCCACAAACTCCTGAAGAAGTAGAAGTGCTGACGTGCTTTCTTCACAATGCCATTAGTATGTTGAGTCCAGAAAAGATCCTCTGAGATCGTGACTCCCAAGAACTTATATTTGCTCACCCCCACCCCCCACCCCCCCACCCACCCTCCACCTCTGATTCCCCCAATGATCACAGGAATGTATACCTCTGGCTTTCACTTCCTGAAGTCAACAATTAGTTTTTTAGGTTTGGTGACATTGAATTGTTGGTGGTGCACCACTCAGCCATGTTTTCTATCTCCCTCCATCTGCATGCTGACTTATCTCCTTACTTTATACAAACCACTACTGTGGTTTTATCAGCAAATTTGTTGATGGTGTTATTGCCGTACCCAACCACACAGTCATAAGTGCTCTGTGGTGCTCTGGTATTGATGGACATTGTGGAGGAGATGTTCTTACAATTCCTCACTGATTGTGCTCTGTAGGTGAGAAAATCCATGAAACAATTACAAACTGGGGTGTTAACTCCCATGTCTTGCAGTTTGCTGATCAGTTTTGAGGGACTATGGTGTTAAATTCCAAACTGCAGTCAATAAAAAGCATCCTGATGAATGCATCTTTACTGTCCAGGTATTCCGGGGGGTTGTGTAGAGCCAGTGAGATGGAATCTGCCGTAGACCCATTGCTACAATAGACAAAGTCAGACACAGACAGGAGCTGATGTGCTTCAACACCAGCCTTTCAAAACACCATCACTGTTGATGTAAGTGCTACTGGACAATTGTCATTTAGGCAATTGCTTCTTGGGCACTGGTATGACTGACGCCTGTTTGAAACAGGTGGGTAACATGCCCTGCTGGAATAAGATATCAAAGATATCTATGAATACATTGGTAAGTTGGCCAGCCCATATTTTTAATACTCGATCAGGTACTCCATCCGGGCCAGATGCTTTCCTTGGATTCATTCTCCTGAAGGCATCCTGTCTGTGTCTGATACGGACAGGATGGGATCATCAGGGAATGTGGGATGCAGAGCAGTATTTTTTCACTTCTACTGTCATCAAATCAGGCGTATAAGACATTAAGTTCCTTCCATATTTCATGAATCATCTCACAGCAAAGGCTGAGTAAATGATGTTTGGGGACCAAGGAGGCACAATTTTCTTGGTTTACAGGGTAGGGATTGTCCCCTGCCTTCTGTATACATCTGAGAACGAGACTATGTGCAGCAGGCACTACAGAGCACTGGAGAGGTACCACCAGCATTCTCTCTCCAAAATACTCCAAATACAGTGACCAGATGAAGAAAAGAAAATTAAAAAAAACATTGAACAAGACCACCCTCAATCTGTAATTGTACTCGTATGACTTTGATGCATGGGCCACATTTTTAATAGGCATTGTAGCAGTAAGAGATTTCTGGATGCACAGAGGAAACAATTCAAGGATGTTATTAATGCTCCCTTGGAAAAGTCTAACATTCCCTCAGTCATAATAAATTGCTGCCTTGTTGCCACTCACAATGAAAGGAGCAGCCAGCAGCAGTAATCTCATCCATATGTTGGAAGCAAATGGAGGGCACACCCCAGCCATTCCTTAAAGCCTCTCCTGCCCCACTTATGGCAGAGTCTGTGGATGCATTGGGCTCATCAGCTTCTCAGAATCAGAGAATAAGAGTGGAAACAAATTATTTTTGAATCAAACGAAGGAAGTGGCAAGATCCCTCCAGCTCTTCCTTATCTTTTGAAAATCAACATAAATCTGCGATGTTGGGCAGAAATCTGCTGTACAGGACTGTGGTTTTATCAGCAAATTTGTTGATGGTGTTATTGTCGTACCCAACCACACAGTCATAAGTGCAAAGTGAATAGAGCAGGGGGCTCTGTGGTGCTCTGGACAGAGCAGGGAAGTTCCCCTTCTGGTTAGAATCAGCTAAGTTAAGAAAAATTAAAGTAAAAATAAATGGCTGCTCCTGCAGCAAGAACTGTTGGAACTCAACCTAGTACTCTCAGAAAAATAATTCTAATGCAGAAATGAGAATATATTTAATCTGCCATTTACAGATACTCCTCTACTTATGATGGTTCAACTTACGCTTTTTCAAAGTTACGATGGGTAGAATCTGGACTTCAAATTTTGAATTTCGATCTGTTCCCGCGCATGCAATATGCAGTATGATGATTTCTTGTGATACTGGGCATTGGCAACGAACCGCAGCCTCCACTCCACCATGTGCGCAGTCTCTGTAGCGATCATGTGAACAAGTGTAAACAGCCACAAGTGTAGACAACCGATATTGTCTTGAAATCATTTTTTTTATTTTGTGTATTCACATCCCATCATGTCCACTAAACACCCCTTAGGTTCTCCTGCTTCTGGTGAGAAGAAAAAGAGGAAAGCAATTACTCTGGAGATGAAACTCAAGATACTTGCTCAAAATGAAGGCAGCAAGCTGGTAATGGCTATAGCATGTGAGTTAGGTCTTTCACAATCAATGATCTCATCCATCTTAAAGGATAAGAATCGAATCAGTGATGCAGTACAATCATCAATATCGGTGAATTCCACTATGATCATGAGGAAAAGAACTGGGCCAATTGATGATATGAAAATATTACTTGCAACGTGGATGGAAGATCAAATGCAAAAGTGGATACTGCTTAGCATACTGACAATACAGGCTAAGGCAAGAAGTCTTTTCGATAAGCTTAAAAAACGTCTTGATGAACCTACAAACACGCAAATGTTTACAGCAAGTCATGGGTGGTTCCAATGCTTCAAAAGGCTTCAAAATTTAAATAACGTGAAGGTTAGTGGTAAGGCAGCAAGTGAAGCTGTCAAAGCTTTAAAGGAAAAGCTGCATAGGATAATTGTTGATGAAAAATATCTGGCAGAACAATCATTTAATGTTGATGAAATGAGCTTGTTCTGGAAGCATATGCTGGAACGTACCTACATTCATCAAGAGGCCAAGACAATGCCAGGATTCAAGGCATTCAAAGAGCATGTAACGCTGCCTTTGGGTGGAAATGTTGCAAGGTTCAAACTGAGGCTTTCCTAATCTACCACTCTGAGAACCCCTTGAGCACTCAAGAATGCGAGCAAGAATAAGCTTCCTGTTTATTATCACCATAATAAACAATAAACAAGAAAGCCTGGATGACATTAGTATTATTTGAAGATTGGTTTTTGAACTGTTTTATTCCCCAAGCAAAAGAATATTGTTGTCAAGACAGCATACCATTCAAAATTCTTCTGATTTTAGACAATGCTCCAGGGCATCCACAGCATCCTAATTGTCAGAAATAAAACTTCTCACACATGAGTCTCTTTAAAACTGATGACACGACAAGCTTTATTTACAAGTCTGCAGAGTTGGACTCAACTGGTTTCTCACCAGTTAAGCCCCGATACATACAGTGCATTGATTTTTATACCCTTATTGTTTGCCCTTCCCCTTCTTATTAATACTGTTTTAATTGGTTAGTATTGCAAAAGCATTCTAAGTATAACTGCATTTTTAATTATCACGTTCGTTACGTACGCTGTGAACTCTACATACACTAAATTCTGTTTCTCACCCTTCTTATCAATCTTTTGTCTCCTGCATGTCTCTCACTATGACCATGAAAAGATAGGTTTAAAAAAACATATCCAGCTGAACCTTTTGTCTTTGGCTGCTAGTAAGCTCCCTGTCCGTTCTGGCTTCCCTGTTTATGATTAATCATCACATTTTAACTTAAGTCATTTTAACCTAAATTTTCTATATAACACTAATGTAAAGGTTGTTTTTTTTCCACCAAACACAACCACACTCATTCAATCAATGGACCAAGGTGCAATAACTGCGTTCAAACCATGCTATTTATGCCAAATGTTTGCCCAGGCTGTTGAATTGACTAAAGGTGTTTGAGAGTTTTGGAAAGGTTTTAATATTCTAAATTATATCCAGAACATCCCTGCAGCATGGAAAGAAGTCACAAGGCATGAATGGCATTTGGAAGAAAGTTTTGAAGACATTTGTGAACACTTTCAAAGGCTTTAATAAAGGTTCTACTATTGATGAAATAAATGACTGTAGTGGTACAAAGGAGGGGAGTGGGCAGAACTAGCACTAACAGCTCCAAACTCATGATAACTAGACACAACAGACTCCTATCTACTGGCAACTAGCCACTACAGCTGCAAGGCATAGTGTCTCAGCAGCACCTGTAGGTCTACGGGGAAGCCCTGGCATGTCATAAGGTAGTACATACTCCAGATGTCAGGCCGCCAGGTCACCTGTTGTTTGTCTATATCAAGCCTGACAGCACATCAATAAATGCTTTTGCTCTTCTCCGGCTGAAATCTGAGCTGTGGTCTCATTATTCATCCTATTTCAACAGGATGGCATATGCCCATAATTTACATCTGCCACATGACAATATATTAGTGCTTGGGAAACAGCTAGAATTGGAAATGGATGAAGAGGACGTTCATGAGCTTGTTGGCATTGAGGCTGATGAACTTTCCGATGAGGAGCTGATCAAACTGGAAGAAGCAAAACATAAAGAAATGAAGGCAGAGGAAGCAGAAGTTATACCTGAGGCACCAATAAAATTTACAGAAAATACACTGGTTGAGGCGCTTGCTACTATCAATAGTGATGAACAGATGTTAGAAGAAATGCTAGTCAATTATGAGAAATTTGCAAGAGTTGACAGGTAGATACAGAATGCGCTTACTTACTAAAAAGAAATTTTCAGTGAAAAGAAGAAAAAATTATCTTGTCAAAAAATTGATATCTTCCTGAAGAAGACTTCACCTAGTAAACCAATATCCATGATGCAGTACGTTCTACAAGCTGTTCTCGAGTAGCATCAGAACAGAGAGAAATTGATAGCCATGTCACTTTAGCATTCCCACCATCCTCACCATCTAGCAATTAATTTTAGTTCAATGCTTCAAACATTCTTCAGGCCCAGTGTGCTTTCAGCTGTGTACATTAATGATGAATACCCGTACACTTAATACATTATCAATCAACAGTGGTGCAACCAAAACCAGGTACTGTACAGTACTAATTCTTTATTGACTTACGATGGGTTTGTGGAACATAACCCCATCATAAGTAGAGGAGTACATGCACTAATAATAGACAATAATAATATTTAAATGGAAGGTATTATACAATCTCGCTCATTAACATGATAATATGCAGTTATTTGAAATTCTTACATGATATAAAAAAAGTGAAGATAAATGTAAGCCTTTTGAGTTTTTCACCATTATTCCTGAAAAACATCCTTAAAATCAAGACTTCACTGTAACTCAGTGTTATTCAGCACTCGTGGCAGGATTGTGGAAATACATTCTAAACAAAGACTACCTTCACAAGTTGGAATGGGCGATGACCATTGTCCAGAGCTGTAACACTGCTGACTCTCCGACCCATTCAATGCAAATCCTTCCGCACAGCTATAATTACATACTGAGCGGTAAGTGAAGGTTTCACCTGAATGGGAACAATTCTGATATCCATTCTGTGGATGCTTTGGAACATCACATTTCACAGCTGAAACAGAAAGGGAAGAATGGAATAATAATTGCCCTTGTGCAATACTTGTTAAGTTAGACATTCTCAAAACAATTTACACAATGCAGAAATACTCATTATATGGGCAAATCTGCAACATATTGTAGTTGGACAAGAGAGTGACTGGAGAACACTCTGCACTTCAAAGCCTTGAGTATTTCTATGGAGAAAGATGCAAGGATATTTGGAACTTTACACATTGTTCACTGTACTACTAACATTGTACCCAACCTTCAGGACTGCACTAGAGAATCAAACTGAACCATGCATGCAGTCATGTTGTGTTCTGATCAACCCAGAGCTTTCTGAAGAAAAGTGGTGTTATTCACCATGACTTAAACATTCCAATGCATAAAATTAGATTCCTACACATTTACATGGTATTTTATAGAAGGCAGAGGTTTCTTAATCTATATTAATAAGAAAAACATATTAAATTTGACATCAAATGGCTTTTTAATGCTCTATTTTATTTTTGTTCTAATAATTAAATACATTTAAAAATAGTTAAACTAGGTTTAAATAATTCACTCAAATTTTCATCTCCCATTTTGTGAAGGGTGAGAAGACATGCTAAGAGACCTTAGCGTATATGTGCTATAATTATAATCATCTTCAAGGAGGATGTAATAACTAAAGGGAGGTATCCCTGCTGTCTGCCACAGGGAATGACATTACCAGGAAACTCCTCTACCACTGCCTCTGAAAGCTGTAGTGTAGGTGTCATCCATCCATAGGTTCAACGGGCACAATCTTCATCACAAGATAAATGCAGAGATAACATAAATCATAATCTCACGCTATCCATTGAGTGCCACTGTGAAGCAGCCATCTAACATTATTAATATCCATCCGATGTTTGCTACATGATAGCATTCTGGTTGTGATTGTGACCAAAGGGTTCTCAATAGGCTTAATGTCAATGCTGAATGAAGTCATGCATAGCTGTGTGTTCAGCACAACACTTTAGACTCATATAGTCATGCAGCACAGAAACAGGCCAACCACACCCATAACACCTTTCTCACTTTTTCTCACTCTATTACCATGCCTCCCCTCCAACAAATTTCCATGTTGAGTTGAACAAATCTACAGGACATTGGAAACTGTTCAAACTCTGTCACTTGCATTCCAGAACCAACATTACCCAAATCTCATGCATTGTGTTGCAATTTGAAGGCAACAACTTGTGTATGTCCTGAGGTCAATCTCCAATCTCCATTGTTCTCTTGAAGCATATGAAGAAATGGGGCTTGCACTTAGCATCTACAAAACCAAACCTACTGCTGCTCACCGCTGCAGACAACAATGCTCTCGCTAATAAAGTTTTTGTGTGAGATTCCCAAACCTCTCATATTTCATGAATCATCTCAGAGCAAAGGCTGAAGAAATAAGGTTTGGGAATTAAGGCCTCATACTTTTCCAATGTTCTTGGTTTACATAAGACAATAGGGCTATGCTAATTCCATTACTTTAAACCAGATTTCTGACACCTTCAATGAAATTCAATAAAGGGTCTCAACCCAGAATGTTGGCTGACCATTTCTTCCCATGGATGCTGTCTGATCCGCTGAGTTCCTCCAGCAGCTCATCTTGTTTGCTCAAGATTTCAACATTTTCAGTTGTTGTGTTTTTCTTCAGATACCTTCTGCAAAGTTATTATGTACCATCTTACCAGGGATCAAGGAAGCTTCCAGATCAAATTTAGTCACTTAGCACATCAGACATGGTCATAGGTATATTTGCTTAGTCTATCAATAATTGAGATATTGTATTGCATGTGGAATCAGACGACACAATACTTGGATGTCTGGGTACTCTGTTCTTTTAAACGAACCACATGAATTGCTTTGCTCCAGCAAAAGTGTTAAAAAATTCTGTTGTTTCTTGGTCATTGTATTTATCTTCAATTGTATGTAACTAAATGAAAGGAAGTATTTGTCAAAGTAAAATATTGATGTCACCATAGTTATTGAATTGTATTGAATCACTTGTTGTTATCTTTGTTCTAAAAAGTGTAAATACTTGATGTATTTTGAGCTTGGAGGGTCTCTACAAAGAAGGAACTTTACTGAGAGAGTCTCCAAGCAGAAGGTCTTATTCTTGTGAGCACCTTGGCACTGTTACCAGCTCAGTCTCCACAAAATAGAAAGCAAATGCAGGCCTAGCTAGCAATGCTCAAATCCTGTAAATAAAAATACTGTTTATGTCAGTGTATTAGGATATCACCACAAAACCAAGGTAGTCTGATAGGTCTTGTATAAAATCCATACCTTAACAACAAAGTCTCAGCACTCCCCCACAGGGTCCATCCAATCAGTTCGACTGCTGTTGGCTCTGTACAGGCTTTAAATGGCCTGTTAAAGGAGCCAATGGTGGTTTATTTTAAAATAAGCTAATAAAATGTGAACTTTTACTGCCAGCTTTTTACAGATGTGTGGTGGGAAGTGTCCTGACCGACTGCATCTCAGTCTGCTATGGGTACACTAATACCTCTGAATGTAAAATTCTGCAAAAGGTAGAGGACACAGCCCAGGATGTCACAAGCAAAACCATCCCCACCATTGAGAATATCTAAGAGGAACTCTGCCTTTGGGGAACAGTAGCAATGATCAAGGATCCACATCACCTAGCACATGCTCTGTTCTCGTTGCAGCCACCAGGAAAGACACACCACCAGATGCCATAAGACGCACACCACATTCAGGAACAGCTGCTACCCCTTCACCATTGGATTCCTTAACAATAAACTCAATCAGGGACTCATTTATAAGGACTCCTTCTTCTGGACTTTATTGTTTGTTTTTTTCCTATCTGTATTGTACAGCTGTTCACATTTTTTTACAGGTGCATATTGTGTATAATTTTTTTTCACTACCAATAAGTGGTAATTCTGCCTCGCCCTCAGGGTTGTATGTATTGTTATGTATGCACTCTGACAATAAACTGAAATCTGATATCTGAATCTGAAATCTAATTTCCTTTCAAAATATTGTGACAACATCACTCCACTGGTCAGCAGTAAGTGCCAGACTTGGGGTGGCTTATACAGTGAATATAACTCGCTACATTTTAACTGGAAATTCTGAGAGTCATCTTATATGCCAATATATACTTCTCTGTTTTTTCATTCTATGCCTTAATCTATGATGTTGAGGATGCTAAATGTTTTTGTATAGCTTTCTCAAGACTTTCAAAGACTTGTATATCCACATCCCCAGGGCTTTCTGTTCTGCCTTAGCAACGTACCTTTTGCTTTTCGTCATTTCTTTCTTTAAATTGGACAACATAGTGTCTTAGTCCATAGATCTGTTCCCTCACTGTTCCAGTAACCAAGGTTCCATTTTAACCTCTGGTGCTGTCTGTGCTGAGTTTATAGATTCTCTCTCTGTGGGTTTTTCTGCTTTCCTTCCACATCCCAAGGTACAAATAAATAGGTTAATAGGCCAATGTAAAATTATTCTTGTGTAGGTAAGTGGTGGAATTGATGGAAATTTGGGGAGAATAGATTATAGGGAAAATTATTGGAACATGAGCACAATGGATTCCTTCGATGTTCTAAGGAAATATAGAAACTCCTGAAATGGAATGGTAAACCTACATGGGATATTATTCCTTTGTAATTCTGCTGCTGTTATCTTGCCATTGTACAGTTGGTATTCATTGTCACTTACTACTGCACACCTGGTGCACACAGACATGCTCATTCTGTCAGGCCTCCAGCTTGCAATGGTATTGTCTACTAAACCACAGCCCTGGAGTAAGTGTGAGGGCTATGCTTTCTTTCGAAATGGCTGCAAAGGAGGCTGTGCTTGCTTCCCACATCCTGGTGAGAAAGAGAAAGACGGTACAGTGTCAGGAAGTGATATCAGAATAAGTTCCTGGAGTTATTTGCCCTTGAAAGCATTGCATAACAAAATTTTTGGCCTTAATCAGTATGCTAATATCGGCCTTCTTATGCATAGTAGTCCAAAAGCTCAGTTAAAAGTGTGTCTAAAATTAAAACACATGTAAATATCCATATTGTTAATACTCTAAGATCTATCAATTTTTGTTGTTGTATTTGTTCAGCCTAACTAATGATAAATATGAGTAGAATGTGCAGAGATGTTCTGGGAAGATGAGGCATGGCCTGCTGCAGTGCGGTTTTGTTCATTTATTTACTGACTCGGTTTAAACAGTCACATAATGGAGCTCAGCAATTAGTTAGAACTTCACAATTTCAGGAGATACCTCAGGTTTTCATTTAGCATAGAGAGGGATTGTTCAAAGGGCAAAGAGAGCTTTCTGCTAGATGTGTGTGAACTTCATCATGACCAGTAACTCATATAGTATCATTGTGTGGTAGAGTTGTAGAGTTGTACAGCACAGAATCATTCCCTTTGGCCCAACTTGTCCATGACTGCCAGTGTGTTCAGCTGAGCTAGGCCTACTTGTGTGTGTTTGGCCCATATCATTCTAAACTTTTCATGGTCATGTACCTGTTTATATGTCTTAAACATTGCTACTGCGCCCACTGCTACAGCTTCATTTGGAAGCTTATTCCATATATCCACAAAACCTCAATTAAAATAAAACATGTTGCTTTAAAATCTTTCCCCTCTCACCTTAAATCTATGCCTTTTAGTTTTAGAAACCATTTCCTGGGAAACGGGCCATTCCCTGGGAAATAGCCCTATCTATGCCCCTCATGTCTTTATTTACCTTTATAAGGTAACCCCTCCTATGATCCAGGGGAAAAAAAATTATCTCCTCCTATCCTTATAACCAAGCTCTCCAGTCCTGGTAATATCCTTGAGAATCTTTTATGCATCCTTTCCAGCTTAATGGCATTTTTCCTACAACTGGGTACCAGAATTGAACACAATGCTCCGTGTGATCTCACCAAAGTTGGGTTGCACCAAGGGTTACATCATGACATGCCAAATCCTTCACTCTATGCCCTGACCAATGAAGGCAAGTGTGTGAAACACACCACCACCCTGTCTACCTCTGTAACCACTTTCAGGGACTATGTCTCTAAATTCCTATATCACTCTGTTCTACAACACTCTCCATGGCCTTACATTTACTGTGTAAGTCCTGCCCTGGTTTAACTTACTAAGATGCAACACCACATACCTGACCACGTTAAATTCCACCTGCTATTCCTTGGCCCAGTTCCTCAGCTGGAATTTTGATAACCCTCATCATTATCTATTATGCCACTAATTTTATTGTAATCTTCAAATGTATTAACTGCATCATCAACCAAATTGCTACTTGAGATTCCAAACAACAGTGGACCCAGCCTGATCACAGGACTACACTACCCCTCTGTCTTTTGCCACCAAGCTAATTTTGAATCTAATTGGCTACCTCACCCTGGATCTCATGCGATCTATTCTTCAGGATGAGCCTACCGTGTGGGACCTTGACAAAGGCCTTGATAAAGCTCATGCACACAGCATCCCTCATCAATCCATCATGCCCTTATCAATCTTCTTGGTCATCTCTTCAAAATTAGGCAATCTGTGAAACATGATTCCCTAAGCACAGAAACACGTTGAGTATTCCTTATCATTTCTTACTGTTCCAAATAAATATAGATTCTATGTCATAGAATCACCTTCAGTAATTTTTATACACTGTTGTACAGTTCTCTGACTTGTCCATGCAGCCTTTCTTAAATAAAGGTACAACATTAGCGACCCTACAGTCTTCTGGCTTTTCACCCATGGCTAACAGTGATACAAATATCTCTACTGGTGTTCCTGCAATTTTTGTCCAGGCCTCCCACAATGTCTGAGGCCCTGAGGATTTATCTACTTTAATACGTTTTAAATTACCGTCACCTTTTTTGTAATGTGGAGGTGTACCAAGACCTCACAATATAAATAAAATTTTATTTTTTTTAGGCCAGATACTTGGTTATATTACATTTAAGGATTATCACACCACGAAAAACTCACGCAGAGTTTGTAGCCAAGCATTAGATTTGAAAGGCTCTTTACATTGGGAAATCTTTGTAAAAAACCCACATTTCTGTTTGATTTCAGTAGAGGAATTCAAAAGCAATGCAACCTGAGAAAGAGTTTTGGATTATTGACAGCAAATGAATTTTTGTGTTCAGTTTTATTTGAGTGATGGAGTAGATCAGGATTAATAGCAACTCCTCTACTTTGATAGTCCTGATCTAATCCTATGTATAAAATTGCAAACAATACACAAGTGTTCTGGAGAAACTCAGCAGGTCTCGGAGCACCTATAGGAAGCAAAAGAATATAACCAACGTTTCAGGCCTGAGCCCTTTGTCAAGGTGTGAGCAAAAAAACCAGGAAGGCATCTGAATAAAATGGTAGGGAGAGAAAGGAAAAAAAGGCAGATGGATTAGAACAGGCCAACAAGTCATAGGTAGATATGGGTGGGAGGGCAGCAGAGAAAAAAAAGATGAGAAGTGTAAGGGAAGGGTTCTGAATAGAGAGGGAAGGATTCTGGAGCTGGAGGAAAGGAGACAGAGGGGGAGACAGGGGGATATGAAAAGAGAGGGAGAGAGAGGGGGTAGAGAGAGAGGAGTGAGTTGAAGGAATCTAACAGAAACTGGAGAAGTTGATGCTAATGCCTTCTGTTTGGAGAGGGCCCAAATGGAATATTTAGGTGTTGTTCCTCCAATTTACATGTAGTCTCAGTTTGGCAGTGTAATTATTTCTATCTTTGAATTCTAACTGAAATATCAGATCTCATGTGAACCTTTCTTAAATCAGCTGTTATTGTTCAGGTGAAAGCAAGAAATGATTAACTGGTTTGTTGTTTAACTGGTCTCTGAAATAACCTTGTGAGCAGTCTGGGTGTTCATTCAGTGCAGACTTTGACCATAACATCCACACACCATTAATGAAGATATAAATAATGCTTTAAAACAACGTCCACTCCCAGGAACAGAATGATGCTTGAATTGATGCACAAAACCTTGCATCATGAACACTAGAGTTAGATTATTAAATATGAAAAACACAAACTGCAAGAAATGGTTCTGTGTTTTACTAAAGGGCAAAGTATTTTCTGTATGTTAAAAAATTTTTATATAATCTCCACAGTAAAATTTTAACCTTAAAATCACCCACAGCAGAGCTCTTGTGCTTACCATTTTCACATTCTTGCCCAAAGAACCCTTCATTGCACCGACATGTATAATTTCCAATAGTTTCCACACATTCTCCATTATCACTACATGAAGTAGGTTTGCATGAAGCTGTCAAAATCAAAACAGGATAAAAACATGCAAAAACAGTGAACTTAAAAAAGGACTCTACACATCCACATCCCTCACCATGGCCCTCACATAATGGGAGCAGATTTTTCAATATTTTCACTGCCCGTCTCCTCCATGCCAGTGTCCCGGTCAGACCCTCGGTGCATCCTGATTCACCTCCATGCCAGTGTCCCGGTCAGACCCTCGGCGCAACCTGACTCACCTCCACACCAGTGCCCTGGTCAGACCCTCAGTGCCACCTGACTCCCCTCCACACCAGTGTTCCAATTAGACCCTCGGTGCAACATGACTCACCTCCTCGCCAATGCCCCAGTCAGACCCTCAGGTCAACCTGACTCTCCTCGACGCCAGTGTCCCAGTCAGACCCTCGGTGCAAACTGACTCACCTCCACACCAGTGTTCCAATCAGACCCTTGGCGCAACCTGACTCACCTCCACATCAGTGCCCCGGTCAGACACTCGGTGCAACCTGACTCACCTCAACAAGAGTGTTCCAATCAGACCCTCGGTGCAACCTGACTCTCCTCGACGCCAGTGTCCCAGTCAGACCCTCGGCGCAACCTGACTCTCCTCGACACTAGTGTCCCAGTCAGACCCTCAGGTCAACCTGACTCTCCTCCACACCAGTGTTCCAATCAGACCCTTGGCGCAACCTGACTCACCTCAACACCAGTGTTCTAATCAGACCCTTGGCGTAACCTGATTCACCTCCACACCAGTGTTCCAATCAGACCCTTGGTGCAACCTGACTCTCCTCGGCACCAGTATCCCAGTCAGACCATCGGCGCAACCTGACTCACCTCCACACCAGTGTTCCAATCAGACCCTCGGTGTAACCTGATTGACCTCCACACCAGTGTTCCAATCAGACCCTCGGTGTAACCTGATTGACCTCCACACCAGTGTTCCAATCAGACCCTCCATGCAACATGACTCACCTCCACACCAGTGTTCCAATCAGACCCTCAGGTCAACCTGACTCTCCTCGACGCCAGTGTTCCAATCAGACCCTTGGTGCAACCTGACTCACCTCCACATCAGAGTTACAATCAGACCCTCGGTGCAACCTGACTCACCTCCACACCAGTGTTCCAATCAGACCCTCGGGTCAACCTGACTCTCCTCGACACCAGTGTTCCAATCAGACCCTTGGCGTAACCTGATTCACCTCCACACCAGTGTCCCAATCAGACCCTTGGCGCAACCTGACTCACCTCCACACCAGTGTTCCAATCAGACCCTTGGCGTAACATGATTCACCTCCACACCAGTGTTCCAATCAGACCCTTGGTGCAACCTGACTCTCCTCGACACCAGTGTCCCAGTCAGACCCTCGGCGCAACCTGACTCACCTCCACACCAGTGTTCCAATCAGACCCTCAGGTCAACTTGACTCTCCTCCACACCAGTGTTCCAATCAGACCCTTGGCGTAACCTGATTCACCTCCACACCAGTGTTCCAATCAGTCCCTTGGCGCAACCTGACTCACCTCCACACCAGTGTTCCAATCAGACCCCTGGTGCAACCTGACTCTCCTCAGCACCAGTGTCCCAGTCAGACCCTCGGCGCAACCTGACTCACCTCCACACCAGTGTTCCAATCAGACCCTCGGCGTAACCTGATTCACCTCCACACCAGTGTTCCAATCAGATCCTTGGTGCAACATGACTCACCTCCACGCCAATGCCCCAGTCAGACCCCTCAGGCAACCTGACTCTCATCGACGCCAGTGTCGCAATCAGACCCTCGGCGTAACCTGATTCACCTCCACACCAGTGTTCCAATCAGATCCTTGGTGCAACCTGACTCACCTCCACACCAGTGTTCCAATCAGACCCTCAGTGCAACCTGACTCTCCTCGACGCCAGTGTCCCAGTCAGACACTCGGCGCAACCTGACTCTCCTCGGCACCAGTGTCCCAGTCAGACCCTCGGCGCAACCTGACTCACCTCTGCACCAATGTTCCAATCAGACCCTTGGCGCAACCTGACTCACCTTCACACCAGTGTTCCAATCAGACCCTCGGCGTAACCTGACTCACCTCCATACCAGTGTTCCAATCAGACCCTCAGGGCAACCTGACTCTCCTCGACGGCAGTGTCCCAGTCAGACCCTCGGCTCAACCTGACTCACCTCCACACCAGTGTTCCAATCAGACCCTCGGCGTAACCTAACTCATCTCCACACCAGTGCCCCGGTCAGACCCTCGGTGCAACCTCCCTCACCTCCACACTTGTATCCTGGTTAGATACTCGACATAACACGACCCACCTCCACACATGTCCCGGTTAAACCCTCTGTGCACCTTCCTTTAAATTCACACCCTGGTCGCTGGCCCTTATACTAGCCACTATACTAACTGAGCAGCATCATAATTAACCTCCCCCCTTCATCTAATTTACAGATAAAACCTTACCAACATACTTAATAATATGCTAATAAAAATAAATACTCTTACTAGGCAGGGGTAGAAAGACGCTTTGGGAGAGTTGCCCCAGGGGGAAGCAGTATTGGCCAGCTCTTCATCCGGGCGCCATCATTTTATTCAAACACAACTTTACTGAAACTTTATTCAAACAGCAGCTGCAAGCAGGGCACAACCAGGGCGCTCTACTGGCTGAATGTTTGTTCCCATCTTCACCAAGGAGTTGCTTTGGAGAACTTTTACTTTTACAATTTTAAACCTTTATTTAAAAATTTATTTATTTTAAAATGTATTTATTTATTTAATTTCTCAACATTTTTGCTGGTTGGCTGAGTTTCCAGTTGATTAAGTGCCAGGTAACGGGGATTTTACTGTAATTTTTTTGTGAGTGATTGGTTAATTTTTCTGCTGCCCGCTTCTTATCCCATTTTCTATACTACAGTTTACCATGGAAAATATTTTTCATATTTTTTAACTTTATTGGGCATTTAAAAATGTTTGTCGAAAAATTTCCAATTAATGAATTGTTAAGTGGGTATTTCAGTAAAAGGTGAAAGCAGTTTTTAAAAATATCTAGCATTTATCCAATGAATTTCTGGAAGCACAGAAAATGTGAAAAGTAAATTGTGCAACAATTTTTAAAAATGCAAACATTGCCAGCACCACCTTAGAATTACTTCAATGCATAAAAGATTGTGGCAAATCACTGAGGTTACATTTGTGGTTGGATCATCAGGTGCCAAGCTTCATAGAGGGTGTTCTTACTGAAATGCATGTAACTGACAGACTTGCTTTGCTAACTTTCCTGAATACCCTAGATTTGCATAACATCCTGCTGTCATGGCAAAGGGCCTCACTGTGAGGTTGAAACAGCCATTATTCAGAAAATTGTCCTTAGGAGATCAATGCAAAGTAATCACAACCAATTTTTGTAAATCCAAAACAAATGCAGGTTTGGGCTGAGGTCCTCGAGCACCTACCACACAAACTTCTATGTCACACATCTCTGGAAAACAACAAACATTTGGAGATTCACTTCAATATTTAATGAAAACTAATCAACAATTAACCTTCTTTAATAGGATTGTGATTTGCTAGCTGTTGCTGAATACACGGTTAGCTGCTCAAATTTAAGAAAGTGCCACAGTTAGCATAACCGTTAGTACAATGCTGTTACAGCGCCAGTGACCTAGGTTCGAATCCGGTGCTGTCTGTGAGGAGTTTGTACATTCTCCTGGTTTCCTCCCTCCATTCAAACACATGCTGGGGTTGTAGGCCAATTGGGTTTAATAGAGCAGCGCACACTTATGGACCGAAAAGGTCTGTCTATCTAAAGCCTGAACATTAAGATCTAATTGTCTCCTGCCATCATATCAGCACAGAGTGCTTTTTTTTGGTGCATTTTTAAGTTTCTGATTTTTAACTCAATAGAATGAGAAGAAATAGGTCCACAAGAGCTTACCTAAGTAACATAAAGCTCTTTTCTCTCTTTCATTACATGGTTCATTGTTCCATTTTCCAGCATCTTTATCTCTCTTTATATAAATTTCTACACAGTCCTCTCCCCCAGCTGTTGGTTCACCTGCAGCCCAGTTTTCTGCTTCTTTATCCAGCGACTTATTTGTTCCAACCCAGGTCCAAACTCCACCAATCTTCCTTATTCCAATCCAGTAGTAAGTTGGATTTCTTGGTAAAATCTGATTTAGATGATGAATTTCCTCTTGGTTTTGAATTGCAACCAGGTCAGTGAAGGACTTTAAACAGTATTCTCTGGCATCTGGCCATGTCATATTTGTTGGTGAATATTCATAATTCCATGTCTGGACTCCTTCCCAACTTACAAGCTCTGTGAAGAAAATAAACATGATGAAAAAAAAATTGGAGATTCATTATCACCTGTAAATATAAGGTAGTGTCTTGGATTCTCAGTCAATCATAATGCTGCCCTTGAAGAAGTTCTCAGTGAGCTAAGTGATGTGGTCTTGCCATTTTTCCAACATTGCTGTTGAGAATTAACTTGAAGGGTTTTCTAGCATTTCATCAATATCATCAAGAAATCAGACTGAAGAGGAAACTTTCTTGTATCTAAAAGCATTTACTGCTTATGTTCTGAATACTGAGGTAGAATTGCCCGACTTGAGGCAAACACTATTATTTCATTTAGCAATGCATTATAATAGCAAGGAGACATTAAAATGTGGGAACAAGCTTGAATTAGCAAGGAAGAGAAAGAGGCTGTCGACAAAAATGTTTGCTCGCAACAGGAGTGGTAGCTGCAGAATATGTTGAGGTGATAAAATTTGGATTGTGGAGTTAATCTGCTATAAAAAGGCAATAGTGAACTAATTGTTTGTGTAAAACATATACAATTCACTACCTCAGCACATATTAACACAATCTGCATCCAATTAACTAAATCATGCATTAGGGTCATTGTAGTAGCATTGACCATATAGCAGCCAATATCCAAATAGTCAATTCCCACAAACCATCACTGTGACAAAGAGAATATAATTTGTGAAACATCCTGAATTCTGACAGTTTATCAGTGGAGATGCTGTGAGGATATTTCCCCTGATTAGGGTCTCTTGAACTAGTGGTTATGGTCTCAGAATCCTAACCCTGAGGCTGAGAGGAGGTTAAATCTTTGAATGATGATTTTTCAAATATATGGATAGGCAAAAGATGATGGCATGTATGGAGAGAGGGCCAAAGAGCCAGTTTTCAGGCTGTATTACTCCATAACACTATATTCATGACAAAAATAGATTTCTAGACTATTGGGGGATTTAAGGGTATGTGGTGATATGTTTCCTCCATTGTATATAGATATGATTGACTATTGTATATATGGAGCTGGCCCGCCCACTGATAACTCATACCCTATGACTCCTCCCCCATGGTCCTAGGCCATAAAGGTCAAGCCACCTCTCCCTTCCCACCATTCCTATACCTGGATCTGGGCCAGCAAGGTTCTTCTGTACATTAAAGCCGATCATTCCCTCAGCCTAGACTTTGTGGTTACTGGTAGTGCACTACAATTTAATATACAGAAATGATCTCTCCAGTAAAGGAGAAGCTGCTGCACCCCGATCAGTTAGAAGTGGACCCTCAATTCCCAGGTGTGTCTGAACAGTGCGAGCAATGGATCAGCTGCTTTAGCAACTTCCTCGAGACTGCTAGTCGACTCTGTTGAGAAGAAGCTCAAAGTGCTGCAAGGAATAGTCGGCCAGCAAGCTTTCCAAGTCATTAGGAGCAACGCAACTTATGATGAGGCAATGGCTGAGCTTCGGGCCCTCTAAAATCCAACGGTAAACTATGTGTACTCGCGTTACCTCCTGTTGTCCCTGAAGTATCAGTTAATGAAGAAGACGAAGGCTGTGTAGTTAACCAGGAATCATGGCTTTTATTAGCAGAAACTAGTGGTACAATAATGAATGATATGGGTGCATACACATTTATACCCAAGGGGAATGTCTTTAGTGGTAGAGATAATACATGTCCAATGCCAGAGTGACCATATCTACACAGGTTTCGAGGACGACGGTAAACTTTTTCATTTCCTGCGGGTCTCCTTTGGCGTCTCCAATGGCGTCTCGGCATTCCAAAGGGTGTTGGACCGGATGGTGAAGGAGCACAGCCTGGTGGTGTCGTTTCCCTATTTAGATAATGTCACCATCTGCGGCCATGATCAACAGGACCACGACGCTAACCTGGCTAAATTTCTGCGGACTGCAAAGTCCCTCAATATCACATACAACATAGACAAGTGTGTCTTTAATATCAATCGCTTGGCATTCCTGGGATGCGTTGTGGCACATGGTGTCATTTCCCCGGACCCCTACTGCATGCGGCCCCTTATGGAGCTCTCAGTCCCGAACACCCTGAAAGCACTGAAGAGGTGCCTGGGGCTGTTCTCTTACTATACACAATGGTAAGGCCCATCCCCTCATTAGGTCCACAATTTTCCCATTATCGGCAGAGGCCCAGGCTATATTCCATCTCATCTGAGGAGACATCACAAAGGCCATGATGCATGCTGCGGACGAATCCATCCCCATCCAGGTGGAAATCGATGCTTCCAACTTCACGCTGGCCGCCACACTCAACCAGGCAGGCAGGCTGGCCAGTAGCTTTTTTTTCACGTTCCTTTCACGGCCATGAGGCACAGCAATCCTCAGTCGAGAAGGAGGCGCAGACGATTATTGAGGCAATGTGCCACTGGCGCCACTACCTGGCCGGGAAAAGATTTCCCCTGCTGATTGTCCAGCGTGCTGTCGCCTTCATGTTCAATATGAAGCAGTGGGGTAAAATTAAAAATGACATGATACTCAGGTAGAGAATTGAGCTCTTCACCTACAACTATGAGATCTTGTGCCAGCCAGGTAAACTCAATGATCTGCCTGATGCTCTATCCCGGGGATGTGCGCCAGCGCACACCTCGTCCATCTCCAAGACCTGCACAATGCCCTTTGCCATCCCAGAGTTATGAGATTGTTCCACTTCATCAAGTCTCGGAACCTCCCGTACTTTGTCGAGGATGTCGGGTCCACAATCAGACACGGTCGATCTGCGCTGAATGCAAGCCGCAGTTCTACAGGCCCAACAAGGCTCACCTCATAAAGGCCACTCACCCATTTGAACGACTGAGTGTCGATTTCAAGGGCCCCCTCCCCTTGTCAAGTAGTAACATTTACTTCCTGAATGTATTCGACGAGTACTCCCGGTTCCCTTTTGCCATTCCCTGTTCAGATATGACCTTGGCCACTGCGATAAAGGCACTATGCAGTATCTTCCTCTGTTTGGGTACCCTGATTACATCCACAGCATTCGTGGGACCTCGTTCATGAGTGAGGAGCTGTGGCAGTACTTTCTGGCTAGCCACTAGTAGGACCATCAGCTATACCCCCAGGGGTAATGGCCAGGTGGAGAGAGAAAACGCTACTGTGTGGAAGGCTGTGCTCCTGGCCCTGAAGTCTAGGGATCTACTAGTGTCTCGTTGGCAGGATGTCCTGCCAGGGGCATTACACACCATCTGGTCCCTCCTGTGCCCCACTATAAACACCACCCCACATGATCGCATGTTTGCCTTCCCCAGGAAGTTGGCAAATGGGCCCTCAGTGCCCTCCAGTCCTGCTCCGGAGACATGTGAGGGGCCATGACTGACCCATTTGTTGACGAGGTACACTTCATCCATGTTAACCCTCAATATGCTTTTGTGAGGTACCGCAATGGCCACGAGGATACAGTACCTGTCCAGGATCTGATGCATGCGAGAGAGCTCAGAACCACCCTATACTCCCCTGACTACCCAGAGTTTATCACCATCCCACAATGGTACTCGCTGTTAGGGGCAGACTCACCTGGGATACCATCCCCTCACTTCAACAGGGCTGGCTCCCCTCAGGGCACTGTCCCTACCTCCCTCTCATACCGTTTCTGAAATCACCCCTCTCAACATAGCCAGACGGTGGCCCCATGCCTTGTCACTCGGCTGGCGGAACAGCAGACCAACCCCATCCCTGCTTCCCGCAGGTCCCGTAGACTGAGGAGGTTACTGGTGCGACTGAATCTTTAGTCTTGGCATTTTTCTTTGTTGTTCAATAACTGAGGGGTGTTCTGTTTTAAAAGGAGGGGTGAATTTGGTGATATGTTTCCTCCATTGTATATAGTTATGATTGACTACTGTATATATGGAGCTGGCCTGCCCACTGATGACTCATACCCTATGACTCTTCCCCTGTGGTCCTGGGCTATAAAGGTCGAGCCACCTCTCCCTTCCCACCATTCCTATACCTGGATCTGGGCCAGCAAGGTTCTTCTGTACATTAAAGCCTATCATTCCCTCTGACTAGTCTTTGTGGTTACTGGTAGTGCACTACAGGGTGTCAAGAATTGGACAAGAAAATAGGGTTGAAGCCAAGTTCAGATCTTCTGTGATCTTACTGAATGATGGAGCAGGCTGGAAGATCCAAATGACCTGCTCCTATTTCTTCGGTCTAATGAGACTTAAAATTTGGTCAAAGCTCTTCTTTATAGTAGTGCTTTAATGTCTCATGTCCATTTGACTGAGAAGGCACTGCCTTGATTTGACATAGCACGTGAGAAAGTATGTCCAAAAGTACAGTGCAGCCTTGGTAATAAGCTAAAAATTCAACCGAGATTGTGCGCCCCAGTCTCTAAATGGGGCTTGAAGCCATATACATCTGAAGAAAAAAAAATCTTATGTTCCACATTCAAATAAAGAACAGATGCCAAAATTACAATATTTAAGGGGTAGAGGTTAAAAGCTCACCATATATCACAACTAAAAGCCAAGCATGAGAGGCCTTCTGAACCCAATGCTTATCATAGATTTTGACTTGAAAGGCCTATAAAAAAAACCAAAAAATTACATTAGATTTTTCATGTACAGTAAAGAATAAATGAACACAACATACAGTTAACATTGCAGATTATATACATTTTCATTACAATACATTAAAACAAATTTTCCTGATATATATGCAATTTTTTTTATTGTACTATATATTATGCCTTTCAATGCAATTTTCAGCACTGGTTAGAGATTTTGTTCCTGGGCTTTTCCTGGAGCCAACCCTCTGAGGCAACTGTGAAGAAGGCACATCTATGTCGTGACTTTCTAAGAAGTCTGAGGAGATTTGGCCTGTCATGAAATATTCTATCAAGCTTCAACTGATGTAGAGTGGAAAGTACACTGACATTAATCTGAGATGCTGCCTCAAAAAAAGGAGCCATAAAGGATCCCATCCCACTGGTCACAACCCCCTCTGTACCTTCTTCAGGTGGAAGGTACTGAAGCTTAAACATCAGCACCTCCACGTTCAAGAACTGATTGTTTCCCCAACAGCTATCAGGCTCTTTCACCTCTCTTTACTACCCTAATCCTAACCTTAAACTACTCCAGGAGCAACAAAAGATCATTTGTATTACAGGTACACAATCCTTTATCTGGAACCCTTGGGGGACAGTGTGTTCCAAATTTCGGATTTTTCCGGATTTCAGAAAGCCAGATTTAAACCCACCCGGATTGTGCTGCCGTATTCACCCACACCCCCTTCCAGTTGTGTTGCCGTCTCCCCCCCCCAACTCCCTCCTGCCCGCCGGCCTGACTCGCGCAGCCAGTCTCTCCACCCACCCCCCCGGTGGACCGACTGGCGCTGCCGGTCTCTCTCCCTCGCCGGCCCAACTCACACCGCTGGTCTCCCGTCCGGCTGACTCGCACTGCCAGTCTCCCGCCCGCCTGACTCGTGCTGCCGGTCTCCTCCCCCCTCACCCACCCAACTCACGCTGCTGGTCTCCCCTCCCCTCCCGCCCGCCCGACTCACGCTGCTGGTCCCCCCCCCCGCCCACCCGATTTGTGATGCCCATCTCCCGCCTGCCATCTCTCTCCCCACTTGCCAGATTTTGGAGCTTTCCGGATTTTAGATGTCCGGCTAAAGGATCGTGTACCTGTATTAAATCATCATTAACTACAATATTTATTTATCTATCCTTCAAAATATATTATCTCTTTTTCTATATCAAGGCATATTGTGGTAATTTAATTTATACTGTTGATATTGGTGTATCTTATGTATGTGTGGTTGCAACTAGAAAGAATTTCAGTCCACATGTTCATTGTATTTATGAATAAATTCTTATTCTCATAGAGTTTCCTGAACACCATTGCCTCCCTGCTGATTTTATCTACATCATGTTTATGATAGGATTTCCAAAGAGTTTTGTGATCTCCCCACCCCCAACACTGTTGATGGTCACTACCTTTCCCTGCACAATCTGAGAAGACAATGCCTCCCTGCTGACAGACAGTGAGTGACACCCCCTCCCATCCTACATGTACTAAATGCAATGATGATACAAAATCTAATTGTGAGCCATCAGCAAGTAGAGAGAGTGATGCCTCAGGTGATCAGATGGCATGGCCATCAGGGGATAGCGTGGGAGTTTTTGTTGGGATTGATCAGGGACTGGAAGTTACTGGATCTGGTTCAAGGCATGAATGTAGTTTGTTATTTTAGTGCAGCTTTCTTGACTTGGTTGGGAACAAAGCCGGACACAACCTTGCCTGCGTGAGTGCTCAGGATCCACTGTCACCTACACAAGCTCCATGATATACCCAGCTGCAATAAGTAGGAACACAAAACAACATTCTCTGCTTCACTTTGAAAAAGTAAAATTGTGATTGTGTGGCACCGACTTACAAACATAGAACCGTACTGGAAGATATGCCTGGGCCAAACACAATGTCCAAAACAAATTCTGCGGCTTGTACTTGATAGATACCATTCAACTCTCCACCCCCCCCCCCCCACCTCCCCATTTCGTATTTACATATGTGTCAATCTAGAAGTCTACTATTGTGACTGCTTTCTACCACTGTTCCTGGCACTTACCACTCTCTGTGAAAAACATTTGGTCTGTTCATTTCCTTAAGAACATCGGAAATAGGAGCAAGAATAGGCCACCCGGCCCATCAAGCCTGCTCCACCATTCAAGGTGAAGTCTTCTGCAGACTGTAGTCATTGACACATCCACACTTGCCTCCTGAAGAGTGTCTCTAATGTGTCCGACAGGCATTAAAATGAGATAATTAAACATACCTGAATATCACAAACACCAGTGAAGCCAAATATCCCAAATATTATGGTGCCCTGAAATGGGGGAACTATGTATAAATAGAACTGTAATTCTGCAGGGTCAAATAACCATGGATTCAAATACCTTGAATAAAATCTGGGATGTGCACTTTAATCACATGTGAATTGTTTGATTACAAATTTAAAACTGTGAAGCACAGGGGCAAATAAAGGAAAACGTATCTTTGTTCCCACCATTATGGACAGCACTATATATACCCTGATCTATTCTTAGATAACCCTCTAGACTGCACACATCTCCGGCAATCATCTGCAAACTTACTAACCCATCCATCCACTTATTCATACAAGTAATTTTTATACATCATCAACACCGATTCCACCAAAACATCATGAGTCATAAAGCCTCCAGCCTGATTAATACCCGTAAATTCACCATCAATCCCATACATCTACATCTGCTTGATCAGCCTATCGTCTACTGCTCTACACTCGTCAATCACCTTTGTCACCTCCTCAAAAAAACTCAATTAAGTTGGTCAGACATGTCCTACCCCTCACAAAGCCACAATGACAGTCCCTAATCTGACTATGTATTATTTTACAAATATGCATTAAATCCTGTGGGTAAGGGCACGAACAAGTGTTAAATTATGACGTTGAAGGACCATAAAATATACAGCAGATAGATGGGTCATTCAGCCTGTGAATGTGTCGCAGCATTTAGGTTCTTATGGGGTTCTTCCATCCTTTAGTTTAGTTGTAAAAGTTGTACCAGTACAACCCAACGAAACAGCGTTCTCCAGTCCTCGACGCAAAACATGCAGAAAGACCAGACTTAACACACATATAGACAAGCAATACATAGGCAGGACATGTATTTCATCTATATAAATAAATAAGTGAATATTGTTTCATGAATATGAGAGTATCGGATTAGTTAGTGTGAACAGTTGTGAGCTTGGAATGTTAGTGTAAGCATTTGTGAGCTCGGATGGTTAGTGTGAAAAGTGGTTGTGTTATAACAGAAGAAAATTGTTGAAATGTTCTATCTTATCAGATTATGTATTTTAAATCAATTTCACATTACTTTTCAAATGAGTCAGTTGCTGATGAATTAGGGTTAAAACCTGGATCTCATCTCAGGCCCCATGAATATTCATTCTTGCTTGAATTGGATGTAGAGGAGCGATCTTGCTGGTCCTCCCCACCCTAGAATAACTAAATATTTCTCTCCTAACGACTTGCCACAGGTTACAGGATTTGTCCTTCTGAAAAAGATTATTATGATATGGGTCAATCATCCCACCCCCAGAAGATCTGCAGAGCAGGGTCATCAATGACCTTCCTTTAATTGTAAGGTCAGAAGTGGGCATATCACTCACTATAGCAACTCCTTGTCAAATGAAGCAGATTGTGAAGACATGTAGCAAGGCCAAGATAACATTTAATATTTATGTCAGAAATATGTCAGTCCTTAAACATATTCTACAAAAGAAGAGACTAACCATTTACTCTTGACATTCAAGGGTCCCTCATCACCCACAACCTGGAGACCAGCAAGAAATAGAAACTGAAGTGTACAGGTTACAAAACTAAGGTGATTACAAAAGCAAGTCAGCTGCTAAGAAACAGACTGCATGTGACCGAAGCCTTTCTACCATCTATAAAGCACAAGTCAGGAGTACGATGGGATAATATATACTTGACTGAGTGAGAGCAGATCCAACAAAATTCAGGAAGCTCAACATCATCCAGGAAAATATACTCCATGTGGTTAGTACCCTATCAACCATCCTAAGCATAACTAAAGGTCGATATAAGATGGTTATCAAACAATTCAATAGGAATTTTGGAAGAATTACCTTTACCCCAAAATATGGTGAAAATGTGGAACTCACTAGTATATGATGTTGTTAAAATAAATAATGTGGATGCATATAAGGAGGCTGAAGACAAATGTTTGAAATGTTAAATTTAAAATTTAAAAGATGGGAGGGGCATAATTAAAGCATGAATCTGTGGGCTGAATGGCTGTTTTTTTGCCTATGTAATCCCCTGCTAGTCACTTCCAGTGCTACTACTACAGAAGTTACCCTAACAAGGTCATTCAAAGGCTTCAAGCAAATCATTAAATTATGTAAAGGGCCTACTGCAGACCAATCACACAGTGGCTGTAGCCTTTCTGTGAACGATCTGCAACGTTTACTGGACTCCCTTGCCTGAATTGGATTCCTTATTGTACTTATAAAGAAAACCAAAGTCTTGCAGCATCACTTCCTGACAGCAGCCCACCTCCGAGGGTTTGGCAGCCACACAGTAACTGGTGTTACCAAACATTCCAAATTCTTTAAAATCTCCAATTTGTTTAACGTCAGTTTTCAGACAAAAGGAAGGAGTTTAAAATGTCCACTGAGGCAAATGACCTGGGTCAGTTATAAGCTACAATGAACAATTGGCAGTAATGGTATGGTAAATTTTGGAAAGTTAGTAGAATGCCGTCTGTCTCAAATCCCACCACTAACACTGCAGCAAACTTTGGTGCATGAAACATATGTTTCACACACCGCACGCAAGAAACAAAATGAGCTATAGAACATTGCATCAATGTGGTGACAAGAGGTGGGAAAGTGGGCTCCAACTGGTCTTAGGTTGTTTCCTGAACCCCACATGTGGAAACTGATTTGGCTCAGCACCAGTAATATAATTGACAACTGTTTATCAAATACCTAAAACAGAAAATGAGTAAAAGAAAAATAAAGTAACCTACCATTTTAAGAAAATTCTGTGTCTTTGCTTTCTTCCCTCTAGTTTTTCCCTTTGCTGGTGTGTTGATAGTTCTAAGAGCTTTGTGTTCTTCTCCTGTGCAGTACAATCTCTGTTTGTAAGACTGATGTTTCTGGTCACAAATGCAACCCCTCTGACATCAAATTCTCTGATGAGCAAACTTCCTGCAAACTTGATGAATGTAATTTTTTTCTGCAACATGAAAATGGGTTGTTGCTACTGAGTACTCATTTCTACCTTTTGTATTTTAAATAACAATTTTTAAACAAGCAAATACAGAAAATTGCTGGTGAAAGGCATCAGGTTCCACAATGTCCATAAGAAGCAAAGATATAACCAATGTTTCAGGGCTGCGTTCATCAGGGTATGAGCAAAATAAAGACAGATGCCTGAATGAAGGCAGGTTGAGGAGAAGGGAAGGGGTGGGGGGAGGAAGTAACACAGGCCAACAACCAAGAGGCCATAAGTGGACATGGATAGGAGGCAGAGAGAAGAGCTTAGAATTGATTGGGTGAGGGGAGTAGCTTTGCAAATGCAGAGCTGGATGAAAGGAGACAAATGAATAGGGAAAGAGAGAGAGAGAGAGAGATAGGGGAAGGAGAGGTTGAGGAAAGGAGCCATAGGGATAGGGGAAGAGAGAGACAGGGAGGAGTGGCTAACCAAAACCACAGAAGTTGATGATAATGCCATTCTGGTGGAGGGTGCCCAGATGGATTGTGAGGTGTTGTTCCTCTAATTTGCAGGCAGTCTCAGTTGGGCAGTGCATGAGACCATGGACAGACATGTCTGTATGGGAATAGGGCAGGGAATTGAAATGGGTTGCCACTGGGAGATTCTTGCTTTTGAAGTGGACGGAGCGAAGATGCTCAATGAACTGATCTCCCAGTCTGCGTGTCTCTTTGATGTAAAGGAGAGCACAATGGGTATGGTACAGTAGATGACCTTCAGATTCACAATTGAAGTGTTGCTTCACTTGGAAGGAGTGTTTGGGGCCCCGAATGGTGATGGGGGAGGATGTGTGGACACGTGTAGCATTTTCTGTGGTCATAGGGCTAGGTATCAAGGGGGAAATTGATGGGAAAGGATGAGTGAACTAGAGATTCACGGAGGGAGCAGTCCCTGCAGATGGTAGAATGGGGAGGAGAGGGGGAAGATGTAGAATCACATCATTGGTGATGGACATTGTTGCATGCAAAGGCTCGTGGAGTGGTAGGTGAGGACAAGGATAATCCTGTTCTTGGTGGAGGGGAGCAGGGCAGGTAGGTAGAAAATGGAGGATATGCGGGTGAGGGCTGAGTTGATGGAAGTAGAGGGGAAGCTGCATTTTTTGAAGAAGGAGACTATCTCGGATGATCTCGCATGGAAGACTTCATCCTGCAAGCAGATGTGATGGAGATGGAGGAATTGCCAGAAAGGAATGGAATCCTTACAGGGGACATGGTATGAAGAGGTAAATGTGGGAGTTAGTGGATTTGTAGAAAATATCTGTCATTGCAAGGTAGAAAACTGAATTCAATATTTGCTTTTGGGAGAAGCTAGAGAGTGGTAGTGGATGATTGCTTCTGGGTCTGTGACCAATGGTGTGCCTCAGGGATCAGTGCTGTGTCTATTTTTTGTCATCTATATCCATGATCTGGATGATAATGTGGTAACTTTGATCAGCAAGTTTGTAGATGATTCAAAGACTGGAGGTACAATGGACAACGAGGAAGATATTCAAAGCCTGCATAGGGATCTGGACCAGTTGGAAAAACGGGATGCAAAATGGCAGATGGAATTTAATGCAGACAATTGTGAGGTGTCACATTTTTGAAAGATAAACAAAGGTGAGACATACACAGTCAATGATGGGGCACTGAGGGGTGCGGTAGAATGGGGGAATCTGGGAATGCAGGTATTTGGTGACCTGAAAATGGCACCATAAGTAGATAGAGTTGTGAGGAGAGCTTTTAGCACATTGGCCTTCATAAATCAAAATGTTGAGCATAAGAGTTAGGATGTTATGGTGAAGTTTGAAAATACATTTTGAAGGTCAGAAGTAAAACATGAAAGTTTGCAGACACTGTGGTTGAAATAAAACCACAATGCTGGTAAAACTCAGCAGGTCAAATAGTATATAGCAAAGATAAAGATACATAACCAATCCTTCAGGATTGAATCCTTCATCAAAGGTATGGAAAAACACTGACAGGGATCCAAACTAAATGGTAACGTGGGGAGGTGTTGGGGGAAGAACACGGTCCCAAAGACAGTAGGTAATAAATGGAGGAGGACACAGCAGCAAGAAGGGGGAAGAGGGCTGGTAAGGTGAATAGAGAGGGAAGTGGGTGGGGAGCTGAGGGAAAGGGAAAGGGAGAGAGAATGGGGAGTAGGTTAGCAGAAACCAGAGGTTTATGCCATCCAGCTGGAGAGTGCCTATAGAGAAAATTAGGTTGATGCACCATCAATAACTACAAAAGACGAAGTTATATAAAACTGAGAGGCTTTTATTCACAATAAAATTGAGGCACGTCCATACTGGTCAACTCTCCTGAACTGGGGAGGGGGCGGGGAACAGTCACCCTTATTCAGAAGTCTGTGGAAGGAGCCACAGGTACAGTCGGCCAATAGGCGTGCCCAGGCAGTTAAATATACAAACAATGGTTTACCACATTCACCCCTGTTTTTAAAAGAGTTTTGCGGGGTGAAGTGCATCTGATGTTATCATAAATTAAGTCTTTCGTGTGGTCTGATCTGCCAGGCCTGTATGTAGTCATTGGTGTTAGTTTGATGGATGAATGGTGATGAGTCTGGCATGCCATCCATTGGTGCTGGGGTAATGTGCCATGGCTCTGGTGTATCATGGATGATGATAGGTGAGGCGGGGGGGAGGCCAGAGTGATCTGTAATGGCCTCTGGAATTCCTGAGGGCATCAGGTCCCTAACAGATACTGTGTCCTCGTGCCCATCAGAGTACGCCACATAGGCATAATGGGGGATGGCGTGGAGAAGGTGGACCTGTTCAACCAGTGGGTTGGACTTATGGCTTCTTGCGTGCTTCCGGACTAGGACTGGCCCTGGGAACGTCAACCAGGCTGGCAGCGTGGTCCCTGTTGCAAACTTATTGGGGAAGGAAAACATTCTTTTGTGTGGAGTGATTTTTATGGCGGGTCATAAGAGTGATTTGATAGAGTGGTATGCATCACCAACATCGAAGTTCTCGAGCTGGCAGAGTCCGCAAGCATCGAATCCATGCTGCTGAAAAGACCCAACTGCACTGGGTGGGTCACATCTCCAGAATGGAGGACCATCGCCTTCCCAAGATCGTGTTCTATGGCAAGCTCTCCACTGGCCACCGAGACAGAGGTGCACCAAAGAAGAGGTACAAGGACTGCTTAAAGAAATCTCTTGGTGCCTGCCAAATTGACCACCGCCAGTGGGCTGATATCACCTACAACCGTGAATCTTGGCGCCTCACAGTTCGGCGGGCTGCAACCTCCTTTGAAGAAGACCGCAGAGCCCACCTCACTGACAAAAGACAAAGGAGGAAAAGCCCAACACCCAACCCCAACCAATCAATTTTCCCTTGCAACCACTGCAACTGTGCCTGCCTGTCCCACATCGGATTTGTCAGTCACCAACGAGCCTGCAGCAGACGTGGACATACCCCTCCATAAATCTTCGTCCGCGAAGCCTAGCCAAAGAAAAGAGAGATGCCGCCGGAGGACATCTAGCTGTCAGAAGACTGGAAGGCCTCTAGACCACAGGGCTATGAGGGTGGTCTTCCAGATGGTGGTGTTCTCCCTTTCCACCTGCCCATTCCCTCAGGGTTTGTAGCTGGTGGTTCTGCTCATAGCAATGCCTCTGGCCAGCAGGTACTGATGCAGCTCGTCACTCATAACGGGGAGCCCCCGGTCACTATGGATATAGCAGGAGAACCAAACGGAGTGAAGCTGTGTAGGGCCTTGGTGACTGTGGCAGCTGTCATGTTCAGGCAAGAGATGCCAAACAGAAAAAGTGAGTACTCATTTATCATGTTGAGGAAATAAACGTTGTGGTCAGAGGAGGGGAGGGGTCATTTGAAATTGATGCTCAAGCATTCAAAGGGGCGGGTAGACTTTATCAGCTACGCTTTGTCTGGTCAATAGAAATGCGTTTGCACTCTGCTCAGATATGGCAGTTTCTAGTCATAGTCCTGATCTCCTCAGTGGAATAAGGCAAATTTCAGGCTTTGATAAAAAGGAAGAACCTGGTGACTCCAGGGTGGCAGAGATCATTGTAGAGGGTTGGCACCCAATCTATATGTGCACTGGCACACATTCCACAGGATAGAGCATCTGGGGACTCACTAAATTTCCCAGGATGGTACAAGATATCATAAATGTAGGTGGAAAGTTCTATTCTCCAGCTCAATATCTTGTCATATTTGATTTTACTTCACTGGTGGTTGAACATAAAAGCCACCACCTGTTGATCAGTCATCAAGATAAATCATTTGCCGGGCAGGTAGTGTCTCCAGTGTGGACTGCCTCCACAATGGATCTTGGAAGGTGCGGGAAAAGGAGGCGACGGGTCTGCCCGCCTGATTAAAGTGTGGCAGCCAGAGTGAGTCAGGTGCATCGCTCTCTGTGGTGGTACACCACCAGCCTACTGCAGGGGGTAACCTCTGTACCTGCAGGAGTGTAAGGGGACATGAAAACACCTGGAGGTTTTTCTGGATTAAAGCCTGTTGTTCAGTCTTTACCTTGTGTGTGTCTGATTCTGTCTAACAGCGCACCACAGTCTACACCTGGAATCGGATGGATTCATCCACAGTGTGCATCATAGACTTGGCAATGTCTGCCTTGATGCAGTCGCACGGGCCTCTGGTGCCAGAGGAAAGGAAGGAAATTTCATGAGGGTTAGGCCTTGTCTGCATAATTGGGGACCCATTGGGCATAGTAGGAGAAGAAGCCTATAAACATTTTCGGGCTTTGAGGCTGTGGAGAAGTAGGAGTTCCAAAAGTGGGCACATGCAATTGGGGTTGGGGCCAATGACTCTGTTCTCCACGATGCAGCCAAGGGTAGCAAGGTGGGTTGTGCGAAATATCCATTTAGCCTTATTATGTGTGAGGTTAAGGAGTTTGGTGGTGGAGAAATTTTTGAAGGTTGGTGTCATACTCTTGTAGGTTATGGCCACAAAGTGGTGAAGTTGTCCAGATACAGGAATGTGACCCACAGCTCATTCTGGTCTACCGTTCACTCCATCTTCCACTGGAAGACTAAGACCCCATTGGTGATGCTGAAGGGACCCCTCAGGAAATGGTAGAGGCAGCCATCTACCTCAAAATCTGTATATAGGTGGTCCTCTGGGCAGATGGGGAGATGGTGGTATGATGACTATAGGTCGATGATGGAGAAAACCTGATATTGCATGATTTGGTTTACCATAATCGGATATGCAGGGAAGAGGGTACACATCCACCTGTGTGTATCTGTTAATGGTCTGACTATAGTCAATGACCATCCTGTTTTTCTCCCCATTCCTCACCACCACCTCTTTGGCTCTCCAAGGGCTGATCCAGGCTTCAATTATCCCCTAATTGAATAGCCATTGAACCTCCGACCTAATAAAGACTCTGTCCTCGGCACTGTACTGCTTACTGTTGGGTATAAGGTCACCCTCTTCTGGACATCATGACACCCTCATCATGATGTCACCTTTCCATATATATAAAACACTGTGTGTCAGTAGCCATGTTAGTCTCATAGAAGTAAAGAATGAGAAAGCATCACATCTCTGAGTCCGAGTCTTAATTGTGTGAGTGCATGCACAACACTGGTGACAAGAAATGAAACGAACCCTACATATACTCCATGCACCAATCAAGAAAAAGAAAAACAACAGAAGAAAGGTAGAAAATGACTAACTAACAACCCCAACAAATTTCTGCTAAAAGATCAAGGCAGCAGGAAAGTTTGGGGAATTCAATGAAGTAGAAGAAAGTTGGGATAACTAGCTGGAATGGTTTAACTACCACTGCAAAGCCCACAATATTGTGGAAAGTCCAGTAAACTTCAAATGTGCCCTCTTCCTCAGTATAATGGCCAGCAAAACATTTAACCTCCTTAAGATGTTGCTGGTCCCGGAGGGTCCAGGGATGAAGACATTCAACAAATTATGCTCAGCTCTAAGGAACCATTTAAGTCCCAAACCACCAGTTATGGCAGAAAGGCAACAATTCTATGAAAGGAGACAAGAATCAGGAGAAACAGTAAGTGAATACCTGGTCTCGTTGTGCAAACTGGCGGAGCACTGTCATTTCGAGCAATTTCTAAATCAGGCACTGCGAGATAGATTAGCGATGGGGCTGGGAAATCACCAAGCAAGGCAAAAATTATTAGCAATGGATCAAGATATTACATTACAAATTGCATACATAACTGATTGTAGCTCTGAAATGGCAGATAAAAACTTGGATGTGGGTCAACAAGGCCAACTGATCAGTAAGTCTACCCACCAACAATGCTTCCGTTGTGGGAAACAAAGCCACCGACCAGAAAACTGTTTCTTAAAAAAATTTAAATGAAACCATTCAAAACAGAAAGACATATCAAAGCTAAATGTTCACTTCTAAAGCGCAGGTGGCCTGCAAATAAACAGGCAGCTAAAGTCAAAACAATTGCAGAGAGAGAGAGAGAGAGAGAGAGAGAGAGAGAGAGAGAGAGAGAGAGAGAGAGAGGGAGGGGACCTAGCACCGATGATGATAACAGCCCATATAACGGCTGACCTTCAAGCTTCTGAATTTTCAGCTCCTGAGATATTACGCATATTAGGAATAAACGGAGGAAACACAGCAATCTTTATACGGCTAAAAATAAATGGACACCGCCTGAAGATGGAGTTAAACATGGGATAGAGGTGTCCCTAAGGCTGTTACATGTAAAGGAATGCTTGCTGCCACGCCTCCCGGTAACAACAACTGAAATAACTCTAAGATCTGTTACAGGAGACAGAATCAAAGTGTTTGGAAAATATATGGTCCAAGTACAGTACAAACAACAGCAACCAAAAACACACTCTCTCTGCATCATAGATTCCCAGGGACTAGCACTTTTTGGAAGAAAATGGCTACAACACATTCCCCTATACTGGTTGGAAATCGATTCAATACTAAATGTAAATCACATGGACACCTCCCAGCTAGAACTTGACCAAATTCTCAACTACTACGTAGTGGTTTTCCAACAGGAATTGAGGAAAATCAAAGGTGTTCAATCCAAACTACCATTAAAAGATAATACAGAACCAAAATTCTTCAAAGCCAGAACAGTGCCATTTGCTATGAAAGGGAAAATTGAGACTGAATTAAACAGGCTAAAATGTATTAGAACCAATACAATACAGCAATTGGGCAGCGTCCATCGTACCTGTACGAAAAGCAAATGGTGAAATTCGCATTTGTAGTAATTACAAAATCATGACCAATCCATCACTCAAAATACTCGAACACCCCATGCCCAAAGCAGAAGAATTGTTCCAAGCACTAAATGAAGGGGAAAAATTCACAAAGTTAGATTTGTCACAAACATATCAACAGATAGAATTGGAAAAAAAAAATCAAGGGAATGAATATGTGACAATCAATACCCATCTGGGACTATTCACCTATACACGCATGCCTTACTGAATTTCAATAGCACCTGCGATTTTTCAAGCAACAATGGACAAATTACTACATGATCCTCAGTTGGGTGTTACCTAGATGATATCATCATCACGGGCTGAAATGACAGTGAACACTTACAAAACCTTGAAAAGGTTTTAACCAGACTACAACAGGCTAATCTTCTATGGCTTGGCTTCGCGGACGAAGATTTATGGAGGGGTAATGTCCACGTCAGCTGCAGGCTCGTTTGTGGCTGACAAGTCCGATGCGGGACAGGCTAATATATGATTACAAAAGGACAAATGTGTCTTCATGCGCCCCTCAGTAACATACTTTGGGTTTACAATCGAGGGTGCGAATGAATCCAGCAGGAACAGAAGCCGTTTGCAAGGCCCCCATACCCATCCCCATCTCTCTTATTCGCTGCCCCTGTAAGCTCTATCTCTACATATCATTTCCTCCAGATCCCTGCTCTTACTTTCCTCTCTTTTCCTATCCATGTTTCCTTTCTTTCAGCTCGATATTCACAGAGCTTCCACCCTTCCCAATCAATTCTTGGCTTTTCTCTCCTGCCCTCCTATCCATGCCCTCCTGTGCCCTCTTGGCTGGTGACCTGTGCTCCTCCCCTTGCCCCTTCTTCCCTCCTCCTTTTTATTCAGGTGTCTGCCTCATTTTTGCTCATACCTTTACAAAGGACTCAGTCTGCAAATGTTGGATATATGGACACTGTGTAAACTGCTGAGTTTCTCCAGCAATTTTGTGGGTTTTTTCTACGATCACAGCATCTGCAGACTTTCTTGATTCATTTTAATCAAGCAAAGTGTGTTGACAACATCCACAATGAATTCACACAAATATAATATTCTTCTAACTACACCTACATAAAGGGAGACTATGAATTATTTTATTTCAGAAAGAATCAGGAAGTTGAATTCAGAAGGAAGATTATTTGTAATAATATCCTGAATTCACTTCTAATTTCTAAAGTCAGGGCCTTGAGGGAATGTGCAATATTACAGAATAATTATCTGCCCCAAAGTTCTGAAGATTTTGACAGAATCCTTGCTGATTTATGTTTAAATCTTGTTAGGGGTGGAGGGAGGGTAGAGCAACTTGATAGTACACTTGTTATATTGATAATGACCTGACAGCAGGATTAAGTGTTTATATAATTGCAGACAATGAGTTCGATGCTCCAAAAATACCTAATAAGTCCATTGATTCTTTACTTCTTCAATTTGCACCCTCCTGTCCTACCATCATCATGTCCTATGTCATTTCATCTACAATTTTGCCTTTTACAATTCTTTATACTGGACTTGTTCACTTCCTTAATATCTCATCATCTTGAAACCCGATGATCTTTTCCAAGTTCTGATGAGATACCATCAATCAGAATTTTGCCTGGCCTCCTGCCCATCTGTGGTTATTTGAGGAAAATGGACTCTGAGTGAGCTACAAGCTACTAACAAAAAAATTAAACATAGGAACCTGTCCAAAAATGGAACCAGGAAGTAAGGTGTGTTCTCCCCATCAACTTCTAGCTTCTCTCAATGTAAGTGCATTCTAGATTATATCTCCAGCCCCACCTTTCTGGAGTGCACCCTCTTAGCCCAGGCTTCCACTAATTAGAATATAGAATTAAAATAACTCATCAATTACTTCTGTGAATGTTGCCCTGGTTTTTCTTTATAACTGTGAGGAAGATCCTGAGAAGTTTTGGGTTAACTTTCCCCCATTATGGGAAGGAATACAACTTGGTTATATGATACCTTTGCTGAGGCACAGACACAAGAAATTATTTTTTTGTCACCAACCCATGTCATAGAGAAATGATGTTGAATTGGTTTCCAGAAGGGATTTTTTTTTGCTATTAGTTGTAGAAAACTATAAATGTAGGAGGAAGATTTTAATGTTTTCCATGTTCTGTATTTAAGTAAGGTTGTAAACAAGATTCAAAAGAATGGAATAGTTTAAATCTTTCCATGATGTTACCTCTTCCCACACTTTCTGTATTCATAGTAAGTTTTGCAAATCTTGTAGGTTTCAAGGTTGCAGCTATGAGAGTACCTACACAATGCCCTACCTTGCCTATACAAACCTTCAAAACAACCATTACACTAAAACTATCCCACTGCTGGTCCTTTATCAACTGGATTAAAGCAAAAGAAGAATCCAATAATTATTTTCTAGGAAATCTGAAGGTTGTGTTTAAAGGTGGAGTCACTCTTAGCAACTTTTTTTTAATTGGTTTACTTGCAAGATCAGTGGATCTTGAGTGAAACATGATAGGCTGCAGACACTGTGTCTGTAGTGCATTTCAGTGTGTTTACAGTGGATCTTGAAGTTATACTGAGTCTTGAAGATCATGAAAGTGACAGCAGGGTGGATTTGTAACATAATTCAATCTGATCTATTGGATTTGGCCTCCTCTACTCTGGCTGAGAAACCTCTTCGCTAAGTACCTGTGGGTCTAAGCTGGAACTCCCATTATTCCCACAGAGACATCTGTTCTCAGCCTTATCCATTGTCAGGGTGAAGCAAATTATAAACTTGAGAAACAACACATCATATTCCTCCCTAACAGCATTAAACCTGATGACATGGATATATTTTTTTCTAATTTTAGCTAACCTCTCCTCTTTCTTGTTCCACCCCTTCTTTAAATACAGCTGTCCCTACATTTCTCTCTCACCTTCCCCCTCCTCCTCTCTCTCTTTTCACCTCTGCAACCTTCTGCCCATTAATCTATCAGCACTTCCCAGCTTCTTCCCCCTCCTCTTTCTTCCCACCCCACCCCTCTTGACATACTTAATGTCAGTTCTTCCAACTTTAATCTTGATAAAGGGTCCAACCCTGCCATAGATGCTGCCTGACCCATTGAGCTTCTCCATTAGCTTAATGTATGCTCAAAATTCCAACATCTGAAATTTTTATGTTTTTTTTACTTCTGGATTTGTAAAAGGTGGATCATTTGAAGCAAGTTAGTTTAAATTTTCTGAAGAAAGGTTTAATGTCTCGGAAAAATATGCTGATGGATTTTAGTTATTATAATGTTTACATAATTTGATAAAATAATGCATAAGAAACTGATCTGGTGAAGACAATTTTTTGATGAAATAACTGAGTGACTAAAGACAAAAATTACTGCTAAAGAGTATGAACTTAAATAAGCAGGATTCCACTTGTCACATCCCATCAGGATCAATTGCAGCAAATATCATCCCTCATGTTAGAAAATAAATTAGATGATTAGATGGAAATCAACATTTCTCAATTGCCATACCTTCTAACTAATTGAGCATTAAATTATTGTGAAGTATTCATAGATGGAGTTAATTATTGAAGATGTGCTAAATTGATGAAAAGGCTCCTCTTCACTAATAATCAACACAGGCACCTCAAGAATGCATGCTTAGACCACTGTTCTATTTCTTCTATACCCATAAATGCATGGCTAAGCACAATTCAAATGCCAACTACACATGAGCCAATAACTCCACAGTCATCGGAAGAATCACAGACTGTAATGAGGAAGCGTGCAAGAGTGAGATTAAATCAGCTGGTGGAGTGATGTCCCAACAGCCTTGCATGCAACATTAACAAAACTAAGGAACTGATTGTGGATTTTAGGGTGTGTGCGGTAAGTCAGGAGGAGCCGAACCAGTCTTCATTGAGGGGTCAGCAGTGGAAAGGATAAAGAACTTCAAATCCTTGGATGTCAACATCTCTGAGATCTATCTTGGGGCCTCCATACTGAAGCAATCATGAAGATGGCTCACCAGCGACTCTAGTTGGTGAAGAATTTGAGATTTAGTATGTCATAAAAGGTGTTCAGGTGTACAATTAAGAGCATTCTGACTGGCTGCATCACTGTCTGGAATCGAGGTGCCAATGGACAGGACAGGAAAAAAACTACAGAGTTGTGATCTCGGCCAGCACCATCATGCACATCAGTTTTCACTCCATTGAGGACATCGCAAGAGGCGGTGTCTTAAGAAAGCAGCCTCTACCCTCAAGGATCCTCAAGGCTACTCCTCAAGGCCTCTGTTCTCATTGCTACTGTGAGAGATGAGTAAAACTAATATGAAAATATGAAAGATGAAGAAAACTAGTATGGATATATGTGTAATGAATAAAGCCAGTATGGATAGGATAAGGATAGATTATAGAATGTAGGAAGTAAAGTTAGTCTGAATAAGATAAGGGTCTTCTAGCCTTTTAGAGAGAGTCAGCAAGTTCCGTATATGTAATTAGTAAGCCTTAGACAGAATTAGTAAGTTCTGCATATAAGAAGCTAGTAAGCCCTGAGAGTCAGGAAGGTGTGAATAAGGACAATGACATGATGGGACACCGACAGGATACCCCCTGGTCCTCCAAGTTCACAGAAACAGCACGTAGGCAGGCAGGATTGCCTAATGCCAAACCTCTCCAGGAGGCAGAAGAATGTAAGGGTGGGGGGGTGGGTATTCCTATACTGAAATAAACTGTATAAAAGTTGGGTGAGCCCCAGTGTATGTGTGTATTCCCAGGGTAAGGGGAAGCACCCAACTTTGCATTGTTGTATAATAAATTTTCTTTGTTCTCAATTTTTGTCTCGAGCAAATTCTGTGAAGGTACTTCTGTTTCTCACACTACCATCAGTACAGAAGCCTGAAGGCAAAAACCAAACAGCAGAGAAACAGCTTCTTCTCCTCTGCCATCAGGTTTCTGAATGGACAATGAACCACAGATGCTACCTCACTTTCACTTCTTTTGCACGAATTTTAAATCTAATTTAAAGGAATATTTGCACCTGTGATGCTGCTGTGAAACAATTCATTTCATGACATGTTCATGACAATAAATACTGATTCTGAAAATTGGACCTACAGAGGATAAGAGAATATACTTTCCAAAACAAGAAAAATCTGCATGCAGTGGAAGATGAAGAGGCATGGATCTTTTAACATTATAAAAGATGCATGGACATGTACTACACAAAAAAAATGGAATACTTGTCTTTATATCTAAAAAGTCATGGTACAGTGAAAGAAAGCCCTATTTACATCACATCTAGAGGCAGTGGGCATTTCTTAGTACCATTGCTTGAGTCTAGGAACTGTGGAGTCGAGTTAACACAATCATCCAGCTTCACGTAAATTATGAGGAAAATTTACACATACCATATTGTTTGGAATTTAGAAGATTTAAAGTGTAATTTAAGATCTGGGGATAGTAATAGCATTAATAAAACGAATCAAATTCTGCTGGTTGGGAAAGTATGGACCTTAAATTACAGGCTAGCCTTTCAAAATTGAAATTTGGAATTACTTCAACACATAACATCTAGCAGATATTTGGACATTTCTGCTACAAATGCTCATTGATATTCATTCTCAATCTGAGATTAATTGATTTTTGTAAACCAAAGGTTTGGTGTTAAAATCATAGATCAATCATCAACCATGACAGATCTGACTCAAGAGACCAAATTATTGACTTCTGCCTTCTTTTACTTGCAGTGAGCTTAATCTCTCTTTAGAATCCAAATTCAATGTGGTAAAAGCTAAAACTCTTTACTGAGATGCAAACATAGGTTTATCCGGGTCACGAAAAAAAACCAAACAGAGCAATTAACAGACAAGGTTCTAAATTAATCTTAAGAATCATTGATAAACTTTGGAAAATGTCTTTCCAGAATCTCTCTAAATTTGGGCATTCCCAAAACATATGGATCAGAGAAGCTTCAAAAATGTTACATTTCTCTCAATATCTGCTGAAAAATGAGATAATTTAAGTTTGGACATATGTGTTCTATGTAACACCTTAAATTTTAATAAGCAACGCCTTGCAGAAAATGAGGAATCATTAATCAAGCTGAGAGAAGAATACCGGTCTTCATCTGAAAATGTTACGTTCAAATCTTGTTCCCAATCACTCTTGATCCCAGCCATAGACACGGATTTTAAATGCAAGAATTATTATAAATACATAATATCAATTCTCCATGAAAATAAAGCCATAAGTTAAAAAATAGCAAGACTATTAGTATTTGAAATTTGCAGGAAATGAGAAAGCTTAGATTGAACAAAATGTATAATTTGTAAATATATTAAAAATGTATGCTTCCCAGTGTGACAGATTATGTATTATTTTATATTGTATTTTATGTTTTAAAGGAGATAAATTGCGGCAGGTTTTTTAGTGTCACATACAAACACTTCAAAACAGATCTCGTTTAAAATGCCAGAGCTCTGCTCAAGCCAGACAGTCCAGGCTCCGGGTGCCTTTGCAAAAACTTTGAAGAATGTCTATAAGGACTTCACAAGTAGATGTTAATTGGACATGCTGAGGAGTAATGGATTATTGTTTTGGAAAGCAACAGATGAATAAACTCAGAAGATTTGGTCTGGAGCCACAGTCTTTCTGAGTGCAGTTGGCTGTTCTAAGAAGGTCATGTAGTTTTTTTTTCTGAGAGAGAGAATTCATTTCTACAGTTCAGCAGCAGCAGCTGGGACTAGAACAGTACAAGCCGACAAGCTTGTGGAAAATCCCATTTTGGAAGACGGGTTGTGAGTTCTTAGTTCCACCTGGTCTAAGCCCTTGTGGTCCATACAAAAGGATGCATAATGTTTCACTTGAAATAAGTGAAACAAAAAGGAACTCTGTGGTGACCTGAAAGAAAGAGGTTATCATCTGGAAAACTCTGATGGTGCAAGTTTCTTCGGCAAGACACTGAAGTGGTGGATTTCAAATAAGCAACAAATCTCTCTCTGAAAACCAACAAGAACCTTCCTGAGCAGTAACCATTTACCTTTCAAGCACCAAAGCCTGGTGAAATACAGGTAAAATTCTGTGCACAGTATAAGAATTGCCTGCAACCAGTGAACTTGGAGGAGTGAGAAGTGAGATTGCACTGTGAATCAAATAACTTTTCTGAACTTACACACACATTATATACATGTGTGCTTAGAATTAGAAGGGGATTAAGTTAGGTTAAATTAACAGTAATAAATTAAAGTTTGATCCTTTTTTCATGTTTCGAGATAATTAAAAGCAACTTTTGTTTAAGTAATAATTTGCCTTGGTGAATTTCTAATGCTGCTGGGTTTTGGTGTCCTCTGAACTCATAACACCAGGAAAAAGTTTTAGCTTTTACCACGTTGATATCCAGACGAGCAACCTTTACTGAAATAGAAAGATGATTTATTCCCTGCTCATACATACATATGATGGAATGTCCTATTTAAGTTTGAAGAAAATTAGATATAATATTAAAGATAGAAAGTTTCAATTTATAAAGTTGTGGGGCCCATTCTTGGAATTTTATTATAATTGGAAGAATTAAGAATTATCATGTGCTCTGGAGATTCACTGTCTGATGTCTGAGGATCATCAATGGATCCACATTTTCCTTTTTTATTTATTATATAAGGTAACCTTGATTAGAGTGAGGAAGTAGATTAGATGTAGTTTTTAGGGGTTTTTTCTTTTTCTTTTTTTCACTTCTTTTTATTTTTGCTTAACTCAGCAAACGGATTTAATATGGTTTTACAGATCAATTCAAATTATTGTTTCTTACATTTATTAAGGAATTCTTGACTTAGTTTCATCTATTTATTTTTCTTTTTTTGGATACTTACATGTATACAAATGCTTTCTTAAACTCTGTATGCAAGCTTATATATTAAACTCAATTTTAAAAAAAATTTAAAAAGAAAGAAAAGAATCCTAATTCAGATTTGGTCAAACAGTATTCTTCTTACTGCTTTTTATGCAGAATAAATGGAACACATCCAATTCAATTATATTTTTTCCAAATAATAACAGCTTCTAATGAGGTTTAAATCAGAATATTATCACAATGTGTACTAATTGTTCCAGAAAAATAACATATTCAATCAGAATATTAGCATGTGTGTTTGATTCTGTGTCTACCGTCTACAACCAGCATTGCTTCCAAAACTAGAACACCATCTCTCTTGTTACAGAATGTTTTAGACTTTTGTATTGCATGGCAAAGACTGGAGTTTAGCTAAATTTATTGATCTCTACTCCACAGAATATCAGAAATTGCTTTTCAGTGCAGCTCTTGAATTGCTGGGAGAATTGAACTAACTTTACCTCGATAACCTAAACAATAGGATTTTATCAGTTTTGAGAATTACGTTGGAAAGCTGTGCTGCATTTCAGGGAAATTTCCTTTAAGGTTATGAAGTTTTGTCTTAAAATGCTGAGAGGAAAGGAGAAGTCTTTAGGTGACTTCCCCCTGGTAATAGAGTGTTTAATTTCAAGCTGCTTTAAGTCTTCAGCTTCCTGCATGTGTTGTTTCCTTCCTTATGCTGCTAAGCCTCATGAGAGACCTAACTTTGAAATGAATGAGACTAACCCCTAACTGAAGGAAACAGGGTGGGGTGGCTGAATAATGTCCTGATGAGTAAACAAAATACAAAAGGCATCAAGAAATAACATCTTCTTACTGTATATGACAAATCTCAGGAAAGAGCATAAAGTTGCAAGGCACCAAATAGCTTCCTGGTGGTGGTGTTTAATTGTTCTGGACATGAAAGCTGAAGAAGCTTAGAGAATGGGAAATATATGCTTATATTTCAGTCAATCATTCCATTGAAATATGGACCTGAATTCTAGTTATTAACTCTTTTCTAATAATAGTTATATAAGCAAAACTCATACTTGTAATAAATTTATACAGCTTTAAAAAATATTGCATTGTACACAAACTAATGCTACATTCTTAGGTAACAGTATTTAATGAATTGGTTTTCATAGGAGTTAGCTAAGTACAGAAATTGCGAGTTGAACCCATGTTCTGTTATTGAACAGGTTATCTAAAAGGCTTAATAATGGTATGGGTTGTTGAGTTCAAATCTGGATAATCTGAATCTCGTGAATTACTATTAAAAACCGAAACAAAAAACTTTTTTTATAATATTTTATTTATAAATTTTAAACCACAATATTAATTACATTTCATTAAATTCAAAAAATATTCATCCTCAACATTCATTGGAGCGCTTTCATCCCTATCGTCGAAATACTCGAGATGGCAGAAGTCGACAGCATCGAGTCCACGCTGCTGAAGATCCAGCTGCGCTGGGTGGGTCACGTCTCCAGAATGGAGGACCATCGCCTTCCCAAGATCATGTTATATGGCGAGCTCTCCACTGGCCACTGTGACAGAGGTGCACCAAAGAAAAGGTACAAGGACTGCCTAAAGAAATCTCTTGGTGCCTGCCACATTGACCACCGCCAGTGGGCTGATATCGCCTCAAACCGTGCATCTTGGCGCCTCACAGTTCGGCGAGCAGCAACCTCCTTTGAAGAAGACCGCAGAGCCCACCTCACTGACAAAAGGCAAAGGAGGAAAAACCCAACACCCAACCCCAACCAACCAATTTTCCCCCGCAACCGCTGCAACCATGTCTGCCTGTCCCACATCGGACTTGTCAGCCACAAACGAGCCTGCAGCTGACGTGGACATTTACCCCTTCCATAAATCTTCGTCCGCGAAGCCAAGCCAAAGAAAGATACACGCATATATAAAACTCTTCTCTCCCCAACCTACAACCCCTGCCCCCAAAAACCCTAAAAAAAAGAAAAGTAATAAAAAAGAGATTGAAGAAAGAAGGACTAGAGAATGCCAAGGGAATAGAGCATTTATTAAAGTCTAATAATGGAGGTAACCAAGAAGTGAGGTCTTCAGAGAGTTGATCAAAAGTACAAGCCACATTTTGTAAATATGTGCGCCATATTTTCCAAAACAAATTGTATTTATTTTGTAAACTATACATAATCTTCTCTAATGGTATACAGCTATGAAGTTCTGTGAGCCATCTTTCCAGACCTAAATCTATATCTGACTTCCATGATATTGCTGTGCATTTCCTAGAAACTGCTAAACCAATTTGTACAAATTCAATTTGATGCATAGCTAATTTTAATTTAGGTCTAATAACTTTAATATTGCTCATTAAAAATAACATTGGATCCTGTGGGAACTTGACCCCCATAATCCATTCCAAAATGTTATCGACTTCCAACCAAAAATATCTGACTTTAGGACATTGCCAAGTAGAATGCAAAAATGTTCCAATTTCACATCCACACCTAAAACATAATTTGATATAGCAGGATTTAGTCTATTTAGTTTTTGTGGAGTCAAATATAACTGATGCAAAAATTACATTGAACTAACCTATATCTTACATTTATGGATTTTTGTCATATTATTACATAATTCCACTTATTTGTCTATTTAGATCTACTTCCCATCTTAATCTCAATTTATGTACCCCTATTTTGTGGGATTTGCTCTGAAGTAAATTATACATTACAGAAATACATTTACTTACATTACTATTACAAATCAATAATTCCAATTCACTTAGACTAGGTAATGTCAAACTCAGATCTATATTACCAGACAAAAAGGCTTTAAATTGATAGTAACATTTTTTAAAAGTATTGTTTGTCACATTAAATGTATTCATAATTGGTTCAAATTTTATGAAATTCCCATTCTCAAAACAATTCTCTATCTTCTTAAAACTCATCTGCATCCAAGTCTTCAAAAATTGATTATCCATTGAAAACAAAATAAATCTATTTAGACAGAGGTACATTTTTGAGATATTAAACCTTTCATACTTATTTCAGTATCAATATTATTTCATAATTCAATCAGATGTTTTAAAAAAGACATTTCCTTACTTCCTATCAACAATTTAGAATTCCATTTATAGATAAAATCCTGTAAATTAATTTCTCCTATCTTACTAAATTCTACATTAATCCAAGTGGGGATTTTGTCTAAGCTAAACAGTACATTAGTAAATCTCAATTCAGCAGCTTTATAGTAATTCTTAAAATAGGGAAGTTGTAAGCCCTCAATTCAAACTACTAAGTCAATTTTTCCAAAGAAACCCTTGCAATTTTTGCTTTTCATAAGAACTTCCTAAGGATGGCATATAAATCATTGAAAAAATTTTGAGGAACTGAGATAGGGATCGACTGAAAAAGATATTGAACTCTAGGGAAAATATTCATCTCAACACAATCTACCCTACCTACTAAAGTAATCGGTAGGGTATTCCATCTATTCAAATCTTCAACAATTTTATTAAGTAAAGGTAAATAATTTAAGTTATATAATTTTTTTAAATTATTATCAATCTGAATACCAAAATATTTAATACCAGCATCTGGCCACCTGAATTTAGTAAACATTTTACAATTAGCATAATCATCCCTAACTAAAGGCATAATTTCACTTATCTCCTAATTAATTTTATATCCAGAAATTTCCCCATATTCTTCCAATCTTACATGTAATTGGGACAAAGAATTTATAAGATCAGTAAAATAAACCAAAACATCATCAGCAAATAAATTAATTTTATATTCCTCCTGATTACCTTTTATACCTTTAATCTTAGAATCTTGTCTAATAAGCTCCACTAAGGGTTCTATTGCTAAAACAAACAAAGCTTGTGATAAAGGACAACCATGATGACTCGATCTAGTTAATGGAAAAGAAGTAGAAACTTGTCCATTAGTAACTATGTTTGCACAAGGATTTTTATATAGGGCTTTAACCCAAAGCCAAACTTCTCTAATACTTCAAACAAAAAAAATCATATTCTAATCTGTCAAATGCCTTTTCTGCATCCAAAGTTACTGCCATGTGTAAATCAACTCTTTTTTGAATGAAATGAATTAAATTAATCAACCTTGCAATATTATCAGCAGATTGTCACTTTTTGACAAATCCTGTTTGGTCCATATGAATTAAATTTAGCTAATCTATTTGCTAAAGTTTTTGCAACAATTTTATAATCCACATTTAGTAGTGATATCAGATGATAAGATGTTGGATTTAACGGATCCTTATCCTTCTTTGGTATAACTATAATTATCGCAGTTGAAAAATATTCTGGTAAGGAAGGAGATTCTGTCACTTGCTTTAACATCTTCATAAAAGGATGTGTTAAAAGATCCTTAAACTTCTTAAAAAACACAGATGGGAAAACCATCCTCTCCCAGAGATTTACTATTTTGCAATGAACTAAGTGCTTCCCTGACTTCTCTTTCCATAAAAGGAACATCTAAATTTCTTTGATCTTGATGTTTCAAACTAGATAAATTTATCTGTGATTAAAAAATTCTTAATTTTATCTTCATCTCTAGTAGTCTCAGATTTATATAAATTAGAATAAGGATCTTTAAATTAATCATTAATTTCTTAGTGTTTATAAGTAATTATCTTTGAGCTTTTTCTAATAGTATTAATTATTCTATGTTTATTCTGTTTTTAACTGCCAAGCTAGAACCCTGTGGGCCATTCCACCTAATTCATAATATATTTGCTCAGTTCTCTCAATTAATTTTCTGTTCTCTAGCCCAACTAGGGAGGGTACGAAACATACAACATACGATTAGTAAATCTTAATTGAGCTGCTTCATAATAATTTTGAAAATGAAGTAATTGTAAACCTCCCAAGGCATATTTGCAAGTCAATATATGTATCGCTATTCTAACTAGTTTTCCCTTCCATAAAAATTCTCGTACTACTTTATTTAAATCCTGGAAAAAAGATTTTGGAAGTAAACAAGGAATCAACTGAAAAAGATACTGAATTCGTGGAAAATGTTCATCTTAATACAATTTACTTGACCTATTAATGACAAAGGTAAATCCTTCCACTTAATCAAATCAGCCTTAATCTTTCTCATTAACAGTACATAATTTGGGGACGTGGCAAGATGACGTAGAGTCTAGACATGTAATCTCGACCTCTCTGGCCAGACTTTTAAGAACCCATTTTCAACTCTTTGTTTTCAAGTTTAAATTTTTTTAAACTTAGTTTAAAGTATCAAGGAATTGTTATGGCTATTAATGGTAAAAAGATTAAACCACAAGTACAGAAGAAACTACATTTTTGGAGTGTTGAAGATTTAGGGCCCAAACAGTCTGCTACAATTTCAGGTTTGCTTTCTTTCAAGCCTAAACCACAGAGATTGTCTGTGGGAGCTGAAAAAATGACTACAACTCACCAGGAGAAGGACATCGCTGGAATTACCCATTCTCAGGAGGAAGGTGCATGAGCCCCCGATGTGGATCCCGATCCTGGCAGCCTGCCAACTTTAACGGAGGGGGCATGCAAGAAGATGACTCCATTGCTTGAAATACCCCAGGATATACTCCAATCTGAATATCTTGGTCTTTTTTGTGAGTTTTTGAAGCAACAACGGGTTGCGGGGGAGAACAGCGTCGGCCCCCTGAGGAAGTCGGGGTGCCGTCGCTGGGAGTCCAGACCCACAGTAAAACTGTTAAACTGCCTGTTGTTGAGATGCAGTAGGAGCTGCAGTTACCTGGTTCTGCCACTACGCAAGAGAAAGCAGGGCTGAGCTTTTCTGAATTACAATGTAAACAGCTAAGCCTTATCATTCAGCCTATGCTGAATGAAATGTCTCAGAGGCTCACTTTGGAACTGGATACAGTTAAAATACGTGTGGAAGCATCTTGTGAGGATTTTAAACAATTTTAGGCTGCGTTTTTGAAATGTCAACAACAAGTGGCTTCTAATACAGAAAAAATGTTGGAGGTGGAAAAATCTATTAAAGAATTGCGAGATGTGAAAGGGAGTTAGAGAGGAAAGTAGATTATTTGGAGAATCAAAGTAGAAGGAATAATGTGAAGATTGTTGGTTTGCCAGAAGGTATGGAAGACCAAGATCCTCTTCGTTTTTTTTTTACCGAATGGATTCCACAAATACTGGGGCAGGAATTTTTCTCTGGTGGTCTGGTATTGGAAAGAGCTCATAGAGCCTTAAGAAGAAGATCTCTGCCTGGTCAACCTCCGAGACCCGTGATAATTCGATATTTGAATTATTTGGACAGAGAAATGATACTTCGTTTAGTAGTGCAAAACACGAGACAATGACAAGCCCCGTTAATGATTCAGAATAGTAGAGTCTTTTTCTATTCTGATTTGAGTCAAGAAGTTATTCAGCATCGGCATCGATTTAATCCAGTTATAGAAGTTTTGTGGCGTAAAGGTTATGTCTACTTTTCGCTATCCGGCAGTGTTGAAGGTGTTTTATGGAGACTTTCAATCTCGGTTTTTTGAGAATGAGCGTGAAGCAATGAGTTTTGCTGACTCGTTGCCAGATGTAAGAGGACAAAGACGTAGCTCACTCCTAAAGAAAAATCTGGTTGTTCTGGAAATGGAAGAAATGGCAGAAATGGGAGAAATGGGAATGGAAAGAGTCCGTTTCCTTGAAATGGGGTCGCCGAGTATGGAATCACTTGGATGAATAGAAGAACTTTTTTTATTTTTACTTATTTTTATGTCATTATGATATCTTGTTGTTATTCTTGTTTGGCTAGGGAGGGAGAAATTTGCTCTATGTTCTACTAGTCATCAGCCACAGGTGGGTGATCCACACCCAACTTTTGTTTAGGGATTACTACCTTTTGGTAGTTTTTTTGGGGAGGGGGTTCTTTTTATCTTTTTTTTTAATTTTCATTTTATTTAGACTTTAATTTGTGGTTTGTTTTTCTCCTATTGGAGGGCCTATTTACGTTGATCTGAGTCTATATATTGATATTATTAGTTTTTAGTAATATTAGTGGATATGTCAAAGTTGAAGTTTGCTACTTTTAATGTTCGGGGTTTAAACAGTACGATTAAGTGTAAGCGTATTTTTATCAAGTTCGATCTTTGGTAAAACATGTGTTCGGTAGAGATATGATTTTACTTGAAATGATTAAATTTGAGACTTTTGGCATAATGAGATGAAATATTGTTTAATAATGGAAAAAATTACATATGTTTCACAGATAACTATAATTTTTTATTAATAGGTGGTTGTTATATTCAGAATATTTACATTTTGATTTATATTGACTAGATTTTAATATGTATGCTTTACTTTTCTTTATCTTTTTCTCTTTTCTTTATGGATCTCCTTAGGAGAGTTGGCTGAAAGAGGGGGGGTTCTTTCCTTTTTTATATATATATAAAATATAACATTCATGCTTTGTTTATTGTTATATATGTTATTTATTATCTGTAATTTGAACAAATAAATAAAGTTTTTTTTAAAAAGTACATAATTTAAATTGTACAATGATTGAATATCTACATCAATCATTATACCCAAATACTTGACTTTATCAGTCCAATGAAATTTAGTAATTTGTCTACACTGGTCATAATTTGCATCAGAAATTGGTAATATTTTGCTTTTATCCCAATTCACCTTATATCATGACGGTATACCATATTGTTCTAAACATTCTTGCAAATAAATCTGAATTAGTTAAATATTTCAAAACATCATCAGCAAATAAATTAATCTTATATTCATCGTCTGCTATCCTGATACCTCTAATATTCTAATATTCTAATTCTGCCTTATAGCTTGAGCTAATGGTTCGATGACCGACGCAAATAGAGCTGGTGACAACAGACCACCTTGATGAGTTGAATGCAATAATTTAAATAATGAAGAAGTTTGACCATTTGTCACCACCCTAGCAACTGGATTATTATATAGTGCCTTTACCCAACCAATAAAAAAGGGTCCAAACTTATATTTCTCCAAGACTTTAAATAAAAAATTCCATTCGACTTGATCAAAAGCTTTTTCAGCATCAATAGCAACTACCATTGGGAGGTTGGGTTGCTGATGTGATGCATTGATCAGCAAAATCACTCTAAGAATATTATCAGAGGCATACCTATTTTTAATAAAACCAGCCAGATCGACATGTACCAATTGAGGTAAATACTTAGCAAGTCTATTTGCCAATAACTTTGCTATTATTTTATAGTCTACATTCTAATTTAAAAAAATTGGCCAGATGAAGCTACATTCAAAGGGTCTCTGTCTTTTTTTGGTATAACTGTTATTATTTCACTCAAACACAAATCTGGTAAAGCTTGTTCCTGCGTCAGCTGCTGAAGAGCGTCCATAAATAGAGGAGACAAATCATCATAAAAAACTTTATAAAATTCAACAGTAAACCCATCATCTCCTGGAGACTTCCCATTAGGCATTTGTTGAATAACATCCTTTATCTCTAAATCAGTAAAAGGAGAATCCAATTTCCTCACATCATCTTCCCTTAATATTGGCAAATTTAAATCTAACAAAAAAGATTCCATAGAACCATTGTCTCAAACTCCCTCAGAAGTATATAATTTGTGATAAAATTATAAAAATTGGTCATTAATTTCTTGAGGTTTAAAAGTAACTGAGTTATCTTTCCTCACAGCGTTAATAGTTCTCGATGCTTGTTCTGTTTTCAATTGCCTCACAAGAACTTTATGAGCTCTATCCTCTAACTCATAATAATGTTGCTTAGATCTTTGAATCAAATGTTCATACTGATATGTTTGTAACTTCAATTTAGTTAAAACTGCTTTATTATCCTCCATACAATTCCTCTGAAATTCTTTTTCCAAATCTGCTATCTGTTTTTCAAACAACTTGCTCTCTGCCAAAAATTTCTTATTTTCTTTTGATGCATAACTAATAATTTGACCTTGTAAAAACACCTTCAAAGCATCCCATAAAGTAAAATTACTCTGAACTGTATTCCTGGGGCGTGGCAAGATTGCGTAGAGTCTAGACGTGTAATCTCGACCTCTCTGGCCAGACTTTTAAGTACCTGTGTTTTTAACTCTTTGTTTCCAAGTTTAAATTTTTAAAATTTTAGTTTAAAGTATTAAGGAATTATCATGGCCACTAATGGTAAAAAGATTAAACCTCACGTGCAGAAGAAGTTACATTTTCGAGGTGCTGAAGATTTGGGGCCTAGACGACTTGATACAGCCCCAAGCTCAATCTCTTCAGTGTCTAAACCCCAAAGACTGTCTGTGGGAGCTGGAAAAAAAATGTCTATTACTCACCAAGTGAAAGATGGCGCTGGAATTACCCGTTCTCTGGAAGAAGGTGCGTGTTCCCAAGAAGTGGATCCCGATTTGGAAAGCCTTTCTATTTCAACGGAGGGAGCACGCAGAAAGATGACTCCATTGTTGGAAATTCATCAGGTAGCATTTCAATCTGAAGAAATCGCTTACCTTCGTGATTTCATGAAAAAACAACGAGATGCGGGGGGAGACCAGCGGCAACCCCCTGAGGAAGTCGGGGTGCCGTCGCTGGGAGTCCAGACCGCAGTAAAACTTTTAAAATGCCTTCTGTTGAGTTGCAGCAGGAGCTGCAGTTACCTTGTTCTGCCACTATGTCAGAGAGACCAGAGCTGAGATTTACGGATTCACAATGTATGCAATTAAATGCAGTTATTCAACCTATGTTGACATCTCTAATGAATGAGATGGTTCAAATGAATGCTGGTATAAGTTCAGAATTAAATACGGTTAAGGCGCGTGTGGATGCATCTTATGAAGAATTTAAAAATTTCAGACTGCTTTTTTGGACTGTAAACAACGTGACTTCTAACACAGAAAAAGTGTTGAAGGTTGAAAAATCAGTCAAAGAACTAGGAGAATGTGAGAAGGAGCTAGAAAGAAAAATAGACTACTTGGAGAATCAAAGCAGAAGGAATAATGTGAAAATTGTTGATTTGCCAGAAGGTATAGAAGGACAAGATCCTCTTCATTTCTTTAAAGACTGGATCCCGCAAATATTAGGGCAAGAATTTTTTTCTGGGGGATTGGTACTGGAAAGAGCCCATAGAGCTTTAAGAAGAACACCCTTAGCTGGTCATCCACTGAGACTGGTAATAATTTGATATTTGAGTTATTTGGACAGAGAAGTAGTATTTTGACTAGCAGTGCAAAATGCGATACAATGACAAACTCTGTTACTGGTTCAGAATAGTAGAGTTCTTTTTTTATCCTGATTTGAGTCAAGAGGTCATTCAACGTCGACGTCGATTTAATCTAGTTAAAGAAGTTTTGTGGTGTAAAGGTTATAAGTCTACTTTTCGCTACCCTGCAGTGTTGAAGGTGTTTTATGGAGACTATCAATTTCGGTTTTTTGAAAATGATCATGAAGCAATGATTTTTGCTGATTCATTGCCAGATGTAAGAGGACAAAGACATAGTCCACCATTATACAATTTTTTTGGAAGAAAATTCAAACTTTTTTAGAATAGCTGTATAAGATTAAAATAGTTTTAGATCCAACAGTATTTTTATTGGGTAGTTTGCAACCTCTGAAAGGTTTGGGATTAGATAAGTTTCAGCTTGCTTTTGTATATTTAGCTTTATCCGTAGCGAAAAAATGTATTGCTAGTATGTGGAAAGATACAAATATGATTGATATTAATAGATGGCATAATGAGATGAAATATTGTTTAATAATGGAAAAATTACATATGTTTCACGTGATAATTATAATTTTTTTATTAATAAGTGGTTGTTATACTCAGAATATTTACTTTTCAATTTATATTGATTAGATTTTAATATGCATATTTAATTTTTTCTTTAATATTCTTTCTTTTTTCTTTCTGTATGGCTCTCCTTAGGAGAGTTGGCTGAAGGGGGGGGTTCTTTTCTTTTTTTTCTATATAAAAAAAATTCATGTTTATGTTTAATTGGTGTATATCTTGTATATTATTTGTTTTTTGAATGAATAAATAAAGTTTTAAAAATTAAAAAAACTATATTCCTATTCAAATTAAGAAAAGAAACAATTTGATCTTTAATAAATTTTACCAATTCCAGTTTTTTCAATAACATTGCATTAAACCTCCACCGAAAAGTTGATTGAGTAACTTCCAGCCCAACACAAGAAATAAATAACTATGAATGGTCAGAAACTATTCTATTCTTACATTCAGCTTGAGTAAAACAAAGTTGCAAATATGCTGATGCCAAAAATAAATCAATCCTTGAAAATTAATCATGACACGAAGAATAAAATGAAAAATATTTCTCAGTGAGATTTAACCTCCAAACCTCTATCAAATTTAAATCTTTCATCAAATAAATCAATTGGACCGCTGCTTTTGATTTTTTCAAAGTTTTCAGAGATTTATCCAATAATGGATCTATTAAACAATTGAAATCTCCCCCAATCAAGATATTTTCCTTAGCTTGACTCAGAGTTAAAAAAGCTTCAGACATAATTGTTCATCGTCAACATTAGGCGCATACACATTTAACAAAGGCCATGACTTGGCAAACAATTTACAATTAATCATTAAGATTCAACCAGCTGTTTCCACCAAGGATTCAAGTTCAAAAGGTATTTTCTTATGAATTAAAATCACCACTCCTCGTGCTTTAGAATTAAAAGAAGATGAAATTACATGACCAACACACTCTCTCTTCAATTTTAAATGTTATTTTTCGGTTAAATGAGTTTCCTGCAAAAAAGCAATATCTACTTTCATCTTTTTTATATAAGCAACAAGGCCAGGTCAGATACCGCAATGATCTCTCTGAACCCTTCTCCATTAACAATGGCGTGAAGCAAGCCTGCGTTCTCGCACCAACCCTCTTTTCAATCTTCTTCAGCATGATGCTGAAACAAACCATGAAAGACCTCAACAATGAAGACGCTGTTTACATCTGGTACCGCACGGATGGCAGACTCTTCAATCTGAAGCGCCTGCAAGCTCACACCAAGACACGAGCAACTTGTCTGTGAACTACTCTTTGCAGACGATGCCGCTTTAGTTGCCCATTCAGAGCCAGCTCTTCAGCGCTTGACGTCCTATTTTGCAGAAACTGTCAAAATGTTTGGCCTGGAAGTCAGCCTGAAGAAAATTGAGGTCCTCCATCAGCCAGCTCCCCACCATGACTACCAGCCCCCCCACATCTCCATTGGGCACACAAAACTCAAAACGGTCAACCAGTTTACCTATCTCGGCTGCACCATTTCATCGGATGCAAGGATCGACAACGAAATAGACAACAGACTCGCCAAGGCAAATAGTGCCTTTGGAAGACTACACAAAAGAGTCTGGAAAAGCAACCAACTGAAAAACCTCACAAAGATTTGCATATACAGAGCCGTTGTCATACCCACACTACTGTTCGGCTCTGAATCATGGGTCCTCTACCGGCATCACCTAGAACGCTTCCACCAGCGTTGTTTCCGCTCCATCCTCAAAATTCATTGGAGCAACTTCATCCCTAACATCGAAGTACTCAAAATGGCAGAGGCCGACAGCATCGAATCCACGCTGCTGAAGATCCAACTGCACTGGGCAGGTCACATCTCCAGAATGGATGTCCATCGCCTCCCCAAGATCGTGTTATATGGCGAGCTCTCCACTGGCCACCATGACAGAGGAGCACCAAAGAAGAGGTACAAGGACTACCTAAAGAAATCTCTTGGTGCCTGCCACATTGACCACCGCCAGTGGGCTGATATCGCCTCAAACCGTGCATCTTGGCGCCTCACAGTTCGGCGGGCAGCAACCTCCTTTGAAGAAGACCGCAGAGCCCACCTCACTGACAAAAGACAAAGGAGGAAAAACCCAACACCCAACCCCAACCAACCAATTTTCCCCTGCAACCGCTGCAACCGTGTCTGCCTGTCCCGCATCGGACTTGTCAGCCACAAACGAGCCTGCAGCTGACGTGGACATTACCCCTCCATAAATCTTCGTCCGCGAAGCCAAGCCAAAGAAAACACGTTTAACGCTTAATCATGTTGTTTAAGCCTTGAACATTAAATGTTGCAAAATTCAAACCCCCCCATTCACTCAGTCCATAAAAAAACCCTCTCCTCAATAAAATAAAATGAAGCTACCCTTGCCAAATAACCCCTAAATTAATCAATCACTAACACCCTCCCTTAATAAACAAAATAAAGATTACACAAATTTTTAAAAAAGGTTTTTTACATATAACTAACAACTACAAAAGGTAGTAACTCCCCACTTAACTGGGTGTTCAAAGAAATAAAATCCCCGCCCCCACAGGTGGTGGATGGCTTCCAAAAGCTTCAGCTTCATCCATCCCCCCCAACCAGATTTACAAAATTATGAGTCTAAATCAGTTCACAACCCCAATGAATTTAGTCCCAAGGCTTGTTCCGGATCATCAATATCAATCAAACTCTTTGACATGTTTGCCTTCCTGTTCCCATTTCCATTCTTCTTATCAGGTGTCTTCCTCTTAGTGAAGAATGCCTTTCAGTAGCCCTGTCTGGCAAAGAATTAGCAAAAGTTAAAGCATCATGATCCCTTTCAATAAACTGTGATTGGAAATTACCATAAAAAATCTTCAAAACTGCAGGGTATCTAAAAGAAAATGTATAACCCTTCCTCCAAGGCACCTCTTTAGCAGAATTAAATTCTTTACGCCTTTTAATAATTTCTTGATTCAAGTCTGGGTAGAAGAAACCCAACCCTTATTACCCTGTACCATCAACGGAAACTGATATCTATGTGCATTTTGAACTGCAACTCGCAAGATGGTCTCCCTGATACCGTAAACAACTAATCAAAACAGCTCATGGAGGTTGGCCCAGATATGGTTTACTTCTCAAAACTCTATGTGCCCTATCTAACTCCAAACCTTCAGAGAAAAATTCCAGTCCCAATGCTTCAGGGATCCACTTTAAAAAAAAATTATTGGATCCGAACCCTCGATTCCTTCCGGAATTCCCACTATTTTGACATTATTCCGATGACTTTGATTTTCCAAAGAGTCTATCTTCTTCAGTAAATTCTTCTTCTGCATTTCCCATCCAACAAAAGAATCTTCCACTTTTTCTATTTTTTCCTTATTACGTTCCACTTGTTCTCTACAGTCTTGAAAGGCACCTTCCATTTTCTTAAAATTATCTTGAACTGTATCCACCATATTCAAACATCTATTGACATCAGCTTTAACAACAGAAATATCTTTCTTAACAGAAGAGACTTCCTCACAACTATTATTCATTTTTTCAGTCATGTTCATAAATCCATGGTCAATCTGAGTAGACATTTGTGTTGACATGTTACCCATTTGATGAGCTATAGATTCAAGAATTGTAAAAACAGCATCAAAAGTAGTTTCACTAGTCTCTCCTTGAGGCCGACCTTCTCTCACTTCTCTCACTTCAGTAGCAGTACCTGTCAATGATTCTTCTTCCATACCTTCAGTTTGCTGAGAGGCTTTCCCTTGCTGTTATTTCAATTCTACCGATGATTTACTCATTTTACTCCTGGTCTGCATGCCTACAGACCCAGTTCTGACATGCTCAACCCACTGCGGACCAACTTCACTGACGACCCAAACATTCTCAAGAAGATCGCAAACCCGGGATGCCAGGGCCCGCTCATGTGCATCTTCCGACACCCTGCCTCGGGTCTCCGCACCACTGGGTTCTGCAGGTGTCATGCACTGGACCCGACGTTGTGCACTCCAGCAATTTTACAGCATGCTCGACATCACGAGCGCACTGATCAATATAAGGTGAAAAAATTGGAACCCCGGCACCATCTTGCGAGGGTGCTGGGGTAAAACTCAGACGGGTTGGAGTGCATTGGTGCTTGGGTAACTGACCAGTCAATTCCGTGGATTCCACTTGGTAAGTAGACCTCAATTCTTCAGGACTCTTGAAAGGAAGTTTCTTCTGAATCTGTGCTTTCGACTTTTTTGTATTAGCAGCCATTGTAGTCTTGTAACATTCAGAAAACCTCAGAATAGATTTTCAGAACTTTTTAATATTCTGTAATTCGGGTATTTGTTAGTCCAACTGGGGAAAGATGGAATTACACTTCTTCTTCCTTCGCCATCAGGCCACACCCCAGACTCAGAGACTACTTAAAAAGGGGGTGATTGAACCCAGCAGGAGTCTGTGGCGAGCCGCAGTATTTTAAAGCTCTGGGGGCTACTCTCATCAAGGCGACCCGACCTTTTAAGAGGATCAGTTTAGATTTAAAAAGGCCATTACCTTCTAATAATAAAAATGTGTTTTTCCTTAATGTAATCGTCGAATATTTCTTTGCGATACCCTGCCCTGACGTCTCAATGACATCTGTCATTAAAGCACTTGACTGAACTCTCTTCCCACAAACATAGCCTAACCTGATGATTATTTCCAGCATTTTCTGTTTTAGGTTTAGATTTCCAGCATTTGTTGTTTCTTTTATTTATTTTATTCGCAGCTTGTAGATGTCTGTGGTCCGCACCTCAGGCTGACACAGGAAATGGCCGACGAACGCAGCAACCGGCAAAGCATCATTCAGGCAGAAACGCCCATTTCCATAGGCTAACAGCATTTAAACTGGCCAATAACTGCCAGTGGATCACAGGGATCCCAATCGGGACCCAGGATCTGAGGTAACCAATCAGCAGCCAGCCCACTCAAGCCACGCCCTGGTGATGATGCACCCAAGCTGACGATAAAAGGCAGAGCTGCCAATAAATAAACTCACTATTGAATGCACTCAACTGGTGTGTGTGTCTATCTTCTGCGGATTTGACCTACAGCCTTAGGGCTATAATCAAGAGCTATAACCTAGTTGTAGCCATAGCAACCTCACACCAAGCTCATATTTTCACTGTTTCCTTTGTTTAAATTGTGGACTGTTGTTAAGGATTGAAATACTTCAATTTTATTTTAATGAAGAATTGCATTATGTTATGGTCACTCTTCCCTAAAAGATCACACAAACAAAGATTATTAACTAAACCTTTGATGTTCTATAGGACACAATTGAAGATGGCAATACATTTCTCAATGTATTGATCAAAAAATCATTCCTGTACGCTCCATCAATTCATTCCTCACATTTTTATTGCTAATATGGTTTGACTGGCCGATTATGTTAAAAACAGCCATGGCAATAGAATGTCTTTATCATCTGCAATTGTAGTTTCTTATTTGGGTGGCATGGTTAGTGTAGCAGTTATGGCAACACTATTAGAGTGCCAGCGATCAGGACCTGGGTTTGAATCCTGTGCTGTCTGCAAGGAGTTTGTATATTCTCCCTGTTTCTGTGTGGGTTTTCCCTGGGGGCTCTGTTTCCACCCACTGTTAAAGATGTAGCAGGGGTTTTTGGTCATTGGGTCCAATTGGGTAGCATGGGCTCTTGGGCTGAAAGGACTTGTTATTATGCTGTATGCCTAAATTTAAATTTAAATTTAAATTTTAAAATTTGATGTCACCCCTCTATCAATTCTATTGTTGCATGACAAAATGACAATTCCTATTCATGTTTTATGTTCTACAGTGTTGCATAGCCACATTCAGACTGATTCTACATCTTGATTTTCTGAGCCCATTTCCTTTTTCACCATTGTCTGGATTTTATCCCTTACCTAAAGTTCCACTTCCTCCCTTTACGCTGGCCTTGCAAAGTATGGAATGTTTACTTTCAATGTCTTAATTGAAGAAATGTATACCAATGAAGGTGGGAACATAAGTACTGATGTACTGTAGAATACATGGTGGCCACTGTGGACAGAACATAGTTTTATAAATACCTATTTAGTTTTGGCCACTCACCTATTTATGAGTTATGTGTACATTTTTGTGAAGGCACCAGGAAGGCCCAACTCAAAGAGTGCCATGGATCTCTGATATTCATCTCAGTGTAGACAAGGGCCTCGGTATAATGTCTCATCCACACACTGCTTAGATACTACACCAGTACTAGGTTTAATGACTATAATCATTAAGATTTCCAGCTCTTGATTCTTCTCCATCAATCTTTGCTGGACTTTTATGTGTGTGCATCATTTAAAGAGGTAGTGGAAAAACTAACTCTACCATGGTGCATATTGCATTTTGGAAAACGCATACCATTTTCCACTGCTATTAAGACCATATTTCTTCTCCAAGTGGAAATCCTCATGGGAGTCAAACAAAAGGTAGAAAGCTGGCTGCTGGAATTTTTCTGAAAACTTTCACTGCCAATTAAGTAGTAGAATTGACTAATAGAATCTGAGGAGTTGATAGGAAAATAAAATGGATTAAAATAGGATTAGGGTAAAAATGGGTAGTGGGAAAACATAAAAGCTACAGATACTGGAATCTTGAACAGACAAAGAATTCCTGGAGGAACTCTGCGGGACAGATGTTGTCTGACCTGTTGAGCCCTTCCAGCAATTCTCTGTCTACTAAAAATAGGTGGTGAAACTCATCAGGGATTCTGGGCATGGCTTCTGTTTCTGGGCTGTATCTCAACGTGGCTCTCCGTGCAGTCACTATTGCAATCAATACACAAAAGCAATATTAAATTCTGTGTGGCTGAGTGGCCCTCATAAACTAAAGGAAAACCTTCACATCTCTCCAAAAGTAAAGCATTAAATATGAACCCATCTTATGTATGCTGTAGCATGATGGTGTTGAATAACTTTCCATAGACATGATTCCTTTAGAAGTAGTCGGTCAAATATTTCTTAATAGCAACAGAATTACTTGCTATCTTACATTTATCTTGGGCAGAGAATAGATTAATTTATAAATTTTTTACTGGCTTGTTATCAATGTGTAATGACACATTTTAGAATTTCTAAACCAGTTCATCAGAGCTACACTGGCTGAAATAACCAGCCAAAACTTTTGGTATTACTCAAGAGTTGTTCACAGTCCAAATTGAAAAAATGTCAATTAGATCTTATCACATTTGCAACTGCCTGTCTGGGAAAGTAAAGTAATTCAACAAGCAACACTCAACAATGTTGTGCAATAAGAAAAACTTTTCCATGAAGTTAACATAACATCAGGACAATCTATTAATGTCTATAAATAAAACAGTGTATATTATCATATCAAAATTATTAAATAATCTACCTGGAATACTGCTATCTGCTCTTACCTCTTGTAGCTAATACATGGGTAGGTTGTAGGACTTTAGTGGGTTGAGCAACATCAGTGGGAGAAAAAGAATTGCCAACATTTTGGGTCAGAAAAGTATTCAGACAGAAATGTTGATCATTATTTTTCTCCCACTGATGTTGTTTGACCCGTTCAGTTCCTCCAGTAAGGAAAATAAAAAACACACAGTAAAAGCTGAAAGAACTTAGCCGGTATTGTAGCATCCATTAGAGGTGAAGCCATATTACCAGCCTTTCAGACCTGAGCCCTTCTTCAAGGTATAAGCAAAAAGCAGGCAGGTGTCTCAATAAAGACTGAGAAAGGTGGAAGAATGGGAGGGTGAAGAATTCAGAACCAATAAACAAAAGGTGTGAATTGGATATGATAAAAGGAAGGTAAGAATTGATTTTGGCTCTGTGAAAGGATACAGAGGGAAAAGGGGAGGGAGAGAGAGAACTAGAAGAAAGGAGATAGGGGAATGAAGATGGGGTGGGGCAGTGTTTTAATGGAAACTGAAGAAGTCAATGTTAATGCCATCCAGTTTGAGGGTGTCGAGACAGAAGATGAGGTGTTGTTCCTTCAATTTCCATGGAGTCTCAGTCTGGCAGTGCATGAGACCATGGAAAGACATGTCAGCAAAGGAATAGGATGAGGAATTGAAATGGGTGGCCACAGGGAGATCCATGCTATTGGGGCAGACAGAGCCAAGGTGCTCAACAAAGCAACCTCCTAGTCTGCGTCCAGTCTCTCTGATGTAGAGGAGACCACAGTGGAAGCAGATGACCCCAGCAAATCCACAAGTTCACCTGGAAGGATTGTTTGGGGCCCAGAATGGTGCTGAGGGAGGAGATGTGGGCACAAGTGGATCATATTCTGCAGTAACAGATTGGACGGAGGAGTCAAGGAGGGACCGGTCCTTGATGAAGGCAGAGAGGAGAGGAGAGAGGAACATGTCTGGTGGTGGAATCACATAGGAGGTGGAAAAAGTAGTGGAGGGGAATTTGTTAGACACAGAGGCTGGTGGGGTGGTAGGTGAATATGTTGTTGCATGTGGGGGTGGAGGGAGCCAGTGCAGATGTGAGGGTAATGGAGGGTAATGGAGAATATGTCAGTGAGGGTTGAATTGATGGTGGTAGAGGGAAAGCTGTGTTGTTTGAAGAAGGAGGACATCTCTGATGATCTGGCATGGAACACCTTATCCTGGGAACAGATGTGACGGAGATGGAGGATTTGAGAGAAATGAATGGAATCCTTACAGGGGACAGGGTGTGAAGAGGTGTAGTCGAGGTAGCTGTGTAAGTTGGTGGGTTTGTAGATGTCTGTCAATATTATGTCTTCCAAGATGGAGACAGAGAAATCGAGAAAAGGGAGAGTGTTGCTAAAGACAAATCAAGTGAATTGGAGGTCAGAGTGAAAATTGACAGCAAAGTGAATAAAGACGACAACCTCATTATGGGTTCATGAGGCAGCTCTAAAGTCATTGAGGATGTAGCAGAATCAGAGTTGAGGAGCCTTGCCTGTGTAGGTCTCTAAATCGGAAAGACTGGGTGCAGACTGGGAGATTGCTGTGTGGGGCACCTCAGCTCTGTCTGCTGCAATAGCATGGATCTCGCTGTGACCACCCATTTCAATTCCCCATCTCATTCCCTTGCTGACATGTTGGTCCATGGGCTCATGCACTGCCAGATTGGAAAAACAACACCTTATCTTCCATCTGGACACCTTCCAACAGCATGGATATCCCTGTGACCACCCATTTCAATTCCCCATCTCATTCCCTTGCTGACATGTTGGTCCATGGGCTCATGCACTGCCAGATTGGAAAAACAACACCTTATCTTCCATCTGGACACCTTCCAACTGGATGGCATTAACATAAACTTCTCCAGTTTCCATGAAACCCCTCCCCCATTCTTGTCCCCCTGTCTTCTTTTATCTAGTTCTCTCTCTCACCTTTTTCCCTTGTCTTTCACAGAATTAAAATCAATTCTCACATTTCCTCTTATTATATCCAATTAACACCCTTTGTTTGTTGGTCTGGACTTCTCCCCCTCCCATTCTTCCTCCTTTCTCTCCTAATCTTTATTGAGACACCTGCCTGCTTTTGACTTATACCATGAAGAAGGCCAAAGGCCCAAAACATCTGTAGAATATCTTTACCTCCAATGGACACTATGAGATTGGCCGAATTCCTCCAGTATTTACTATGTGTTTTTACTACAATCACAGCATCTGCAGACTTTCATGTTTCATTCCTCCAGTAGGTTGTTTTTTGCTCATTATGTTTGGGCCACATTGGGCTATAACGCATCTGGATCATTATGGGAAACAGCTTGGTAGAGTTCCCATCCAAGGTTTTCTTGATTTATTCATGAGAGTTGGAAAGGACAATCAGATTAACACTGGGTGGAATGCCTTGAGAAAATATTCCTTTGACACTCAGTGATGAAGCTTTCCATTTACCATTTATTTTGGCGTATATGCTAACTGGCGTATAAGTCAACCCCCACCTTTTTCAGCCTCATTTTAAGGGTTTTATGCTATATCCAGCTTATAAGTCAACCCCAATTTTCTGGCTGCCTGACGTGCCCTGTTGACCGGCGTATAAATTGATCCCAAAAGTTCGTGATCCTTGAGATGGGCCATAGACCGGTATATATACCTAGACTCCCATAGATCGCGTGGATTTATCTGCTGGGCATTGATTGGAGGTGATTACTATCATGGAGGGTCGATCGACATAACACAGCATGTGACAAAAATATGAAGCAAGATTTAAGTTGAAAGTGCTAGAAATGGCCAAGAAAACCAACAATTGTGATGCTGCAAGAAAATTTGATGTGTGTGAGAAGTTGGTAAGAAATTGGAGGAAGAAGGAAGAGACTTTAAAAAACATACCAAAAAGACAATGTTCTTTGAGAAAAGGAATCACTCGTTGGCCAGAGTTGGAAAATCACGTTGCAGAATGGGTACGTGAACAGAGGTGAGATTGTTACATAGTCACCCAACAATAAAAAAAGAACATTTGCATTGCAGTGGGCAAAGTTGCACCCAGGCCTTAGTAATGATTTTGAGGCTACACTGGGCTGGTGCATTCATTTCGTGAACAGGAAAAATCTGGTATTATGACAAAAAACAAAAATCGCACAGAAACAACCAAAAGATCTTGATCATTAAGTTGTAAGTTTTCACCAGTTTATTATATGTAACACCAGTTTGCAATAGCAAATATCAGAAAAACGGACAAAACCTCCATGAATTTCAACGATAGGCAATAAAACAGTTTAATATAAAAGTGCTAAAATTGTGCAAACCAGAAGTACAGGCCACGAAAGGACTAGATTTACTATGGTGTTATTGTGCATGGCCCACAAGACAAAGTTAAGACCTATGGTGATCTTCAAATGCAAAATTAAATTGAAAATGAAATTCCCTGCAGATATTTCTGTATATTTTCATGAAAAAGGATGGATGGTTGAAAATGGTATAAAACTATGGATAGAAAATGTGTGGAACAGGCAGCCAAATGGTTTACACAAAGAACAGAGTTTGCTGGTCTGGGATATGTTTTGTACAAAAGGCGGGGCAATGCATGCTGCATCACTTGATGTGCTGTGTAACTTCATGCTCAAGGCATGGGACAAGGTTAAAGAAGAGACTGATAAAATTGTTTAAAAAGTGCGGTATCTCTTGTCCAATTGATGCACAGAAGATGATTTAAGGGTTTAAGATGACAAAGTAGAAACTCCCTCATCCGATACAGACTGGGACCCATATGATGACTGTTTAAACAATGAGAGCATGGATGTGCCAGCCACCAACTTTGCTTCAGACAATGATAGCGAGAGTGATTTTGAAGAGTTCTAATTGTTGTTGTTTTCAATAAAAATCTCAATGAAAATCTATCAGAGTCAGGCTTTTTTTTTGTGGTTTTTCAAGGGTCGACTTGTATGCCAGATCAGCAAAGATTGGATTTTGAGCTGAATTTAAGGTCTCAAAAGTATATCCAGCGTAGAAGTCGACCTCTGATTTTTGAGAATTTTTTTTGGATTTCATGACTTGACTTGTATGCCAAAATATACGGTAATAATGGATATTTGGCTGTGGAAAATAATTAACCGATTTGATCATAAATTAGTACAGCTCAAAGTTTCAATGGTTCCAAGATTTTCTCATCTCAGTTTTGAACATGCCTCACCCAAGTTTCCATTACATATTCAGGGGGAGGATTTACAGGGAAATTAACCTCAATAACCTTACAATTTTGTTTCAATTCACTGAAAGGATTATTCCAAATAAACATATTTATGTCACAGATTCATAGAGTTGTACATCACAGTAACAGATTCCTTAGCCTAAAGAGTCCATGCCAACTCATACCCATTTACACTAATCCCATTTGACAACATTAGATCGTATCCCTACCTATTTAAGTGTCTAACTAAATATCTCTTGAACACAGTGACTGTATCTGATTCCACTATACTGAGTTCTAAATATGAACCACTCTCTGTGCAAAACAACTTGCCCCTTAAATCCTCTTTAAAACTCTTACCTCCCACTTTAGAACTCTGTCCATTTGTTTTTGGTATCTCTACCAGGGGGAAAATATTCTGACCATTTAATTTATCAATGCCTCTCATAGTTTAATGTACCCCTATCATGTTACCCCTCAGCCTCCATCACTCCGGGGAAAACAGTCTTAGCCAATCCAATTTCTTCCTATAACAGAAGTCTTCCAAAATAGAAGCATCCTGGTAAATCTTCTTTGCACACTCTCCAGCGCAATCACACCCTTCCAATGAAGTCTAACCAGTGTTTTATAAATTTGCAACATAATGTCTTAAATCTTATATTTTATGAACACAAGCATGCCATATGCCTTCTTCACCACCCCAACTTTCAGAGAATGATGAACTTGAACCCCAAGGTCACCCTGTTTTCCTTGAGGCCCTACCATTCACCTCAAACTTGATAGGATTAAATGCTCCAGCCAACTCTTCAACTGATCTATATCCTGCTGTAGCCTTGGACAACCTTCTTCGCTATTCACACCATCGCCAATTTTCATGTCATTTGCCAATTTGTTAATCATCCCATTATGTTTTGGAATGGAACCAAAGATTGAACATTTGCAAAAAGGTCATTTGCAAACGAATAAAAGAATCCTCATGTAGTTTTCATCTCCCATGAGAATTCATTGGCATGTATACTGTAAGAAAAAAGGAATGGGACATCTGTGGCACTCTTCAGTAAAGCTAAGACTGCAGCCAATACTACAAGACTACAGAATTGCTCCTACCAGAGGAAAGCTCTCTTAAAACATTTAAGGTGATTAAATTGTAGCGCAATTGTAGCAACACCTCCTGACCCATCCAAAAATGATGGAAAAGAATGTAAGATGAATTAATGTGATATCAGCATTCAGCTTCTGTTTTAAATGGAATCAAAAAGATTCATGTGCTGAAGACGAGAAGAGAAAACAGAAATAACTAAAAGCAATCAACAGGACAGAAGCATTTGTGGAGAGCAAAACAAAGTTAATGTTTCCAGCTGAAGATACTAAATCAGAAACGGGAAATTGGATCCTTCTTTAAAGCTGGTTTAATTTATTTTTAAGATTCTACATGAACTAAAAGATACTAAAAGGCAATTAAATCGGCGGAGGAAGTGCAATAATGTTGGTGTCACTGGCAGCAAGCTGGAAGTTGTTGGCCTTGTATTAGTGGTCTATAATACATCATTAAAAATGAAGAATGAGTGTCATTAACCTTATTATTTAAGTCAAATGTTGAGTTAGCTTCTTTCCTTGCACAAAACTTTTATAGTACGTTCCACAAACATCAGGGACACAAGTGCACCTATAAAGTTTATTCTGCTTTGAATCTGACAAGAAGTTATTATTGTTCCAAAACTAAAACCTTTACTTTTTATCTTTCCACCATGCCTAAACAAAACCCATCCTCAATATTCCCAAAAATGTACACCATTTATTTCTTGATAAGTGCAACGGGGTCAATTAACTGCACTTTCACATAAAAAACAATAGAATTCAAGCTTCCTCCTAAAAAAATCCCAACAGGAAATGTTACAACTAAGCTGCCAATTTATTGCCAGAAGTCATGGACAGATTTAGAATCTTATGCTTTAATATGTAGCCAAACCTCAATTTTACTATAATTCTGTGGAAATTCCCATCCAAGTGCATTTTTCACTGAAGTCTGGAGAGATAAAAACTAGAGGACATGGATTAAGGGTGAAAACAGGGTGGTGCAACTACTGTATGTATGTATTGTATGAGCTGGCTCGTTCCCTGTGCCTGTGACTTCTCCCTCCTGGAAATCCCTATAAAGGCTGTTACAGCCAAACTCCTCCCTCAGTACCTGCCTTGGAACCAGGCCAGCAACATGTGAGATGTGTTGATGTCTTAAGGTGATTAAAGCCTATTAATCACAACTCTCAGACTAATGTTGTTGATAAATTGCGCTACAATTTAATCACCTTAAATTTTTGGGTCGTGGACAAGGCAATACTGATGGATAAACTGGATCCTGACCCTAAAGGTCCAGAGGCCTAAGTCAAATTCGATCAATGGCTGCACTGCCTCAACACTTTCATGAAACACAACGACATGCAGAATGAGGAAGACAAATGAGATCTACTCGTCGCTCAAGTCGGCCACCACGTTTTTCAGATGATAAGGGACAGTACTACTTACTCGGCCACAATGGAACTCCTGCAGAAACAGAATCGGACCCTGACGAATGTTACCTATGCCAGTGAAATGGTATGGATTGTATATGCTAATTGGCTTGGGCTGCCCCACTCCCTGATAACACTCTTACCTGGACTCCTCCCCTAGGACCCAGGCCATAAAGGTCGGGCCACCTTTCCCTGCACTTCCCTAGTTTGGATCCGGGCCAGTTCAAGTCTTCTGTGCAATAAAGCCTATCGTTCCCCTCAGTCTTTGTCATTGTAATTATTGGGGCAACTGGTAGTGCCCAACAATTTATTGCACAGAAATTTTTAACGTCTCCAGTAATGGAGAAATTGCTGAACCCTGATCGGCTAGAAGTGGATCCCCAAATCCCGGGTGCATCGGACCTCTTCGAGCAGTGGGTCAACTGCTTTAACAACTTCCTGGAGGCCCCTGCTGGAGTGGTCAATTCGGATGAAAAGAAGCTAAAGGTCCTACAGGCAAGAGTTGGCCAGAGGACTTTCCAGGCCATCAGAAGCTGCACGACCTACTCAGAGGCAATGGCTCAACTACGGGAGCTATACAAGCCCAAGATCAACAAGGTCTACTCCCATTACTCCTGGTGTCCAGAAAGCAGCAGCCTGGTGAGTCAGTGGAAGAGTTCGATCAAGCCCTGATCACACTGGGAAAAGACTGTTTGGGGAACCCCACGGTTTTGGTGCTGGGGGCCAGTACATGGAAGACCTGGTCCAGGATGCTTGCATGTCTCCTCGAGGAGGATCAACTCCCATTGAAATGGGCGATCCAACTGGCCAGAAGCTTAGACTCAGCACAGCGCCATGTGGAGTTTATCACGGGCAGAAGCAGGCCTACCCTGTACATGCCACCACGTGGGCCACAATCCTAGGAGTTGGCATCGGGGATGGCTGACCCAACTGCGGCTGCAGTAGCACTGGGATCATTGAGGTGCAACTTCTGCGGGCAGGCAAGGCATCCATGAAATCTCTGCCCCGCGAAAGGAGCTACCTGCTTGGACTGTGGGAAAAACGGCCACTACCAATGTGTCTGCATGTCCAGAGCACCATCTCAGAGCAGCGTGGCATGTATGGCCGAGGAGCTTCTAGTGCCGGCCACATGCATGGTAAGGCAAGCACCGTTTTACCCATTTCCGCTGCACAGCAGCAAACCTCATCAGCGACATCACTTCCACCCTGACGATGTCACTTCTACCTTCTTCACCGGAGTTGGCAGTGTGGTCAACATGGAGGCCGCCATCTTGGGCATCAGGCCTCCCCACCGATGACAAAGATGACGCCCCAATCCTGGCATCGATCACCTTGGACCAAGCCAGCCCTCACCTGATCACGAACTCCATGATGCAGATCGAGGTGAATAAGCACAAATCGAACTGCCTCTTCGACAGCAGCAATACTGAAAGCAAATTTTTTTCTTCTTTTCTCTCTCATCCCACTCATTGTGTAAAAGAGGGGGGCGTTTCTGTTAAAAAAGAGGGAGTGAATGTAATGGTATGGATTGAATATGCTAATTGGCTCAGGCTGGCCCACCCCCTTATGACACTCTTACCTGGACTCCTCCTCTGTGACCCAGGTCATAAAGGTCGGGCCACCTTTCTCTTCCCTGCACTTCCCTAGTTTGGATCTGGGCCAGCTCAAGTCTTCTGTGCAATAAAGCCTATCATTCCCCTCAAGTCTTTGTCATTGCAATTACTGGGGCAACTGATAGTGCCAAACAACCAGGTATCTTCTGGGCAGTCGTAGACAAGCGCCTGATGAGTCAGTGAATGAGTACATGTGAGTCCTGTGGGAGCTGGAGCAAGCCTGTGGCTGCAGAGATGTCTCTGCTGCTGTCCACTTAGAAGAACTGATACACAATGCATGTGTGGCTGGATTCAAGTCTGATCACAACAGACAGAGACTCTTGGAAAAGGGCGATTGAAGCCTGCAAGAAGTATTCAACTTGGCTAAAGTGCTCAAGAGAGTGCAGCTGAATGTGGAGATCCTCTCCTTGGGAAATGCGGCTGCCACATGCGGAGCACGGGTACAACCATCTTGGATGCTGGATCCCAGGTCACCACTGCTACCATCGAGCACCCAAAATGCTACTTCTGCGGCCATGTGAAACATCCCCGAAAGAGCTGCCCACCCCGAAACACTGCATGGTCCACCTGTGAGAATAAGGGACACTAACTGAAGGTATGTAGGCCCCAAACCCTTCCAACGGTGACTGCACCATTTCTGGTTTCACTGCTAGAGTCACTTCCAGTTGCGGGAAATGGCTTGGTAGGACCATGGGGTCAGAAAATTGGGACGGCACACTTCCGGCGTCACTTCTGTCACCAAGGAGCAGCACCGCATGTGCAGCATGGGGGCAGCCATCTTGGAGGGTGCCACCAAACCAGTACTACAACAGCAATTCAGACAGCGACCAGACATTGGCCTCAATTACCCTGGATCAGGACAGCCCACAACAACTGGCCAGGGCCATGAAGATCATCGAGGTAAATGGTCATGTCATGAACTGTCTATTTGATACAGGGAGCACGGAGAACTTCATTCACCTGGGCACAGAGCAGCGCTACTCCCTCGCGGTAACCCTGGCAAAATGTAAAGTCTCTCTTGCTTCCATATCCCACTCAGCTGAGATTCCTGGCAGTGACATTAACTGTCCAGGGCATGGAGAACAAGAACTTTAAGCTTCTCATCATGCCACAGCTCTGTGCACAAGTCATACTGGACTGGACTTCCATGGCTAGCTCAAGAGCGTCCAAATGCAGTTTGATGGCTCACTGTCCACAACTACCAATTTTTAAAGCACCCAATTCCCCCTCTGAACATGACATACCAAGAACATCACCCCCGACTGCAAGCCAGTCACGACTAAGAGCAGGAAATACTGCCCCGGAGATAGAGTCTTCATTAAAGCTGAAGCCAAACAGCTTCTGGTAGAAGGGATCATAGAACCCAGCATCGACCCCTGGAGGGCACAGGTGGTGGTCATTAAGAGCGGAGAGAAACACCACATGATCATCAACTAGACCCAGACCATAAACCGTTCACCCAGCTGGATGCCTACCCACTCCCCCGCATCGCCGACATGGTGATCAAGATTGTTCAATCCTGGGTCTTCTCAACCATTGACCTTAGGTTGGCCTTCCATCAACTCCTGATCTGCCTGGAGGACAGCCCATACACTGCCTTCGAAGTGGATGGCCCCTTTGGGGTCACCAATGGGGTCTCTGTCTTCTAGAGGGAGAAGGACCGGATAGTGGATGACTATGGGCTAAAGGCCATATTTCCTTACGTGGATGATGTGACCATCTGCGCCCATGACCAGCAGGATCATGTCACTAACTTACACAAATTTCTCTAGACGGCCAAAAGTCTCAACATGGCTGGCCATCCTCGGTTGCATGGTGGAGAATGGCCTCATTGGGCCCAACACTGTCCGCATGCATCTTCTGTTAGAACTCTCATTGCCCTATACCCTCAAGGGTCTGTAAAGGTGTTTGGGCTTCTTTTCCTATTATGCCCATTGGGTCCTGAATTATGCGGACAAAGCATGCCCTCTTGTGAAATAATCACCTTTCCCCTGTTGGTGGAAGCCCAAGCGGCATTCACACACATCAAGGGCAACATCGCCAAGGTGACAATGCATGCTGTGGATGAATCCAACCTCTTCCAGATGGAGAATGATGCATCTGACTTTTCCCTGGCTGCTACATTCAACCAGACAGGCAGGCCCATGGCATTTTTTTCCTGGACCCTCTGGAGCCCTGATCTCTGGCACTCAGCCATCGAGAAGGAGGTACAGGCCATAGTGGAAATTGTGCACCATTGGAGGCACCACCGGCTGGAAAACCGTTCACCCTGCTGACTGGCCAATGAGCAGTCACCTTTATGTTCAATATCAAACAGCGGGTAAATGTTAAGAATGACAAAGTAGAGAATTGAGCTATCCACCTACAACTACAAGATCTTGTAATAGCCCAGGAAGCTCAAGGACCCTCCCGATGCCCTGTCCTGGTGACATGTGCCAATGCACAGTTGGACCACCTCTAAGTCCTCCACAACAATCCCTACTATCCAGGAGTCAACAGCTTATACCACTTCATTAGAACCCTTAACCTCCCTTACTCGGTTGAGGATATCAGGGAGCTGACCTGGAGCTGCCCGGTCTGTGCCGAGGGTAAACCCCAATTCTATCGACCAGACAAAACCCATCTGATTAAAGCCACCTGCTCTTTCAAACACCTGAGTATGGAACGTGTACTTCCTAAATATCATCGATGAATACTTCCGTTTCCCTTTCACCATTCCTTGCTCAGACATGACCATGGCCATAGTCATAAAGGACTGCGCAGTATATTCACTCTGTTCGGATTCCCCAGCTATATCCATAGGGACATGGGATCCTCATTTATGAATGAGGAGCTGCGCCAGTACTTGCTGGCCAAGAGCACAGCCACGAGAAGGACCATGGTTATAAACCCCAGGGGAACGGACATATAGAAAGGGAAAATGCCACCGTCTGGTAGGCAGTCCTCCTAGCCCTCAGGTCGAAAGGACTGCCCATCTCCCAGAGTCAAGAAGTCCTCTCTGATGCGCTCCACGCCACCAGGTCCCTCCTCCACATCGCTACTAATGCGAAACTGCATGAAAGGCTCTTTTCCTTCCCCAGGAAGTCAGCATTGGGAACCACACTGTCATTGTGGCTGACAACCCTTGGGAACGTACTGCTCTGGAGGCATATCAGATACCTCAAGAAGGTCCACCTCCTCCATGCAAGCCCTCAATATGTTTATGTGGAGTACCAGGATGGGCAGTAGACACGGTTTCCATCCGAGACCTGGCGCATGCAGGGAACCCCTCGATCAACCAATCAACATCCCCTCATGGTAACACCGGCAAGCCAGTTCCACTAATTGCACCCAGCACAGTGAAACAACCCTGGACTGAGCAATCTCACAGTTCTATTAACCACCCTCAGCCACCAGAAGCCCAACCTGTCATGCAAGACACTGCCTGGGAACCAGCAAACCTTACAATGGTCACAATGAGAGAAGAAAGCACCGGACAGGCTGAAACTGTAATAGGCATTGACTCACTTCACCTTGCTAGACTTCATTTCAAAAGAAGGGGTGAATGTTGTGCCACCACTGTATGCATGTATTGTGTGAGCTGGTCCATCCCTAGAATCTGTGACTCCTCCCTCCCAGAAATCCCAATAAAGGCTGTTATACCCAAACTCCTCCCTCAATACCTGCCTTGGAACCGGGCCAGCAACATGTGAGATGTATTGATGTCTTAAGGTGATTAAAGCCTATTAATCACTCTCTCAGTCTAATGTGGTTGATCGATAGTTCTACAAACAGTAAAGTTTAAAGGGAACATTAAGGGAAACTTCTTGCAGAGTTGTGGATGTATGGAATGAGTATGTCAACTTAATTGGTAAATATTGGGTCAATGCTGACATTTAAGAAAAATTTGGACAGGTATATGGATGGAAGGGATATAGAGGGACATGGTCCAAATGCAGGTCAGTGGGACAAGGCAGAATAATATTTTGGCAGAGACTGGAAGCGCCCACAGACCTGTTTCTGTGCTGAAATGTACTAGAGAAGTGCTTATCAGAAGTGAGGTAGCAAGTGAGGAGGATTCTCCAAAAGAGAACATCAATCCTCAAATGATAGACTCGAGGAATTCTGTAGCAGAGACTTTGGTAAATCAGGCCCCTAAGTTAATATCAGAAGAGCTTCAGTTCTCTAGTTTGAGCTAGCTTCACTATTCAAAGCCTATGCAAAAATGCTGGAATCTTGCACAAGTGACAGACACTTGAGGAAATTTGACATGCCACCTGCATCCCTTAACAACCTCTACTGATGTACCATTGAAAGTATCCTGTAACTGTGCATCTCTGTATGGTGCAGGAATAGCTTCTCCCAAGACCAGAAGAAACTGCAGAGGATTGTGAACAAAACTCAGGCCATCAAACACATAGAATCAATCTATGCTTCTGTTGCCTTAGAAATTAGGAAATATATGAAAAGATTCATCCCACGACCACAACCCTCCCATGAGGAAACAAATTCACAAATGTAAGATCACTCATCACCAGATGCAATGGTCACCTTCTTTCCTGCCACTATCAGACTTCTGAATGACCCTCACATTAGTAAAATTCTGTTCCCTTTACTCTGTACCATCTGATCTTGCTGTGTAACTCTGAACTTCTGTACAGTTTTTCATATGCTGCACTATGTATGAGATGTCCAATTAAACTTTTCTCAAAACAAAATTTATCACTGCATCTTGATGCATGTCACAATAAACTTGAACTTGAATCAAATAAACATGACATGCTGGTTGACATTGCTGTGCATACCCAGCAGCCTCCAGGCAATTGGGGAGAGTTGACTGATCTCGGGAAGATTTGTCTGGGACAGATGATCCACCTTCTACTTTAAGATTGTGGCTGGGATGGCGCACGAGGAAAGCTGACTGTCCTCAGTTCAGAATTACAAAGGTGTGTCCAAAAGAGGCAAAAAAACAAAAGTGCTGTAATTGAGGTGGTGGGGGGAAATATAAATGTTCACAAATTAATTCAAAATTGATCCAAAGGCTTGATAGTGCAGGCAGTCTGAGGGGCAATTAACCACTCTAGGTATGAAATTTTCAAGTCCAGCTAACATTTTGGCATGTTAGATAGGCAAATAATTACGCCCTGTCCAATATTCTGTTTCAATTTGGGAGAGAAAATTCAGCTAAATAATGAAATATTGGTTAGACAATGCAAAGAAGAAAATGGAAAATTCATGATGGGCAATTTATTTAATGAGGAATGAAAGAGGAAAGTCCAAAGAGCAACACGGTGGCACAGTTGGGAGAGCTGTTGTCTCACAGCTCCAGTGTCTCTGGTGCTAACTGTAAGGAGTTTGCAGATTCTCCCTATGATTCTATGGCTCCTGCATGTGTGCTCCAGTTTCTTCCATCATCCAATACATGTACTGGCGGCCTAAATGGCAGGTTGACCCTCCAGTATATTCTTTATTTCTTATTGTAGAGGGCTCCCCAAATAATCAAAGGGTGATTGCAGTAACTGGGGAACAAACGTGATGGAGTGATCTGAGAATCAATGTAGGCTCAATGGACCAGGGTGTAAGAAATTGGAGGACTTATTCACAAGTAGTTCCAGCTCAGGGGAGAAGGAGATCACATTAACCACGTCGTTCAAACAATTCTGTAATATTTTTATATCCCTCTTATTTGAATTATTAATCTAATTACATTTTTTAACCACAAACCAGCAAGCAGTCAACATTTGACTCATCTTAAGATGCTTCAAATTTGAGTCAATTTGAGCTGTTGAATTGGAATATCAATATATTAAGACCAATAAATTATTTGCCTACATTTCTGATGATGTGTGATTCTTATCAATTCATTGTTCTAAAATGTTTATCAAGTTTCAAGTTGGAGAGATGTAACTAGTGGAGTCAGCCAAGGAATCAAATCTTGGTCCTCAATTGTTTACCATTTAAATTAATGATCAGAAGAGACAATTAAGTGTAACATTTCCAACTTTGCCAATAATAGGAATATAAATGGAAGGCCAGGTTGTCACAGGGACATAGTGATTCTGGAATGAAATATAGAATGATTGGATAATTGGTGAAAATATGGCAAATGAAATTTAACAAGGTGAAATGCAAGGTCATGAACTTTCATAAGATGAATCAGAAGGCAGATTATCATCTAAACAGAGTGTGAAATTCAGATGGTTCCAGAATCTCCTATGCATGAATCATATAAAGTTGTCAGGCAGGACAAGTAGTCTTTTAGAAGACAAATGATAAGATGGGCAGTATTCTTTGAAGTTTAGATGAACGAGGGTGACCTTATTCAAATATGTAGGATCATAAGGGGGCTTGACAGGATTGATGTTGAGGTATTTTTATTAGTGAGAGAGTCACCAATAGAGACATAGCTTGGAAATAAGGGGTTGATCATGTAAAATGAATGTTTAGAAATTTCTTCTCTCAGAAGATGGTGAAACTCTGAAATTCTCTGCCTCTGGGGCTGATGAAAGCCTGATCATTAAATATATATTAAGGTGGAGATAGATAAATATTTGAAAGATCAAGGCAGTGAGAATTGTGGCACAGAAGAGAAGTCATAGAATTAGGCCATCATAGAACAGTCATAATTGTGTTAAAAGTCAGGGCAGGCTTGAGTGATCTGGTAAGCTTTAACTGCTCATATTTTCTTGTGCTTTTTATATATTTTCAGAACAAAATTGAAACATTAGATAAACAAGATGTGATATTTTGCAAGAGCTCAATAACAGGAAGCTGCTGTGAGGTTTAAAGGCAACCACATAATAAGATTGGTCTTGAATGGATACTTTTCTCAAAAACACCACGTATTTAACTTTTCTCCTACAGCTCCATAATATGTGTTGACAATGTTGCTGTTCAAGAAAAAAAATCAGAAGGTCCTCAAGTTGAAAATCTAAATTGGAGAAAGGGCAATTTTGATAGAATCAGAAAGGATCTGGCAAAGTATGGTTTGTAAAAGGGAGGCCTAAAAAAGTAACATTTTGAAAGGGAATTTGTATGTTCCTATCAAAATTACAAGTGGGATAAACAAGTACTTGAATATATGAAATGCAAGAAAACATTTAAGAAAGAAATCAGGAGAGCTCAAAGAAGGCATGATGTGTCTCTGGTAGACATGGTGAAGGAAAATCCCAAGGGCTTCTACAGGTATATTAAGAGCAAATAATAGCAAGGGACAAAATCTCTAATCTTCAAATCAGAGTGGTCATCAATGCATGGAGCCAAAAGAGATGGGGGAGATCTTAAAGATAAACAAGAACATGTGCAGATGCTGGGGTCAAGTGCAGTATGCAAAAGTGCTAGAGAAACTCAGCATCCTAATAAAGGACTCAGGCCAAAAACGTTCATTCCGATTGTGAGAGATGGGAAAATTGATCTAAAATTATGAACATGGAAGAAACTAAAATTCATCAGTTAATGGCTGTAACCAGTACAAACAGGATGAGCTTGGGGATTAGGATGCAGGAAAGCAGAGTCAGCACAATTAACATAAGAATCTTCTGTGTGACAAGAGCCACCATAAGACTAAGAAAAGGAATGGTAAGGTACAATAGAGTGTAGGAAGTTGAGGTAGTCTGGATCAGATAAAGGTCTCCTAGCCCTAGATAGAAGTACCAAGTCCTACATATCTAATTAGCTAACCTTACACAGATTTATACATATTAAATTAGCCAACCCTAGATAGGATGAGTCAACTCTGCATACCAAAAGACTGTAGCCCCGAGAATCAGGAAGGTGTGAATAAGGACAATGACATGATGGGACACCCACAGGATACCCCCTGGTCCTCCAAGTGTACTGAAACTGCACGTAGGCAGGAAGGATTACCTATGCCAAACCCATCCAGGGGGCAGAAGAATGTAAGGGGGATGGCACTCTGATACTGAAATTGACTGTATAAAAGTTGGGTGAGCCCCAGTATGTGTGTGTATTCCCAGGGTAAAGGGAAGCACCCAACTTTGCATTGTTGTTGTAATAAATGTTCTTTGTTCTCAATTTTTGTCTCGAGCAATTTCTTTAAAGGTACATTAATTTCTAACAAATGGGGGCTCGTCCGGGATCACACTCCCTCCACTGACAGAGTGCCCCGACGACGAGAGTAGGTGCACCCCGGCTGATTCAGCTGGACTCACGGGCGACGGGTGGCTGGTCAGTGGAAGAAGCGAGTGATATCCGAGAAGAGGCATTGAGAACAAACGACGGGAGGAAGCGCGCTAGAGCATTGCTACTGGAACTCGGTAAGAGGAATTTTACTTGTTTATAAGTATGGGAATAATGAGTAGCAAGGAAGAGAGTCCTGGTTCAGGATGTGAACACCAGATAGCTACGTACAGCCCGCTTGGGTTGATGTTATCTGAGTGGGGCACGGGAAAGACCCGTGGGAAAGACAAACTGACAATGGTCAGGTATTGTTGTATTGAATGGGTTAAATGCCCGGTTAAAGGGAGCTCCGTGTACTGGCCAAAGTTCGGATCCGAGGATGAATGGATGTGTCAAGCTTTGAACATCTGGCTCTATCAAAACCAGAGAGACAATGTTGAGAGCAGGGAATATGCAGCCTGCTGGCTCAAGGGACCCATTGAACAACTGGTTTTGAATGAGAAAGAATTCAGGGATAAGAGAGAGGAGGAACCTTTTGTCCCTGAATCACAGGGGTGGGATGTGTTACATTCCCTCCCTCCACCTTATGTTCCTCCTATGCCGGCTCCTATCTTTCCTTCCCCTCCTATGACCTACCCTTCTGCACCTCCTCCTCCTCCCCCACCACTAGAGACGAAAGAGGAGAACCGGAGTGGTATGGTGACTCGCTCACAAAGCGCTCGATTACCACCTCCGTTGACAGTAGAGATAGAACATTGTAATTCAGAACAGTGTGAGATCCCTCAGGAAGAAGTGGCAGAACCCTGCGATTCACTTCTCAGGGAACAGGAACACAAATCTAAGAAACCAGAAATCAGCTGGATGCGACCCCTGCGAGAGGTTCCCGTGGGAGAAGGTCTTGGGTTCGTAAATGTGCCCCTGACCAGCACTGAAGTACGTAATTTTAAGAAAGAATTAATCTCCCTGATAGAAGATCCCCAGGGATGTGCTGAACAGTTAGACCAATTTTTGGGACCAAACCTGTATACTTGGGAGGAATTAACATCCATCTTTAAGACTCTGTTTACCTTAGATGAGCGGGGAATGATCCGACAGGCAGGCATTAGAGTATGGGATAAGGAACACCAAGGGGGGCACAAGGCGACCCCTGGAGAAGTCAAATTCCCCCTCACAAAACCTAATTGGGACAAAAGTACCAGTGGTGGCCGCACACTGATGGAAGAATACAGGATTAATTTGATCAAAGGAATCAGGGAATCTGTCCCCAAAGGACAGAATTTCAAAAAAGCCTTTGAGGTTCCCCAAGGTCCCGAGGAGACCCCCTTTGCATTTCTCAATAGATTGCGCACGGCAATTCAACAATATGGGGGTCTCGACATAGAATCTACAGCAGGGGAACAATTGGTTCTTACGGGTTTTGTTACCAACTCAGCCCCAGACATCAGAAGAAAGCTACAAAAGACAGAAAATTGGCACGAGCAAGGAATTACCCAGCTACTGCAGATTGCTCAGAGAGCATTTGTCCAGAGGGCAGAAGATAAACAGAAAGGGAAAGCTAAAATTTTAGTACAAACAGTCAAAGGAATAGTAGCTGAGCATCACGAAAAAGATAGGGATTATGGGCTAACCTCTGTTCGCGGTGAGGGGAGCCACGGGTGGGGAGGTGGGGACCCCAGCAGGTGGAGGAGTAGAGGAGGATTCCGGGGACGACGTATGCCCCCTAGAAATTTTGGGAAAGATTGGGAAACAGGACCTCTTATCTGTTTTCATTGTAAAAAGGAAGGGCACTTTAAAAAGGAATGCCCACTGCGAGCAATGGACACACGCTCCTATGCCCTGATGGAAGCTGATCACGAATAGGGGGGTCACGGTTCTCAGCTAATACACACCGTGGGGCTGCACGGAGAACCATTAGTTAATTTATGCATAGGACCCCACAGTGATAAGATGATATTTTTGGTCGATTCTGGAGCCGCCCGATCTAGCGTTCTACACCAACCCCAGGGGGTGAAAATAGAAGGGACAGTTACAGTTTCTGGGGTGGGAGGACGAGACTTTCCAGTCCCGGTATTGCGAGGTCAGAATTCAAATGGGAGATAAGATCATAATTGAGGATCTTCTATTACTTCCCCAAGCCGGAGTATGCTTGCTAGGAAGGGATTTACAGGACCAATTGGCTATCGGTACTCGACCTCTACAATCAGGCATTGGAGTACAATTCTATGTTTTAAACGAGGAAGATTGCAAACTAATAAATCCAAGAGTATGGGCAGGAAAGGGCAATAGAGGAATCCTCGATATTCCTCCGCTACAAGTCACTTTAAAGGATACTCAACGAATTGTTAGACAGAAACAGTACCCGATTCCGATGGCTGGCCGAAAAGGTTTACAGCCCGTAAATGACCAGTTGATTCAGGACGGTATACTCGAACCCTGTATGTCTCCCTTTAATACCCTGATTTTACCTGTTCAAAAACCAGACGGCACCTACCGCCTAGTACAAGACTTGAGGGAGCTTAATAAATTCATTCTTGCCCGTCACCCGGTTGTACCCAACCCCTATACCATCATGAGTAAAATTGACCCCCATAATCAATGGTTTAGTGTCATTGATCTCAAGGATGCATTTTGGACTTGTCCATTAGCTACAGAGAGCAGAGACATGATCGCCTTTGAATGGGAGAACCCCTTTACTGGCCGTAAAAACCAATACCGGGGGACTGTCCTTCCACAAGGCTTTACAGAATCGCCCAATTTATTTGGTCAAGTCCTAGAACAAGTATTAGATGAAGCTCCTCGGAGAGAAAATTGCCAACTCATACAGTACGTGGATGACTTGCTAATTACAGCAAGGACTTATGAATTAGCTAAAGATTTTACGGTAGCACTTTTAAATTTTTTAGAGAAGAAAGGTCTGAGAGTCAGCGAGTCCAAACTACAATTTGTGCAATCCGAGGTCAAATACTTAGGACATCTAGTGAGTCAACGAACCAGGAAAATTAGCCCAGAGAGAATAACTGGTATTATACAGATCCCCCCCCTCCCAAAAATGCCCAGGAACTCAGGAAATTCCTTGGGTTAGTGGGATTCTGTAGAATCTGGATAGAAAATTATTCGAACCTGGTCAAATTCCTTTATGATAAGATTCCCAGTATAGGAACCGAAACCCTTGACTGGACAGATGAAGAGATTGAAAATTTTAACTCTGTTAAACAGTGCCTTACGCGTGCCCCAGTTTTAGCGCTACCCGACCTAAACAAACCTTTTGATTTATACACTAATACCAAAGCTGGGGCAGCCACCGGAGTGCTCACCCAAAGCAGGGCAGGCTATAGACAACCAGTAGCTTTCCTGTCAAAGTTTTTAGACCCCGTTTATCGCGGCTGGCCAGAGTGTATACAAGCCATAGCAGCCACTGCAATTTTGGTTGAAGAAGGACGAAAGATTACTTTCGGCGCCCCTATGATAGTTCATACCCCTCATACAGTCCGCAATATTCTATTGCAGCGGGCTGGAAGGTGGCTCACGGATTCGAGAATTTTAAAATATGAAACGATACTAATGGACAGCAATGATTTGACCTTACTTATGACCAAAACTCTCAACCCAGCAGCCTTCCTCATCTCTCCAACTAATGACCAATCCTCAAACGATTTAGAACATGTGTGCTCAGAGGTTATCGACTTACAAACCAAAATTAGGGAAGACCTAACAGATGTCCCTTTAACTGAAGGAGAAAGATTGTTTATTGACGGTTCTTCACGTTGTATTGCAGGAACCCGCTATAGTGGGTATAGTATAGTGGACGGTAAACAGGAACTGGTGATCGAAGCTGGTCGCCTCCCTGGTCATTGGTCAGCACAATCCTGTGAGCTATATGCCCTCTGTAGAGCACTCCACGAACTAGAGAACAAGGTAGGAACGATCTACACTGACTCTAAATATGCTTTTGGTGTAGTCCATACCTTCGGTAAGATATGGAAAGAAAGAGGGATGATAACTGGAAAAGGACAGAAGTTAGCCCATGAACAGTTAATTACCCAATCCCTAGAGGCTTTAACACTCTCGTCCGAAATTGCCATTGTACATGTGCGGGGACACCAGACTGGTAACAGTCCTGAAGCTAGAGGAAGCAGGCAGGCTGATGCAGCTGCCAAACAGGCAGCATTAGCAGAAAAGATTCACATGTACCAGCTACTGCCCACACCGATAGAGATTTAAAAGACCCCCATCTTTTCACGGGAAGAGGAGGTCTCAATGAGAGATAAGGGATTTTGCCAGACTGCCGACGGGTTGTGGTGGACAGTAGACGGACGGAAAGTCCTTAACAAAGCCATAACTCGCCAAGTCATAGATCAGTTACATCAACAAACACATTGGGGAACCCAGTCCCTTGTTGATACCTTTGGACGTTTCCTTCACTGCCCTGGCATATACAATATTACTAAACTTGCTACTAGATCTTGTCCCATTTGTCAGAGGGTTAATAAGAAATCGATGCGCCAAGTAATACCTGGTAGTCGCAACATTGCCGTTCGCCCGTTCCAGCGCATACAAATAGACTTCACTGAATTTCCTAAGATTGGTATTTACAAATTTCTCCTTGTCATGGTCGATCATTTTACAAGATGGGTTGAAGCTTTTCCTACCCCGAATGATCGCGCCAACACTGTCATCAGAATACTCATTGAATGTGTCATTCCACGATACGGGATGATGCAGACCATTGATTCAGATCGAGGTACGCATTTCACCTCTCAGATTCTCCAGGGTGTCTGCAAGAACCTAGGAATAGACTGGCAACTACATACCCCATGGCATCCCCAAAGTTCGGGTCGAGTCGAACATATGAATCAAACATTGAAACTTCAACTCACCCGACTTAATGAAGAGATTGGTCTTTCCTGGATTAAATCGTTACCATTAGCCCTGATTAGAATTCGGACAGCCCCTCGTAAAGATCTTGCAGTCTCACCGTACGAGATGATGTTTGGGCTCCCATTTATGGGGTTCCACACTGATTCTCCCATTCCTGAGGCTAATGACCAATACATTTCCAAATTTTTACGAGGGCTTTCTACTTCCATCCAAGATTTGAAACAAAAGGGACTATTAGCCCAAACACCACCCTTAGACTTTCCTATACATTCTATTAAACCTGGTGATTGGGTTTATGTAAAAGCATGGCAAGAGGATCAACTAAAACCTGCCTGGGATGGTCCCTTCTGTGTACTTTTAATTACAGACACTGCAGTAAGAACAAGAGAGAAAAGCTGGACCCACATTCAAAGAATCAAACCAGCTTCTGAACCACAACATCACGACACACAGACTCAACCCTCAACCTGGCGTGCAGTTCCTCATCCTTCAGACCTGAAACTTACACTGCGCCGTGACAAAGTGCCATAATGTTACATTTATTGTCGTATTTTTTAACGGTTTATACATTTATTGTCGTATTTTTTAACGGTTTATACATTTATTGCCGTATTTTTTAACTGTTTGTACATTTATTGTTGTATTTTTAACTGTTTATTTTTAACTGTTTATTCATTTATTGGGGTATTGTTTGTTAAATGGATATGTCACTTCAGTACTCGCTATGTTTTAAATCCTCCTGGAATAGGGGCAGCAGAGGTTACAATTGTGATACTTTACAGTGTAGACAGGGCATAGATTTAGGACAATTTTAATACGGACCAGGGGGAACACAGTAGCGATAGTCAGTTAACAGCCTACATAGTGATTAATCAATGTACATTCCACACACAGGGAGAGACTCACAGGCAAGCTGCAAATACAATAAATTCACGAGAAACAATCCCCCCCCAGCTTGGTCTCTTTTCATCACCCCGTGAAGGGGAGCACCAGTTACCAACAACGTGAGCTGCTTGACACTTTAATATCAGACTCCAGACAGCCTTCGGAGATCAGTGGCCCTAGGGTTCGGGGCTGAAGAGGACATCAGATACTAGCCACAATTCAACGGAACCGCCTGACTCTCGCTACTCGTTCGCTGCTGAAGGCAGCGTTTCTCACAGACTGCTACTCGTTCGCTGCTGAAGGCAGCGTCTCTCACAGACTTCGTCAGGACAATGCTTACAAAAGTCGGGTGGTTAAAAGACACTGCTTCAATGTTTCTTTTTTTTTACTTAAACAAAAGTTGCATTTAATTATCTTGAACGTCACTATTAACTTAACTAACCTAACTTAACCCCCTTCTAATTCTAATTGTATGCAAGTTCAGAAAAGTTATTTGATTCCCAGTCCAATCTCTCTTCTCAATCCTCCAAATTCACTGGCTGCAGGCGATTCCTATGATATGCACAGAATTTAACATTTATGAAGTTCTCCGGGCTTTGGTACTTCAAAGGAAAATTATTATTCGTCAGGAAGGTTCTTCTCAGTTTTCAGAGAGATTTGTTGTTCCTGGACACAAACTGATCCCTTTTAATCAGCCACATCGGTGTCTTGATGAAGAAACTTGCCCCATATTTCAAGTGAAATATTAGGCAGCCAGTGCTCTCCACTTGTATGAACCACAAGGGCTTTGACCAGGCTGAACAAAGCACTCACAACTTGTCTTCCTTTTTTTTTTTTTTTAATTTTTTATTTTTCACACCATAAATCACGTTAGCCATGATATACACTTTTTCTTTTTCACACATATACAGTGACTTTTTCTCCCCCCCCCTCCCTGCTCCCAAGCCACCCCCCACCACCCCCCCTCATCCATTTTAGGTATACAATCTAGGTTGCATTAAGCCAGTCAGACAATGTTGTCATTCAACAAAAATACACCAGAAATTCTACTGAGTCCATTCTTTTCTTCTCTTCTCCTTCCATCAACTTAGGTAATGTTTGTTCCCGGTAGGTTTTCGCTATTGTATTTAATGTAAGGCTCCCATACTTGTTCGAATATTTCAATATTATTTCTTAAACTATATGTTATTTTTTCTAATGGAATACATTTATTCATTTCTATATACCATTGTTGTATTTTCAAATTATCTTCCAATTTCCAGGTTGACATAATACATTTTTTTGCTACGGCTAGGGCTATCTTAACAAATCTTTTTTGTGCATCCTCCAAGTCAATTCCAAATTCTTTATTTTTTATGTTACTTAGGAGAAAGATCTCTGGATTCTTTGGTATATTGTTTTCTGCTATTTTATTTAATATCTGATTGAGATCATCCCAAAATTTTTCTACTCTCTCACATGTCCAGATTGCATGAATTGTTGTTCCCCTTTCTTTTTTACATTGAAAACATCTATCAGATACTGTTGGGTCCCATTTATTTAACTTTTGCGGTGTAATGTATAGTCTGTGTAACCAATTATATTGTATCATACGTAGCCTCGTATTTATTGTATTTCTCATCGTTCCAGAACATAATTTCTCCCATGTTTCCTTTTTTATCTTTATATTTAAATCTTGTTCCCATTTTTGTTTAGTTTTACCATTTGTTTCCTTATTCTCCTTTTCTTGCAGTTTAATATACATATTTGTTATAAATCTTTTGATTAACATTGTATCTGTAATCACATATTCAAGGTTATTTCCTTCTGGTAAACTCAAATTGCTTCCTAATTTATCTTTCAAGTAGGATCTCAGTTGGTAATATGCCAGCGCTGTATCTCCAGTTATATTGTACTTATCTCTCATTTGTTCAAAGGATAAGAATCTACTTCCTGAAAAACAATTTTCTATTCTTTTAATCCCTTTTTTTCCCATTTTCTAAAGGAAAGGTTGTCTATTGTAAAAGGGAGTAGCTTATTTTGCGTCAATATTAGTTTTGGTAATTGATAATTTGTTTTATTTCTTTCTACATGAATCTTTTTCCAAATATTGAGGAGATGGTGTAATACTGGAGAAGTTCTATGTTGTACCAATTTTTCGTTCCATTTATATAATATGTGTTCAGGTATCTTTTCCCCTATTTTATCTAATTCTAATCTCATCCAGTCTGGTTTTTCCCTTGTTTGATAAAAATCTGATAGGTATCTTAATTGTGCGGCTTTATAATAATTTTTGAAGTTTGGCAATTGTAAGCCTCCTTGTTTATACCATTCTGTTAATTTATCTAGTGCTATCCTCGGTTTCCCCCCTCTCCATAAAAATTTCCTTATTATTTTCTTTAACTCTTTGAAGAATTTTTCTGTCAGTTGTATTGGCAATGCCTGAAATAAGTATAGTATCCTTGGAAAAATGTTCATTTTAATACAGTTTATCCTTCCTATCAGTGTTAGTGGTAGCTCTTTCCAATGCTCTAAATCGTCCTGTAATTTTTTTCATTAGTGGATTGTAATTGAGTTTATATAATTGGCCTAGATTTTTGTTTATTTGTACACCTAGGTATCTTATTCCCTGCATTTGCCATCTGAATGGGGATTCCTTCTTAAATTTTGAGAAATCCGCGTTATTCATAGGCATTGCTTCACTTTCATTTACGTTTATCATGTATCCCGACACTTCTCCATATTCCTTCAATTTCTTATATAATTCTTTTATTGATAGTTCTGGTTCTGTTAAGTACACTATCACATCATCCGCAAATAGACTGACTTTATATTCCCTGTCTTTTATTTTTATTCCTTTTATATTATTATCTATTCTTATCAATTCTGCTAGTGGTTCTATAGCTAGCGCAAACAATAACGGTGATAGTGGGCATCCCTGCCGCGTTGACCTGCTTAAGTTAAATTGCTTTGATACATGTCCATTTACTGTCACTTTCGCTAACAGTCCCTTATATAATGCTTTAATCCAATTAATATACTTCTCCGGTAAACTGAATTTTTGCAATACTTTGAACAAATAATTCCATTCTACTCTGTCGAAGGCCTTCTCTGCGTCTAAAGCAACTGCTACTGCAGGTGCTTTATTTCCTTCTACTGCATGAATTAAGTTAATAAATTTACAAATATTGTCTGTTGTGCGTCTTTTTTTGATAAATCCAGTTTGGTCTAAATTTACCATTTTCGGTACCTGTTCTGCTAATCTGTTTGCTAATAGTTTAGCTATTATCTTATAATCTGTGTTTAGCAAAGATATTGGTCTATATGACGCAGGTGAGAGTGGATCTTTCCCTTGTTTTAGTATCACTGTAATTATTGCTGTTTTACATGAATCTGGTAAGTTTTGTGTCTCATCAATCTGGTTGATTACATCCAGGAGGGGCGGTATTAATAGGTCTTTAAATGTTTTGTAGAATTCTATTGGGAGTCCATCCTCTCCTGGTGTCTTATTATTTGGTAATTTTTTTATTATCTCTTGTATTTCTACTGTTCCAAATGGTTCTGTTAATTTATTTTGTTCCTCTATTTGTAGTTTTGGTAGTTCAATTTTAGTCAAAAATTCATCTATTTTCCCTTCTTTCCCTTCGTTTTCAGTTCGGTATAATTGTTCATAGAATTCTCTGAAGTTTTCCTTAATTTCTTTTGGATTATATGTAATTTGTTTGTCTTTTTTCCTTGTTGCCAATACCATTTTCTTAGTTTGCTCTGTCTTAAGCTGCCATGCTAAGATTTTGTGTGTTTTTTCACCTAGTTCATAATATTTCTGTTTTGTCTTCATTATATTCTTCTCCACCTTATATGTTTGTAATGTTTCATATTTTATTTTTTTATCCGCCAATTCTCTTCTTTTAGTTGTATCTTCCTTCATTGCTAATTTTTTTTCTATGTTTACTATTTCCCTTTCCAACTGCTCTGCTTCCTGATTGTAGTCCTTCTTCATCTTGGTTACATAACTTATTATTTGCCCTCTAATGAATGCTTTCATTGCGTCCCATAGTATAAACTTATCTTCCACTGATTCCGTATTTACTTCAAAATACATTTTTAATTGTTTTTCAATAAATTCTCTAAAATCCTGTCTTTTAAGTAGCATGGGGTTTAATCTCCATCTATACATTCTTAGAGGGATGTCCTCTAGCTTTACTGTCAGTATTAAGGGTGAATGGTCCGATAGCATTCTCGCTTTATATTCTGTTTTTCTTACTCTATCCTGCATACTAGCTGATAACAAAAATAGGTCTATTCTTGAGTATGTTTTATGTCTAGTCGAGTAGTATGAGTATTCCTTTTCTTTTGGGTTTTGTTTCCTCCATATGTCCACAAGTTTCATTTCTTGCATTGATTTAATTATAAATTTGGTTACTTTGTTCTTCCTGTTAATTTTTTTCCCCGTTTTATCCATATTTGGATCCAAATTCAGATTGAAATCCCCTCCTATTAGTATGTTCCCTTGCGTATTAGCTACCTTCAAAAAGATATCTTGCATAAACTTTTGATCTTCTTCGTTAGGTGAATATATATTAAGTAGATTCCAATGCTCCGAATATATCTGACATTTTATCATAACATATCTCCCTGCTGGATCTATTATTTCCTCTTCTATTTTAAATGGCACATTTTTGCTAATTAATATAGCCACTCCTCTTGCTTCTGAATTATACGATGCTGCTGTTACATGTCCTACCCAATCTCTCTTTAATTTCTTGTGCTCCGATTCAGTTAAGTGTATTTCTTGGACAAATGCTATATCTATTTTTTCCTTTTTCAGTAAATTTAGTAGTTTCTTCCTTTTAATTTGGTTATGTATTCCATTAATATTTAAAGTCATATAGTTCAGCGTAGCCATTTTATATTTTGTTTATCTTCTCTTTCCGTTTTTTCATCATTACCTTTCCTCCTTTTCCATTTCTGTTTTCTTATTTTCAACTCTTTACAAGACAACATTCCTACAACATCCAACATTTTCCTTATTCTCCTATTTCTATCTTCTTTATCCCCAATCTCCCCTTCCCCTCCTGAGTTGTCCTTTATCCCTTGTCGGACAATCACATCTCCCCTCTCCATTTGGATTTGCGAATCCACTCGCAAGCGTCAACTGATTTTGCAGTGACCGCTATTTTCCCCCACCCAGCCCCCCCCAGAAAAGATTTCACTTTTCATATGTCACAAAGGTCACTCTTTTAATTCCCTCCTTATTCTCTCTATTCCATTACCTTCCCTTATTAATTCTTGTCTATACTATCTATATTTTCCTCTAATTACAGATACATTCACGTATGCACATTGTCTCTATTCACTCTTATACCTCTTTACCCGCATACATATCAATCGTGGTCATTTTTACCCTCATTACCCATCTTCATCCCTCAGTCTATTTTTGTCTTTACCACATACATATCATTCGTGATCATTTTTACTCTCATTACCCGTCTTCATCCCTCAGTCTATTTTTGTAATTGTTCTGCAAATTTTCGTGCTTCTTCTGGATCCGAGAATAGTCTGTTTTGTTGTCCTGGAATAAATATTTTCAATACCGCAGGATGCTTCAGTATAAATTTATACCTTTTCTTCCATAAAATCGCCTTTGCTGTATTGAACTCTTTTCTCTTCTTTAGGAGTTCAAAACTTATATCTGGATAAATGAAGATTTTTTGCCCTTTATATTCCAGTGGTTTGTTGCCCTCTCTTACTTTTTCCATTGTCTTCTCCAGTACCTTTTCTCTTGTAGTATATCTTAGGAATTTTACTACAATAGATCTTGGTTTTTGTTGTGGTTGTGGTTTAGAGGCCAATGCTCTATGTGCCCTTTCTATTTCCATTTCTTGCTGTAGTTCTGGACATCCTAGGATCTTAGGGATCCACTCTTTTATAAACTCCCTCATATTCTTGCCTTCTTCATCTTCCTTAAGGCCCACTATCTTTATGTTATTTCTTCTGTTATAATTTTCCATTATATCTATTTTTTGAGCTAGTAGTTCTTGTGTCTCTTTAGTTTTTTTATTAGATTCCTCCAATTTCTTTTTTAAGTCTTCTACCTCCATTTCTGCTGCTACTGCCCGTTCTTCCATCTTGTCCATTTTTTTCCCCATTTCTGTTAAGGTCATATCTATTTTATTCACTTTCTCTTCTGTGTTGTTTATTCTTCTTCTTAAATCATTGAATTCCTGTGTTTGCCATTCTTTAAATGACTCCATGTATCCTCTAACAAGAGAAAGTATATCCTTTACCTTGTCTTTCCCTTCATCTATTTCACTGTATTCTTCCTCTTCTTCTTCCTCTGGGTTGGCCATCTGTTGTTTCTTTGATGCCCTTTCCTTCTCTTCTTTCTTGTTTCTATTGTCTTCTGTGGTCTCTTCTTGCTGCAGGTGTTCTGCAGCTGTCATTGCCAGCTGTGGAGATCGACTCCCCAGCTGGTCCCCCCTCCCGTCGGTGTGTTTTTTTTCATGCGCGGTTGCGCGCTTTTACTCGGCTCTGCGAGCCATTGTTGTAGTTCTTTTTCTACCAACCTGAGGATGTGGGCTCCTCTCTCCACAGCGGGCCTCTTCGGACAGGTAAGGCCTTCACCTTTTTCCTCCTTTGTCTTCTCTTCCTCTCTTCTTACCGTTGATTTTGATTTTTCTTTTTTTGTCTCCATCTTCTTTCCACCTTTATACTCACTTTTCTTTAACTTTTATTTCTGTGCCTTTGTATTTTCTCTTGTTTTTCCCGACTTTTCTGGAGAGGGCTGGAGTTCTCCGTCCGGCCACTCCTCCATCACGTGACTCCTCCTCTGCTTCAATGTTTCAACGTGAATCTGCCCATGCCCATATTCAGACGTGGCAACTTCGGACTGATGTGGGATGGATTAGACTCTTTACTGAGAACTGGAGCCTGATACTTGCAACCCTAATAAGCAGCTGGACTCGCTTCTCTGACCTTCATGGTTCTCCCCTACCTAAAGACTTTATGCAGGTTTTACAATTCGGTTATTGACCAGCTGGGTAAAACAACACCTTACACTTGAAAGATCAGTATTACTGATCTAAAAGAAAAGTGAGGAGTGGGGGGGGGGGGGGGTGTGGATCAGTCACACTGACACTAGTAACCAAAGATCAGTAGCACTGATCATGGTGAAAGATCAGTATTACTGATCTAAAAGAAAAGTGAGGATTGTGAGAGATGGGAAAATTGATTTAAAATTATGAACATGGAAGAAACTAAAATTCATCAGTTAATGGCTGTAACCAGTACAAACAGGATGAGCTTGGGGATTAGGATGCAGGAAAGCAGAGTCAGCATGATTAACATAAGAATCTTCTGTGTGACAAGAGCCACCATAAGACTAGAAAAGGAATGGTAAGGTACAATAGAATGTAGGAAGTTGAGGTAGTCTGGATCAGATAAAGGTCTCCTAGCCCTAGATAGAAGTACCAAGTCCTACATATCTAATTAGCTAACCTTACACAGATTTATACATATTAAATTAGCCAACCCTAGATAGGATGAGTCAACTCTGCATATCAAAAGACTGTAGCCCCGAGAATCAGGAAGGTGTGAATAAGGACAATGACATGATGGGACACCCACAGGATACCCCCTGGTCCTCCAAGTGTACTGAAACTGCACGTAGGCAGGAAGGATTGCCTATGCCAAACCCATCCAGGGGGCAGAAGAATGTAAGGGGGAGGGCACTCTGATACTGAAATTGACTGTATAAAAGTTGGGTGAGCCCCAGTATGTGTGTATTCCCAGGGTAAGGGGAAGCACCCAACTTTGCATTGTTGTTGTAATAAATGTTCTTTGTTCTCAATTTTTGTCTCGAGCAATTTCTTTAAAGGTACATTAATTTCTAACACGATGAAAGGGTCAGGCCTGAAATGTTGACTGTCTTTTATTTCTTCTGGAGGCTGTGTGATCTACTGAATTTCTCCAGCATTTTTGTGTACAGTGGAGGAATTTGTTGCATCTCTATTTACTCAGAAGTCAGGCACTGAATCGATGGAAATGAAGCAAAAGAGCAGTGACATCATGGACCCCTATTTGGGTTATGAACAGGGAAGAGTTTGCTGTCTTGAGGCAAATAAAGATAAATAATCCCTCAGGACCTGACAGAATATTCCCTCGGTCCTTGAGGGAGGTTCATGCAGAATTTGCAGGGTCCTCAGCAGAGGTATTTAAAAGGTCTTAAGTCACAGGTAAGGTGTCAAGTGATTAAAGCAAAGCTAATGTTGACCTGTTGTTTAAGAAAAGCTCTAAGCATAATCCAGGAAATTATAGGCTAGTGAACCTGACATCAGAAGTGAGTAAGATATTGGAAAGTGACTGGATATATAAGTATTTGAATAGACAAGGACTGGTGAGGAATGTTAGCATGCCTTTGTGCATGGTAGGTCATCTCTAACCAATCTTGTAGAAATGGTTGAGGTGTTTTCTAGGAAAGTGGATGAAGGAAAGTGCAATGGATATTGTCTACATTTAATTAGAACTTTGACAAGGTCCAGCATAAGGTTCAGTCCTTTGGTATTCAGGATGAGGTAGTAAATTCGATTAGATGTTGACTGCAAGAGAAGCCAGAGAATGTGGTAGATTATTTGCCCCTCTGACTGGAGGCCTATAACTCTGTGATCGGTGCTGTTTGTCATCATATCATCAAACTGGATGATAATGTGGTCATTTAGATCAGCAAATTTGCAGATGACACTAAGATTGAGAGTGTAATGGGCATGCTTTCAAAGTCAAGGTTAGGTCAAATTCTTATTTAACCCAAAATGTAATCAGGAAGAAGGCTCACCAGCGGCTATACTTTGTGAGGTGTTTGAGATTAAATATGTCATGGAAAACTCTCAAAAACTTCTACAGATGTACCGTGGAGAGCATTCTAGCTAGTTGCATCACTGCCCCGTATGGAGGAGCCAATGTTCAGGACATGAAAAAAAAAACTCTCTAGAGGGTTGCTAACTTTGCCTGCGACATCAGGGGTACCAGACTTCACTCCTTTGAGGACATCTACAAGAGGCAGTATCTTAAGAAAGCAGCCTTTATCCTCAAGCACCCACAATACACAGGCCAGGCCCTCTTCACTCTGCTACCATCAGCAACAAAGTACTGGAGCCTAAATATGAGCACACAGTGGCACAAGGGCAGCTTCTTCCCCCCTGCCATCAGATTCCTGAATAATCAATGAATCAAAGACACTGCCTTACGTTAGCTTTTCGTGCACTATTTTTATTTATTTTTGTAAGGTGGTTTATATGAATGTTTGCACCATGACGCTGCTGCATTGAATGAATTTCGTGACTTGTTCATGACAATAAATTCTGATTCTGATTCTTTTATTGTCATGTAATAATACATTAAAAAGGCAGCATACATAATATACTTTAACTTTGGCCTGCTATTAGGCAGACAAAGAGTCGTCATTAGAATTGGCTGGTGTTCCTGACAGTATGAAAGACAGAGAAGCAAAAGAGAGTCCTTTTAGAGACACTGAGTGTCCACTGTTACGAGCCCAGAGGACCCCAAAACCCGGCAGCAATAGATATTCACCAAGACAGATGGTTACTTAAAGAAAAGTTGCTTTTAATTATCTTTAAACATGAAAACAGAATCACACTTTAACTTATCTCTATTAACTTAATGTGTGTATAAGTTCAGAAAAGTTCTTTGATTCACAGTCCAATTTCACTTCTCATTCCTCCAAGTTTACTTGGTCCACTGATATGTGCACTGTCCTGTAGGGTCATCTCCTCTACTTCCCTACATCCCCATTAAATGTTCTCCCTGCTCCTGATACCCTGCACAAGTCTGCTGCTCCCCCAGAGTCTGCAATCCCTCAAGGCCACTGCCAAGCACAGGTACCACCAACTTTGACCCAGACCTGTCAGTTGCAGGATTTGGTTTATAAACACTATTGGCTCCTTCAACAGGCCGTTTTAAAGCCTGTATGAAGCCGCCAGCATTAGAACTGCGCTTCACAACAGAGGTGTGTCTCTGGTCCCGGGTCTGCACCAGTGGCAGTGCTGCCATTATAGCAGCTCCAGCAGCAGCACCATTTTTGGGGAATCTGGATGAGCTACAAAATAGATGGAATTTCATGCTTAGAAGTGTTAGCTTATGTACTTTTGGAGAATAAACCAGGATGGGACTTTCACGGTAAACTGTAGAGCGCTACAGAGTGTGGCAGAACAGAAAGATCTGGAATATGGAAACTTAATTCATTGATAGAGGCATTAGAGGTACATAGAGTCGTAAAGAAAGCTTTTTGGCACATTGGCCTTCATAAACCAAGTTCCTGAGTTTAGGAGTTGGGATGTTATGGTGAAGTTGTACAAGACATTGATGAAGCCAAATATGGAGTAATACAATTGAAAGAGTGCAGTGAAAATTTACAAGGATGTGTTGGGACTTGAGGAGCTGAGTTATAGTGAAAGGTTGAATAGGTTAGGAGCTTATTTCTTGGAGCATTGGAGAATGGGGAAGATTTGATAATAATGCACAAAATCTTTAGGAAAATTAGGGTAAATACAAGCATGCTTTTTCCACTGAGGTTTGGGGGAGGCAGGAACTAGAGGATATGTGTTAATGGTGAAGGGTGAAATGTTTAAGGGGAACATTAGGAGAAACTTCACCCAGCAGATGGTGGAGCGAGCTGCCAGCAGAGGATGCAGGTTCCATTTTTTACATTTGAGAGAATTTTGGATAGGTACATGAATGGAAGGGTATGGAGGACTATGATCCATGTGCCAGTCTATGGGTCTACGTGGAATTATAGTCTGGCATGGACTAGATGGGTTTAAGGGCCTGTTGCTGTGTTGTAGTGTTCTATGGTTTCATTGTTCTAAATGATTTTCATTTAACAAAAACAGAAAGTACTTGGAACATTCAGCAGGTTAGGTAGAAGAAAAAAATGACTCTGTGGTTCAAGCCTTTTATTACATCACTTCACACCAGTCTTTTCCTTTCCTGTAATCTTTTGGACAAATCAGCTTTCATTTTGATTAATTTTCTCTTTATTGCGTCTGGGATGATTTACTAGAGTCACTGAAGATGCACTTTCTCAGGCTAAAGGCAGTGACTGAATGTGAGAGGAGTACGTCATATTTCACCAACCAATTCCTTCATAAACCCCTTTTTTTTATTGTAGCAGTAAGTAAAGTTCCTTAGGTTTATAATCAAGGTTTAACATGGAACTGTGTTTGATTTTCTACTTCTTTAAAAATGATCAGAATTTGGATAAGGTGATAGTGAGAAATTAACATGGAAAGGAATGAGAGATTGGATTAAATAGCTTTTTATATCTGTGACTGGAACCTGGTAAGTTACACAATTTAGATTGGGTTTTTTTTTAGGTTCACATTGAACCTAAAGAAGTGGCATTTGTGGGTTAATGAGATATGCCAACCTCAGTTGGTTGCATCTACTGAAACTCACAGCCTCTCTCGAAAGTTTCTACAAACGGCTTTACCTTTTTGTGCACTTTCATACTGGTGGGTGCCCAGGGTGGAAAACCACCAGAGCACTACAGAAAGTCAGATCACAATCTCTGTGTCATGAATCCTGTGCAATGCTTTTACTTTCTACAATTAAAAAAAATTAGAAAGACCCTTTATTTCAAGAATGCCCTTCTGTAGCAATTTTCTAGTTTGTTTTGCAAGAATATACAACAAAAATTATGTTTATCGAAACAAAATATGCGATATTTAAGATTTAAAATGTACAAGGTAGGGTGGCAAATAGCCAGTGGAGCTTCGGCCTCACGTTTCTAGAAACCTGGATTTAATCCTGATCTCAGATGTTATTGTGTGTAGTTTTCCCACTGAGCATCTTCTCACTTCCCAATTGTAAATTGGCCATTGTAAATTTCCCTTTGAATATAAGTGAGTGGTATAATCTAGCAGGATCTGAGAAGATGAGGCAATAGATAATTAAGTTCTAAGAAACAAGCTTTAACATTTCTCCAAAGTGGTTATCCAACTGCACGAAAACCAACAAGGTCGGGTCAGATACAGCAATGAGCTCTCTGAACCCTTGGCGTGAAGCAAGGCTGCGTTCTCGCACCAACCCTCTTTTCAACCTTCTTCAGCATGATGCTGAACCAAGCCATGAAAGACCTCAATAATGAAGACGCTGTTTACATCCGGTACCGCACGGATGGCAGTCTCTTCAATCTGAGGCGCCTGCAAGCTCACACCAAGACACAAGAGCAACTTGTCCATGAACTACTCTTTGCAGACAATGCCGCTTTAGTTGCCCATTCAGAGCCAGCTCTTCAGTGCTTGATGTCCTGTTTTGCGGAAACTGCCAAAATGTTTGGCCTGGAAGTCGGCCTGAAGAAAACTGAGGTCCTCCATCAGCCAGCTCCCCACCATGACTACCACCCCCGCCACATCTCCATCGGGCGCACAAAACTCAAAACGGTCAACCAGTTTACCAACCTCGGCTGCACCATTTCATCGGATGCAAGGATCGACAACGAGATAGACAACAGACTCGCCAAGGCAAATAGCGCCTTTGGAAGACTACACAAAAGAGTCTGGAAAAACAACCAACTGAAAAACCTCACAAAGATAAGCGTATACAGAGCCATTATCATACCCACACTCCTGTTCGGCTCCGAATCATGGGTCCTCTACCGGCATCACCTACGGCTCCTAGAACGCTTCCACCAGCGTTGTCTCCGCTCCATCCTCAACATTCATTAGAGCGACTTCATCCCTAACATCGAAGTACTCGAGATGGCAGAGGCCGACAGCATCGAATCCACGCTGTTGAAGATCCAACTGCGCTGGGTAGGTCACATCTCCAGAATGGAGGACCATCGCCTCCCCAAGATCGTGTTATATGCCGAGCTCTCCACTGGCCACCGAGACAGAGGTGCACCAAAGAAGAGGTACAAGGACTACCTAAAGAAATCTCTTGGTGCCTGCCACATTGACCACCGCCAGTGGGCTGATATCGCCTCAAACCGTGCATCTTGGCGCCTCACAGTTCGGCGGGCAGCAACCTCCTTTGAAGAAGACCACAGAGCCCACCTCACTGACAAAAAACAAAGGAGGAAAAACCCAACACCCAACCCCAACCAACCAATTTTCCCCTGCAACCGCTGCAACCGTGTCTGCCTGTCCTGCATTGGACTTGTCAGCCACAAACGAGCCTGCAGCTGACGTGGACACTTACCCCCCCATAAATCTTCGTCTGCGAAGCTAAGCCAAAGAAAAGAAAGAATGGAATAGATTTACTTTGATCTCAATAAATGTTTCATTGTGCTAAAAAGTCTCTTCCTATCTGGCAAAATAATTAAATAAAAGTACAGAAAAAGATAGAGACAGATGGTCAGGGTTTTGAAATATAAATCTATGAGATTTAATCAGGCAAAAACACAAAATAAGAATTGAAATTAAATAATTTAAGTTAATCTTACCTTGCATCAACCCAGCCCACTTTTGCAAACCCATTCCCACTCAACTCCCTGTACGTATTGATTACATCTTGGCTCTTGGACAACATATTGGTACAGTTGTTTATTTAACTGAAAGAGATGATCAGGCAGAGGAAAATATGCCTAAAGCCTCCTTGAAATTGCAACAACCTCACTAACACTTAAGAATCTCTAGCCAATTATTGTCAGAGAAGGAGCATTTGTAATTGTATTTACATTATGTTAATCCTGAGAAAAGAAGAAGAAGAAATAGGAGAAACAGAAAAAGGACAAAAGAAAAAGTTTTCTTATTAAGCTTTTTCATTTAAGTGTTGGAGAGCTCAGAATTTGAATCAGGTTTATTGTCATGAACATGTGTTATGAAATTTGTTATTTTGCAACAGCAGTATGGTGCAGGACAAGGTGCAAAAATTACTATAACATTATAATTCTGTAAAAACAAGAGTTAAACAATAAATAAATAACTAGTACAAAAAAAAAACCTGGATTCAATCCTGATCTCAGATGTTACTGTGTGTAGTTTTCCCCACAATGTATCAGTTTCTTCTCACATCCCAAAGAAACTGTATAAGGTTAAATGGTCATTGTAAATTGCCCTTTGAGTATAAGTGAGTGGTAGATGTAATAATCTTGATCATGGTTGCAATGCAACTAACAATGCCTTACTGTTTGATTAGACTTAGCTGCCAGTAGAGGACTGACACAGAGTATGCTGGAGCTGTAATGGAGACTTACAGCCTAATGGTATGCCTCGTGGTGCTGTTTACAACAACTTTAAAGTAAATAACCTTTTCCTTCTTCCACATGTTGCCTAAGAACTCACACATACAAATGCAAGATAAAACATGGTATCAGAAGTGGGATGAAGGAAATTTAAAAGGTAAAATCTAAAGTCAGCAACTGATCAGTGAAGAGAAACTAACAACGTGGAAAAATGGAAGGATTACATCCACCAGCGAAATTTCAGTTGACAGGTAATGTGGCTGAAAATTGGAGTAGATTTAAACAGCATTTTGGATTGTATTTAGTGGCAGTTGGAGCTGACGAAAAAAGTGATAAAGTGAAAGTGTCAGTTTTATTACATGTCATGGGGTCATTTGCTGCTAAAGGAGATAAAATGAAACTGGAAAAAAATAATAGAACAGTTTGAGGCATACTGCATACCTACATGTAATGTGATGTTTGAGAGGCACAGATTTTTCACATGTGTACAGAAAATGGAAGAAAGTATTGATCAGTATGTGACTGAATTGAGAAAATGTGTGAATTTGGTGGACTGACCGACTCACTAATAAAAGACTGCTTAGAGAGCAGAATCTAGACCTGGAAAAAGCCATAGCACTTTGTAGGGCTACAGAAACTGTAAAAACATAGGCAAAAGTGCTGTTCAGTGAAACTAGCTGCAACGTGGATGCAGTGAACAAGAACAGACATAAACCGTTTAACAAAACGCATGCTAAAGTGGAAAGAGAGACATGGACAGTGAACAAAAATGAAAGGGACAATCAGGGACAATCGAAACCCATGTCATCGATGTGGTACACAACACCTACCAAAAAATGTCCAGCATATGATAAAACATACTATTTGTGCAAAAAAAAGCAACCATTGTGCCCATTGCTGTAGAAACCAAGTACAACAAAGCAAGGTTCATGCAGTAGATGAAAGGGAGATAGAGAAATTCTATGTAGATGATGTGACTGAAAACAAGAAAGGAAACAGAGACTGGATGTTGAGATTAAAAGTGAATGACATATACATTTCAGTTAAATTGGATACTGGAGCACAAATTCATATAATATCAGAGATTGATTTTAAGAAGATTAGACCTAAACCAAAGGTGTATGGAACAAAAGTGAAGGTGACAGGATATTCAGGAACCAATACACCAGTGCAAGGAGAATGCATGATCAAAGTGAAACACAAGGACAAAGAGCACATGCTTGCATTCATCATGGTACCAAAGGATGTACAGGCCATACTAGGTTTAACAGCCTGTGAGAAACTGAATCTGGTAAAAAAAGAGTCCTCATTGTGCAAAGCGAAGGAGAGGCAGTCTATGATGAACTCATGAAGGAGTACAATGACCTATTTCAGGGTTGAGGCTGCCTTCCAGGAGAACACATCAGAGTGGATAAATGTGTGCCACCAATAATACATCCATGCAGAAAAGTTTCATTTGCAATTCAAAAGCAACTAAAAGCAGAGTTGGACAGGATGGAAAGCCTGAATGTGATTCTGAAGATAGATGAACCAACGGAGTGGGTGAGTTCACTCGTTGTTGTGGACAAAAAGAATGGAAAGCTTAGAATATGCCTGGATCCAAAAGGTCTAAACAGAGCAGTAAAGAGAGAACATTTTAAGCTTCCGACACATGAAGAAATCATGTCACTGTTTGCAAATGTGAGGTTTTTCAGCAAGTTAGATGCATCATCAGGATTTTGGCAGTTGAAATTGGATGAAGCAAATTCAAGACTGTGCATGTTGAATCGTCCATTTGGCAGATACATATTCCTAAGTTTACCATTCGGAATCGCCTCAGCTCCTGAAGTTTATCACAAAACTATCCATATGGTCTATGAGCACCTGGACGGAGTTGATACCTCAATAGATGACATCATAGTATGGGGAACCATGAGAATGAGCATGATGAGAGACTAAGGAAAGTGCTGGAAGCAACAAGGAAAGCAAACCTGAAGCTGAATAGAGAGAAATGCCAGCTCGGGGTGACAGAACTAACATGTGTAGGAGATATTATTGGCAGTGAGGGCATCAGACCAGATCCCAGAAAGGTGTCTGGCATTGGAAACATGCCAAGGCCACAATGCAAAAAGGACGTACAGAGGTTTAAAGGAATGACCAACTATATAGGTAAATTCATATCCAACCTCTCAGAAAAAATGGCTCCATTGAGAAGATTAACAGAAAAGAACATTAAATGGGAGTGGAATCATGGGCATGAAAAGTCATGGAGGGAACTAAAGAAACTACTCACAGGGGAACCAGTTCTGAGGTTTTACAACCCAGCAAGACCCATCAAGATATCATCAGATGCATCACATAGTGGGCTCGGTGTAGTTCTTCTGCAAAAATATGATGACTGGCAACTCATTGCGTACGCATAACGCTCAATGACAGATGCGGAGACACCATATGCTCAAATTGAAAAGGAGCTGCTCAGCATCACATACGCCTGTGAAATATTTCAACAGTTTGTGTCAGGACAAGAAAGTCAGTGTAGAGACTGACCATAAGCCCATTAAATGAATGTCAACTTAAAATACAAAGAATGATGATTAGGCTACAATGCTATACACTGAATGTAATGTACACTCAAGGTAAGCTAATGTACACAGCAGACACGCTGTCTAGAGATGTTGATACAAGAGAACCCGCAAACAGCAAAATGGATGAAGACGTGAATGCCTTCGTGAACATGATCACAAGTGCACAGGTTAAGATTCAGGGAACTTGCGGTTGCAGGGTGGATATAGCTGTCAGGGCTGCCCGAATCAAACAAGCAGTCAACAGGCTCCCCATTTACCTTCACTTTCAACATGGAATGTTTCAGCCCGTGGAGATCATCTTGCCAGAATAGAGTCTCCCCAATGCGGCGATCTGACAGTGCTCGCCTCGTCCCTGGCAGGGACGATTTCGGAAGAAGAGGTGTCAGATCAATCATTGACTCTCCAAGTCAACACAGCAATCTTGTGGTGGGGCCCCGCTTATTAGCAGCACTTGTGCACTTCTTCTTCTTGCTCCATCTCATGGCAAGATCTAAATGAGGACTCTTGTACCCAGCAGGCTCTGGCCAGTACCCTCACTTTCTGCAGTTGGCACAATGGGCTCGCTGCGCAGGGCACTGAGAGCAAATGTGTTGCACCAATCCGCAGAAATAGCAACTTCTGAAGTGGCCTCTATGCTACGGTTTAGTGGTGCTCAACAGTGGATCATCGCTGTGGGCAGGCTTTGGGGGGGCTGCTTCAGCACCTCTTTCCTTCTCAAGAGCTTTAACGCTTTGTAGTGCAGCCCTAAGTGTCTTCCTTTGTTGTAGAGCAGCATTAAAGTATAGGCCTGGGGTCTCCAGTAAGCGTTGTCTGATGTACCCCAACTCCAATCCGCTTATGAATACATCCAACATTTGGGATTCTCGGTGGGCTTTAGCCATGACAGCAATGTAGGCACAGGCTCTGGATACCCCTTTAGTGTGAGCGCAAAAGCATCTTTAGTCGCTCCGGCTTGTTGTCTTTGAGTGTGAAGTTGATGCCTTGCGAACAAAGTGTTTTGTGGCATATCATAATAGGTTCTGGGGAGATTCTGAGTGCATTCTGGCACACAGCTGTTTCCCTAACCATGGAGTAGGATACTTCTCCGAGGAGAGCCACAAGATGGTCCATCTTCACAGCGTCTTCCACAACATTGTTCACTCGCATGTATGCTTCAAACCTCTGGAGCCAGTGGTGAAAAATTTCTCCAGCTCAGGTGGCATCTTGATCTATCTTGAGTATTCCTGATTTCAGGGAAGTATCCATGATTTAGAGTCTGTTAATAAAATTGATACGCCATAGACATGGGCCAATCAAGTGTTATATTAATACAGGGCTTTTATTAACAGACTCTCAGCCACCACTATACTGGCTAGTGGGAAAACATCCATCTGTTATGCCAGTAGGGTGGAGCATCTCAACAAGCCATAATATGATGAATCTATGCTGAGCTGTCAGTTTTCCCTGCTTTACTGACATTGGCCATGTATTATCTCTACCATTAAAGACATTCCCCTTGGGTATAACTGTGTATGCACCCATTGTCTTTCATTATTGTACCATTAGTTTCTGTTATAAAAGCCATGATTATTGACTACTACGCCCACTTTGTCTACTTCTTTAACTGGCACTTCAATTTTATTAGCAAAAGTAGATGTAGCACTCAAGCCAGAGCAGCTGATAATCGACAAGTCTGCCCTGTGGGCTGGAGAAATTTTCAACCACTGGATTGCTTGTTTTGATTACTACAGGGGGTACCCAAACCGCAGCTTGCAAGCCACATGTGGCTCTTTGACCTTTAATATGTGGCTCGCTGCTAGTCTCCCACCCCTCGCCCGCCCGACTCGCACTGCCGGTCTCCCCCCCATCGCCCGCCTGACTCATGCTGCCGGTCTCCCCCACCCCCTTGCCCATCCAACTCACGATGCCGGTCTCCCCCCCCCACTCCCTCGCCCGCCTGAATCATGCTGCCGGTCTCTCCCCCTAGCCTGCCCGACTCGCGCTGCCGGTCTCTCCCCTTCGCCTGCCCAACTCATGTCTTTAATAGCCTGATATTTGTAGCATTGTATTTTAGTCATAAAAAATATGATTATAATAAGACTAATTTTGTAAGATGGAAATCTGATTAAAATATCTCTTATTTTTTAGTTTACCTTTTTTTACATATTTGTATCTTTGTGATAACTGAAACTAATACAAATTAAAAGTTTAAAAACTGCATGAATAAATATTATTGCATTTAATATGAATTTATTAAAATGTATGTAATTTTTTGTTCCAAAATGTGTGTGTAACAATAAAAACGTATGTGTGAATTTTGTTCTTGTCTTGCGGCTCTTAAGCATCTGAGCTTTTTCATTTGTGGCTCTTACATTAAGCAAGTTTGGCCACCCTTGGATTACTAAATGTGGTCGATGAGGCGATACAGAGGGGCCACTTGAATTCCCTGCTGGGTGAGGTACCTTTTGCTGTAATGCAAGGAGCTACAACTCTGGCTATAGCCTGGGAACGTCTGACCACTTACTATGCAGCGCCACGGAACCTGGGGAAAGTGATGCTGCCTATGTGCTGGCCCTCGACTCACCTGCAAACGAATGCGATGTCAGGGCAGTCAATGTGCAACAACACCACAATGCCTTGAATCTAGATGCATTTGTTAACGGAATCGACTCCAGTTACATCCATCAGAGGCTACTAGAGACGGAGCCCCTAAACTATGACCGGGCAGTCACTCTTGTCAAAACACTGAGAAGTGCCATATGGTCCAGTGAAATGCTGGAAACCGAAAGGGAAACATCCAGGAGTGGTGGAAACCCAAAGGGGAAAAAGGGGCGAACCCCTGGCAAATACTACTTCTGTGGTAAGAAATGGCACCCCAGACAGAAGTGCCCGGCTTGATTTGCTACCTGCAGCTATTGTGGGAAACTCAGCCATTTCGCTTAAGTATATAGGGTGAAAATTAGTCCCACTGATAAGAAGAAGGGAAGAGCCAAGAAAATTCATCCTGGAGCTGCGGAAATGATAGACAACTGTGAAAAGGAGGAATCTTCAGACAAGCCGCCTGAATCGACTTCAAGTGACGGCGAGGTGAGATCAACACAAAGGTCACCTGTGTTAGCTCAATTGACTGTAAAGCTTGGGGGTTGTTACGGACTGGAACAGTCAACTATGAAGGGGGAGGTGAATGGTGAGACTGTCGGTTGCTTAATAGACTCAGGGAATACTGACAGCTACATCCACAAGAAGGTCGCCAAAGCCTTAAATTTGCGGAGATATCCAGCGAACTGAAAGATATCGATGGCTTGTAGTGAACTTACAAAAACTGTACGGGTTAAGTGTAAAGTTACTTTGAACTTGCAGATGTTTGGCTTTTTGTAACGCCTGATCTCTGCGCTCCCATGTTACTGGGGTTGGATATTCAATCTCAGATGGAAAGAGTAGTGTTAAATTTCAATGGGCCACTACCCACACTTACCATTCCCTGCACTAATTACTGTGGTCTGTCCACACTAAAGATAAAAGCTCCCTTCCTCTTCAATAATCTGTCTCCCGAGTGTCGACCAATTGCCTCTAAGAGCCATTCTTACAGCAAAGAGGACCGTGAATTTATTAAAGCTGAGACTCGGAGACTGCTTAAAGAGGGGGTGATTGAACTTAGTAAGAGTCCGTGGCAAGCCCAGGTGGTAGTTGTGAAAAATCACACTAAGAAATGACTGGCTATTGACTACAGCCAGACAATCAACCATTGCACTAACTTGGATGCCTACCCCCTGCCACATCAATTAAATGATTAATCAAATAGCGCAGTACAGAGTGTAACCGAATATTGACCTCAAGGCACCTTACCACCATTTCTAAAACATAAAATATTTCCACTATTCCCATATCTAAAATTCCTTTAACCCCAATAGTTCCTCCCCTCTCTGAGTTGCCCTTTGTCCATTGTCAGGCAACCACATCTCCCCTCTCCATTTGGATTTACGAACCCGCTCGCAAGCGTCAACTGATTTTGCAGTGACTGTTATTCTTCCCCACCCAGTTGATATAAAATAGAAATGTTGTCTTACAATGTGTTCAAAAAAAGAAAACAGAAATGGACAAGAAGGGAAGGTGGTGATGAGGAAACGGAAAGGAAAGATAAACAAAGTATGAAATGGCCAGGTTGAACTATATGACTATAAATATTAATGGAATACATATTCAAATCAAAAGGAAGAAGCTGTTAAATTTACTGAAGAAAGTAAAAATTGATATAGCATTCGTGCAAGAAACACATCTAACTGAAGTGGAACACAAGAAATTAAAGAGAGATTGGATAGGACATGTAACAGCAGCATCATATAATTCAAAAGCCAGAGGAGTAGCTATATTAATCAATAAAAATGTACCAATCAAAATAGAAGAGGAAATAATAGATCCAGCAGGGAGGTATGTAATGATAAAATGTCAGATATATTCAGAATTTTGGAATTTACTCAATGTATACGCACCTAATGAAGAAAATCAAAAATTTATGCAAGATATCTTTTTGAAGATCGCAGATACGCAAGGGAATATACTAATAGGAGGGGATTTTAACCTTAATTTGGACTCAAACATGGATAAAACTGGAAAAAAGACTAAGAGAAAGAACAAAGTAACCAAATTTATAATTAAATCAATGCAGGAAATGCAACTTTTGGATATATGGAGGAAGCAACACCCAAAGGAAAAGGAATATTCATATTATTTGGGTAGACATAAAACATATTCAAGGATAGACCTATTCCTGTTATCAGCCCACATTCAAGGAAGAGTTAGGAAAACGGAATATAAAGCTAGATTGTTATCAGATCACTCACCCCTGTTATTGGCAATAGAGCTGGAGGACATCCCACCAAGAATGTATAGATGGAGATTAAACTCCATGCTACTTAAAAGATAGGATTTTAGAGAATTCATTGAGCGACAAATTAAAATGTACTTTGAAATAAATACTGAATCAGTGAAAAATAAATTTATACTATGGGACTCAATGAAAGCATTCATCAGAGGACAGATAATAAGTTATGTAACGAAGATGAAGGACTACAATCGAGAAATAGAACAACTGGAAAGGGAAATAACAAATACAGAAAAAGAATTAACAATAAAGGAAGAGACAACTAAAAGAAGAGAATTGACAGACAAGAAAATAAAATATAAAACACTACAAACATATAAGGTGGAGAAGAACATAATGAAGACAAAACAGAAGTATTATGAGCTAGGAGAAAAAACGCACAAAATACTAGCGTGGCGTCTTAAGACAGAACAAACTAAAAGAACGGTATTGGCATCAAGGAAAAAGGACAAACAAATTACATATAACCCAACGTATATCAACGAAAACTTCAGGGAATTCTACGAACAACTATATCAAACTGTAAACAAAGGGAAAGAAGACAAAATAGATGAATTTCTAACTAAAATTGAACTACTGAAATTGCAAACAAAGGAGCAAAATAAATTAATAAAACCATTTGAAATAGAAGAAATACAGGAGATATTAAAAAAACTACCGAACAATAAAACACCGGGAGAGCATGGACTCCCAATAGAATTCTATAAAACATTTAAAGACTTATTTTCCTTCTCTCCTGGAAGTAATGAACCAGACTGAAAAAAACACAAAACATACCAGATTCATGCAAAACAGCAATAATTCTTCTTTTCTTTGGCTTGGCTTCGCGGACCAAGATTTATGGAGGGGGTAAAAGTCCACGTCAGCTGCAGGCTCGTTTGTGGCTGACAAGTCCGATGCGGGACAGGCAGACACGGTTGCAGCGGTTGTAGGGGAAAATTGGTTGGTTGGGGTTGGGTGTTGGGTTTTTCCTCCTTTGCCTTTTGTCAGTGAGGTGGGCTCTGCGGTCTTCTTCAAAGGAGGTTGCTGCCCGCCAAACTGTGAGGCGCCAAGATGCACGGTTTGAGGCGATATCAGCCCACTGGTGGTGGTTAATGTGGCAGGCACCAAGAGATTTCTTTAGGCAGTCCTTGTACCTCTTCTTTGGTGCACCTCTGTCACGGTGGCCAGTGGAGAGCTCGCCATATAACACGATCTTGGGGAGGCGATTGTCCTCCATTCTGGAGACGAGACCCACCCAGCGCAGCTGGATCTTCAGCAGCGTGGACTCGATGCTGTCGACCTCTGCCATCTCGACTACTTCGACGTTAGGGATGAAAGCGCTCCAATGAATGTTGAGGATGGAGCGGAGACAACGCTGGTGGAAGTGTTCTAGGAGCCGTAGGTGATGCCAGTAGAGGACCCATGATTCGGAGCCAAACAGGAGTGTGGGTATGACAACGGCTCGTTATACGCTTATCTTTGTGAGGTTTTTCAGTTTGTTGTTTTTCCAGACTCTTTTGTGTAGTCTTCCAAAGGCGCTATTTGCCTTGGCGAGTCTATTGTCTATCTCATTGTCGATCCTTGCATCTGATGAAATGGTGCAGCTGAGATAGGTAAACTTGTTGACCATTTTGAGTTTTGTGTGCCCGATGGAGATGTGGGGGGGCTGGTAGTCATGGTGGGGAGCTGGCTGATGGAGGTCCTCAGTTTTCTTCACGCTGACTTCCAGGCCAAACATTTTGGCAGTTTCCGCAAAACAGGACGTCAAGCGCTGAAGAGCTGGCTCTGAATGGGCAACTAAAGCGGCATCGTCTGCAAAGAGTAGTTCACGGACAAGTTTCTCTTGTGTCTTGGTGTGAGCTTGCAGGCGCCTCAGATTGAAGAGACTGCCATCCGTGCGGTACCGGATGTAAACAGCGTCTTCATTGTTGAGGTCTTTCATGGCTTGGTTCAGCATCATGCTGAAGAAGATTGAAAAGAGGGTTGGTGCGAGAACACAGCCTTGCTTCATGCCATTGTTAATGGAGAAGGGTTCAGAGAGCTCATTGCTGTATCTGACCCGACCTTGTTGGTTTTCGTGCAGTTGGATAATCATGTTGAGGAACTTTGGGGGACATCCGATGCGCTCTAGTATTTGCCAAAGCCCTTTCCTGCTCACGGTGTCAAAGGCTTTGGTGAGGTCAACAAAGGTGATGTAGAGTCCTTTGTTTTGTTCTCTGCACTTTTCTTGGAGCTGTCTGAGGGCAAAGACCATGTCAGTAGTTCCTCTGTTTGCGCGAAAGCCGCACTGTGATTCTGGGAGAATATTCTCGGCGACACTAGGTATTATTCTATTTAGTAGAATCCTAGCGAAGATTTTGCCTGCAATGGAGAGCAGCGTGATTCCCCTGTAGTTTGAGCAGTCTGATTTCTCGCCTTTGTTTTTGTACAGGGTGATGATGGTGGCATCACGAAGGTCCTGAGGCAGTTTTCATTGGTCCCAACAAAGCTTGAAAAACTCATGCAGTTTGGCATGCAGAGTTTTGCCGCCAGCCTTCCAGACCTCTGGGGGGATTCCATCCATACCTGCTGCTTTGCCTCTTTTCAGTTGTTCGATTGCCTTATATGTCTCATCCTGGGTGAGGACCTCATCCAGCTCTAGCCTTAGGGGCTGTTGAGGGAGCTGGAGCAGGGCGGAATTCATGCAAAACAGCAATAATTACAGTAATACCAAAGACGGGGAAAGATCCACTAACACCAGCATCATATAGACCAATATCTCTACTTAACACAGATTATAAGATCTTCTTTGGGTTGGCTTCGCGGATGAAGATTTATGGAGGGGGTAAATGTCCACGTCAGCTGCAGGCTCGTTTGTGGCTGACAAGTCCGATGCGGGACAGGCAGACACGGTTGCAGCGGTTGCAGGGGAAAATTGGTTGGTTGGGGTTGGGTATTGGGTTTTTCCTCCTTTGTCTTTTGTCAGTGAGGTGGGCTCTGTGGTCTTCTTCAAAGGAGGTTGCTGCCCGCCGAACTGTGAGGCGCCAAGATGCATGGTTTGAGGCGATATCAGTCCACTGGCGGTGGTCAATGTGGCAGGCACCAAGAGATTTCTTTAGGCAGTCCTTGTACCTCTTCTTTGGTGCACCTCTGTCACGGTGGCCAGTGGAGAGCTCGCCATATAACACGATCTTGGGAAGGCGATGGTCCTCCATTCTGGAGATGTGACCCACCCAGCGCAGCTGGATCTTCATCAGCGTGGACTCGATGCTATCGGCCTCTGCCATCTCGAGTACTTCGACGTTAGGGATGAAGGCGCTCCAATGAATGTTGAGGATGGAGCGGAGACAACGCTGGTGGAAGCGTTCTAGGAGCCGTAGGTGATGCCGGTAGAGGACCCATGATTCGATTGTGTACCAAAAATAGTAAAACTGGATTTATTTAAAAAAGATGAACAACGGAAAATATCTGTAAATTCATTAACTTAATCCATGCAGTACAAGGAAACAAAACTCCAACAGTAGCGATTGCTTTAGATGCAGAGAAAGGCTTTGACAGAGTAGAATGGAATTATTTATTCAAAGTACTACAAAAATTCAACCTACCAGAGAAATATATTAATTGAATTAAAGCATTATATAAGGGACCATTGGCAAAAGTGACAGTAAATGGATATATATCAAACCAATTTAAATTAAGCAGATTAACAAGGCAGGGATGTCCACTATCTCCCTCACTGTTCATGATAGCTATAGAACCACAAGCAGAACTGATAAGAACAGAAAATAAAATGAGGGATAAAAATAAAAGAGAAGGAATATAAAATCAGTCTATTTGCAGATGACGTTATAATATACTTAACAGAACCAGAAATATCAATGAAAGAATTACATAAGAAATTGAAGGAATATAGAGAAGTATCAGGGTACAAGATCAATGCAAATATAAGTGAAGCAATGCCAATGAATAATCCGGATTTCACAAAGTTTAAGAAAGAATCACCATTTAGATGGCAAACACAAGCAATTCGATACCTAGGTATACAACTAAATAATAATCTCGGCCATCTATATAAACTAAATTATCAGCAATTAATTAAAAACTTACAAGATGACTTAGAGCACTGGAAAGACTTACCACTAACACTGATAGGAAGGATAAACTATATTAAAATGAACATCTTCACAAAGATACAATACCTATTTCAATCATTACCAATTCACCTAACAGAGAAATTCTTCAAGGAAATAATAAGGAAATTCTTATGGAAAGGGGGGAAACTGAGGATAGCACTAGATAAATTAACAGAATGGTACAAACAAGGAGGCTTACAGCTACCAAACTTTAAGAATTATTATAGAGCAGCACAATTAAGATACCTATCAGATTTTTATCAAACAAGGGAAAAACCAGATTGGACCAGATTAGAGCTAGATAAAATAGGGGAGAAGATACCTCAACATATACTATATAAGTGGGATGAAAAATTGGTGCAACATAGGAATTCACCAGTATTGCACCATCTGCTCAACATTTGGAAGAAGATTCACGTGGAAAAGAATAAAATAAATTATCAACTACCAAAATTAATACTGACACAAAATCAACTAATCCCTTTCACAATAAATAACCTTTCCTTCAGAGAATAGAAGAGAAAAGGGATCAAAAGAATAGAAAATTGTTTTTCGGGAAATAAATTATTTTCTTTTGAACAAATGAAGGACAAATATAATATAACTCACGATACAATGTTTGCATACCACCAACTGAAAACCTACTTGAAGGACAAATTGGGAAACAGTCTGAGGTTACCAGAAGGAAGCAATTTTGAATATGTGATTACAGACACAATGATAATTTAAAAAATTTATAACAAACATGTACATCAAACTGCAAGAAAAGGAGAATGACGAAACAAACTGTAAACCTAAACAAAAATGGGAACAAGATCTAAACATAAAGATAAAGAATGAAACATGGGAAACGCTATGCTCTGGAACTATGAGAAATACAATAAACACGAGGTTACACATGATACAATATAATTGGTTACACAGGCTATACATCACACCCCAAAAGTTAAATAAATGGGACCCAACAGTATCAGACAGATATTTTCGCTGTAAAATGGAAACGGGAACAACAATACATGCAATTTGGACATGTGAGAAAGTGAAAAGATTTTGGTAAGATCTAAACCAGATATTAAATAAAATCACAAAAGCAATATACCAAAAAAACCAGAGATCTTCCTTCTAAGTAATATAAGAAATAAAGAATTTGGCCTCGATTTGGATGGAGCACAAAAAAGATTTATTATGATAGCCCTAGCTGTAGCAAAAAAATGTATTATGTCAACCTGGAAATCAGAAGACAACTTGAGAATACAACAATGGTACATAGAAATAAATAAATGTATTCCATTAGAAAAAATAACATATAATTTAAGAAATAACATCACAATATTCGAACAAATATGGGAACCATACATGAAACACAATAGAGAAATCCTACCACGGACCTCCACCACCTAAAATGACGGAAGGAGAAGACAACGAAATGAACTGACTCAGTATATAAAAGTAAAAGACAAAAATTTCTTGTTTATTTTTATTAAGTGACGACATTGTGTAACGGGTTTAATGTATCTTATAGATTGAACTTTGAATAAATGAGGAGGGGGAGAGGGAGGGAGGGAAGAGAAGGGGGAAAAAGGGGAGAAAATGACACTATATATTCAAGAGAAAAATGTCTGTATGTATTTTGGTCAGTATGGTTTATAGTGTGAAAAATTTTAAAAAAATTTAAAAAGGCAGCTTACCACCAAATCCCCATTAAAATAAGGGAACAACCCTTTCTGGCCTTTGAGACTGATGGGGACTTATACCAGTTTCAAATGGTACCTTTTGGAGTCACTAACAGTGTGTCAGTGTTTCAGAGGGAGATGGATAAGATTGTTAGAACGTATGAGTTACAGGGTATGTTCCCCTATCTGGATAATGTCACAATCTGTGGGAAGACCCAGACTGAACACGATAACAACTTTTAAAAAATCCTAGCAACAGCTAAAGAACTCAACCTTACATTCAACAGGGGCGAATGTGTTTTCTTTTTTTTTTAACTTTATTTAGTATGTTTTCAATAAAAATAAACAGACTTTTACAGAATAAGTAGTCTAATAATGAAACAGTAAAACAAACCCACCCCCTCCCCCTTCTCTAAAGGGAAGCATTAAACATAAACAAAAACATTCAGTAATTTACAATATTACTAAATTCATATTCTTCATATATGGTGCCCAATTCTTAATTAAAAATCATAATTATTATGTAAATTATGTTATTTTCTCCATATAGATACACAATTTCAACTCATGATGCCATCGAACTACATTTAACTCCACTTCATCTTTCCAAGGCATAGCAATACATTTATGAGCATCTGTCAATGTTAGACGAATAAACGCTGTCTGAAACTTATCCAACCCCAAGTCCACTAACAGAGTAAAATAACCTATCAAAAAAATTTTGGGATCTAAAGGAAATTTAATTTTTAAACAAATTTTGAAGAGAATTCCTCATTTTAAACCAGAAAGGATGAACTTTATCACAAAACCAAACAGAATGTAGAAATGTTCCAACACATAATCCACACCTAAAACACTGATCTGAATTACTAAATCCATATTTTTTCAATTTTTCAGGGGTTAAATATTACTGATGCAAAAAATTATAATTAACCACACTATATCTTACATTAATTAATTTAGTCAACCCATCATAACACATATTTTCCCAATCCACCTGACTAATCTCACAACTTAAATCATGCTCCCATTTAATCCTAAATGTATCTAATTTTTTTAACCATTTATCTTGTAATAATGCTACATTTCTGATATAAAACCTTTATCTGAAAAATATGAAACCATAAATTCAAATTTAGTTAACTTAGAAATTTTCATTTCTCTTCCAAAATTATCTTTCACTAATGCCCTAATTTGATAATAAATTCTTTAAAATCCAAAATTTCTCTTTAAGCTGATTAAATGATAAAAATTTAGCTTCTTCAAAACAATCCTGCAATCTTTTTATTCCTTTAATCCACCAATCTTCTAAAACTCTATTATTCAATGAAAAATTAATCAATTTATTTTGATATGTTGGGGTTTGAACTGATAAACTACCTTTTGATCCTATTAATAAATTCCTTTTAATCCAAATTTCTAATAAATGTTTCAAAATTAGTACATTATATTTCTGTAGTAAGAGAGTATTCATTTAAATACAAACTGATGGGGACAAGGTTCCAATATCACAGCCAATTCCACCCTAGCCCAACAAGGAGGGTTCAAAATATCTAACATATGATTAATAAATCTTAATTGAGCTGCTTCATAATAATTTTTAAAATTAGGTAATTGCAAACCTCCCAAAGCATAACTGCCAGGTCAATTTATGCATTGCTACTCTTGCTAATTTTCCTTTCCATCAAAATTCTCGAACAGTTTATTTAAATCTTGACAAAACAATTTTGGAAGGGAACAAGGAATTGATTGAAACAAATATTGAATTCACAGGAAAATATTCATCTTTATACAATTTACTCGATCTATTAAAGTTAAAGGTAAATCTTTTCATTTAATCAAATCCACTTTAATCTTTCCCATTAATGGTACACAATTTAAATTATACAATGATTGAAAATTTACAACAATCGTTATCCCTAAGTACTTAATTTTATCAGTCCATCGAAATTTACTAATTTGTCTAGATTGAACATAATTTCCTTCAGAAATTGGTAGTATTTCACTTTTATCCCAATTCACTTTATATCCAGATAATTTACTATATAATTCTAAACAATTTTGCAAATAAATTAGATTGATCCGGATTAGTTAAATACATCAAAACATCATCCGCAAATATCTTATATTCATCCTGTCCAATCCTTATACCTGTAATATTCTCATTCTGCCTGATAGCCTGAGCTAACAGTTCAATGACTAACTCAAATAGGGCTGACAACAAAGGACAACCTTGATGAGTTGAATGCATTAATTTAAAAAAGGAAGAAGTTTGAACATTTTTCACCACCCTTGCTACAGGATTATTATGTAATGCCTTCACCCAACCAATAAATAAGAGTCCAAATTTATATTTCTCCAAAACTTTAAATAAAAAATTCCATTCAACCCTATAAAAAGCTTTTTCAGCATCTAATGATACTAGCATTGGTAGGTTGGGTTGCTGACGTGAAGCATTGATCAATGAAACCACTCTAAGAATATTATCTGAAGCATACCTATCTTTAATAAAACCAGCCTGGTCAGAATGTACTAATCATGGTAAATACTTTGCTAATCTATTTGATAATAATTTAGCTATTACTTTATAATCCACATTTAATAAAGAAATTGGTCGATAAGAAGAAACCTTCAAAGGGTCTCTGTCTTTTTTTTTGGTATAACTGTTATTATTGCACTCAAACGTGAGTCTGGTAAAGCTTGTTCCTGAGTTACCTGATGAAGAACATCCATGAATACAGAGGACAGATCATCATAAAAAACTTTATAAAATTCAACAGTGAACCCATTATCTCCTGGTGACTTCCCATTAGGCATTTGTTGAATAACATCCTTTATTTCTAAATCCGTGTTGAGCTCGTCGAAAGAACCAAAGACTTGTTGATCCAAACCAAGGCTTTTATTAGCAAAAGACCGGAGCTCTTTACAGGTGGCCAACCAGTCCGGAATGATCCAACCTGGCTAGGGACACAACCCTTTAAGGCCCAGACAATAGGTGTGGCTTAGCTCTCAGCCAATCGCTGTAAGCACAGTCTAGATACAGTAACTATATACACTATGTACATTGGTGATAGATCTGTACTATCACATTCACCCCTTCTTGGAGAATTGACCCTGGGAAAAAAAAAACAAAAATGAGGGAGAGAATGAAAGGAAGGGGTAGGTCAAGGACTGTAGCGGTCAGGGGGTCTGACCATCCGGCGTGTCCGCCGTGGTGTCGTGATTGGGGTCGCTGGAGTGGTGTCGCCAGCGGGCTCGTCGGGTGCGACTGCTCCGTCGCTCAATTCCCCAGTCGTGTTGTCGGCAGGGTGGCCCGGGTCATTGGGGTGCTGTTGGTCCTTCTGTTGCGGCACGGGGCCTGGAGAATAAGGAGTTGGGGGTTTTGCTGGGTCTACCGCGTCCTGAGCTAGGTCCCGCACCGAAACAGTGTCCTCCCGCCCGTCTGGGAACTCCACATAGGCGTAATGTGGGTTTGCGTGGAGTAGAGTCACTCGGTCGACCAAGGGGTCGTTCTTTGAGTGCCGGACGTGGCGTCGCAAAAGGACGGGGCCAGGGATGGTGAGCCATGCCGGTACAGTGGTTCCTGATTCGGATTTCCTCGGGAAAAGGAACATCCTTTCGTGGGGGGTGGCATTTGTTGCAGTACATAGGAGGGAGCGGATGGAATGTAAGGCATTAGTGAGAACCTCCTGCCAGTGAGAGGTGGGGAGACCTTTAGACCAGAGAGCCAGTGTAACCGCTCTCCATATGGTGGCATTCTCCCTCTCGACCTGCCCATTACCGCGTGGGTTATAGCTCGTGGTCCTGCTTGAAGCAATACCACACTCCAGAAGGTACTGTTGCAGCTCTGCACTCATGAATGAGGACCCCCTATCACTGTGGATGGAATTGGGGTACCCGAAGATGGTGAAAATACTGTGAAGGGCCTGTATCACTGAGGTGGCAGTGGTGTCTGGGCAGGCCACAGCGAATGGGAAGCGGGAGTACTCGTCGATGGCTGTAAGGATGTAGGTATTACGGTTGGTCGATGGTAGGGGCCCCTTAAAGTCTACGCTAAGACGCTCGAAGGGGCGGGTGGCTTTGATAACGTGGGAGTTATCTGGACGGAAGAAGTGGGGCTTGCATTCAGCGCACACCGAACAGGTTCGGGTCATGGAGCGGATCTCCTCGACTGTGTAGGGTAAGTTGCGCGCCTTGACAAAGTGAGCAAACCTAGTGACCCCTGGATGACAGAGCGCCTCATGGAGTTTCCGTAGTCTGTCCATCTGTATGCTGGCGCACGTCCCCCTGGAAAGCGCGTCTGGCGGGTCGTTGAGCTTACCAGGCCGGTACAGGATGTCATAGTTAAAGGTGGAGAGTTCAATTCTCCATCTGGCGATTTTGTCGTTTTTTATCTTACCACGCTGGGTGTTGCTGAACATGAAGGAGACCGCACGTTGATCAGTCAACAGTGTAAAGCGCCTCCCAGCGAGGTAATGTCTCCAACGACGCACCGCTTCAACTATGGCCTGGGCCTCCTTCTCGATCGAGGAGTGTCTACTCTCCGGACCCTGGAGGGTTCTGGAGAAGAAGGCTACAGGCCGACCGGCCTGGTTCAAGGTGGCTGCCAGGGCGAAGTCGGATGCATCGCTCTCGACTTGAAACGGGACAGACTCATCGATCGCGTACAGCGTCGCAGCAGCGATGTCGGATTTGATTCGATCGAAAGCCGCTGTGGCTTCGGTCGAGAGGGGAAAAGAGGTGGTCTTGATAAGAGGACGCGCCTTGTCAGCTTAGTGTGGAACCCATTGGGCGTAATACGAGAAAAGGACCAGGCAACGTTTGAGAGCTTTCTGGGTATGTGGGGGGGGTAAGTCCATTAGGGGACGCATGCGGTCAGGATCTGGCATGACTATCCCGTTCTCCACCACACAACCTAGAATAGCGAGTCGTATGGTCCGGAAGACACACTTGTCCAAATTGTAAGTCAGGTTTAGCCGACGGGCAGTTTGAAGAAATTTGTCTAGGTCGGCGTCGTGGCCGCAGATGGTGATATTGTCCAGATACGGGAAGGTAGCGGTTAGCCCGTTCTGGTCCACCATCTTGTCCATTTCGCGCTGGAAGACCGCGACACCATTCGTGACCCCGAATGGTACCCTGAGAAATTGATATAGCCGCCCATTCGCTTCAAAGGCCATGAATGGTCGGTCCTCGCAGCGGATCAGGAGCTGGTGGTAGGCCGAACGTAGGTCAATAGTGGAGAAAATGCGGTATTGGGCGATCTGGTGTAATGGAGGATTAAAACCATGTACCCAGATGCTTTTTGCTTATGTGGAACTGACGACACTGGGTCCACACGCAGGTCACCTTACTTTCAGAACTAGCAGATGTAATTAAACTCAGCCATGGGGACTTATCTGAAGATACACTTTGAAATGGAATTCCACTGTGAGTCCCAGGGAAAGCAGTTGTCAAATGCAACACTCTGAAATTGACGAATTGGTCACAACCTGTCTTGCTCGAGAAGTTTTAATAAGTGTTTGTATCTACAAGATAAACCAGGAAATCATAACATCCTGGTTCCATAATAATTAATCTTCTAAATTGTAGAATGTAATGTTCAGTTTTGATTTTGACTGACAAATATTAGAAGGAGTAGGCGCATGATTAATTGTTTTTGGGGTATATAAGCCTGTGGTCCTGCTGCTGAAGTTTAGACTCTCCGAGGGGTGGGAACATCCCTTGTCAAGAAGGAAGAACAGCCAGAGTCCAAGCAACGTCCCGGTCAGGGGAGGTGGAGAAGCTGCTACCGGCGCCCTGACAACCTACTACAAGTGTGCAGTCGTTGCCTCACTTTGGCAGTTGGGACCAGTCCAAGCGTTGATAAGTATAGTTGGAAAGGGCTTGCATATTGTAGTGTGAAATCAGCTTTTAAATTAGTAATAAACTTTTGTATAAACTGAACTGCTCTCGGTGTGTGTGTCTATTTTCTTTCGGTAGCTCAAACACTGTGACCAATCTAAAATGAACAAAATGAGAGGTATAAGTTTTGGTTCACCACATCCGTGATGCGTGGCAGGGGGTACGCATCCAGGAGCGTGAAACGGTTAATGGTCTGGCTATAGTCGACCATCATCCGTAGTTTTTCCCCATTCTTGACAACCACCACCTGGGCTCTCCAGGGGCTTGAACTGGGTTCGATGATGCCCTCATCCAGCAATCTACGCACCTCACTCCTAATGAATTGCCTGTTTTCGTAACTATATTGCCGACTTTTGGTGGCCACAGGCTTCCAGCCAGGGGTGAGGTTTGAGAAGAGTGCTGGCGGGGCAATCCAGAGTGTGGAAAGGCCGCAGGATTGGCCCCGGGGCATGGGGGCGGGTTGCTCGGGTGCTTCGGGAGTGGGGCGATGGCAGACCGAGAGTGGGGCGTGGGGTCCCCCAAAGTGTAGGGACACCGTTTGGAACTGACACTGGAAGTCTAATCCCAGCAACACTGGGGCGCACAATTGGGGAAGGACGAATAATTTGAAGTGGGTGACCGTCACGCCCTGTACTTCCAGCGTGGCGATGCAATACCCCTTTATCCCAGTCGAGTGCGACCTCGTCGCTAATGAGATCCTCTGGGTAGTGGGGATAATGTCAAGTCCCCAACGGAGAGCCAGATCTGGCTGGATAAATCTATCAGTTGACCCAGAGTCAAATAAGCAATTGGTGTGGTGTCCATGCACTTTAATCAGTTCCATTGCTCTGGTGAGGGGATGAGAGCATTGCTGGTTTAATGTTATTGAAGCAGTTGACAGGGGAGTTTTGCGTGATGACGTCACGCAACGGGATGACGTCACGCAACGGGATGACGTAGTCAACGCTCGAGGAGCAGGTTGGAGCACCTCCCGGAAGTGCTGTTGTGGCGGCGTTGGCGGGTGAATGGTAAGTAGTGGGGTTTGTAGGTGCTCGCGATTGGCGGTGGGTAGGTCGTTGGTCGCGGCGGTCGGGCCCTGGCGGTCGTCGGCGATGGACGCTAGGGTGAGCACCTGGTTGTCCGCAGGGGTGGCTGTGGCGGCGGTAGCAGCGGCAGTAGCGTCGGCCCCGGGGGTGGCTGTGGCGGCGGCAGCAGCGGCGGTAGCGTCGGCCCCGTGGGTGGCTGTGGCGGCGGCAGCAGCGGCGGTAGCGTCGGCCCCGTGGGTGGCTGTGGCGGCGGCGGTAGCGTCGAGTGTTCCGCATGGGGGCGAGAGGCGGGCCATCACCATGGTTGCGAGGGTGGGTTGCCCCTTCCGGGTTCGGCGTCTCCGTGACGTCAGGCGTTGCCGTGCAGGGGAGCCCTCGCTCTCATTGGACGAGAGCTCTGGGGAAGAAGAGTTTGAATGGGATAGCGGCGATTGGGCTTCACACGAGGCACTGTGTTTGCTGGCGGCCATTTTAGACCTACAGACTGCAGCAAAGTGGCCGTTTTTAAGGCACTTCTGGCACCTGGCTTTTCTTGCTGGGCACTGGGACCTGCTGTGCTTGTCCCTCCCGCAGAAATAACATTTCGGGTTCGCACGGGGCAGTGTAGCAGCAGCCGACAGGCCGTCAGTATCTCGTGGGGTGGTAGGGTAGAAGGGCACTCTACTCACATCAGAACGAGGGGTCCAGTCCCTAGAGAGCTCGGTGGACTTTAAGGCTGCATCCTCCATTGTGATTGCAATCCGGGCCACGTCCTCTAGTTTTTCTACCCCTTGTTCGAGCAAGCGCAGCCTCACTTCATTTGATCTGAGCCCGGCCACATAGGCATCCCGGACGAGGTCATTTGTGATCTCGGCAGCAGTTTTGTCCACACAGTTACAGTCCTTGCCCAATGCCTTTAATACTTGTAAATATGCCCTGCTGAACTCACCGGGCTGTTGCTTCCTCGACGCAAGCACAAGCCGGGCATGAACTCTGTTCACCGGTTGATCATACAGTCCTTTCAGTACCTTTATGGCTGCGGTGTAAGTGGTCTCATCCTGGATGTTCTCATAGACTCTCAAGGACACCATAGACAGCAATGCTGTTAGACGCTGGTTATCCTCCTCTACCTGAATGAATCTCAGGAAGTTTTCAAAGTTCAGCAGCCAGAAGTTAAAGGCTTTGAAGGCTGTAGCTGACTGTGGGTCGATATCAAGTTTTTCTGGCCGAGTTAAATGCTCCATCCCTTTCAAAAAAATTCTTTTTGCTAATAAAATTGTAGAGCTCGTCGAAAGAACCAAAGACTTGTTGATCCAAACCAAGGCTTTTATTAGCAAAAGACTGGAGCTCTTCACAGGTGGCCGACCAGTCCGGAATGATCCGACCTGGCTAGGGACACAACCCTTTAAGGCCCAGACAGTAGGCGTGGCTTAGCTCTCAGCCAATCGCTGTAAGCACAGTCTAGATACAGTAACTATATACACTATGTACATTGGTGATAGATCTGTACTATCACAATCCGTAAAAGGAGAATCCAACTTTCTCATATCCTCCTCCTTCAATATTGGTAAATTTAACTCTGACAAAAACATATCAATAGAAACATCATCTCGCACTCCCTCAGAAGCATATAATTTCTGATAAAATGACAAAAATTGGTCATTAATTTCCTGAGGTTTAAAAGTAACTGAATTGTCCTTCTTCACAGCATTAATAATCCTTGAAACTTGTTCAGTATTCAATTGCCATGCCAAGACTTTATGTGCTTTGTCCCCTAACTCGTAATAATGTTGGTTAGATCTTTGAATCAAATGTTCATATTGGTCAGTTTGCAATATATTATATTTTAGCTTAAATTTTATCAAAAAAGACTTATTATCTTCTGTAGAATTCCTCTGAAATTCCTTTTCCAGCTCTGCTATTTGTTTTTCCAACAACTGAGACTCTACCAGAAATTTCTTCTTTTCCTTTGATGCATAACTAATAATTTGACCACGTAGAAATGCCTTTAAAGCATCCCATACAATAAAATTACTCCTAACTGTATTCTTATTCAAATCTAAATAAATAGCAATTTGATCCTTAATAAATTTTACAAATTCTGTTTTTTTTCAATAACATTATATTAAACCTCCAGCGAAAAATTGATTGATTAACTTCCGGCCCCATACAAGAAATAAACAACGAAGACTGGTCAGAAATTATCCTACTCTTATATTCAGTTTGAGTGAAACGTGCTTGCAAATGTGCTGATGCTAAAAAAAAGTCAATCCTAGAAAATGAATCATGACGTGAAGAATAAAATGAAAAATCTTTCTCAGTAGGATTTAATCTTCTCCAGACCTCTATCAAATTCAGATCTTTCATCAAGGAAACCAAATGAACACTGCTTTCGATTTTTTTCACAACTTTCGGAAATTTATCCAATAACACACAATTGAAGTCTCCCCCAATCAAAATAGTCTCCTTAGCTTGACCTAAAGTTAAGAAAGCTTCAGACACAAACTGTTCATCATCAACATTAGGTGCATACACATTCAATAAAGACCATGGCTCAAGAAACAATTTACAATTAATCATTAAAATATGACCAACTGATTCCGACAAAGAAACAAGTTCAAATGGTATTTTCCTATGGGAAAAGGTGTATGGGATTCTTCTCCTACTACTGCAAATGGGTTCGTGACTATACTACGAAAGCATGCCCCCTCTTTGACACAAAATCTTTCCATCTCTCTCCAACAGCTTTGAAAGCTTTTGAGAGAATTAAAGCTGATATTGCCAAAGCTGCACTCTCATCCATCGACGAGGATGTCCCATTCCAAGTGGAAACTGATGCTTCAGATTGTGCTTTGGCAGGAACCCTTAATCAAAAGGGCAGACCTGTGGCATTCTTCTCCCGCATGTTACGTGGACCTGAACTTAAACATCCGGCCATTGAAAAAGAAGCCCAGGCTATCATTGAAGCTGTTCACTATTGGAGACACTTTTTAGCTGGCAGAAAATTCACCTTGATCACTAATCATAAATCTGTAGCCTACATGTTTAGTACTAAACACAAAAGTAAAATTTAAAATGATAAGGTGGCACGTTGGCGAATAGAACTCTCAACTTACAATTATGAAATCCTGCACAGACCTGGCAGGTTAAATGATGCCTCTGGCACATTGTCTCGAGCTGCTACCAGTGCTCAGCTTGAGGGACTAAAGGAGATCCATAGCAGACTGTGCCGCCCAGGGATCACAAGATTCTTACACTAAATAAGGGCTAACAACCTTCCTTACTCTCTGGAAGAAGTCAGAAAACTGATTAAATGCTGTCCTGTTTGCACAGAATGCAAGCCGCAGTACTTTAAAGCTCTGGAGGCCTCTCTCATCAAGGCAACTTGACCTTTTGAGAGGATCAGCTTAGATTTTAAAGGACCGTTACCTTCCAACAACAAAAATTTATTTTTCCTTACTGTAAAATAGACGAATATTCAAGGTTTCCCTTCGCGATACCCTGCCCTGATGACTCAACAGCGTTTGTCATTAAGGCACTTGACAGAATTTTCAGTATTTTTGGTTTTCCCAGTTATATTCATACAGACAGAGGCTCAGCATTTATGAGCACAGAGCTGCGCCAAGCCCTGTTGCGCAAGGGGATTACCACCAGCCACACCACAAGCTACAATTCACAGAGCAATGGGCAGGTCGAAAGGGCTAATGCCACAGTCTGGAAGACTGTTAACTTTGCGTTAAAGACACATGGTTACCCTGTTACTCGGTGGCAGGAGGTGCTGCCTGATGTGTTATATTCTATTCGGTCTCTACTGTGTACTACAACAAATCAAACACCTCATGAACGTATGTTTACTTTTCCTAGGAAATCAAGAACTGTAATGGACTGGCCAGCCTGTCTATCTGAGCCCAAAACCATACTGCTGAAGAGACATGCTCGGACACGTAAAATGGACCCTTTAGTCCAGCCAGTTCAGCTACTGTACACTAACCCCAATTAAACCCATGTTAAATTTCCAGATGGGAGCACGGACACTCTACCCCTAAGAGATGTAGCCCCGCCTGGTTCACCCCTTCCGCACACCCCTACTTGGAGTGATCCTGAGAGATTGGACTCACCCTCCCCTCCCAGTCTGTGACTTCCTAGTAATCATTCAGATGGCCATGCTGAGGCTCTACTGCCTCACGCTGGTGATTCTGGAGCGGGTCCAGAGGTCCGACCTTCTCATACTACAGACCAGGGAACTGTATCAACACTGCCAGTTCCCAAGGTTGCAACGCCTGCACTTGCACCAATAAGGAAGTCGACTCGTATCCGTAAACAACCCAAGAGGCTCCAGAATTCATAAACATCTTATTATATTCTTATTGCCCTGCTATATCCTAGCCTTGTTTTGACTCGGTCAGTGAATTCCCAATGCCATTTATTTTATTGAGGTATTACGCTTGCAGTAGATAGCTTGCCTGCTTAAATTTCCCTTTGATTTTAACCCTTCTTCTGCCGGGGGGAGACTGTGGTGAATCTATGCTGAGCTGTCAGTCTTCCACTTGCCTCGCGCTGCTTTACTGACATTGGCTATGTATTACCTCTACCATTAAAGACATCCCTCTGTGTGCACCCATTGTCTTTCATTATTGTACCATTAGTTTCTGCTAATAAAAGCCATGATTATTAACTGACTATGCCGCCTTTGTCTACTTCTTTAACTGGCACTTCACATAGCCAATAGCAAGCAACTCTATACATGAGAAGCAGTCAGTGCATCATCACAGGTACGTTAATTGTAGCCATGACCAAACTTTCAAAGCATTTCATCACGGTAGATGTGAGTCATACTGGCCGATGTTCATTGAGGCAGCTCACTCTACTCTTCTTGGGGCACTGGATATGATTGATGCCTTTTTGAAGCAGGTGATTGTGAACATTCTAGCTAGTTGTTTGGCATAGATTTTCAGAACCTTGCCAGGTACTCCATCGAGGCCTGATGCCTTGCCAGGGTTTAACCTCTTGAAAGATGTTTTGATGTTGGCTTCTGAAACAGATATCACAGGGTCACCAGCTTCTACAGAGATTCTCACAGGTTCAGTTGAATTCTCTTTTTCAAAGTAAGTATGAAAGGTGTTAACTAACAAGGGACTGAAGCATCGCAGCCATTTATGATATTTGATTTTGGCTTGTAGAATATGATGGCCTGAAAGCCCTGCTCTAGCTGCTGAGTGCTTGATTCTGTTTCTAACTTCTCTTGGAATTGCTTTTATGGTGTTAAGATAAGCTTGTGTAGGTCACAGCTGGTCTTCCTCCAGACATCTAGATCACTGGTCTTGGACACCATTGATCTAACCCTCAGCAGGCAGTGAATACTTTGGTTCATCCACAGCTTTTACTTAGAGTAATCTCGATTTGTATGCAAAGGCACACACCCATCCATTCAGGTCCTGTGACATCTGTGACATATTCTTCCAAATCTGAAGATGAATCCTTGATTATGGTCCAGTCCACTGATTTAAAGGAGTCCTGCAGGCATTCTACTCCATCCCTCAACCATACCTTTACCATCTTCACCATCATCTCCTCAAAACTAATCAGCAAACTTCAAGACCTGGTCCTCAACACCCCACTGTGTATTTGGATCATGGATTTCCTCACCTTCAGACCACAATCAGTGAGGATTGGTAAGAAATTCTCCTCTACAATCTCCTTCAGTACCAGAGCACCACAGGGCTATGTTGTTAGTCCCTGCTCTACTCAATTTACACCTACAACAATAATACCATCCTCAAATTTTCCGACGATACCATGGTAATGGGTTGTATAAAGGAAGGAGATGAGTCAACATAAAGGATGGAGATTGAAAACTCGGCTGAATGGTGCCCCAACAACAACCTTGCACTCAATGTCACCAAACCTAAGGAGCTGATTGTTAACTTCAGGAAAGGAAAGCCAGGGGTCTACAATCCAGTGATCAGTGGGGGAATCAGAGGTGGAGAGGGTGAGAAAATTTAGGTTCTTGGGAGTCACTATCTCGTAGGATCTTTCCTGGATCCAACACACCAATGGCATCATGCAAAAACTCTGGTAAATTTCTACAGAGGTGCGGTGGAAAGTGTGCTGACCAGCTGCACTATGGTCTAGTATGGGAACACCAGTACCCCTGAGCGTAAAACCCTCCAAGAGGTAGTGGACGCAGCCTAGGAGGCAAAACCCTTCCCACTTTTGAGTACATCTACAGGGAATGCTATCATTGGAGCGCAGCAGCGATCATCAAAGACCCTCACCACCCAGAGAATGCTCTGTTCTTGCTGCTGCCATCAAGAAAGAGATATCTGTGCCACAAGACTCACACCACCAGGTTCAGTAACAGCTGCTACTCTGCCACCATCAGACTCCTCAATAACAAATTCAATCAGGGACTCACTTAAGGACTCTTACTTGTGCACTTTATTTTTTTGATCTCTCTGTATTGCACAGTCAGTTTGTTTACATTCATTATCTGTTTACAGTTATTTTATTTGTTTACATATTTACGCTGAGAACAGTTTATTTTTTGCACTACAAATTAGTGGTAATTCTGCCTCGCCCTCAGGAAAAAAGGAACCTCAGGGTTGCTGTGATGTAGGGTGGCTAGACATCCAGTTTTAGGCCAGACAGTCCAGCTTTTGAGCCCTCTGTCCTCTGTCCGGTGCCACCTCGAGCTGGATGTTAATTTGTCCTCCATTTGGAGATGCCTGTTAAATGCCGCATTCACGGCCATGTTTCTTCTTGTGCACATGCGTGAGTGCTTGCTGGCACTGCCGCATGCGCGAGTTGCAGACATTTGGATTGAGTCTTACAGACCATAATCCTGTGATTCTTTCTCTGTCTTTACTAAATGGAAATGTGGAACCCATTGAATGTATTATCACATCCCAAGTGTTCTGTTGTCTTGTAAAACTGGCTGGAAGGCCTGCTCGCTTGTCCAGAAAGCTTCTTTACTAAAGAGAAAAAGCAGCTTCCAAATGTCTCAAAGCAGCAAAAGACTATACCATCTGGAAAGAAGTGGCTTACAAAGTTGTTAACTAGATTTTCAGTTGCAGCTACATAATCATTATTGCAGTTATTGCAAAGGCCTATTGATCAAAGCAGTCTAAGATGAGGGGGAAGTGTGACAGTGGTGCACAATGGTTCATGGCAGGTAAGCCTCCCCCCACCCAGCTGAGAGAGTTTTCTGACACTGACCCTGCAAGCAGTGATCCCTCTAAGCTGTGCACGTGTGCGGGTGCACACATGTGCACTCATGATTTCCATTGGGTGCGCACACAAGTGTGCAGCTTAAAGGGACCACTGCCCGCATGTCTTCCATTTTGGACATTTGAAAATGGCCACCCTAATGTGACGTCATGTATGTACTCCGACAATAAATCTGAAATCTACATGAACATTCAATAAAGTTATCATACATGATATAATTAATGAAAACAATTGCAAATTTTACACTTAAGCCTAAATATTCTGTTGAATGTAAATTAATTCATTGATATGGGAATTATTTTCCTTTCCCTCCTTCAAGGGTGATGATTCATTGTGGACTACAGTTCCTCAGGCGCTGTTCTATAGTGGATGCATTAAGTCTCAAGATTCTTCCATCCATATGGTGGACATAATTATTAATAGGATAAAATAACATTAGACATACTATTTGCCTTGTGATGTCATAAACCACGACATGTTCTACTGAGAACATTTTAAAGGTTTTACATGATAGATGAATGAATATAAAGGAATTTCTCAGAATCTTTCATTAAAATAAACATCTTCCAATATTTATTTGTGTATCTTCTATGTAGGCTTCTCCTGCGTCATTTCTCCTTTGTTGGGCAGAGATAAGTATAAATAAACTCAAAAATGCTGGCAATGTGAAAGTAAATTGGTGATACATCGGTATCTGACAAATACATGCAGCCTACAAGAGCAAAAAAAACTGCTGGCATCTGAATGCTGGAATGCAAATGGCATCTGTGGGAGTAAAAGGTATTGCTTTCATTTGCTCCCTGCAGCATAGCTTCCAGCTGCCTCTGTCTTTTCTGGTTTGAGTCCTTTCGAGGGATCCTTTGGTCTTGTGTTGATTTGAATGTTTCTTTTTAAGTCATTTCCTTTTTAAGGCACATAATTTTAGCATTGAGGAGTTCTACTGCTGTTTCATGTGTGATGTAGGGTTCTGGGGCCTTCCTGTTTCAATGAATCTCCAGGAACCCAAAGTATACTGCATAGGGTAAAATTAACAATCCTTGATGGGTGAAGAACTTTACTTAAAATCAGAATGTTTTATAGAATTTGCACCATGGTTTTTAAAGCACCAAGGAGAAAGGAAACCCTTTAGTACTCCGTCATTCTAGTGCGGGGTCTTTGAATGGACCATGTACCTGATCCTACACTCTTGTTTCTTTCATGTCAGCTTGCACACTATTCATTTTTGTTTATGCATCAAATGTCCATTTCTATGACATGTGCTTTATTTCAAGATCTAATTTGAAAATTCACCTTTAAATATATTGGAGATCACAGTGAGATGAAAACGATTCACATGGTGTATTGAGGGCAGATGAGCTATTCCAATGCCACATGTATTGAAGGTGCAAGGACATGGATGAGACGTAAGGGTAAATCCAGAAATCTACACTTTTGGAATAATGCTCCTTCCATAGGCTAAGCATGTTAATAAAACACAAAGGTCAACTTTGTGAACTGAACATGTTGTGCTTGATATCCAAATGGTTATTCCATGTTTGTTAAATGCTGGAGACTAGTGCAATACAGAAAAGTGCTGGAGAAAATCAGCAGGTCACAGAGCACGTGGAAAGTGACCTGCCTCTCTGAAGCTAATGTAATTGTAGATGAATACAAGGTACAGAAACAGGCTGTTGACATAACCTATTTACATAGGCATCTACATTCCTCACAGACTTTCAATACATCTTCCTATCTTTTTCCCCTCATGCACCAATTCAACTTCCCCTTAAGAACATCAAGACTACATTATGTAGAACATGTATACCTCCTGGCAGATAAACAGGTAGACAACTTACTTCTCATCTTCTGGGCCTCTGTCGATCATGATCGACCATGAGTAAACTTACAGCATCAAATAAACTGACACCACTTGGGAGTACAACATTCAGACAGAACTGGCATTGAGTTCTCTTTCAAAGGCACAGCAGCCACACACAAGTTGATTGAGACACGTAATTAGTGTTTACTGTGTATGGGTGTACTTTTAGTTCTCACTCAATGCATGCAACTTTGACAAGAATATTTATATATGCTTGAACTTCAACAAGAGTTAAAGTGTTCAGTTGTCAGCTCAGTTCCACACTTCTCTCCAGTTGCATCGAGCATTAGGATATCTGGTCAGAAGTGGCATAAAAGCCTTTATCTGGATAGAGTACACAACACTTTCCTTCCTTATTGGAAAAGCTTCAGTTATCGTCACTGGAGCTGCATGGAAATTATTATAAAACAGAGGAAACGTCTTGTGCTAACAATTTCTTTAAAACATGCTTAAGTGTGAAAACAGATGAAAGGCAGCCCCTTCAGTGTCAGAACGGAAAATTAATCATCCAGCTTGAGATTAGATCAGTCTCAATTCCCGGACTGAGCATTTTCAGACTTTGGGGAGGAGAAAGCTGGCAAGAGTTCATGTTTTTCATGGAACCAATTGACTCCTGCTTGTCGCATCAGGATACAATGATACTACCTCTGTAATGATTGCTCACTGACACTCACTATTTGGGATTGCACGTGAACAATGCCAATTTCATTGGTAACCCACTTTCCACATTCCTTCAGGGAGCTCACAAAACTCTCTACATCCAGTGTGAGCACAGTTGGAATGGGGAAACAAAGCAGCCAATGTATTCAGAGGAAGCTTCATCAAACAGAAGTGCAATATTGAAAATGTTTTTAGTAATAAAAACTGAAAATGCTGGAAACACTCATTTAGGTCAGGCAGCAACTGTTACCAGTTCTACATTACATTGTTGTTGTGATGGTACTGAGATATTATACAATAAGTTGATTTCAAATGCTGAGTCTGTACTTGTTTGATTAATTAGTGCATAAAGCTCACCATAAAGTATCTGCTCTTACAGAATAAACACTTTTAATATAATAAAATATCCCAAAATTCTTCACAAGTAGGTTACCACAAAAATAAAAGGATTTTGGCCCAAGTTGAAGATAATAAGATAGTCAACTAAAGGCTTGGCCAAAATGAATGAATGTATTAATGGAGATGGAAAATTGAAAGACGGGGAAGTTCCTGAAGGAATTTCAGCATTAAATTCAAGGTTAAGAGATTTAACACATTGCAGAGGGATATAGGGCAAATGGGACTAGCACAGACTAGCCTTTTGGTTACCACAGATGAGTTGGGCTGAAGAGCCTGTTTCTATGCTCTGTGAAACTGTGGTTCCAATGGTGAGATATAGGATGTGAGAATTCCCAAGAGGTCAGCTTTGGAGAACCTCAACAATCTCACAGAATTGTATCAGATGGTTTCAGGGATATCTGAAGGGATAATATTATTCGATTGGTAGCTGCCTCAATATAAAATAGGGCATTAATGTTTAAAACAACCAGATTCAACCTGAGACCATGGCATGAAAGGGAATTGAAATGGTGGCAAGTAAACACTTGCCAAAGATAATATCTTACTAACATTTAACTGGCAAACAAGCTCAGTTAATGCTCAGCGCCGTTCCAAAAGTTTGACATTGCTGAGGCATTGATGGCAAAAAATAGTGAAAACAGAATGACATGTGGAATCTGGCACATTATTCAGACTAAGGAATGGAAGGAGCATGAGAAATAGAAAGACTGAGGAACAACCAGCAAAGTTAAAGGCTACAGTCAGCACAAAAGAGAAATAGAACATTAATGCCCAAGGGTATCTTGGTAATTATGATAAGGTAGAACATGGGTCCTCTACCGGCACCACCTACGGCTCCTAGAACGCTTCCACCAGCGTTGTCTCCGCTCCATCCTCAACATCCATTGGAGCGCTCACACCCCTAACGTCGAGGTACTCGAGATGGCAGAGGTCGACAGCATCGAGTCCACGCTGCTGAAGATCCAGCTGCGCTGGATGGGTCACGTCTCCAGAATGGAGGACCATCACCTTCCCAAGATCGTATTATATGGCGAGCTCTCCACTGGCCACCGTGACAGAGGTGCACCAAAGAAAAGGTACAAGGACTGCCTAAAGAAATCTCTTGGTGCCTGCCACATTGACCACCGCCAGTGGGCTGATAACGCCTCAAACCGTGCATCTTGGCGCCTCACAGTTTGGCGGGCAGCAGCCTCCTTTGAAGAAGACCGCAGAGCCCACCTCACTGACAAAAGGCAAAGGAGGAAAAACCCAACACCCAACCCCAACCAACCAATTTTCCCTTGCAACCGCTGCAATCGTGTCTGCCTGTCCCGCATCGGACTGGTCAGCCACAAACGAGCCTGCAGCTGACGTGGACTTTTTACCCCCTCCATAAATCTTCGTCCGCGAAGCCAAGCCAAAGAAAAAAAAGAACATGGAGTGCAAGGAAACTTACTTTTTTTTCAATAGTTGAGCACCAGGTCACTTCTGACACCATTACTACAACTAACATTGTTGGTGAACAAATTCCAATGACAATTTAAATAGTTGAAAAGTTGCCCTAAAGATGGGCAATCCAAGGTACAAGAACTGAGAGGAACACTTATTTTATGGCAGGCGACAGATAGTCTTTGATGTCTGTCCAAAAACATCTGGCCATTCAAAACTCAGTTCCGTCTATTTTATTTTTATCAGTAAGTGTCATTGGAATTTTTTTTCCGGAAAAGACCAGGAAACTGAATGAGAATATAAGGATGCCGACTACAATGAAAGTGCAGTTAAACAGACAGTACTAAGTACTGTTAAACAACCTTCAAGTGTGAGCACGTACAGAACATCAGAATCATCTGCAGTGATCTGGATTAGGATCTGGTAAGGTAGAATATTATGTTAAATGTTTATGTTTTCTGCAAGAAATTTTATCTTATTTTATTTAGAAGAGAATTGTGACACACTGCAAAGTTATAATTTCTGAAAATTTAATAATTCTTTAGAATGATTTTTTTATTCAAATTTCAGTGAAAGATACAGAGACTGCCCCTATAGGGCATTTGAGAGACAGAAAAAGAGACTATTTACATTTAATTAAAATAACATTATTTCTTTAGAAGGAAATCAACTAAGTCAAATTTGTAAATTAAACATCTATGGCAAGATCTTCAAGTTGTTTAAAGCTAAAAAGTGTAGTTTGAGTTGTGGTTATTGTTGTAATGTGGGAAACACTAGCATTAAATTGCACACAGTCAGTTTTCCAGTTCAATAGAGAGTCAGGTGATTCATTTTTGGGATGATGATGGAGGTATATGCATTGGACAGGATGCTGGAGTTAATTCACCATCTCTATATCATTTTCAGAGAGCAGGCATTATCTCTGACAAACTGTTTACCCAAAATGCAGCACATTTAACAACAGAGTTCTCTTTCACTGCCCTAGAGTGCCAGCCTTGAAGTCTCTAGAGTGGTACTTGAAAACAAAACCTATTCACTCAGAGATAAAAGTGATACCATTTGAGCTACAGGTACTACATTGGGAAATAGGGCTCCTGCAAGTTGTCATAAATTCTGATATTAAATCCGATTTTTGAGCTACTTTTCAATATAGTGGTAGGTAAATTGATGGAAAGCATTCTTACAGATAGTATATATAAGTATATGGAGGGACAGGGTCTGATCAAGGACACTCAACACGGATTTGTGCGTGGAAGGTCGTGTTTGACCAATCTTGTTGAATTTTTTGAAGAGGTGACTAGGAATGTTGATGAGGGTAGAGCAGTGGATGTTGCCTATATGGACTTCAGTCAGGCCTTCGATAAGGTTCCACATGGGAGGTTAGTTAGGAAGGATAAGTCCTTGGGTATTAATTTGGAGATAGTCAAATGGATTCAACAGTGGGTGGAAGGAAGGTGCCAGAGAATAGTAATAGATAATTGTTTGTCAGGATGGAAGCCAGTGACAAGCAATGTACCTCAGGGTTTGGTATTGGGACCGTTGCTGTTTGTCATATATATTAATGATCTCGAGGATCGGGCGGTAAATTGGATTAGTAAATATGCAGATGATACTAAAATAGGGGGAATTGTGGATGATGAAGAGGGTTTTCAAAGATTGCAGAGGAATTTAAACTGCTTAGAGGAGTGGACAGAAAGATGGCAGATGGATTTTAATGCTGATAAGTGTGAGGTGCTTCATTTTGGAAAAAATAATCAAAGCAAGACATATGTGATAAATGGGAGAGCATTGAAGAATGCAGTGGAGCAGAAAGATCTAGGAATTACGGTGCATATTTCCCTGAAGGTAGGAGCACATGTGGATAGAGTGGTGAAGAAGGCCTTTAGTATGCTTGTCTATATAAATCAGTGCATAGAATATAGGAGTTGGGAAATAATGATGAAAACTGTACAAGGCATTGGTGAGGCCAAATTTAGAGTACTGTGTGAAGTTCTGGTCACCAATTTATAGGAAGGATATTAACAAGATAGAGAGAGTGCAGAGAAGATTTACAAAAATGTTGTCTGGGTTTCAGCATCTGGAATACAAGGAAAGATTGAGCAAATTAGGTCTTTATTCCTTGGAACGTAGAAGGCTGAGAGGGGATTTGATAGAGCTGTTTAAGATAATGAGAGGGATAGATAGAGTTGATGTGGAAAGGCTTTTCCCATTGAGAGTAGGAGAGATGGATACAAGAGGTCATGGGTTGAGAGTTGACGGGCAAAGGTTTAGGAGTAACATGAGGGTGAACTTCTTTACTCAGAGAGTGGTTACTGTGTGGAATGGGCTTCCGGGAAAGGTGGTGGAGGCAGGGTCAATTTTGTCATTTAAGAAAGAGTTGGATGAGTATATGGATGGGAGGGGGATGGAGGGATATGGGCAGGGTGCTGGTAGGTGGGATTAGACGAGGGTTCTTGGATCAGTGGAGACTAGAAGGGCCAAATTGGCCTGTTTCTGTGCTGTAATTGTTATATGGTTATATAAATTTTCTACTCCAAAAATAACACTGATAAACATTTTCTCCAGTTATTTTCTTTGAAAATAATGAGCGAAAAACCAAAAAATTCTGTTTGGAATTAATTTTAATGATGTCAATTACTTATTTAGATGACCAATGCAGTAAAATAGCCAGCTATGATAGGTTTTGCAATAAAGTTAATAGTTTGGCAATTTACAGCCAACTATATAAGCATAACCTTGGATGGCGATCAGTCTCTTAGTACAGAAGTACCAGTTTTTGAGCAGATTTGTTCCTCCATGGAGAAATGTAGATGCATGAGCCAGAAGACTACAAGATTACACAGTAGGTAGGAAAACGAAGAGTTTTAGTATCAGCATCCAGTCAAGGGTTAGTTGCAGCCAAAATTGTTAGTGCATCTCACTGAAAGTCATAAACAACCATGTGTTGTGTTCAATTATAGTCTTTCTCAGGGAAATAGCAATAAAGGCCCAACAGTGACAGATAGGTCTGTCCAGCAAAATGCATGATTTCACTCAGCTGAAGAATTTGTGTGAAGAATAATGATCTTGAAATCACAATATTTGGCATGTTTGTTTAGAATTGATTAAAGGAGCTCTTAAGCTGTAAAATATGAACATCATATGCTATTATTTTAACATACACAAATAACTAGCATATTGTAATTTTCTTAAAATAATGTGCTGCTAAGTAGAACTGGAGTGGTAAATATTGAAGATGGCTTTGCTTATTCTATGTTACTAATTATTAATCACACCTTATTACCTATAGAGCCAATAAAATGATAACGAAGGTAAACCAACAAACTCCACAAACTCTGAGAGGTGGAAGTCGAGTGCAATTCATCACCATTATTCTTCTTGGTAAGATGTTAGTGATATAAAATATCAGGAAATTGTACTGCTTTTTAATAGTTTGGGTGATGGCATCTGTCATATTCCATTCTTTTATATGCAAGTCATCATTATTGATGTGATACTTACAACATATAGTAACAACTGTTAATTAAGAAAGTCTGCTGACAATGTGACTGTAGTTTAATACTCAAAAGTGCTGGAGAAAGTTAGCAGGTTGTGCAGCATTCTTTGTGGCAAAGATACATAACCAATGCTTCAGGCTTGAGCACTTGGTCAAGGTATGAGCAAAAACATGCAGGCGCTTGAATAAATAGATGGAGGAGGGGCAGGGGGAGGAGCACAGGCTATCAGGCAAGAGATCGTGGGTGGATATGAGTGGGAGGGCAAAAGGGAAAAAAGATGAGTGATGGGGGAGGGGTAGCTCGCTGAATGGAGAGAGAAGGGGAGGGAAGCTGGAGGAAAAGAGACAGAGGGAAAGAGAGTGAGAGAGACAGTGGAGGGGCCTAATAGAAACTGGAGAAGTTGATGTTAGTGCCATTTAGTTGGAGAGTGCCCTGATGGAATATTAGGGGGTTGTACCTCCAAATTGCAGGTAGCTCGGTTTGTCAGTGCACGAGGTCATGGACAGAAATGTCTGTGTGGGATTGGGGTGCAGAATTGAAATGGTTGGCCTCTGTAAGGACCCCACTATTGCAGTGCTCAACTAAATGACCCCCCTCTCTTCATTTCATCTCCCTGATGTAGAGGAGACCACATCGGATGCAATAGATGAGCCCTGCAGATTCACATGAAGTGTTGCCTCACTTGGAAAGACTGTTTGGGGTTCCGAATGGTAGTCAGGGAGGAAGTGTGGGTGCAAGTGTCTCAATTCTTGTGGTACCAAGAGGGCAATTAGGGGGAAGGAATTTTTTTAACATCATTTTTTTTAAATTTTGGCAATAAACTAACCTGGTACAAAATGAAACATAAAATACAAAACAATTTGAGCTAAATGGTGGAATGGTTCATTAACATTCTCATTTTCTTCACAGAACTATTGCTTCTGGAAGGAATTAATTGCTGGACCTACCATTATAGTCTTGAAAATATGCCTTGGGAAAATGCAAGAAAATATTGTCGAAAATATTTTACTGATATGGTTGCAATCCAGAATGCACATGAAATTAAGTTTTTGAATGAGAAGCTACCTTTTGCACAATTTTACTATTGGATTGGAATCAGGAAAATTAATGATATATGGACCTGGGTTGGCACAGGGAAGTCGCTCACAAAAGAAGCAGAGAATTGGGCAAAAGGTGAACCAAATAATGCTGGAAAAACTGGGGATGAAGATTGTGTAGAAATGTACATAAAGAGAAGCGCTGATACAGGGATGTGGAATGATATTAATTGTGACCGCCAGAAAATACCTTTGTGTTACACAGGTAAGAATAAAAATTAGTCTACATTATCAACATAATCACCTTTAAACTCAGAGCCACAGCTGAATTAAAGATTTTATATAAATCCTAAACCTTTGCAAAAATAGTTATGTGCATATTTTTAAATCTAATGTAGTGCATCAATTGTGTCCTTTTTAAAGAATAAAGCTTAAATTTATGAACAAAGCATCGCAGTAGCCAATAAAATAACTCAAACCGCAATTTTGACATGGAAAAGTATTTGTTAATTACACTGTAAGTGTGATAAAAACAGTATTACGTAAAAATTCATTGTTCATTGGGACAATGTCATTATACTTCGCCATCTTCTTTGATAGTTTACATGTTCTCCCATTTGATTAAAGGTTAAAAAGCATTGATTTCTTCTATTTGTTTAAGCTTCATGCAGTCCCTTATCATGTGGTGGTAATGGAGAATGTATCGAGACCATTGGAAATTACACTTGTAACTGCAATGATGGTTTCTATGGACCTGAGTGTGAACATGGTAAGTGCCTTTATAAAGAGTAAGAATCTATTTATTATGTTAGGGATGTGGTTTGCCGAAAGTCATTACTTTCAATTAAAGTACAGTAGTTGTTAGGCTTGTTTTTGGCTTTGCATTTTACCACTTATGTTAGTCATGATACCAGTTTACCTATCTCGGCTGCACCATTTCATCAGATGCAAGGATCGACAATGAGATAGACAACAGACTCGCCAAGGCAAATAGCGCCTTTGGAAGACTACACAAAAGAGTCTGGAAAAACAACCAACAGAAAAACCTCACAAAGATAAGCGTATACAGAGCCGTTGTCATACCCACACTCCTGTTCGGCTCCGAATCATGGGTCCTCTACCGGCATCACCTACGGCTCCTAGAACGCTTCCACCAGCGTTGTCTCCGCTCCATCCTCAACATCCATTGGAGCGCTTTCATCCCTAACGTCGAAGTACTCGAGATGGCAGAGGTCGACAGCATCGAGTCCACGCTGCTGAAGATCCAGCTGCGCTGGATGGGTCACGTCTCCAGAATAGAGGACCATCGCCTTCCCAAGATCGTGTTATATGGCGAGCTCTCCACTGGCCACCGTGACAGAGGTGCACCAAAGAAAAGGTACAAGGACTGCCTAAAGAAATCTCTTGGTGCCTGCCACATTGACCACCGCCAGTGGGCTGATATCACCTCAAACCGTGCATCTTGGCGCCTCACAGTTTGGCGGGCAGCAACCTCCTTTGAAGAAGACCGCAGAGCCCACCTCACTGACAAAAGGCAAAGGAGGAAAAACCCAACACCCAACCCCAACCAACCAATTTTCCCCTGCAGCCGTTGCAACCGTGTCTGCCTGTCCCGCATCGTACTTGTCAGCCACAAACGAGCCTGCAGCTGACGTGGACTTTTACGCTTGACGTCCTGCTTTGCGGAAACTGCCAAAATGTTTGGCCTGGAAGTCAGCCTGAAGAAAACTGAGGTCCTCCATCAGCCAGCTCCCCACCATGACTACCAGCCCCCCCACATCTCCATCGGGCACACAAAACTCAAAACGGTCAACCAGTTTACCTATCTCGGCTGCACCATTTCATCAGATACGAGGATCGACAATGAGATAGACAACAGACTCGCCAAGGCAAATAGTGCCTTTGGAAGACTACACAAAAGAGTCTGGAAAAACAACCAACTGAAAAACCTCACAAAGATAAGCGTATACAGAGCCGTTGTCATACCCACACTCCTGTTTGGCTCCGAATCATGGGTCTTCTACCGGCATCACCTACGGCTCCTAGAACGCTTCCACCAGCGTTGTCTCCGCTCCATCCTCAACATCCATTGGAGCGCTTTCATCCCTAACGTCGAAGTACTCGAGATGGCAGAGGTCGACAGCATCGAGTCCACGCTGCTGAAGATCCAGCTGCGCTGGATGGGTCACGTCTCGAGAATGGAGGACCATCGCCTTCCCAAGATCGTGTTATATGGCGAGCTCTCCACTGGCCACCGTGACAGAGGTGCACCAAAGAAAAGGTACAAGGACTGCCTAAAGAAATCTCTTGGTGCCTGCCACATTGACCACCGCCAGTGGGCTGATATCGCCTCAAACCGTGCATCTTGGCTCCTCACAGTTTGGCGGGCAGCAACCTCCTTTGAAGAAGACCGCAGAGCCCACCTCACTGACAAAAGGCAAAGGAGGAAAAACCCAACACCCAACCCCAACCAACCAATTTTCCCCTGCAGCCGCTGCAACCGTGTCTGCCTGTCCCGCATCGGACTTGTCAGCCACAAACGAGCCTGCAGCTGACGTGGACTTTTACCCCCTCCATAAATCTTCGTCCGCGAAGCCAAGCCAAAGATTACCAGCTATGATTATGTGGCTATTGCCATAGGGCTGGATCGCTTAATTTGTTATCTCAAAGCCCTGAGGGCAAGTTCATACCTTGGTTCCTGTCATTTTCTAGCAGGAATAAAGGCAACCTGTTCAACTCATTCTCCTCACCCCCATCATCTCTTTGCTCAGTATTTGGACCAGGGTTCAATATTTGGGTATCAACTCCTGCATGAGTTTAAGTCAGCTAACACTTCATATCTGAAGGAAATTCTTCCTTTACAAGAAAAAGAATGGGGAAATGCAAGAGAACAAACATTATTTAATATTCAGCAATTGGGCAAACTCTGAACATTACATCATGAGATCATAATGAACAAATAATGCTCTATACATTTCAGTGCTTTCATCCAGAACTACCCAAAACTCCCAATGTGACAGCATATGTGAGGCTTGATTCATTCCAGGGTTTATCCCCGCCTCTCACTCTGGAAATCCATTCTATGAAACACTTATTCTGTGTTATAAATAAATATCAACCTTAAATCAAACCCAAAGTATATTTGATCTAATTCTAAAGTGTTTATGCAAATCACAGTATCTAATACAGTATTCCAATGTGTCCTGTCCAGTTATACAGTGTGCTGCCCTTAGCGCTTCTGCCCAAGCAACAATGCTTTGCACCCATCCCAATGGAAATTTCAGTTACAATTCCACATGTGAGTTTCACTGTGCAACAGGATTCACACTGCAAGGATCACAGAGTCTCCAGTGTAATGCAACAGCAATGTGGACAGCAGAGAAACCCAGCTGTGAAGGTAATGCTCAAACAAGATCTCCAATACAAAGGGGGAAATTTTAAAATATATAATGTTCATTTATATGCATTTAATTGATTTGTCTACATTGAATATTTTCTTTTACATTTTTCAGCTGTGAATTGCAGCAGTTTGGTGATTCCTGAACAAGGGCTCATGTCTTGTTCTCATCCGCTTGGAGATTCCAGTTACAACTCAATATGTGACTTCAGCTGTGCCAAGGGGTTTGAACTCAGAGGGTCAGACAGTCTGGAGTGTGGAGCATCTGGGGAGTGGTCAGCGCCAACTCCTCACTGTGAAGGTACAAGCACATTGTACTTGAAGATTAATGTACTACAGTGAAAAGAAATTTGAATGATCGTTTGAAATCTTACCCAGGAATTGTGAAATAGATGAGCCTGGAGTACGATGAATTTGTTTTAAAACTTAATCAATTCTCTTTTACTTCTTGCAGCTGTACAATGTGTAAATCTGAAAGAGCAAGAACATGTGATTATGACCTGTTCAAAACCATTTGCACCATTTAGTTACAACTCAACGTGCGACTTCAGCTGTGCCAAGGGGTTTGAACTCAAAGGCTCAGAAAGTCTGGAGTGTGGAGCATCTGGGGAGTGGTCAGCACTGACCCCTCATTGTGAAGGTACAAGCACATTGTACTTGAAGATTAATGTACTACAGTGAAAAGAAATTTGAATGATCGTTTGAAATCTTACCCAGGAATTGTGAAATAGATGAGCCTGGAGTACGATGAATTTGTTTTAAAACTTAATCAATTCTCTTTTACTTCTTGCAGCTGTACAATGTGTAAATCTGAAAGAGCAAGAACATGTGATTATGACCTGTTCAAAACCATTTGCACCATTTAGTTACAACTCAACGTGCGACTTCAGCTGTGCCAAGGGGTTTGAACTCAAAGGCTCAGAAAGTCTGGAGTGTGGAGCATCTGGGGAGTGGTCAGCACTGACCCCTCATTGTGAAGGTACAAGCACATTGTACTAGAAGATTAATGTACTACAGTGAAAAGAAATTTGAATGATCGTTTGAAATCTTACCCAGGAATTGTGAAATAGATGAGCCTGGAGTACGATGAATTTGTTTTAAAACTTAATCAATTCTCTTTTACTTCTTGCAGCTGTACAATGTGTAAATCTGAAAGAGCAAGAACATGTGATTATGACCTGTTCAAAACCATTTGCACCATTTAGTTACAACTCAACGTGCGACTTCAGCTGTGCCAAGGGGTTTGAACTCAAAGGCTCAGAAAGTCTGGAGTGTGGAGCATCTGGGGAGTGGTCAGCACTGACCCCTCATTGTGAAGGTACAAGCACATTGTACTTGAAGATTAATGTACTACAGTGAAAAGAAATTTGAATGATCGTTTGAAATCTTACCCAGGAATTGTGAAATAGATGAGCCTGGAGTACGATGAATTTGTTTTAAAACTTAATCAATTCTCTTTTACTTCTTGCAGCTGTACAATGTGTAAATCTGAAAGAGCAAGAACATGTGATTATGACCTGTTCAAAACCATTTGCACCATTTAGTTACAACTCAACGTGCGACTTCAGCTGTGCCAAGGGGTTTGAACTCAAAGGCTCAGAAAGTCTGGAGTGTGGAGCATCTGGGGAGTGGTCAGCACTGACCCCTCATTGTGAAGGTACAAGCACATTGTACTAGAAGATTAATGTACTACAGTGAAAAGAAATTTGAATGATCGTTTGAAATCTTACCCAGGAATTGTGAAATAGATGAGCCTGGAGTACGATGAATTTGTTTTAAAACTTAATCAATTCTCTTTTACTTCTTGCAGCTGTACAATGTGTAAATCTGAAAGAGCAAGAACATGTGATTATGACCTGTTCAAAACCATTTGCACCATTTAGTTACAACTCAACGTGCGACTTCAGCTGTGCCAAGGGGTTTGAACTCAAAGGCTCAGAAAGTCTGGAGTGTGGAGCATCTGGGGAGTGGTCAGCACTGACCCCTCATTGTGAAGGTACAAGCACATTGTACTAGAAGATTAATTAATTCTTCTAAGGAAAAATGCTCCAATAGCAGATTAACAAATTGTTTCCAGAGTCACAGACTTGTCCTTAATGTTATATTTAACTGATCTAATTCATAGTAACTCAGTCTGAAATTTATGGGAGGTTGTATTCAGTGGAGTAGATAGATGAGAGAGGACCTAAAGCATTTGGATTTTCAGTAAGAATTCCATAAGATTCCAAACTGGAAAGTGAGAGCATAGTAATAGAGTGGATAGCGAATTGTTTACAGATAGAAATCCAAGAGTAGGAATAAATATGTCCATCTCAATTTAACAGGTTCTGACAAGTAGAACAGTACAGAACTCAGTGTTTAGGCCCCAACTATTCACAATCTACATTGGCAAGGGGACCAAATCTCACACTTCCAAGTTTACTGATGATACAAAACTAAATGGAAATGTAAGTTATAATAAAAATCAAGAGACATCAAATTGATGGAGATAATTTGATCAAATGACGGATGTGCAAATCGGTGGAGTTAAACCCTTCAGTGCAAAGAATAAAAATGTTGAGAAATTTTATTTTAGTTGGTGAGAGAATGTAAAATGTTGTTCAAAGGGATCTATCTGAATTACATTACTCACAAGCCACAGAAAGCTAACAAGAGCAGCAGACAGTAAGGAAATGATGTGGAACGTCTATCACTGTCAATGGTTTAAGTAAAAGAGTAAAAAGAATTTCTACAATTATATAGGGCTTGGCAGGATGAGTACTTACAACTTTGTTCTCTTCAGTTTAAAATTATATATTTGCTGTAGAGGGTGAATGACCAAACTGGATCCTCGGATGATGAATCTTTCATTAGACAGTTTGAGTTGTCTACATCTTTTTATTTTTATTTACATCCGGAAGAATGGATGACCTTATTGAAATGGACAACATTCTTAAATGGCTTGACAGAGTGGATGCAAAGTGAATGCTTCCCCTCACTAAGAAGCCTAGAACTGGAGAGCACAGTCAAGGAAAATAATGGAGTGAGGAGAGGAGTTAAGGAGTGCCATTCTTTGAAATTCTCCACTGCAGACTTCTGCCAAGGGTCAGGAATAGATCTTGTTTGAAAAACTGAGCTTGGTAGACTTTTGGATAAGCGAAGAATCAATGGATTTGGTGACAGAGTATGATAATAAAGGTTAGAGTTAGAAGATTAGCCATGGTAGTGGAAAAGGCTCAAACAGCCAAAGGGCCTGCAGCTGCTCCTATTTCCCTTGTTCTTTAAATGAGCCATTCTGAATGATGCCCTATACCCCACCCTGGGAGCCACCTTACATTTAAGTAAAAGCCTAATTTTCCTTTCCCCTCACTAACAATTTTTTTTTATGTAGTCGGTAGGAGAAAAGTACAGAAGAAATCAAAAATGTAACTGCTTCACAGGAAAGGGGCCCATAAATTTTGAGCAGAGTCCTAAGGGAACCACAGTCAAAATAAAAAGATTGAGAATGGTTGCTTTAAACTACCAGAAATAGTATAATTTAGATTAAATGCATTCTGAATGAGCACTGTGCATAGAGGCTGGGGAACTTGGGTACATGGATTATAATTTAACTAAATCTTCTTTGCTTCTTATAGCTGTCCAATGCCAAAATCCGGAGAAGCAAGATCAGATGATTATGACTTGCTCAGAACCAATGGCTCCATTCAGTTACAACTCAACTTGCGAATTCAGCTGCCCAGATGGATTTGCATTGAGCGGAGCAAGCAGAATCAAGTGTGCTGCAACTGGTCAGTGGACAGCACCAGTACCAACTTGCCAAGGTGACTTCTGATCTAGTATTTTATAAACAACTCCCATGATTTCTAATACAGATGTTCAATTTAGAAATCTTAAACAATTTGGTAATTGAAAGTTAGGGAAGAAATTTAATGAAGATTTACATTTTCACTAACATATTGACACCAAATCTGTGAAAAGAAGTTTGTGCTGACAGCTTTGACATGGACACTAACATAGTAGGTGAACAGCCCATTTTAATACATCATCTTTCAGCGAGATATTATTTAGAAACTAAGCCTTCATCGAAGTCAAGGACTCTTCCAGTGGTTATTGACGTATTCTTCAAATTATTTAGAAACTAAGTTGTAGCCTGAACTGTAGTCAAGGTAATTATGAATAGTTATTGATGATTTTTTCTTTCATATTAGATAAACTAAAATTTTAATACACAAAAAATAAATGTCTTAATATAGTTCTTGTGCTTCCTGTACAGCTATATGAGAATGATTGACCATAAGAGTAATCTCCTTGTTTGTATTATTGCAGAGCTGTAATTCCCTTTTCAATTCCTTTTTGAAACTACTCTGTCTATTTCTTCTTTGAACTGTCTTCTGTTTTAAGCACGATGAAAATATCTTGGGTGTGACAGCAAAGAAAAAAAGTTGTGGTGCTTCAGGGTGTAGCACTGCTTTTGTTTAACTAACCACATTTCAAAGGCTTAGTCAATTGCACAGTTATCTATTTTAAGATGATTTGTCAACAGTTATGTGAACCAAATTAAAGAGTCTAATATGTCTTTTTCAATGATCACTAAAGCCTGAGGCAGTTGCAACCACATTTAGCTATTTATCCATTTTTAAACTTGCTCGTGAGATTCCCACCACCACACCCCCACCCCACCCCACCCCACCCCACCCCCACAAGCCCAAGCCCAAGGCCAAGCCCAAGGCCAAGCCCAAGGCCAAGCCCAAGGCCAAGCCCAAGGCCAAGCCCAAGGCCAAGCCCAAGGCCAAGCCCAGATACCATTCTCCACCCAATCTGTTTCACTCCACTGTGGCAGCAGATACAGGACCTGACAACATCCCAACTGCACTACTCACAATTATATACTACAAATTGCTGTGCCTCTTCCCAGCTGCTCCAATAAATTGTGACCTTGTCAATGACACCAGGTTATGGAAATTGATTAAATAACTAAATGCATTTTTATTGTTTTATTGCAGCTCTATTGTGTAACGTTCTGAAGGCCCCTGAACAAGCCAAGATGAATTGTATACACCCCATTGATAAATTCACTTACAGCTCAATGTGCTTCTTTAGTTGTAGTGAAGGATTCGTATTAAAAGGATCAAAGAAATTGGAGTGTGGTGTTACTGGGCAATGGACAGCACACACTCCAACTTGTGAAGGTAATGAGTTACTCATGTCTACTTTTACAGTCACAATCAGCTTTCAATTACTAGCCCCATTACATAATGTATTAATCACAATCCTCAAGTAAAAGTTTTCATTAACATCAAATTCTTTATATGTATACGCACAATTTAAAATCTATTTCATAGTTTGTCTTCCATAAGGTGCAGTTATAAAAATGGGGTAAAAAAGACCAAAGTCATAAATGTAATTGTACACAGTTAATGATTCTCAGGTGATTTCTACTCAATTCTTGCCCTTTCATTCCAGCTGTGAAATGTGATGTACTAAGGGCTCCCGAAAATGGGAACATTACCTGTTCCCACCCAACAGAAAACTTCAGTTACCTCTCAGTTTGCAAATTTGGTTGTGGGAAGGATTTCTCACTGAATGGATCAAGGACCCTGCAGTGCAATAGCTTGGGACAATGGTCAATGACAATCCCGACCTGTGAAGGTATAATATGTTGAAATATTATGTTTCATTTTAAAAATAGCTCCTTAAGTACATAACTTGAGGGTAGCAAAAAATATTTGGAGCATGTTGGAATTTTTTTATATTAAATGATGATATTTGTTGAAATAACTTGTTACAGTTTAATTGCTGGTTTTCTGACTGTTTGCAGATTCCAAACCACAACCAATCTCTGAAAACTATACACCGATATTAACAGCATCTGTTGTGGCATCTGGTATATCTGCTGTGACAGTGATAGCCTGGATAGTGAGGCAGCTCAGAAAGAAAGGTAAATGATCTCTTAGATATTCAATTTATATTGCTAGAATTTTCTCTGTTCTCATTTATGGTTATTGACTGGGAAGCTTTTAACATCCAATTTCCTGTAACTTCATGACATGCTTTGGGTGCTGCAATAACTTCTGAGACACATACTTAATAGTTTATTAATTCTAAGCAGCCTTCCATAATTGCCATTTCTAAAATGTCTATTGCTTGCTAGACATGCAGCATTTTTAATAAGCAGAAATTTTCTCCAGTTAAATATTGGTGAGGCACAAATTATTATGTTCAGCATTGGTTCTGCATCCTAACTGCCATACTTTAACCCAAATATGAGCTTCAATGTACAAAACAATTAACTCCTCCTTTTCTCAATTCTCCTGTTGCTGAAAGTCTTGTCCATGTCCTGTTATTTATAGACGGCATCCCCACACTCTCATTCCCAACCTTGTTTTACCCCATCAGAAGTTGAGATCATCCTATACCCTTCTGCTCATTCTAATTTGTGTTGTCCCATTTACTCATTACTCTTGTGGTCATTGAATTACATTGTCTTTAGGGTTTTAACTGAAGACTCAATGGTCAAATTCTCATTCTTATTTACAGATTCCTCAGTGATTATGTCCCCATCAAACCCCTCCCAACCTTCAACTCTCCACGTTTTTCAGAACTTCTGCCTCTTGATCAGCTCCAACTTTAAGCATATCATTACTAATAGCCATGTCCTCAACTTCATAACCTTGAGCCTCTAGACGTTCCCTGTAAAACTATTTTATCCTGGATGGTATTCCTTAAAATCAAAATTTACACAGAAAATACTGGGAAAATACTGTATTTCAGGGACTGTATATGGAGAAAATAAACACAACTCACTGACATCTTAAAATCTATTTGATAACCTGCCCTGGTGTTCTGAACTTTTACTTGGCAATCTTCCTGTGAGCATCTTGGGTCATATGAAAAGCAATGCATAAATATATGGTCTTACTGCTTCTGAAATAGTCCTGATATTTGGACTCCTTGAAGTAAATATAACAATGATTAGTGGGTGTGGAAAACAAATGTGGAAATCTGGAAAAAGATACAATAAATTAAATTGTTAAGTATAATGCAATAAGAACTATAGAGATTCAAATCATACTCTGTCATACAAGTGGACCACCTATTCAAAAGAAATTGTTTTGGTTGCTTTACTAACACACTATTAAATTGCAACTTTATTTAAATACCATTCAGTGACATCTGATGTTACTGTTGTTTATTTACCATGACACCAACTACTCCCTGGAAGTGAGGTTAGTTAGTGAAACATCGTACGTGCATGCAAACACCTTTCACTCAAGTTGTTGAGCTGATCAATAATGAGAATTTCCTGCTGTGGGTTGGAGTGCTGTACTCAGATAAAAATCTATCAAGGGTAAAACTTCTGTTGATTAAAATCATAGTGAGATAAAACACTGGAGGCTAAAGGGTGTATGGATGGTAAAAGAAAACACATTTTCCTCATTAGATTTGGAGTCTGAATCCAGGGCTTTGGTGAAGGCTGGCTTTCTTTCCAGAATCCATCTTGAACTTACTCAATGGGAATAATCAACCACACAGAAAAAGCTCCCTAATCATGTAAAAAAAAATTCTTACCATGATAAAACAAAAAATTCCTGAATAGAGCAGATGTGTGTACTAGTCTCCCTCAGATACTCAGTTTTATTAAAGTTCTGATGTAAACTGATGCATCCAACAAGTCAATATGTCATTAATGTGCAGCTAATTATAATTATCTTCGTCAAGGGAAAGATCTAAATTCTGGATTATCTGTGTGCTTGTTAGCTGATACAAGTCATTCAACACTGTGGCAATCCTAAAATTCTTTCACTTATTAAATCTGCATTTTGGAATTCATGTACCATTATTTTCAAAAAAAATCCTTGAAGTGTTGAAATAAATAAGCAAGTGTTGAATTTGAGCAACTCTGGAGCACATCATGTCCTGTAGCAAACCACTTAATCTAGTGAAACTCATTTGATCCAATGTGTTACGTGCAGTTTGCTTCATTGACAGTTTGAACAATGAACTCTAACTGGTTGGCAGTTGACCATAATGGGAAAATAATTATTTTCCTTCTCTCTTTATTTTTCAGCACAAGGAAAAAAGTTCTCACTTTTAAGGTAAGATTGGAAATATTTTTAATGACTGGTTTGCTGTAAGAACTTTTTCATACATTATTTTCTTCATTATCATCTGTGGCTCTTTCTAACCTCAGAACAGGGTGTTAAGATTGTAGTTCAGCAGCAATAGGAATGTGAAAGCTTTTCACATGAAAATAAAATAATTTGTTGATGTGTCAATTGCTAACAAGAACCAAAGCTTCAAATCTAAGGAGTTTCCAGCCTCACCCACTTTGCCTGGGCTGTTTCATCTGGAACTCTAAGGGATAACTGGTCAAAGTTGGGGAAAGTAAATCAGATAGGATTCAATTACTGTTGGTTTATACCTGGTCGCTGGTCACCTGTGCGATCCAAGAATGATTGAGCTCAAAGTTCAGATGCAGATTTTTTTTGTCAGAATACATACAAGACATCACATAAAATTCCTTTTCCTGTGGGCCAGGCAGGATGTCTACTTATCTGTAGAACAAATAACTGTACTCATAAAAATGAAAAAGAAAGAAATGTAAACAAATAAAGAAATGTAAAAAAAAAACTAACTGTACAGAATACAGAAAAATAATCAATAATAAATAATGTGCAAAGTAAAAGTCCTTAAATGAGCTTCTGAATTTGTTGTTGAGGAGTCTGATGGTGGCGGGGTAGCAGCTGTTCCTGAACCTGGTGGTGCGAGTCTTTTGGTACCTATACCTCTTTCCTAATGGCAGCAATATGAAATAAGCATGTCCTGGGTGGTGTGGATTCTTGATGATTGCCGCTGCTCTCCAACAGCAACATTCCATGTATATTTTCTCAATGGAGGAGAGAGTTTTCCCAGTAATGTAGTGAGCTGTGTCCACTACCTGTTGCAGGGCTTTCCACTGAAAGGAATTGGTACCCCTACAACAGGCCACAATGCAGACGGTCAGCACACTTTTCATTACATATCTGTAGAAAATTTCCAATATTTTTGGTCCCATAACAAAGCTCCGCAAACTCCTGAGAAAGTAGAGGTGCTCACGTCTTTTCCTCATGATTATATTAGTGTGCTGGGTCCAGAAAAGGTACTCAAAGATAGTGACTCCCAGGAATTTAAAATTCCTCACCCTCTCCACCTCTGATTCCCCTCCTAAAGTCCACAATCAGCTCTTTGGTTTTGATGATATTGAGTGAGAGATTGTTGTTAGTACACCATTCTGTCAAGCTTTAAATCTCCCTCCTGTATGGGTGACTCATCATCCATTTTTATACAACCCAGAACCGTGGAATCGTTGGCAAATTTGTAGGTGGTGGTATTGTCATACTGAGCCACACAGTGTAAAGCGAGTGGAGCAGGGAGCCAAGTACACAGCACTGTGGTGTTCTGGTACTGATAGAGATTGTGGAGATGTTCTTACCACTCCCCAGTGACTGTGGTCTGGAGCTGAGGAAATCCAGGATCCAATTGTACGATGGGTATTGAAGTCCAGGTCTTGGAGTTTGCTGATCAGTTTTGAGGGGATAATGGTGTAGAATGCCAAACTGTAGTCAATAAATATTATCCTGATGTATGCATCTTTGTGTCCAAATGTCCCAGAGCTTTATGTAGAGCCAGAGAAATGGCATCTGCCATAGACCTGTTGCTGCAGTAGGCAAATTGAAACCAATCCATGTTGTTGCTCAGGCAGGAGCTGATCTACTTCAACCCCAACCTTTCAAAGCACTATCACTGTGGATGTGAGTGGCACTGGCCAAGTAACTCACTAGAATTTAACTCAGATTATAAAACTTATGGGGGATAACTGTTCTGTGGTGCCCAAGCACTTTAGAAAATGGAAAATATATATTTTGCTTTATTATATCTCAATAAACCTAAGCAATATATTTTAATTCTATTATAATTATATTTTATAAGTAGATATAAAATATTTATTAATTAAGTCTTCATTACCTTTCTACAGCCATGAAGCACATCATGAATCAGGTACTTACAAAATTAATGAAGAAGTATAGTAACAGCATATGCTCAGGTGAGAGACCTGTTTTAATTTGCATCATTGCACATTCTTAGTCTTTTTTTCAAAGAGTGAGATTTCAGATTATCCTTAAAGCTTAATGCTAATTCTATACAGTAGTAGAGTGTAGAGAAGTTCTAAGATCTTTTACTTTATTTTATATTTCTTATTACAGGTTTTTCATATGTTCAAAGAATGACCAGAAATGAAATGATTGAGAAAATATGTTCCAATATCACTGGATTTAAATATTCAACCATTTCAAAAAGTTGGTACATAATTATGAATACCTTGTTGAAGGGCTCAGGCCTAAAACATTGGTTATATATCTTTGCCTCCTATGGATGCAGCGGGACCTGCTGAGTTTCTCCAGCATTTTTTGTGTATCAACCATGAACAAGTGAACCTTCTTCTACTGGAGAGCTCAAAACACCATCTCTAACCTTCGTTCAAACGAATCCTTAATTTATCCAAATGACACTGGCAAAATACCAACATTGAATGTTACATGTTTGGCTTCATCGCATTATGTCCCAGGACAAATATCCATGCAAACCAATGGCATTGGATACTACGTTTCACAGTATCTGCCATGAACAGAAGCTAAAAATGTTCAATTATGTTCCATTAATTGTGTACAACATCAATTGTTGAAAAAATAATTTTCTGGTAATGAAAATAGTAAAGAACAGAACAGCAAACTATTTAAATGTTTAAGGTCAACAGAATTATTAATTCTGATGGGTTCTCTCAAGAAGTGGTGAAACTGCACAAAACCATTGAATGTACTTGAGTATTTCATGATTTGTAGTAACTTGCTGTCTCAATATAAATTAGATTCTGTATTTATGTGTGAGTAATTAATATTCATTATTGATTTATTTAATTTCTCCCTGTGGGATGTGATTAATTATAACTTGAAATGTGATTATTAGATTTATCTAATAGTCTGATCAGGCTTTGCTGCACCAATGGTATACATCATTTTTGCTGTAAATATCATTCCATTCCTGTGTTATGATATGCTGTTGTCCTGTTAATTTGCAGTCATTTATTATTTCCAAATTCAGGGGTTGTTCAAATGTACCTTTTATTGGTGAGGTCATCAGATGTTCGCAAATCTTCCTTCTAATCTAATGAAGTGTAAAATTAGGTACAAATCTTTGAAATGAAGAAAGGCAATGCATGATCATCTTTTGCTTCAATGTTATTCCTATTGAATTACTTGAATGAAAATAAAATTTATGTTATCCATAATTTTAAATTTATTTTTAAAAATTTTGACACACAGGCCCTTCTGGCCCACAAGCCCATGCTGCTCAATTACACCCAAATGACCTACAGCCCCCATAGGTTTTAAAAGGCAGGAGGAAACCAAGCACCCGGAGGAAACCCACACAAACACTGGGAGAACGTACAGAGAGCACCAGATTCAAACCCGGGTCGCCAGCCCTGTAACAGTGTTGTGCTAAACACTATCTAAAACGTGTCACCTATGTTCTGTTTTAAACCTAATTTCCTATGCATTTTGATAACATGACAAGTGAAAGTAATAAACAAGCCTGTTTGGGAGTTTGAAATAAACAAAGAAATTTATTAAGTTGATATAATATTAATATCATATGGACACTGGAATAAATGAAAAACAATATTAGACCATAGTTTTAAATATTGTTCATGAATTTTATGTAAGAATGAAAAATTAGCACTGTTTAACTTTTATTAATGAGTAATATACAAATTTATATCACTGAACAAAAACTAAATTATTTGTATATCTGTCACAGGTTAGTTTTTAATTTTACTGATTGACATTTAATTTGTAAATATACTTCCAGTAAAATATGTATCATGGACATAAAATCATTGTGGTGTTAATTGTCTTCTTAAATCCCAGAGAGATGGACATGATCTAAAGTTTGGAAAGTATCAGGTTCAGTGAGTTGACAGAGAGACAAGTCTTGCCACAAGTGTTACAATCAAAGGCAACTTTACTGAACACAAGGGGATACTTAATTCTAAATAACTATATGGACATTCACATTGTACCCAGGTTGGTCTCTGATCCCAGAGGCCACCTATCTTCTACACCTCACACACTTCACAGGCCAGGACTTTCAAACACACTCTCGATTTCTTGTACCAATGGGAATGCAACTCTCTGCAAGCACTGATCTATCATAGTACTGCATCTCAGGTTAAATGTAGTGCACACCTTACCCGCGACTCCTCCAGCAATGTTCACAGTAGCGACCTGGCATAGAGCAATGTCTGGAGCTTGGACCACGAGACAGAGAGAAATGAATGTGCTATGCATTGATCTTTTACACTGTTCTGAGCTGGGCATTTGGCCATTAATGACTCCAAGTTATTTAAATAAGCCAACAAATAGGTGTGTACTAATGGGTGGCTGGAGTCCAACCTTGATTGACAGGTGATGCGACTTCTGAATAATTTTCAGACAGGGGAGGACACGTGACCCTCCATGATCCACAATGTTCCAGACAGAGACCCCACTCTTCCTCCATAATCCATTATAACATTCCACCCCTCAAAAGTCACATCTCTTGCCAATCACAAAAACACAGTGAATAATTGGTTTCTAAACTAAAAATCTAAGTAAAATGTTATAACTGTAAAAACATGTCTAAAATGATGCAAATCCAGTGGATCGATATAAACACAAGTGCCTTCCGTATGATGGAGAAGGCACATTACCAAACACAATGACAATGTCTCACCATCTCCCCCTCCCCCAAACAAACAGGGTTGTGTGTTCCCAATGGAGCAGGGTGCTGTGGTGCTGTGAGAACCATTTCTCAGTGTGAGAGAGGAGGGAAGATAATGAATATTGTCTGTTCGCTGACTCGCATGCCTGGTTTCTCCGGATTAGATGGTTTATGTGTGCACCTTCACCACCAATGTTGGTGAACAGGCAATGCAAGGTCATCCATGAGGTGCCAGAGCCCTCTCTTGGCTCATGCATCTTGTGCTTTGGCTTCAGATTTGGGTGCTCCCTCAGCACAGAGCCTTTCTATCCTGTGGTGAGGAAGGCATGTGTTCAGGGTGTACCTGTAATCCTGTGAGTGCGCCTCATTTTCTGTGCAGTTATCTGACACCAGGATGCCTTCTTGCTTACGTTCCCTTTAAATGGGTGCCACATGTAATGTGTAATGATAGCCAGGAGGAGTCAGGTCTGAAAATTGCCCAATCAAAATAATTGGAAGAGTTATCCATTTATTTAAATTATCCTCAATTTTCTGAAGCAAGGGCAGATAATTCAACTTGTATAAATTCTGTAAGTTATTGTCTATCTTAATACCTAAATATTTTATCCTATTAAGCGGCCACTTAAATTGAGAGTCTCTTTTAACACGATCATAATTCCCACCCATAAGTAGTATAACTTTGCTTTAATCCCAATTAACTTAATAGCCCAAGAAAGTCCTGAAAAATTCCAACTTAGACTGCAATTTTTGTAATGATCTCACTGGGTCTGTCAGATATATCAGAATGTCATCAGCAAATAGATTGATTTTATATTCTTCCTGGTTAATCCGGAAGCCTTTTACGTCTGGATCTTGGCAGATAGATTCCGCTAATGGTTCAATAGCCAGGACAAAAAGGGCTGGAGAAAATGAACAACCTCATCTACTAGATCTGGACAATGGGAACACATGATGAGGTTTGACCATTAGTAATTACTTTCATTTTAGGCTCATAATATAGAGCTTTAACCCAATTAATAAATACCTCACCTAGTCCAAATTTTCACAAAACTTTAAATAAATTGTCCCATTCCAGTCTATCAACAGCTTTCTCCACATCTAGGGCCAGAGTGACACACAATTCATCCCTTGTTTGTGGCAGATTAATAATACTGAACAATGAGCTAACATTTTCCTAAGACTGCCTCTTCTGTACAAAACGCATCTGATCTACATTTATTAATTTAGGCAAATATACTGCCAATCTATTTGTCAGAGCTTTAGCAGTGATCTTATAGCCCATATTCAATAATGATGTGGGCCTATAAGATGATGGTTTCAAAGGGTTCCTATCTTTTTTGGGAATCACTGTAATAATTGCTACTGAAAAGGACTCCAAGAGAGTATGGATTGCCACAGATCTAGTACCTCCATAAACAAAGGTATCAAGAAATATTTAAATTCTTTATAAAATTCAGGTGGGAACTCATCTTCACCCAGGGTTTTATTAACAAGGATAACAATAATTCCCCTATCTCAAGTTCATTAAAGGGTGAGTTTAAACCCCTCTGTTCTTTTAGATTCAAATTTTGAAGGTCCAATAATGACAAGAAACTCTCTATTTTATTGAAATCCCCCACTGATTGAGATTCACACAAATTCATATAAAATTGTTTAAAAGCTTTATTTAAGTCCTTTGGTTTATAGGAGATCCTGTCCATGTTTGACTTAATTGCATTTATCATTCTTGAGGCTTGCTCTAATTTCAACTGGCAGGAGAGGATCTTGTGGGCTCATTCCCCTCACTCACAGTACCTTTGCTTAGATTTTGTTACCATTTTTTACATTCTATACATGTTTATTGTATTGTACTTCAGCTTCTTATGCATTAGTCTTCTATGTTTTTCCACAGTGCCTCTTTATTGAAAGACCCTTTTTAAAATTCTGATATCCTTTTCCAATTCGTCCACCTCCCTTGTATATTCTTTTTTTAATCCTAGAGGCACATCTTATAATTTGACCTCTTAAATATGCCTTTAACGTATCCCAAAGTAAAAATTTGTCCACTGTTGAGTCAGAGTTAGTCTCACAGAAGATATTAATTTGAGTCCAAATAAAATTACAAAATTCCAGCCTTGTCATCAGCGAAGTATCAAAGATTGTTTGACAATTTATGACATTTTAACAAATCAGGAATAAATTTGGAGTTTTAAATTCATCCTTTTTCTGCTATCTTCACTTAAGATCTTATTTAAGGGGTAAATCAGGTCCAGCACTGACCTTTCTACAATGTACTGAAACAGAGACTCTGGTTCAAAAGGGGATCACAAAAATTTTTATCTCAATTATGTATTTTTTACTTAGCTAACCGAGGGCTAGATAAGTCAAAAGAGAGATGAAAATCAGATTTGGGTATAGAAATTGATTCATTTTGTCGGGACAGCATGAGCCATACAATTAATGTAAGATACAGGCTGGTGCACTATATTTTTTTGCATCAGCTGAACCTTATCCCACAAAAATTAAATAAATTGAAATCTGAATTATCCAATTCACGTTTTCGATGTGGTCAAGCTATAGGGACCTTTTTGCATTTTACCTGGTCATGCCCTCAGGTGCCAGAATTGTTTTTATTGGGGAAATTAGCAGATATAAGACCTACAATGAGGCTGTTGAAATATCAATAGAAATTTGTTAAACCCACTTTAGCGGTGGCCAGGAAATGCATAGCCATTACTTGGAAATCTGATTCCCAACTGAATCTGACTCACTGGAAGTCAGGAATGCATAGTTGTGTTCTCCTGGAGAAGATTATTTAAAACCTCAGAAATTGTTACATGTTTTTAAGAATATGAAACCTGTATTTAAGACATATGGGAATTAACCTTTGATGGTTCACCCCCCTCCCCCCTCTGGTCTCCAATACCACTATCTCCAGAATCCCTAGTAATGTCTTTGTCAAGACATTTATCCCTTAAGGGAGAAAGTAAGCTCTGGATGAATCACATAAAGTTTCACCTGTATGTAATTAATGCTTTTGTAAAACAGATGATTTTGTCACTTCACAAGGGAGAATTACCTTTCCTTTTACATTTTACTTTTCCTTTGGGGAGGAGGATCTTTCTCTTTTCCTCTTTTCTTTTTTCTGTTTCCTACTTTTCTCTTAAGGATCATCACAGTATGTAATTTTGTATTTATAAACAATAGTGCAGAATTTGACAATTGTAGTAATGTGTTGATTCATCTTTCTTTGTATAGCAACATGGAGTTTATTTTGGTATTTTGTAGTATATATCTGTGATGTGTCCTTGATTTTGTTTGCTTTGTAACTCCATGTTGGTTGAATTTACTTTTAATTAGTTTTTAAATAAAAGCTCCTGAAGTATCCACCCCATGTGGAATTAGTTTCTGTTAATAGGAGGACTGGAGGGATGCTGCCATTGTTGAGTGGTTACAAAATATATACAATAGTTCCTGCTAGTGGTGGATCTGCCACATTGTAATTAAAAGTTGAAACTACAATTTCCTGAGTGAGTGATAGTGAAGAATAAATACCACAGCTCAGAGTTCAATTAAAAAGGTCCATTACAAAGGCTGTAATTGAATGGTGCATTGTTTAGCTGGAATATCCTGTGATAACATGTCCATGGCAACAGCTCTTGCCTGTCTTCTGAATGTTCATGACAACAGCTCCTTGCTGCTTAAACGAGCTGATGGTGGTAGCTGGAATCACCAATGGGATCACAGCATTCTATTTTGATGACCATTTTGTAAATCCTCAAATAAAAAAGAGGAACAGCTTGAAGGGCAGTCTTGTCCTGTGGGGAAGCTACCTTCAGTGGGGGAGGACCTGAGGGAAGGCTGGTCCAGGTCAGAGTGGGTAGTGCACAGGAAACTCCACCCCCATGAGGCTTCGCCTGCAATGTTTTCTCCAGAGAACATACATATGTATGAAACTGCCAAAATGTTTGGCCTGGAAGTCAGCCTGAAGAAAACTGAGGTCCACCATCAGCCAGCTCCCCACCATGACTACCAGCCCCCCCACATCTCCATCGGGCACACAAAACTCAAAACAGTCAACCAGTTTACCTATCTCGGCTGCACCATTTCATCGGATGCAAGGATCGACAACAAGATAGACAACAGACTTGCCAAGGCAAATAGCACCTTTGGAAGACTACACAAAAGAGTCTGAAAAAACAACCAACTGAAAAACCTCACAAAGATTAGTGTATACAGAGCCGTTGTCATACCCACACTCCTGTTCGGCTCTGAATCATGGGTCCTCTACCTGCATCACCTATGGTTCCTAGAACGCTTCCACCAGCGTTGTCTCCGCTCCATCTTCAACATTCATTGGAACGACTTCATCTCCAACATTGAAGTACTCGAGATGGCAGAGGCCGACAGCATTGAATCCACGCTGCTGAAGATCCAACTGCGCTGGGTATGTCACGTCTCCAGAATGGAGGACCATTGCCTTCCCAAGATTGTGTTATATGGCGAGCTCTCCACTGGCCACCGAGACAGAGGAGCACCAAAGAAGAGGTACAATGACTGCCTAAAGAAATCTCTTGGTGTCTGCCACATTGACCACCGCCAGTGGGCTGATATCGCCTCAAACCGTGCATCTCGGCGCCTCACAGTTCGGCAGACAGCAACCTCCTTTGAAGAAGACCGCAGAGCCCACCTCACTGACAAAAGACAAAGGAGGAAAAACCCAACACCTAACCCCAACCAACCAATTTTCCCTTGCAACCGCTGCAACCGTGTCTGCCTGTCCCGCATCGGACTTGTCAGCCACAAACGAGCCTGCAGCTGACGTGGACATTTACCCCTCCATAAATCTTCGTCCGCGAAGCCAAGCTAAAGAAGAAGAATAATAAAAAACAATTCTGGCACCTGAGGGCACGACCAGGTAAAATGCGAAAAGGTCCCTATAGCTTGATCACATCGAAAACATGAATTGGATAATTCAGATTTCAATTTATTTATTTTTTGTGGGATAAGGTTCATATGTGACTCACCAGCAGGGAGACTTTGCTGAACTTCGCCTCAGCCCTGCAAACCTGAGTGGTGTTCCCCACTTCATGCACTCAAATCCCTCCAGGAGGGTAATGGCTTCGTGGATGGGTTTCCCAGTTGACAGTCTCTTGAGGGGCAAGACCACCACTCCAAGGTCAGGGCATGTGGTAGTTACTAAATCACCCACTAAGGCACCAGTCACCTTTATGATCCCTGGAAAGTGGTGCTCATGGGTGCTCCTGTAGATACCCATGATCAGTGCCCATTGCCTAACAATCCATGTCCCCTTCCCAATGCTGTTCCACTGCAGCTGGCCATGTAGACCCCATTCTAGGAGGGCAGAAAACCACTGTCTCCTGCAGTGCACAGCAATGATACTGCAGAGATTCCATCTCCTTATCTTTCTAAGCACTTCTTTGGCCTAATTCTCCTGCAATTTTGTGTGGGTGTCCCAGGAGAGACACCATAAGCCAAAGGGCTCCTATTGTGATTCCCCTCAGTCTCTGGAAATCACGATTTCTCAAGGATGGACGCCACATGGGTTGGGGGTCCAGCAGCTGACCCAGGGATTTTATATTCTGCCCACATTGGAGAGCAGGAAGACAATAGCGCATGCACCTGTCAGGTACACACACAGACACTAGGATAATCTCCCATATGGTGTCTAGATGAAATTTTTTGAACCCTGCTCACAGCACCAATTGCTGTGTTTGGGAAGTATCTGATTTAGTGGGTTCACAGAGAGACAAATCTGGACACAAGTGTTACAATCAAAGGTAACTTTATTAAACACATGTGAGACAAACAAGGGAGGATGTCAAACAATACTTAATTACTCTGCTTCTAAACAACTATATAGACACTCACATTTGACCCAGGTTGGACTCTGATACTAGTGGCCACCTCTCTTCTACATGCTCCCACATGTGTACATACTTCACAGACAGGGACTTTCAAACACATTCCTAATTCCCTGTACCAATGGGGATGCAGCTCTTTGCAAACACTGGTCCATCGCAGTTCAACGGCTCAGCTTAAGTGTAGTGCACACCTTACCAGCAGTAGCGACATGGCATGGAGCAATGATTGGGGCTTGGACCATGAGGCAGAGAGAAAGAAATGTGCTGTGCATCAATGTTTTATACTGTTCTGAGCTGGGTGTCCGGCCAATGATGAACTGAGTAACAGTAAGGTGAGCACTAATGGGAGGCCGGAATTCAACCTTGATTGGCCAAGTGATGTGACTTCAGAATAAGGATCAGACAGGGAGGACATATGACCCTCTGCAATCCACAATGTTCCAGTCAGAGAGGCCACATGTTCCTCCACAACACTAAGTGACTCTGGCTAGAGATTTATCACTTTTTTTATTTTTTCTTTAGCAGCTCCTCAAAATCAAGGATGGATTACATCTCCAATTCTCTGGGTTCTGAGGTGGCCAGTGAGGCTAATGTAGGACAGCAGACTCTTCCACAGATAAGCAGGAGGTGTCTAATGTGGGGTGAAAGTGATGAAAGAAGTGCATTTTACTTCTAAACTTACACAGGGCTCCTGGTGTATGTATTTAAGGTTCTCAGTGCCATTCCAAATGTTCCTCCTTCACTTGGAGCAATCATAAACCAGAGATTCAGAGAAGTGGTATTTTTGCACTTTGAAGGATTTGAGGAAATCATTTATTCTCTTCCTTTGTCTATATTGTAATCCCATAATAGAGCTCAGAATTATTTGTGATCAGGTGTAAAGTGTGTTAATGAAGTAGTCTGTCCAACTGAGTATATGTAGGTACTTAATGATGGGGATGTTGCCCTGAGAGGTCATTGACATTGATTCACTTATCCTTCTTGTGAATTTCCACAATCCTGTGGAAACAGCATTGGTAGCATCTCACAGCACCCGAGATGCCTGCTGTAGGTAATCCTGTTGTCTGCTGGATCAAAATCAGTGTGCTTTCTAACATCTTGATTTTCAAATAACCTTTTTCTCCATTGACCAAACACTGAAGGCAGTGGTGAATTTTATCATTAATGTCTCCCTTTCTGGCCTGCATTCCATCATGGTGGTGTTTTCTGTAGGGAACTGAATATTGTGGATAGAGTTCCACTTTTCTCCTATAGTCATGATTGGTGAAGTCACCAATGTTCGTGAGACCAAAAAAGGCCTTGCATAGATGCTGGTGCTGCTCAGCTACTTCTTTCTTGATGTTCTCACATATTCTGCAATAGGCTGCTTGAACATAGGTCATGTATACCAAGAAAAGCAGGGCATTCAGGTATCTACAACATGGCTTTGTGCAGAGGAAATCACAAATTGGTCAGAGTTTTTTGAGAAGGTAAAGACAAAGATTGATTAAAGCAGAGTAGATGTCTATCACCACTTGTGATGATAGGCTGATCCAGAAGATTAAAACCCATAGAATCCAAGGCAAGAAGGTGTTGAATCCAAAATTGGCTTGGAGTCAGACCAAGTGGCAAAAGGTTGATTTTCCAACTGGGAAAACTCTGCTAGATGCTAGAACCCTTGATCTTTGTGATATACAATGTGGAAGCTTGATGAGCAAGTTTGCAGATGTCATGAAGTTTGGTGGTGTTGCAAACAGCAAGGAGGGTTAACCACACATTCTTCACTTTTCTTTGGCTTTGGCCCCCTTACGACTCTGCTCAAAGTTTATGTCCCCCCCCCCACCCCCTTCCCCATGAAAGAGTTAAGTTTAGTTGGTTTCTTCCACACCAGTCCAGTTGCTCAGTCCATGGTTGGGGCAGGGTGCCAAGTGTAATTAGTGGGTCCAGGTGGCTGGTTATGTTGTCAGTGGTTGTGTGGGGGGGGGGGGGGGGGGGTTCAGATTGGTCAGAAGAGAAGTCCCCTGCATGCACTAGGTTCTGGATGGAAACCTTGTCTTGCCACCCATCCTGGTATTCCATGTAAGTGTACTGAGGATTTGTATGGAGGAAGTGGACCTTCTTGACCAGAGATCAGCCTTATGGCTCCTGTTATGCCTCCAGAGCAGAAGAGGCCCAGGAATCATCAGCCAGGACAGTAATGTGGTTCCCAACGACTTCCTGAGGAAGGAAAACAGCCTTTCATGTGAGGTAGCATTAGTAATAGTAGAGTGGAGGGACCTGGTAGTGTGGAGCGCCTCAGGGAGGACATCTTGCCACTGGGAAATGGGCAGATCTTTTGACCTGAGGGCTAGAAGGATTGCCTTCCAAACAGTGGTGTTCTCACTTTCTACTTGGCTGTTCCCTTGGGGGTTATAACCCATGGTCCTGCTCATGGATATGCCCTTGGCCAGCAGGTACTGGTACAACTCTTCACTCATAAATGAGGATCCCCTTTCGTTATGGATATAACAATGGTATCTGAACAGGTTGCATGGTGACTTTAGGACCGTGGCCATGGTCATTTCTGGGCAGGGGATGGCGAATAGGACGCGTGAGTATTCATCAATAATATTGAGAATGTATATGTTCCGGTTGGTGGAAGGGTGGGGCCCTTGAAGTCCATACTGAGGCATTCAAAAGGGCGGGTGGCTTTATTCAGGTGAGTTTTCTCTGGCCGGAAGAATTGGGGTTTGCATTCGGTGCAGACTGGGCAGCTCTGGGTCGGTTCCCTGATATCCTCAGCCGAGAGAGGGGGGTTGTGAGCACTAATGAAGTAGTAGAGCCTAGTGACCCCGGGGTGGCAGAGGGTGCAGTGCAGGGCTTGGAGGCAGTCCAACTGTATTGGCGCATGTCCCTTTGGGCAGGGAATTGAGGTGTTCCACATCAGGATCTCGTCATTCTTAATTTTTCGGCGCTGTTAGTGATTGAACATTAAAGTGACTGCACATTGATAAGTCAGCAGGGTGAAAGGTTTGCCGGCTAGGTAGTGCCTCCAGTGGCGCACAGCTTCCACTATGGCCTGGGCTTCCTTCTCGATAGCTGAGTGCCGGACTTTGGGTGTGGGAAAAAAACGGCAGGCCTGCCGCCTGGTTGAATGTGGCAGCCAGGACAAAGTCAGATGCATCACACCTGGAATAGGATGGATTCATCCACAGCGTGCATCGTCGCCCTGGCTATTGCTCCTTTATGCGTGTGAAAGCCACTTGGGCTTCTGTTGATGGAGGGGAAACATGATTGTTTTCAATGGAAGTGGACTTTGTCTGCATAATTCAGGACCCACTGGATGTAGTAGGAAAAGAAGCCCAAGCACCTTTTCAGGGCCTTGAGGCTGTGAAGCAGTGGAAGTTCCAGCAAGGGGGTGGGGGGAGACATACAGTCAGGATCAAGCCCAATGACTCCATTCTCCACCACACAACTAAGGATAGCTAGGTGTGAAGTGCTTTTGGCCAGCTGGAGAAATTTTTGTAGATTAGTATCATGATCCTGCTGGCCATGGCCACAGATGGTCATGTTGTTCAGATAAGGAAACATGGCCTTTAGCCCATAGTTGTCCACTATCTAGTCCATCTCCCACTGGAAGATGGAGACCCCATTGGTGTTGGGGATCCAGAATAAGTGGTAGCAGCACCTCGAAAGCAGTGTATGGGCTGTCAGGTCAGATCGGGAGTTGGTGGTAAGCCGTTTTGAAGTCAATGGTTGAGAAGACCCAGTACTGGGCAATCTCATTTACCATGTTGGCGATGCGGGGAGGGGGTAGGCATCCAGTTGGGTAAATCTGTTTATGGTCTGACTGTAGTCTATGACCATGTGGTGTTTCTCTCCACCCTTAACCACTACCAAGGTCTAGTGCTGGGCTCTAAAAGAAAGTGGCAATTTGCTATTTAGGTAAGATGAACATGTTATCAGAGCTTAGTGAATGTAATGAGTGAACCTCAAATGTTTAACTTCTGTACCACTTGAAGCCCTAACTAATCTCAACTGAAATACTCTATGAAAAGTCCCAGTAAACATCTTTCCTGATCTCACTTGGTGTTGATCTTTCATGAATGATAAATGATAAAAAGCAAGACATCTCATTTTAATACAATCCTATTACAATGAGACTAACACTTTTTAAAACCAAAATTCTGAAGTAATTAGAGATTTTCTAAATCCATGATTGAACCTAATATATTACAGGTAGTCCCCGACTTCTACGTGATTTACAGCCATCCGTACATACGACCAAAAAAAACCGAAAACATAAAATTACAGCAACTGGACCCAACTGTGGGAGGCCCAAAGTTAAGATACATCTGTCTTACGCCCATTTCGAAATCTGACCGGTCTGTCAGAACAGAACACGGACGTATATCAGGGACTACCTGCATTTGAAGTGCAGACTCACCAAATCTCCAAATATATATTACTTTTCTCTTCTTGCCCCTGGAAGCAAGATAAAATTTACAACAAAATCTTTTTAAGCCTGCTAGTAATAATAGAAAAATGGTACAGAACCTGTCTATGCATTCATATTAAAAATTCTAGAGATATTTAGAATCAGAATTATTATCAGTTTAAAGTAAGTATTTTCTAAAACACATCTACTACAAGTCTTGTTTACAACCTGATTATCAACTTCAAAAAGTGAATTATTTGCTCGTGATAATTCTTCAATCTGATTGGTTGTAAAGTTACTCACTGAAGGTTACTATTGGTGACACCGCTTTTTGACTCAGGTAATCACATTAGATTAGGCAAAATCAATCTCTGCTAAATCTTTGTGAGAAACATTCCTTGGGGTGATTAGTCAGTGCCATTCAACCAAGCATGTATGGGGGGCGTGGCAAGATGGCGTAAGGAACAGACGTGCCTTCCAGTCCTCTCCTGACTCTAACTTATTGTTTTGTCTTTAAGTGCCCATTAAAACTTTTTTTAAAGTTTATAAATAGTATGAGATGTTGAATTAATACCTAATGGTACATTTGTTTAAAAAAAAAAGTAAAAGGAAACATCAACAGATTGTTAAAAAATTATATTTTCCGAAATTATCTGAGCCTGCTTGTTTACAAAAAGCCACGACTCAGCGTGAAATGGATCCAGGAAAACAAGCGAAGAATTTAGCCTTGGAGCTCCGTTCTGATTCCGTAAGTCTTTCTGAAGGTATGGGTTGGGCACGTTTTTTATTCTTCGTTTAATTCTAAGGCAAAAGGTGTGGCAATTTTGGTACATAAGAATCTACCATTTTAGTTACAGAGTGAAGAGAAAAATGGTGGAAGATTATTAAAATTAAATTGTACAATCTTTAATGAGGCATGGACTTTGCTTGATGTTTATGCTCCTAATGTTGAGGATACAGCTTTTGTTGTGGATATGTCTTTATTACTTGGACAATCGAACTCTAATGTGATGTTGGGGGAGATTTGAATGTGGTGTTGGAGCCTTTATTGGATAAGTACTCAAGAGTAATTAAGAAGTCTAAGATGGCAATCCAAGTGATTAATATGATGGCAGATTTGAATTTAATTGATATTTGGCGAAGAGTTAATCCAACAGAGAAAGATTTTTCTTTTTATTCCTCGCGACATAATTCTTTTTCTAGAATTGATTATTTTTTAATATCAGCACATTTGCAGGATAGGGTTACATCTGTGGAGTATAAGGCTAGATTGGTTTCGGATCATTCATTATTATTATTAGATTATTTGAGTTCACAAGATGTTCAGAAAGCTTCAAAATGGAGATTTAATACTATGCTATTACGACGCGAATTTAATTCTGTGAAAGAACGGTTGTGGAAAAAAAGACATAGGGTAACATTCAGGTATTCTGCGGTACTGAAGATTTTTTAGGATGGAAATTAGCCAAAATTCTTTGACAATCCTAAAGAGGTTATGGACTTTGCTTAGTCTCTACCAATCATGCAGTTTCAGGAACGATGTAGTCCTTCAAGGTCTCCAAAGAGTAGAGATGTAAGGTGGTATCCAGATTTTTAAAAGAAATGGAAGCAATGGTGATCGAAGTGGTAACGTTGATTTAAAAAAATAAATCTTTTATCTTTTTTTTGAAAAGAGTTTAAATAGTTTAAATAATGATGATAGTTTAATGAAATGGGAGTTGGGAGAGGGAACTGGGTGGGCACTAGTTTCCAGAAGTCATCAGCTACCTGTGAGTTATCTCACACCCAATATTTTGGGGGAGTTACCGCTTTGGGTGGTTTAAACAGGAGGAGGTAGTTGTGACCTCCGACCTGTTTTTTTTTCTTTTTAATTTTTGGGTTAAAAAGTGAAGGTTTTTTTTTTAATTATTTTTTTAAAATAAATAATTTTTTTTTAAACTCTTTTTGTTTTGATTGTAATTGAGAGGGAATTAGGAGGTTTTTTTTCTCTCCTTTTTTTTCTTTTTTTTGGGGTTTTTTTTTCTCTTTTTTCTTTCTTTTTTAAGAGGATGATGTCACAGAAGATAAGTCAAAAATTGAGGATGTTGAATTAGATGAAGAGGAAGATGAGGGGAAAGGTGATAAGAAGAAAATTAAGTACAAATACATTGAGGGAGAAGAGTTTAATAAAATTAAGTTAATTTTGATAGAGAATTTTGAAGATGTTATAAATGAAGAATATGGAGAATTTTATGAGTTTGAACTTTTTTCCTTTTTTTTTTCTTTTTTACATATATATAAGAGGAGGGGAAGGGAATAAAAAGTTTATCTGATTGTTTTTCTAAGGGATGTTTTTGTTCTCTCGATGAATTATAAAGGAAACTTGGTATTAATGGAAATTCTGTATTTATGTATTATTAATTATGATTTTTTGTATAACAGATATGTGGTTGATATATGATTTTAATATTTGAATTTAGTTTTAAAGTGGATTTCATTTGTTAAATACATGAATTATGTTTGATTTAAATATATGTTTAAGGGTATTATTTTAGTATTGATATTTTTTTTGTTGTTAGTAATTTTTTTGTTGTTAAGTTTTATCCTTTATTTCGTAAGTGGGGTTTTTTCTATTTTATTTACAACATTGTTAATTAATTCTTCACTCTTTATTTTGGGGGGGAGGGTTGGATTAATTTTAAATTAGATGATTAATGTTGTGTTATAATTATTGGGGGGGTTAATTTGTGTAGTTTAATGATGTAGTATTCTAATTTTTTTATCTTATTTTTTATTATTTCTTTAAATGTAATTTTTATTTTATTCATGTCATAAAATTTTAAATAAAGTTTAAAAAAAACCAAGCATGTACAAGGAAAGACATTTATAAAAGTAATAACTCTAGATTTTAGTCACAGAGTGAAAATTCTGTCAAAGTTAAATAAACTTGCCATAAGTGTTCTATTTCTGAGAGAACCCTTCTTTGTAGTCAGAATTGTTAGGGTCTGTTGATCGCCACACAGACACTGCATGGTTTCAATTTAGGCTTTCCACAATTCCTATCCTAGGAAGTTCCCAGAAGGCAAAGGACCCCACAAGATCTAACATCTATGAGCAAGCCAGAACAAACATTGCCCATGAAATTGTTGAAAGTAATTTTCCACCCCCCCCACAGCCAGCTAAGAACTGCCTTCAAGCTTTGCTGGTTGTCAATATTATGAAAGAATTAATTGTTCCTAATTGAATTATTCAAAATTTATGAATAAAAAATGAAAAAAAATATTTCAAAACAATTAACTAAGTTAGATTAATTGGAAAAACTGCAACTTAACTATTCTGCATTCAAATTGGCAGACTTGTAGCCACTCTCTATCCTAGTCTATCATGTCACAGCATCAAGGGCAAGGAGTTCACACACCATATTTGAACTCTAAGGCAATGAATGTAAGAACACGATTCATATAAAAGAGAGCTGGTTTACCATTTATGAGCAAATCCTGGCTTATCTTGAGCTAAATGTTGCTGTGATAAATGTTTTCAATCTGTTACCACGCTTGTTCCAAGCACATCATGTTGGTGTGATAACTCAACTGCAGGTCTCATAGCACTACTACGGATGTCAACCAGCTGTAGCCTAATGCTGCAGCTAGCAAAACTGACATCTCAGCTCCACCAACTCAGGTTCAATCATGACCCATGGTGCTTTCTGATTAAAGCAAAGAATCATAACCAATGTTTCAGGCCTGAGCCCTTTATCAAGGCATGAGCAAATGTAGGCAGGTGCTTGAATAAAATGGTGAGGGAGAGGGGCAGGGGGAGGAGTGCAGGGCCTCAAGCAAGAAGTAGAAGGTGGATAAGGAAGTGAGAGAACAGCAAATGGGGAAGGGGGGTGGCTCTGTGAATGGAGATCTGGAAGAAAAGAGACAGGATAGGGAAGAGAGGGGGAAACTGGAGAAGTCAATGTTAATGCCATCAGGTTGTAGAGTGCCTAGACGGAATATGAGGTGTTGCTCTTCCAACTACGGGTGGCCTTGGTTTGATAGTGCGTGAAGCCACAGACAGACATGTCAATGATGTGAACAGAGTGAGGGTGCTCACCAAAGCGATCTCCCAGTCTGCGTCCAGTCTCTCCAATGTAGAGAAGGCCACAATGGGAGCACAGGTTGCAGTAGATGATTCCTGCAGATTCACTTGGAAGGACTGTTTGGGGTCCCCTAATCACCCCTTGGCACCTTCCCCTATGATTGCAGAAATTAAATTTAGACATATAGCATGGTAACAAGCCATTTCAGCCCATGAGTCTGTGCCACCCAATTTACATCTAATTAACCTACAACCCCGGTATATTTTAAACAATGGGAGGAAACTGGAGACCCCAGGGAAAACCCACGCAGACACGGGGAGAACATATAAACTCCTTACAGACATCACGGGATTCGAACCCTGGTCCCGATAGCTGGCGCTGTAAAGGTGTTGCGCTAACTGCTACGCTAACTGTGCCACGAGTGCCACACTTACACTTTCACGTCCTCCCTCATCATCATTTGGGACCCCAAACAGTCCTTCCGAATGAAACAACTGTCTCCTTTCCCTCTCTTTTCACAGACCCATCCCAAGACTCAATTCACCAGAATGTTCGTTATCATCTACAGTTCAGCATTTAACACTATCATCTCCTCAAAACTGATCAGCAAACTCCAAGACCAGGGACTCTACACCCCACTGTGTAAATGGATCCTGGATTTTTCTCATTTCCAGACCACAATCAGTAAGGATTGGTAAGTGCATCGCCTCAACAATCTCCATCAGTACCACAGGGCTGCGTACTTAGCCCCCTGCTCAAGTCACTATACACCTATGACTTTGGATCTCGGTACAACAACACCATTCTACAAATTTGCTGATGATGCAACAGTAGTGGGTTGTATAAAAAAGGGACCATGAGGAGGGAGAAGCATATAGGAGGGAGAATGAAAACTCAGCTGAATGGTGCACCAACAACCTTGCATTCAATATCACCAAAGCCAAGGAGCTGATTGTTGATTTCAGGAAGGGAAAGCCAGAGGTGTATGATCATTGGGGGAAATAAGAAGCGTAGAAGGTGAGCAAATTTAAGTTCTTGGGAGTCACTATAATGGAGGATCTTTCCTGGACCCAACACGCAATTGGTATCATAAAGAAAGAACATCCTCAGGAGTTTGCGGAGGTTTGACAGGACATCAGAAAACCTGGCAAATTTCTACTATATGTGGTGGAAAGTGTGCTGACTGGCTGCATCATGGTCTGAGCTCAAAGATGGAAAAACCCCCATTAAAAAAAAAACCCCCATTAAAAAAAACCCAAAAAACTACAAGTGTAGTAACCCTCTCAATTACATGGGAGTGACAAATACCACAAAATGGCCGACTTCAGAAGAATCGGTAGTTGAACCACCTCCCACAAACAGAACAAACAAGAAAAAGAACAATCAATTCAAGTATGGCAAGCCGCTTTCAAATCACGGTTGACTTGGTCATCATCAATACCAATATCAATCAACTACTGAGGCTCCATCTCTCACTTCCCATTCTTCCCTTTCGGAACCGAAACAAGTTGCTGAGAAAACTGGTCTTGTCCCTGCTTATTCACAGGCAAAGAATTAGCTAAGAGCCTCAGCATCATTATCAAAAAATTGAGCCTGATAATCCCCATAAAAAAACTTTCAACTCTGCAGGGTAATGAAAAGCAAATTTATAACCCCTTTTCCACAAATCAGCTTCAGCCAAATTCTTTGCGACGCTTAATGACAGAAAGAAAAAAAACACTAATTATTAACAATCAAAGGACCCTGATTACCTCTAACATTCTCTACTGCAAGTCTTAAAATCAATTTTCGATCCTGCTAATGTAAACATCGAATCAGAATGGATTGTGGCACTTGACCCAGAAGTGGTTTCCTCCTTATTGCTCGATGAGCTCTGACCAGTTCCAAGCCACTTGGAAAATAAGCTGTTCCCAAAACCTCAGGAATCCATTTTTGAAAAAATTGAACTGGATCAGTCTTCAAAATCTTCTCTCCGACTCTGATTTTCCAAAATGTCAATCTTCTTCAACAAATCACTCTTCTCAATCTCCCAACCAGTAAACGAATCCTCTATCTTTTCCTTATACATTATCTTTACAATCAAGAAATGCATCTTCAATCTTCTTAAATTTATTTTGAACCTTATCCACTGGTCTCAGGCACGTTGTCACATCCATTTAATAGAAGACATTTCACCCTTCATCTCAGACTTCTCACATTTCATCTCATTAATTGCTCGACTACTGAAAATCCTTGGCTCATCTGCATTGCCAAGTTCTCCATTGGCTTAGATAAACCAGATAAGGCCACATTAGAATGTGAAGGGTCTGATTTAAACTTAACAGGTCTGTCTCAACACTTCTTCCTCCTCCACAAGTTGTTCCTCTTCTATTCCAGCGATGTCCTCTTCCTCCATCGAAATGGGGGTCAGGACAGCCCAACTATGGGTGTGGATCACCCCCCTCCCCCCATCATCCCAGAGCCACTGAACTGAGGGAGGTCGAATCGCCCCCTCCCCCAACTGGCAGCCTGGGTCGATTCAAACATAGCACATTCTGCTCCGGAGGGGATAGATTCCAATCGCCAGCGCCATCTTGCGCAGCTGTACGCAAGGTCGGCGCTGCCGTGGTACGAACCCTACCTGTTGACAATCGCTGCGGTCGGGGCTATGCCGAAATCGACGCTGGAGGGTTCATTTGTTCTGTAGGCTGAGTTTCTTCAGCGATTCCAGACTGTTTGGTAGCTGTTTTCTTAATCATTTGAGCTTTAATCTTTCTCATAACTGTTTGTAAGGTACTTCAACAGTATAATTAAACAGTTGTAAACATTTTTTTAAAGAACTTTTAAATGGGCTTTGAATAGTTCTGCCAGGGGGAGGTGTTTTCCCACATCTTCTCCCTCCACCATCACGCCACGCCCCCCCCATATAATGTTTTCCAATAGAGAATATTTACAGTATTTCCTTGAAACAATTTAGCCATTCCTATTAAGTGGAGCTATTTCCTTTTATAGGTCAAATAAGACAGTGCAGATTATGATAAGAACAAGGACAAAATTCCTCCACTTCACCAGCTTTGCAGGTACAATTAAGCAGGTGTATTATTCAACTGTTCACATTTCCCACACTGATGATATTTAAATGTTTCATTTCATCAACTCGACTTTTATGAATCTGGAAAGCAGGAGTCACCCAACGTCCACAGGAACACTGATCACCATACCAATTGAAAGATCCCAACTTGGAATTACATTTTGGGCAAAGCAGCTAAAATAAAAAGAAACAAATGTTAAAAACCATGAAAATAATTGGAATATATTTCAACTTCCATTTAACTGGCAGATACAACACCACACAGCTTGGATTCAGTCAGAAGGAAACATTTATTTCTTAATCTTTGGGTAGATCAATCAGACTCATTTAAGTATTCTAACTTTTCTATTTATTTACTTTTAATTTAGACATACAGCGCGGTAACAGGCCTTCTGGCCTAGGAGCCTGTGCTGTCTAATGACACCCAATTGACCTACAATCCCCAATAGTTTCAAACAGTGGGAGGAAATCGGTGTACCCAGAGGAAACCCATGCAGACATGGGAGAACGAACTAACTTCTTACAGACAGCATCGGATTCAAACCCGGGTTTCTGGCGCTGTGCTGAATTTTTCTTATTGCAGTTTGATTTTGTTTCTTTATTTTCACCTCTCTTTTTTTTTAAATCTTTTCTTGAGTAGAGTTTTGTTTTTGCACTCTGTTAAGTTGAAATTCTGCCTGGCCCCATAAGGGTCAAGGATTAGTTGGACTTTTTTTTTAAAAAAAGGTTTTTTTCCTTTTTCTTTCTCTTTTCTTATTATATATTAATCAACATAATGTAAACTCTGTATTATTGTGATTCATGATTTATTAACTGTTGTATGTGTTGATTTTTAATAAAACATTCAAAAAAAATCTCACAGCTGTGATGTCATGAATGCACTCAGACAATAAATCTGAACTTTGAACTTAGAAAGAATGGAATTTCTTTGTAAGACCATTTTTTAATAACCATCAGAGCAGCATTCCTGTATAATATTGTTTTCTTACAAAGTACAGCAAATGAAAATTCTAAGGGGTGCACTCATTTTCATAATTATTTTAAACAATTTATGATTTAGGCTTTTTTCCTATTTTTGTTTTCTATGTGCTCTAATGATCCCTTTTGAACATAAGCTGCTTTCTTCTCCACTGCTGTAGACACTTCACTTAATTTGGCCACAGAATTACTCTGGTTATCTCAGTGCCAGTAAAGACAACATCTGCTGGTGCCAAGTTTGCTCATCCTCAAAAGTACAAACACAGCAACTCAGCTGTGGTGAGTGGATAAATTGGCACAGCTCTGAAATAAGTGGAAGACAAAGCGATAACATTTAGAATGGAGCAACCACAGCATGACTTCATACACCATCTTTAAAGCAGATCGTTTAAGAGAAACTTTTACTTTTCTTCATTATTTTATTTTATTCTTTATTTTACCTGTCCATCCAAAACACCAAGTAGTGAAGACTTCATCCATTGCACTGGTTCAATGAAATATGATGTACATTTAGTCTGATCTCCTCTTAGGCTCTGAGTCAACCTCTTATGAGCGAAAGCTATTGGTCCAGTTCCAGGTACATGAGACAAATTACTTGAGCCTCGAAAAAGACAACGTCTAAAATTATATTTTAAAAGGAGAAATATTTTATTAAAAACATCTATACATTGGATATTGAAAATGGTTACAATAAATTAAACTTCAGTTACACAAATGAAAAGTTTAAAGATGATCAATTCTAGCACATCGCCATTATAATCACAATATTTGTACGGATAAGATCAAATGAAAAGGAATGCAAGAGACTCAAAACAAAGAACGGCTTAACTCAGTTGATCAAAATGGCCATTTTGTACAAACATATCGGGAAAGCACAAGTGAAATCTCAAAGCCGAAGGGAGCAAAGAGGGATAGGAGAGTTTCAGAGAGGGTGTCAGGTAGCAAATTGGAGAGAGCAGGGTGGTACAGTTTCAAGGTATTGTATATGAATGCACGGAGTATAAGGAATTAAATGGATGAGCTTGAGGCGCAAATGGACATTGGAGGTTATGATGTTATTGGAGTAACGGAGACATGGCTGCAGGAGGGCCAGGATTGGGAAATTAATGTTCCAGGATATGTCCTATCAAAAAGACAGAAAGTTAGGTAGAGGAGGTGGAGTGGCTCTGTTGGTGAAGAATGAAATTCAGGCGATGGAAAGGGAAGACATTGAATCAGGTGGAGTAGAATCTGGATAGAGTTGAGAAATTACAAAGGCAAAAGAAGCATATGGGGGTTAGATACAGAGCTCCAAACAGTGGCTCAGATGTGGGAATCAGTATAAATAAAGAATTTAAAATGGCATGTCAGAATGGTAGTGATACAGAAGTTATGGGTAACTTCAACTTGGGAAAATCAAGTAGGTGTGGGAAAGGTAGAGAATGAGTTTATTGAATGTCTCGGAGATACATTCTTGGAGCAGCTTGTGACGGAACCTACCAGGGGAAGTCAATTCTGGACTTAATACTGTGCAACGACGTGGAGTTAATAAGGGACCTTGAGGTAGGGGTGCCATTAGGTAATAGTGAGCATAATATGATTACGTTTAATCTGCAAATGGAAAGGGAGAAGAGAAGGAAGTCAGAAACATTAGTGCTACAGCTAAATAAGGGTGACTATACAGCTATGAGGGAGGAGCTAGCCAAAATAAAATAGGACATTCTAGCTGGGAGGACAACTGGGCAAAAATGGCAGGTATTTCTAGACAGTTTTCACAGGATTCAGAATCTATTCATTCCAAAGAGGAGTTAAAGCTCTATGAAGAGAAAAAGGCAGGCGAGGCTGACAAAGGAGATCAAGGTCTAAAAGAAATAAGCACAAGATGGCAAAGCAGTGTGGGAGGTTAGAGGATTGGGAGGCCTTTAAAAACCAACAGAGAGAAACTAAGAAAGTCATTCAGGAGGGGAAAATGAAGTACGAGGGCAAATTGGCAAGTAATATAAAATGGGATAGCAAAAGATTCTTCAGATATGTTATAAGGAAGAAATTGGTTAGGGCCAAAATTGGGCCCTTGAAAACAGAGAAAGGTGAAATTATCAATGGGGACATGGAGATGGCTGAGGAATTTAACAATTACTTTGCATCTGTTTTCACCGAGGATATAGGTCATGATCAGAATAGGGGTAGGGGTCGAGCAGTATCTAGGGACTTGGTGAAATTACCGAAAGAAACAGAGAATTTGATGGATATTCAGATCCTGAAGTAGGTGGTTGTGAGCAAATTGTTCGAACTGAGGCCTGATACGTCCCCTGGGCCTGATGGGCTGGATCCCAGGGAGCTTAGAGAGTTTGCTCTGGAAATTGTGGAAGCACTAGTTGACATTTTCCAAAGTTCTTTAGATTCCAGGGAAGTGCTTGCAGACTGGAGAGTGGCTGATGTAATACCACTTTTTAAGAAGGGAGGGAGAAAGAATACAAGAAATTATAGATCGGTCAGCCTGACGTCGGTGGGGAAGATATTGGAATCCATCATTAAAGGAGAAATAGCAGAACACTTAGGAAGGAATAAAAGTATCGGTGCTGGTCAGCATGGGTTCCTTAAAGGAAAATCTTGCTTGACTAATCCCCTGGAATTTTTCAAGGGCATAACAAGGAAGGTGGACTCGGGAGAGCCAGTGGATGTGGTGTACTTGGACTTTCAGAAAGCCTTCGATAAAGTCCCACATAAGAGGCTAGTTTGGAAACTCGGGGGTAGAGTGCTGTCATGGTTAATTGGTTGAGAAATAGGAAACGAAGGGTTGGGATAAACAGGTCATTTTCTGGTTGGCAGGATGTGACGAGTGGGGTCCCGCAGGGGTCGGTGTTGGGCCCTCAGTTGTTTATCATTTATGTAAATGATTTGGATGAGGGGATAAATAACTACATATGCAAATTCGCAGATGACACTAAACTGGGTGGTAGTGTAAAGAGTGAGGAGGATGTCAGGAAATTACAGGGGGACTTGGACAGGTTAGGGGAGTGGGCAGAGAAATGGCAGATGAAGTTTAATGTGAGTAAATGCGAGGTTGTCCATTTTGGAAGCAGAAACAAGAGAGCAGAATATTATTTAAATGGAGTTAAGCTAGGGACTGGGGTAATGCAAAGGGATCTAGGCGTACTGGACACCAGTCATTGAAAGCTAGCACACAGGTTCAGCAAGCGGTGAAGAAGGCGAATGATATGTTGGCTTTCATAAAGAGGGGATTGGAGTATAGGAGTAGAGAAGCCCTCCTGCAGTTGTACAGAGCCCTGGTGAGACCTCACCTGGAGTATTGCATCCAGTTCTGGTCCCCATATTTAAGTATGGACATACTCGCTATAGAGGGAGTGCAGCGTAGGTTTACAAGGTTAGTTCCCGGGATGGCAGGAATGTCATACGCGGATAGGATAGAAAGACTTGGATGAGGGGAGACATGATTGAGGTATTTAGGATCATCAAAGGGCTTGATAGGGTGAAATCAGAGCGCATGTTGCCGATGATGGGTGAGACTAGGACTAGAGGGCATTTAACAGAGAAATTAGAAGAATTTTTTTTACCCAGAGTTGTACATTGCCACAGAGAGTAGTGGGGGTGGATTCATTGGATAGATTTAAGAGAGAGTTGGATAAGGCTCTTGTGGGCAGGGGAGTTGAGGGTTATGGGGATAAGGCTGGGATTGGTTATTGAAAGGGAAAGATCAGCCATGATCCGATAAATGGCTCGAAGGGCCAATTGGTCTACTCCAGCACCTATAGTCTATTGTAAGCTAGCAAACCTATACCAACTGAACTTTAATGCAGCAAATACACATTAGAAGTCCAAGTCATAGAAGTCCATAAAAATGTCACTTACAAAAAAAAGCCAACTGCCCAGAACATTCAATTAACAAGCAGACCTGCTCAGCAAAGGACTAATTACATCACTGCTGCAGTTCTGAGCAGTGTACCTTAGTAAGGTAATAATGGATTTGGAGATACTGCAGTGAAGTCTTACCAGAATTAAAATTCTGTCACAAACAATGGATATATTTGCTGAAATTTAGCAGGCTGAAGTATGATTTATTTGAAATGTTCAAACCATTAAGACGTTTGGGTGGCACGATTGGCATAGCAGTTAGCACAAAGCCTTTACAGTGATTGGGATGGATGTTCAAATCCCATGCTGTCTGCAATAAGTTTGTATGTTCTCCTTGCATGGATTTTCCCCAGGGGCTTTGTTTTCCTACTATTGGGGGTGCAGGATAATTGGGTGTAAATTGGGCAGCACAGACTCGTGGGCCGAAATGGCCTGTTACCATGCTGCATGTCTACATTTTTTTTAAATTTAAGAAGGGATAACGTAATGAGGCAGGGATCATGGTTAAGGATTAGTGGTCACATTCTCAAAATTAGATTGCTGCATTTCCGGGGAAAATGTCAGAAAACATTTCTACTTTAAAACTCATTCCACAAAATAAATACAGTAGTCCTCCCTTACCGCATGGGATATATTCCAAGAACCCCAACGGATGCCTGAAATCACGGTAGAACCGAACCCTATACAGGGTATGCGCCGCTTAACATCCACAATACTTTCAACGAAATTGGGCATTATGCGATGTGGATGTTGTGTGAACACCATATCATATACTTAGCAAGAATATATGGGATACTGTAGTGTACCTGTAAACTCTTTATTTGTAAGGTGGGACCAGCGCGGGGAGCGACGCGGGGCAGTGGCGGGAGCGACGCGGGGCAGTGGCGGGAGCGACGCGGGGCAGTGGCGGGAGCGACGCGGGGCAGTGGCGGGAGCGACGCGGGGCAGTGGCGGGAGCGACGCGGGGCAGTGGCGGGAGCGACGCGGGGCAGTGGCGGGAGCGACGCGGGGCAGTGGCGGGAGCGACGCGGGGCAGTGGCGGGAGCGACGCGGGGCAGTGGCGGGAGCGACGCGGGGCAGTGGCGGGAGCGACGCGGGGCAGTGGCGGGAGCGACGCGGGGCAGTGGCGGGAGCGACGCGGGGCAGTGGCGGGAGCGACGCGGGGCAGTGGCGGGAGCGACGCGGGGCAGTGGCGGGAGCGACGCGGGGCAGTGGCGGGAGCGACGCGGGGCAGTGGCGGGAGCGACGCGGGGCAGTGGCGGGAGCGACGCGGGGCAGTGGCGGGAGCGACGCGGGGCAGTGGCGGGAGCGACGCGGGGCAGTGGCGGGAGCGACGCGGGGCAGTGGCGGGAGCGACGCGGGGCAGTGGCGGGAGCGACGCGGGGCAGTGGCGGGAGCGACGCGGGGCAGTGGCGGGAGCGACGCGGGGCAGTGGCGGGAGCGACGCGGGGCAGTGGCGGGAGCGACGCGGGGCAGTGGCGGGAGCGACGCGGGGCAGTGGGGAAAGCGTGGGGACCGACGCGGGGCAGTGGCGAGAGCGACACGGGGCAGTGGCGAGAGCGACACGGGGCAGTGGCGAGAGCGACACGGGGCAGTGGCGAGAGCGACACGGGGCAGTGGCGAGAGCGACACGGGGCAGTGGCGAGAGCGACACGGGGCAGTGGGGAAAGCGTGGGGACCGACACGGGGCAGTGGCGAGAGCGACACGGGGCAGTGGCGAGAGCGACACGGGGCAGTGGCGAGAGCGACACGGGGCAGTGGCGAGAGCGTGGGGACCGACACGGGGCAGTGGGGAGAGCGTGGGGACCGACACGGGGCAGTGGGGAGAGCGTGGGGACCGACACGGGGCAGTGGGGAGAGCGTGGGGACCGACACGGGGCAGTGGGGAGAGCGTGGGGACCGACACGGGGCAGTGGCGAGAGCGACACGGGGCAGTGGGGAGAGCGTGGGGACCGACACGGGGCAGTGGCGAGAGCGACACGGGGCAGTGGGGAAAGCGTGGGGACCGACACGGGGCAGTGGGGAGAGCGTGGGGACCGACACGGGGCAGTGGGGAGAGCGTGGGGACCGACACGGGGCAGTGGGGAGAGCGCGGGGACTGACCCGGGGCAGTGGGGAGAGCGACACGGGGCAGTGGGGAGAGCGACACGGGGCAGTGGGGAAAGCGTGGGGACCGACACGGGGCAGTGGGGAGAGCGACACGGGGCAGTGGGGAAAGCGTGGGGACCGACACGGGGCAGTGGGGAAAGCGTGGGGACCGACACGGGGCAGTGGGGAAAGCGTGGGGACCGACACGGGGCAGTGGGGAGAGCGCGGGGACTGACCCGGGGCAGTGGGGAGAGCGCGGGGACCGACACAGGGCAGTGGGATTAGTTGGGACTGATACAGGAAAGTTGGATCAGTTTCAGACTGCAGTTGACTTTGGGTAACAAACTGTGGATAACAACACTGCGAAGAAGCAGAGACCCATGTGCTAACATTAGGCTGATTCACAATTTATAACTGAGATTTCTGCTATCCATTTTAAAAGGGTACAATGGGCATAAATCTGCCATGTGCCCAATGATGGTCAAAGTGTTTATGGCCTAAAATCACAATGCCTTATAACCATCATCCAGGAAAAGTTTCACTCACCTACACTTTCTGCATCTATAGATTGCTTCACTTGTTTTCCCAAGACTCATAGGATCCACTGCAAACAATTCTTTTGGTAAATTCTGTAGTTCTATGGAATTTATAAAAAAAAGTGCTTACAAAGAATTAAAATAATTTTCTTGTACATAGAAATCATGAATAATATTAATCTGCAGTAAAATGTTTCATACATCATAAAATGCAATTTGAATTTATAGTCGAAGTCATTAGTTACTTGATGGTTCCTTGAACTTGCCAGAATTCAGTAAGCAACACATTACCTGGGAACTTTTCAGAGACTTTCTGAAGTCGATATTGTTTATAATCAGCACTTGTTAAATCCACTGTGCAGCCCATAATTTCATACAGCTTTAGCTGCTTCACAAACTCATCGTTTATCCTAAAAACAGAAGAGAAAAACAGTTGATATTTTTTTTTCTTGAAAACAATTAAAATAGTAACACAGAAGTCCAAGCATTTTCGTCAACCTTACCTGACATCCGGTTTAACGGTTTTAAGTTTGCTGTACGCCTCTTCAAAACTTAGGTTATCAGTTTTCATTATGAAAGCAGTTACTATGGCAGCACTTCTGCTAACTCCTGCATGACTGTGAAATGAAATAAATTACAAATCAATTGAAACTCATGACATTGTTCGCCGCTTGAGAAGACAAAATATTCAAAACTTTAATTCTACATCTTCTTGAATGGTAAATCTATTTACTTATTTATCCTGGTAATACTAAATAAAACCATAATTCTCTTTTCCTGGCAGATCGTGACAAGAATATGATCAAGTTTGGGAATAAAATGTAATCCCTTTAATAAGAGAACCGTTAAATAATACAAATGCCCAAAAACGTGCATTAGAGATCGCTAACAAATTTAGGATAAAAATATAACAGTCAGTATGGTCAGGATGCAAGACTGGCTAACAGATGAGCAGAAACAGTTAAAAATATTGCCCGTCAACAAAATCTCCAATGTACTACATCTCAGACTTTGACATTTTGGTTTAATCTCTGCAAATCCCCAATCCAATGGTTCAGAAATTCTAATGGATCAGGATTGGTTTCACCCATTTGTCCCCAATGTGAGCTGGGTATTCAGACGGCGAGTAGCATGTGTGGCAGAAGCAGGCTGATGAGGAGCTGCAACTGAAGTCAGATTAAATAACATAAAGGGTCTGCACATGGGTAAATCTGTGGTCAGAGTTGATAGATACACATTGAAAATTACAAAATGAAACTCACTAGGTTGTATTTCCTACTCTTTATACACACTAGATACACTGTAACATGTATTGATTATGTTTCCACTGGTCCAGATCATAGAACATTACAGCACAGTACAGGTCCTTTGGCCCATGATGTAGTGCCAACCAATATAGACATCAACATAACATAACAATTACAGCACAGAAACAGGCCATTAGGCCCTTCTAGTCTGCACCGAACCAAACACTCCTCTCTAGTCCCACCTACCTGCACAATGGCCATAACCCTCCACCTTCTTCTCATCCATATACCTGTCCAGCTTTTTCTTAAATAATAAAATTGACTCTGCCGCCACTATTTCTCCCGGAAGCTCATTTCACACCGCTACCACTCTCTGAGTAAAGAAGTTCCCCCTCATGTTACCTCTAAACCTCTGCCCCTTAACTCTTAACTCATGTCCTCTTGTTTCAATCTCTCCTACTCTTAACGGAAATAGTCTATCCATATCCACTCTGTCTATCCCTTTCATAATCTTAAATACCTCTATCAAATCCCCTCTCAACCTTCTACGCTCCAAAGAATAAAGACCTAATCTGCCCAATCTCTCCCTGTACTCTAGATGCTTAAACCCAGGTAACATTCTAATAAATCTTTTCTGCACTCTCTCCACTCTGTTTATATCCTTCCTATAATTAGGCGACCAGAACTGCACACAGAACTCCAAATTAGGCCGCACCAACGCCTTATACAATCTCAACATCACTTCCCAACTCCTATATTCCATGCAATGATTGATAAAGGCCAGCATACTAAAAGCCTTCTTCACCACCCTATTCACATGAGTTTCTACCTTCAGGGAACGATGTACCGTTACTCCTAAATCTTTCTGCTCTTCTGTATTCATCAATGGTCTCCCATTTACCACGTATGTTCTGTTCTGATTCTTCTTACCAAAATGAAGCACCTCACACTTATCAGCATTAAATTCCATCTGCCATTTTTCAGCCCACTTTTCTAAGCAGCCCAAATCCCTCTGCAATCCTTGAAAACCTTCTTCATTATCCACTACTCCACCTATCTTAGTATCGTCTGCATATTTACTAATCCAATTCACCACCCCATCATCCAGATCATTAATGTATATAACAAACAACAATGGGCCCAATACAGATCCCTGAGGCACACCACTGGTCATTGTCCTCCAACCTGACAGACACTCTCTGGCCTCTCCCATTCAGCCAATGTTCAATCCATTTGACTATCTCAAAATTTATACCTAAAGACTGCACCTTCCTAACTAACCTTCCATGTGGTACCTTATCGAAGGCCTTACTGAAGTCCATATAGACAACATCTACCGCGCTACCCTCATCCACATTCCTAGTCACCTCTTCAAAAAATTCAATCAGATTGGCCAAACAGGACCTTCCGCCCACAAATCCGTGTTGAGTGCTCCTGATCAGACCCTGTCTATCCAGATATTTATAAGTACTATCTCTAAGAACTTTCTCCATTAATTTACCTACCACAGACGTCAAACTTACAGGCCGATAATTGCCAGGCTTCCTCCTTGAACCCTTTTTAAATAACGGAACCACATGCGCAATACGCCAATCCTCCGGCACTATCCTCATCTATAATGACATTTAGAAAATTACCGTCAGAGCCTCTGCTATTTCCTCCTTTACTTCTCTCAATGTCCTGGGGAAGATCCCGTCTGGTCCACCTTTATATTCCTCAAAAGCCCTAACACTACATCTTTCATAATCACTATATTCTCCATATTTACCCAATTTGCTTTTTTCATCTCACATATCCTAATATCCTTCTCCTTGGTGAATACCGAAGAAAAGAAACTGTTCAATATCTCCCCCATTTCTCTAGGCTCCACACACAGTTTTCCGCTCTGATTCTCTAAGGGACCAATTTTGTCTCTCGCTTTCCTTTTACCATTAACATATTTGTAGAACCCTTTTGGATTAATTTTCACCCTGCTTGCTATAGTCTCCTCGTACCTTCTTTTAGCTTTCCTAATTCCTCTCTTAAGATTCCTCTTACATTCAATGTATTTTTCAAACATCTCCTTAATTCCATGCTTCTTATACCTAATGTACGCCTCCTTTTTTCTTCGAACCAAGTTTCCAATATTCCTTGAAAACCACGGCTCTCTCACACCTTTTGCCCATCCTTTTAACCTAACAGTAACATAAAGCTTTCAAAATCTGATCTTTAAAAGACTTCCATCTCTCTACTACATCCTGCCTATAAAACAAATTGTCCCAATGCACACCCTGTAAGTCCTTTTGCATCTCCTCAAATCTAGCTTTTCCCCAATCAAAAACCTCAACCCTTGGCCCTGACTTATCTCTTTCAATAATGACATTGAAGCTGATGGCATTATGATCACTGGACCCGAAGTGCTCGCCAACACTAACCTCCGTCACTTGACCCATCCCATTTGCCAACAGTAGATCTAACACTGCTCCTTCTCTGGTCGGCACCTCTACATATTGTTGTAAAAAACTATCTTGCACACATTTCACAAACTCTAACCCATCCAGCCCTTTCACAGAATGTTTCCCAATCTATATGTGGAAAATTAAAATCTCCCATAATTACAACCCTGTGCTTATCACAAATATCCACTATCTCCCTACAGATTTGCTCCTCTAGGTCTCGGTCCCCTCCGGGTGGTCTATAATACACCCCTACAAGTGTAACCTCTCCTTTCCCACTCCTCGGTTCCACCCAAATAGCCTCCGTGGACGAGCCCTCTAATCTATCCTTCCTAGGCACCGCTGTAATATTCTCCCTGACAAGCAATGCAACACCACCTCCTCTTGCCCCTCCGACTCTATCACACCTAAAGCAACGAAACCCAGGGATATTCAGCTGCCAATCACATCCCTCCTCCAACCATGACTCACTAATCGCTACATCATACTTCCAAGTATCAATCCACACCTTCAGCTCATCCACCTTTTTTACAATACTCCTGGCGTTAAAATATATGAATTTCAGAGATTTCCCAATTCTTAATCCCTGTTTTCCCTCATCTTTAATAACAACATTATTTCCTTTTCCTGCCAATTGCCCTTCATCTTCTTCCAGAGCATTTCCTTTCTCTATCACCTGCCCATCCATATGCAAATACTTACTACAAACTTTCTTTGTTTGCTTTCTAACCTTCTCCTTACTGCTCTGTACTATTTTGCTCCCTCCCCCCAACTATTCTAGTTTAAAGGATCCTGAGTAGCCCTAGCAAATACCCCTGCCAGGATTCTGGTCCCCCTGGGATTTAAGTGTAACCTGTCCTTACTGTACAGGTCACATCTTCCCCAAAAAAGGTCCCAGTGATCCAGAAACTTGAAAACCTGCCCCTTACTCCAATCTAAACTTTCCTTAACGCAGACCCATAACCCTCAATTTTTCTTGCATCAATGTGGCCAAATGTCTTTTCAATGTCCCTATTGTACTAGCCTCTACCACTAGCCCTGGCAATGCATTCCAGGCACCCATTACTCTGTGTAAAATCCTTACTCATGACATCACTCCTAAGCTTTTCTCCCCTCACCTGACACAGATGTCCTCTGGTTTATGCCTCTCATAATCTTATAGACCTCAGTTAAGTAATCTCTCATTCTTTGCCAATCCAAAGAAAAGCCCTAGCTGTGTCAACCTTGCATCATAAGGCATGTTCCCCAATCCACCCACACTGTGTGCCAGGGGCAATGAATCTGAACAGTAGTTTTTATTTACTCGTATAGCTTTGCAAAAGGATAAAAGGCACGTACAGACTCACTGGATTAAACACTCGTGGATAGAAAGTTATACAATCAAGTTACAACATATGATAACAGTCATCCCTTGATATCTCTAGCAAGGACGGCTCTTATCGAAACTAGTCTGTTTACCTCTCCCATCCATATACCTGTCCAAATTCTTCTTAAATGTTAAAAATGAGCCTACATTCATCTCAGCCGGCAGCTCATTCCACACTCCCACCATTTTCTGTGTGAATAATTTCCCCCTCTACACATTTCCCCTTTCATTCTTAACCCATGTCCCCTGGCTTTCATCTCACCTCCCCTCAGAGGAAAAAAAAATCTACATTTATTCAATCTCTCCCCCTTATAATTTTAAATACGTCTGTCCTAACCTGTTTAACCTCTCTCCCTGTAACTCAGTTCCTGAAGTCCAGGCAACATCTTAGTACTATCTTCCTGATATCCTTCCTGTAGTTAGGTGACCCAAAACTGTACACAATGATCCAAATTTGGCCTCACCAATACATTATACAACTGTACCACCATAACATAGCAGCTCTTATACTCAATTCTTTGATTTATGAAGGCCAATGTCAAAATCTCTATTTGCAACTCTATGTAACTGTGTTCCCAGCTCTTCAGTGCCCTACCATTCACCATGTATATCCTTTCTTGCTTTGTTCTTCCAAAAGGCAACACCTCACACTAGTCTGCATTAAACTCCATCTGTCATTTTTCAGCCCATTTTTCCAGCTGGTCTAGATTCCTCTGCAAGCTTTGAAAAGCTTCTTTGCTGTTCACAACACCTCCAATCTTAGTGTCAATCTTAGAAAAACCTCCTGTCCAGCCCCACCAAATACCCAAAATGCCAGATAATCAGTTTTTTGTGTGGTCAGATGAACAGATTAGTTACAGAACAAAATTGTATTTAGCAATCAGGATGATTCTTGGTTCTGATTTGAATGCAGTTCTTGAGGATTTTTTTTTAAGTATCTTCAGACAATATCGACTTAGTTTTATCTAAAAAAGCTCTCCATCAGTGAAATGCAAGATCTTGTTGAATAAAAAGGTTTTCGATCATATCTTTGAATTTGTTCCTAATGAAGTGGAAACTGGATCAACTGGACCTATTGAGAATCATCTCACCCTTAAATTTACCTGGACTATTTCTACTTCTCTCTCCTCCCCTGGCCTATCTGCCTCCATCTCAGGAAACAAACTGAAGACAGACATCTATTGCAAACTCACTGACTCACACAGCTACCTCAATTATTCTCAATTCCAAATCATGCAGAAAAACCATGTACAACATCTGGAAGGCCAATGCAAATAAACAATTCCAGACCAAGCTACAGTCTCATACAGTTCCCTTCAGCTGTGGTATAACTTGCACACCACTTCATCCTATGAGATGAATCAACACAGTATCATCATTTGTGTTACAAATCTTCTGGTCAAGCTCAATGCTTTCTATGCTTGCTTTGGAAGAGAAAACAATGAAGAACCCTTGCAAGTACCACAGTACCCACCTCTGTGCCTCTCGGAGGATGAAGTAAACCTGGGGGGGGGGGGGAGAAGGGGGGTGAACCAATAAAAAGGAACTGGCCCAGACATTGTGCCTGCCAGTATCCTTAAAATCTGTACAAACCAACTGGCAGGGATTTTTCTGAACATATTCAACCTTTCGATACAATGGTTAGAGGTCCCCACCGGCTTCAAAAGGACATCCATTATTCTGGTGCCCAAGAGCAAGGCAATATTCCTCAACGACTATGGTCCAGTAGCAACAACATCTACTGTGATGAAGTGCTTTGAAAGACTGGTGATAGAACACATCAACTCCTATCTCAGGTTGGACCTGGACCCATTTCAATTCATTCATCATCACAACATGTCAACAACAGCCACTATCTCGCTGGCTCTCTATGCGGTGTTCACCCAGGGGCACCTCAAGGCTGCATATTCCATCCCTACTCTACTCATTGTACACCCATGAACATATAGCCAAGTTGAGCTCAAAAATCAATCTACAAATTCACTGATACCACCACCATTATTGGCCAGATAACTGAAAATTATGAGTTATGACACTGGATGCTGATCAAGACCCGTTTTGGGTGGTACCAGAATAGACTTGGTGTTGATGACACCAACACTAAGGAGCTGATTGTTGATTTTAGGAAGGAGAGGTTGAAGGTCCACACTCCTGTCTGTACTGATGGGAAAAATGTGGAGAGAGTTAGAACCTTCAAGTTCCTTGAGCTTTCAAAAACCAATCAATGACATGTCCGTCTGTCCCTGGCCTCACTAATTGTCAGGGTGAGGTTAAATAAAAAAAATTAGGAACAATATATCATATTCCTCCTGAAGCATTCCGGTCAGGAAAAAGGGCAGCAAGGGAGAGAAAAATCAACCGTGGTTAACAAAGGAAATAAAGGAGAGTATAAAATTGAAGGCGCAGGTGTACAAAGCTGCAAAGAGCAGTGAGAAACTGGAAGATTGGGAAAACTTTAAGAGACAACAAGGGGTTACAAAGCGGGTAATAAGAAATGGGAAAAAGGATTATGAAAGTAAATTGGCACAAAATATAAAAACAGAAAGCAAAAAATTTTATAAATATATAAAACAGAAGAGGGTGGCCAGAGTTAACATAGGACACTTGGAGGGTGAGAAAGGAAAACTGATAGCAAAAAATGAGGAAATGGCCGAGGCATTGAACAAATATTTTGTGTCAGTCTTCACGGTGGAAGACACGTCCAGCATGCCAAAGTGCAGAGTTAAGGATGCGAATGTTGGGGAGTGCCTTGATAAAATAGTTGTTACAAAGGAAGTAGTGATGGAGAAACTAATGGGACTAAAGCCAGACAAATCACCTGGTCCTGATGATATGCATCCAAGGGTTCTGAAGGAAATGGCAGAAGTTATAGTTGATGCATTGGTGGTCATATACCAAAATTCCTTGGATTCTGGGCAGGTCCCGGCAGACTGGAAGACAGCAAATGTCATGCCACTTTTTAAGAAGGGATGTAGGCAGAAGACTGGAAATTATCGGCCAATTAGCTTTACGTCTGTAGTTGGAAAAATGCTTGAAGCCATCATTAAAGATGAAATAGTGAAACTTTTGGAACGTAAGGGTTCAATCAGGCAGCCGCAGCATGGTTTTAGAAAGGGAAGATCTTGTTTGACAAACTTGTTAGGATTCTTTGAGGATATAATGGGTGCGGTGGATAGAGGGGAACAGGTTGATGTTGTATATTTGGATTTCCAGAAAGCGCTTGATAAGGTGCCGCACAAGAGACTTATAGTAAGTTACAGGAAAGTGGAGTCTGGGGAAGTATATTGGCCTGGATTGAAAATTGGTTGTCTGACAGGAGATGGAGAGTCGGGATAAATGGGAGTTTTTCAGGTTGGCAGAGAGTGGTAAGTGGGGTGCCGCAGGGGTCAGTGTTAGGCCCACAACTGTTCATCATTTACATTGATGACTTGGAGGAGGGGACAAAATGTGCTGTAGCCAAGTTTGCAGATGACACCAAATTGAGTGAAAGAGCAAATTGTAATGAGGATGTGGAGAGTCTGCAGAGGGATATAGTTAAGCTGGATGAGTGGGCAAAGGTCTGGCAGATGGAGTACAATGTTAGTAAGTGTGAGGTTATCCACTTTGACAAGAAAAATAAAAGAGCTGATTATTTAAAGGGTGAAAAACTACAGCATGCTGTTGTGCAGAGGGACTTGGGAGTGCTTGCGCATGAATCGCAAAAAGTTAGGTTGCAGGTGCAGCAGGTTATTAAGAAGGCAAATAGAATGTTGGCCTTCATCGCTAGAGGAATTGAATTCAGGAGTAGGGAGGTAATGTTGCAACTGTATAAGGTACAGGTGAGACCGCACCTGGAGTACTGTGTCCAGTTCTGGTCTCCATATTTGAGGAAGGATATACTGGCTTTGGAGACGGTCCAGAGGAGGTTTACTTGGTTGATCCCTGGGATGAAGGGGTTGACTTATGATGAAAGATTAAATCATCTAGGATTGTATTTGCTCGAGTTCAGAAGAATGAGAGGAGATCTTATAGAAACATATAGGATTATGAAGGGTATGGATAGGATAGATGTAGGAAGGTATTTTGAGCTGGCCGTAGAAACTAAAACGAGAGGAAACAGTCTCAAGATTTGGGGGAGTAGATTTAGGACAGAGATGAGGAAAAATATTTTTTCCCAGAGAATAGTGAATGTTTGGAATTATCTGACCAGGGAAGTGGTTGAGGCTGCCTCATTAAACATATTTAAAATTCGGTTAGATAAATTTTTACATGATAGAGGAATTAGGGGATATGGGGAGAAGGCAGGTAGGTGGAGTTAGGTCATAAATTAGATCAGCCATGATCGTATTGAATGGCGGAGCAGGCTCGATGGGCCATTTTTGGCCTCCTCCTGTTCCTACTTCCTATGTTCCTATATCCAACAAATATGATTTTTTTAAATTTTAGGTAAGTAATCCCCACCATCTGGTTCTACTGTTACCATCTCTTCTTTGCCCAGCCCTGTACTTCGTTTTTCTTCCTCTCACTAACTTTTCTTATTCCTCCCTTCCTTGCCCACTCTTCCTCTGACACTGTACCCCATCCCTCTCTCAGCTTCTTTCCCCGTTTACCCATGTAATGTTATGTGTAGGCTGCCGCACACACACCAAGCCAGAGAGGTTGTGGCCTAAGGAGTCACCTACCAATGCACCAACACGGCAGCTCCCGCTGCCCCATGCGCCTCCTGCACAAAGTCCACGCATTCATCCATTAAGCTCAGCAGGTCGGTGCAAGGCTCGTCCAGCGCCTGCACAAACTTCGAGCAAACGTTCCCCAGAGGCGGGGGCTCCTGCGAGTCCACGGTGAGTACATGGGAGATACCGCATTCCGAAAGGCTCGGAAGCAAGACCAAGTCACGGGCTGCACCCAGGAATAAGCCGCTTCTCACCAGAATCATAGCCCCACCACGCCAGCGCTGTGATGTCACCGCGTACGATGACGGAATCGACTGACGTGACCCGATCGACTCCCTCCCGGATCCGAATCAACTCCGACGTCGCTGCTTCCTGCATTAACTATTCTATTCTCGGGTTCAGTCGGCTGACTTGGCCGCCCAAATTTCAGCCTCCTGCTGAATAGAGAACAAACTGCCTTTAGGACTGGACGCGTGTACAAAAGGATGGCCAGCTGGTATTTGGTGTGAAGGTCAGTGAGGCGCTGCAGTTCAAGGGCTATTCATTTTGGCCCAGCTATATTTACTTCTATTGCGCTGTGTTGCATTGGAGGTGGCATATGTTATACTTCTATTTCTTTTTGATCAAGACAAATACAGGTTGTTAATTTAACTCAATTGTATGGTCATAGGTGGCCATTTCCAAGAAGTAGGACAATATGGTCATGTTACCATATAAATGATATATACACACTCTCTGAACCCTTCTCCATTAACAATGGCGTGAAGCAAGGCTGTGTTCTCGCACCAACCCTCTTTTCAATCTTCTTCAGCATGATGCTGAACCAAGCCATGAAAGACCCCAACAATGAAGACGCTGTTTACATCCAGTACCGCACGGATGGCAGTCTCTTCAATCTGAGGCGCCTGCAAGCTCACACCAAGACACAAGAGAAACTTGTCCGTGAACTACTCTTTGCAGATGATGCCGCTTTAGTTGCCCATTCAGAGCCAGCTCTTCAGCGCTTGACGTCCTGCTTTGCGGAAACTGCCAAAATGTTTGGCCTGGAAGTCAGCCTGAAGAAAACTGAGGTCCTCCATCAGCCAGCTCCCCACCATGACTACCAGCCCCCCCACATCTCCATCGGGCACACAAAACTCAAAACGGTCAACCAGTTTACCTATCTCGGCTGCACCATTTCATCAGATGCAAGGATCGACAATGAGATAGACAACAGACTCGCCAAGGCAAGTAGCGCCTTTGGAAGACTACACAAAAGAGTCTGGAAAAACAACCAACTGAAAAACCTCACAAAGATAAGCGTATACAGAGCCGTTGTCATACCCACACTCCTGTTCGGCTCCGAATCATGGGTCCTCTACCGGCACCACCTACGGCTCCTAGAACGCTTCCACCAGCGTTGTCTCCGCTCCATCCTCAACATCCATTGGAGCGCTCACACCCCTAACGTCGAGGTACTCGAGATGGCAGAGGTCGACAGCATCGAGTCCACGCTGCTGAAGATCCAGCTGCGCTGGATGGGTCACGTCTCCAGAATGGAGGACCATCGCCTTCCCAAGATCGTATTATATGGCGAGCTCTCCACTGGCCACCGTGACAGAGGTGCACCAAAGAAAAGGTACAAGGACTGCCTAAAGAAATCTCTTGGTGCCTGCCACATTGACCACCGCCAGTGGGCTGATAACGCCTCAAACCGTGCATCTTGGCGCCTCACAGTTTGGCGGGCAGCAGCCTCCTTTGAAGAAGACCGCAGAGCCCACCTCACTGACAAAAGGCAAAGGAGGAAAAACCCAACACCCAACCCCAACCAACCAATTTTCCCTTGCAACTGCTGCAATCGTGTCTGCCTGTCCCGCATCGGACTGGTCAGCCACAAACGAGCCTGCAGCTGACGTGGACTTTTTACCCCCTCCATAAATCTTCGTCCGCGAAGCCAAGCCAAAGAAAAAGAAAGAAAGAACATAAAAGTACAGCTGCGCTGGGTGGGTCACGTCTCCAGAATGGAGGACCATCGCCTTCCCAAGATCGTGTTATATGGCGAGCTCTCCACTGGCCACCGTGACAGAGGTGCACCAAAGAAAAGGTACAAGGACTGCCTAAAGAAATCTCTTGGTGCCTGCCACATTGACCACCGCCAGTGGGCTGATAACACCTCAAACCGTGCATCTTGGCGCCTCACAGTTTGGCGGGCAGCAACCTCCTTTGAAGAAGACCGCAGAGCCCACCTCACTGACAAAAGGCAAATGAGGAAAAACCCAACACCCAACCCCAACCAACCAATTTTCCCCTGCAGCCGCTGCAACCGTGTCTTCCTGTCCCGCATCGGACTTGTCAGCCACAAACGAGCCTGCAGCTGACGTGGACTTTTACCCCCTCCATAAATCTTCGTCCGCGAAGCCAAGCCAAAGAAAAGAAGACATAAAAGTGTGTTTTTAAAAAAATAAAATTTAAACCTTGTTGTAAAAACAACAAATGCATCAAAACAACAAATGCAAACAGATGATCACCTGAGTTATTTTATTAAATAAAAATTTGAACATGAAACATACAAATCCAGCAAAAACCTAGCTATTTCAACATAAATCAGTGATCTTTCTTCTAGAGCCCTTTTCTCCCTTCAATAATTTAGCATTCTGCATATTACATACTGTGGTGATATGTTTCCTCCATTGTATATAGTTATGATTGAGAACTGTATATATTGGAGCTGGCCCGCCCACTGATGACTCGTACTCTGTGACTCCTCCCCCGAGGTCCTGGGCCATAAAGCTCGAGGTACCTCTCCCCAAAATTCCTATACCTGGATCCGGGCCAGCAAGGTTCCTCTGTACATTAAAGCCTATCATTCCCTCTGCCTAGACTTTGTGGTTACTGGTTTTCCTTTTTGTGCACTACGCATACAATACATGCATTCATAAATAAAGAACTGAAAGAAATGAATATGGAGCCTCACTTGCCCTCCTTCAAAGCCTGCCACTGCTCCATTTAATGTTGACTGGCTAACTGAAGCACTGCCGATCGCACCAGAACTACGTGTCTGCGCTAGACGTTCCCCCGTCTGTGGGTCTATTGCGTATGCGCCAACTGGCCCCAGTAAAGTAACCCACCATGCTTGCGTCAGCCAGCCCTGATACTCCAATCCATCACCCATGCACTAGCTGGCACTCACGTGTGCGCTCAAGAAGAAACATGACTGTGCATGGCCCACCATCCCCGTGATGCCACATTTAACAAGGTAACTGCCCCCCCTCCTTTGCCCTTTCTGACCCTACACCCCCAAATGGAGGACAAATTAATATCCAGCTCAAGGTGGTGCTGGACGGAGGACAGATTGCTCAAAAGCTGGACTGTCTGACATAAAACTGGATGTCTTGTCACCCTATTGAGACTGCCCTGCCATTTCCCCATTCAGCCCCACTGCCCAGCCTTCTCCCCAATATCTTTGATGCCCTAGCTAATCAAGAACCAACTTATCCCTCTCTGTATTAAATACACCCAATAACCTAGCATCCACAACCATCTGTGGTGATAGATTCCACAAATTTACTACCCTCTGGCTGAAGAAATTCCTCCGCATCCTCTAAGCGGATGCCCTTCAATCCTGAAGTTGTGCTCTTTTGTCCCAGATTCTTCCCACCATGGGAAACAACCTCTCTACATCTACTCTGTCCATGCTTTTCAATATTAAAAATGTTTCAGTGAGATTTCTGCCCCACCATTCTCCTAAATTCTAATGAATACATGCCAAGAGCTGTCAAACACCTCTCTTATGATAACCCTCCCATTCCTGGAATCATCTTAGTGAACCTGCTTTGAACCTTCTCCAACATCAGCACAAATGATGAGCCCAAAACAGTTCATAATACTGTGTGGTTTCGCCAGTGCCTTAAACTTTCAACATCACATCTCTGTTCATATATTCTATTCCTTTTGAAATGAATACCAGCATTGCAGTTGCCTTCTTTACCACTGACTCATCAAGACACTGAAGACCATTGAACTGACGCCAACTAAAAATGGACCACGTTTATCTTAATTTTGAGTTGATGTTCCGCTGCATTGTTTTTTTTTAAACTTTTTTATTTTTCACACCATAAATCACAATAGCCATGATATACACTTTTTCTTTTCCACACATTTACAGTGACTTTTTCTCCCTCCCCCCTCCCTCCTCCCAAGCCACCCCCCCACCCCCCCCCTCTCATCCATTTTAGGTATACAATCTAGGTTGCATTAATTCAGTTAGACAATGTTGTCATTCAACAAAAATACACCAGAAATTCTACTGAGTCCATTCTTTTCTTTTCTTCTCCTTCCATCAACTTAGGTAATGTTTGTTCCCGGTAGGTTTTCGCTATTGTATTTAATGTAAGGCTCCCATACTTGTTCGAATATTTCAATATTATTTCTTAAACTATATGTTATTTTTTCTAATGGAATACATTTATTCATTTCTATATACCATTGTTGTATTTTCAAATTATCTTCCAATTTCCAGGTTGACATAATACATTTTTTTGCTACGGCTAGGGCTATCTTGACAAATCTTTTTTGTGCATCTTCCAAGTCAATTCCAAATTCTTTATTTTTTATGTTGCTTAGGAGAAAGATCTCTGGATTCTTTGGTATATTGTTTTCTGTTATTTTATTTAATATCTGATTGAGATCATCCCAAAATTTTTCTACTCTCTCACATGTCCAGATTGCATGAATTGTTGTTCCCCTTTCTTTTTTACATCGAAAACATCTATCAGATACTGTTGGGTCCCATTTATTTAACTTTTGCGGTGTAATGTATAGTCTGTGTAACCAATTATATTGTATCATACGCAGCCTCGTATTTATTGTATTTCTCATCGTTCCAGAGCATAACTTCTCCCATGTTTCCTTTTTTATCTTTATATTTAAATCTTGTTCCCATTTTTGTTTAGTTTTACCATTTGTTTCCTCATTCTCCTTTTCTTGCAGTTTAATATACATATTTTTTATAAATCTTTTGATTAACATTGTATCTGTAATCACATATTCAAGGTTACTTCCCTCTGGTAAACTCAAGTTGCTTCCTAATTTATCTTTCAAGTAGGATCTCAGTTGGTAATATGCCAGCGCTGTATCTCCAGTTATATTGTACTTATCTCTCATTTGTTCAAAGGATAAGAATCTACTTCCTGAAAAACAATTTTCTATTCTTTTAATCCCTTTTTTTTCCCATTTTCTAAAGGCAAGGTTGTCTATTGTAAAAGGGAGTAGCTTATTTTGCGTCAATATTAGTTTTGGTATTTGGTAATTTATTTTATTTCTTTCTACATGAATCTTATGTTCCCTTGCGTATTAGCTACCTTCAAAAAGATATCTTGCATAAACTTTTGATCTTCTTCGTTAGGTGAATATATATTAAGTAGATTCCAAAGCTCTGAATATATCTGACATTTTATCATAACATATCTCCCTGCTGGATCTATTATTTCCTCTTCTATTTTAAATGGCACATTTTTGCTAATTAATATAGCCACTCCTCTTGCTTTTGAATTATACGATGCTGCTGTTACATGTCCTACCCAATCTCTCTTTAATTTCTTGTGCTCCAATTCAGTTAAGTGTGTTTCTTGGACAAATGCTATATCTATTTTTTCCTTTTTCAGTAAATTTAGTAGTTTCTTCCTTTTAATTTGGTTATGTATTCCATTAATATTTAGAGTCATATAGTTCAGCGTAGCCATTTTATATTTTGTTTATCTTCTCTTTCCATTTTTCCATCATTACCTTTCCTCCTTTTCCATTTCTGTTTTCTTATTTTCAACTCTTTACCAGACAACATTCCTACAACATCCAACATTTTCCTTATTCTCCTATTTCTATCTTCTTTATCCCCAATCTCCCCTTCCCCTCCTGAGTTGCCCTTTATCCCTTGTCGGACAACCACATCTCCCCTCTCCATTTGGATTTGCGAATCCACTCGCAAGCGTCAACTGATTTTGCAGTGGCCGCTCTTTGATGTTCCGCTGCATTGTTGATGACTGCACTTAAATTACTCACTCAGATACTTTTTTAAGTGAGATAAAGGATTCATGATGATGTATGGAAAGTTAAGGGAGGTATTTTATTGAAAAGAAAAACATATTTAAGTGACAAAGTGTAGTGGTTGGTACGAAGATTGGGATAAAGTCAGAATCCAGCTGGAGGGGCTAAAAAAAAATGATTGAGCAGAAAGTACATAAGGAGGACCAAGTTGCAAGAAATATTGAAACTGAGATTAAGAGTCTCTTGAAGTATGTAGACAGGAAAACATAAAAGAGAGAAATTGCATGGAGAAAAGTAAGCTGGGAAAACAATTATGAATTAAACAGATATTTTGACAATGGATGTCATGATAAATGCAACTGCATCTTTGACTTTTTGAGACACTGTACCTTGCATTCTGACTGCTGTTATCTGTAAAGTGTACATCCTATACTTTTGTTTTATTATTGCACAACTTGCTGTTTAAGAATGTTTTGGTATACTTGAATAGCATGAAAAATTAAGCTTTTCACTGTATCTGGATAAATGTGACAATGAACAATTCAAATGACCTGCTTCCCATTAATTCTAAACAATACAGGGGAGTAATTGAATCGTGTGATCATCATTAGAGCTTTACTATTAGCCAAACTAATGATACTAAAGGCTGATTATTCTCCAGGATTCCATCCCAAGATCCTAAAAAAAAAGTGGCTATAAAACCAATAGATGCATTGGGTGTAATCTTTCCAAAATTCCCAAGTTTCTGGAAAGATTCTGCAGGATTTGAAATTCAAAACATTGGGTGACAAGAATATGAGTAAATATTAGCCAGTTAGCCTTCAGAAAAATTTTTTTTTACCAAAAGTAGACTTTATTTCTAATAAATTGCTTAAAAAAGGAAAACCGTTCAGTCTGTTCCCACCCTTACTTTCACATCCATATATTCCCGTCACTGCATAAGTACCGTCACTGTGGCACCTTATCACATCTCCCTCCTTTGTGTTTATGGGGCTTTCCCTCGTCTCTGTTCCTCAATGCCTAATAATGGTAGGACTCCAGACTGTGGTTCTGCTTTGGCTCCACCAAGCCTCAGTACGTTCCTCAGCAAATAATCCTGCAACCTGGAATGTGCTAGTTGGCAACATTCCCTCGCTGACTTCTCTGTGAGCCAATAAGCCAACAGGTTTCAGGCAGATGAAAGTGCGTCTTTCATCAAGTTGATGGGCTTCCAACAGTTCTGTTTGTCTGACTCTCTGGGACTGCTTGCAGCCATGCTGCTGCAGTGGATGAACTGTGACAAAGACCCTTGCATCCTTCTTCAAAAACTCTTCACGAATCTGCATTCTGCAAAGACGTGGGTGACTCCACTCCACCACGGTCATCTCTAGGACAATGCGCTTTGTAGGTGATGTTCCGATCATACAGGAAGGATATGACTGGGTGTGCTCCTCTTAATGCCAGCCAGACCAAGTCCTGCTGCTTATTTGTAAGCACTGGTGATGAAATATTCTGCCAGATTACCTGGGCAGCCGGCTCAGGGAAGCACCAAATGGGGTTCATCGAGTCCTTGTCTTTCACTGTCTGCAGGAATATCTGTGTTGACCACTGCCTGATGGCCTTGTGATCAAAGGTGTTGGTTTAATTTGTATAGATGGCCTAGATTATTATCTAGTTGAATACCTAGGTATCGGATTGCTCGTGTTTGCCATTTGAATGGTGATTCTTTCTTAAACTTTGTGAAATCCGCATTATTCATTGGCATCGCTTCACTTTTATTTGCATTGATCTTGTACCCTGATACTTCTCCATATTCCTTCAATTTCATATGTAATTCTTTTATTGATAATTCTGGTTCTGTTAAGTCATGACGTCATCTGCAAATAGTCTGATTTTATATTCCTCTTTTATTTTTATTCCTCTTATTTTATTTTCTGTTCTTATCAGTTCTGCCAATGGTTCTATAACTAATGTAAAAACAGTGAGGGAGATAGTGGACATCCCTGCCTAGTTGACCTGCTTAATTTAAATTGGTTTGATATATATCCATTTACTGTCACCTTCGCCAATGGTCCCTTATAAAATGCTTTAATCCAATTAATATATTTCTCTGGTAGGTTGAACCTCTGTAGTACTTTGAATAAATAATTCCATTCTACTCTTGTCAAAGGCTTTTTCTGCGTCTAAGGCAATCGCCACTGTTGGCGTCTTGTTTCCTTGTACTGCATGGATTAAGTTAATGAACTTACACATATTTGTCCGTTGTTTGTCTTTTCTTAATAAATCCCATTTGATCTAGTTTTACTATTTTTGGTACACAGTTGGCCAATTTGTTTGCTAATAGTTTAGCTATTATCTTATAATCTGTGTTGAGTAGAGATATTGGTCTATACGATGCTGGTGTTAGTGGATCTTTCCCCGTCTATGCAATTACAAATTAAACTGTCAGCCATTAATGAAGAAATTACAAGATGACTTAGAACATTGGAAGTATTTACCACTAACTCTGATAGGAAGGGTAAACTGCATTAAAATGAATATCTTCCCAAGGATACAACACCTATTTCAATCGTTACCAATTCAACTAACAGAGAAATTCTTCAAGGAGCTAAAGAAAATAATAAGGAAATTCTTATGGAAAGTGGGGGAAACCGAGGATTCTTTGGCTTGGCTTCGCGGACAAAGATTTATGGAGGGGTAATGTCCACGTCAGCTGCAGGCTCGTTTGTGGCTGACAAGTCCGATGCGGGACAGGCAGACACGGTTGCAGCGGTTGCAAGGGAAAATTGGTTGGTTGGGGTTGGGTGTTGGGTTTTTCCTCCTTTGTCTTTTGTCAGTGAGGTGGGCTCTGCGGTCTTCTTCAAAGGAGGTTGCTGCCTGCCGAACTGTGAGGTGCTGAGATGCACGGTTTGAGGCGATATCAGCCCATTGGTGGTGGTCAATGTGGCAGACACCAAGAGATTTCTTTAGGTGGTCCTTGTACCTCTTCTTTGATGCACCTCTGTCTCGGTAGACAGTGGTGAGTTCACCATATAACACAATCTTGGGAAGGCGATGGTCCTCCATTCTGGAGACGTGACCTACCCAGCGCAGTTGGATCTTCAGCAGCATGGATTCGATGCTGTCGGCCTCTGCCATCTCGAGTACTTCGATGTTGGAGATGAAGTCGCTCCAATGAATGTTGAGGATGGAGCGGAGACAACGCTGGTGGAAGCGTTCTAGGAGCCGTAGGTGATGCCGGTAGAGGACCCATGTTTCGGAGCCGAACAGGAGTGTGGGTATGACAATGGCTCTGTATACGCTAATCTTTGTGAGGTTTTTCAGTTGGTTGTTTTTCCAGACTCGTTTGTGTAGTCTTCCAAAGGCGCTATTTGCCTTGGCGAGTCTGTTGTCTATCTCGTTGTCGATCCTTGCATCCGATGAAATGGTGCAGCCGAGATAGGTAAACTGGTTGACCGTTTTGAGTTTAGTGTGCTCGATGGAGATGTGGGGGGGCTGGTAGTCATGGTGGGGAGCTGGCTGATGGAGGACCTCAGTTTTCTTCAGGCTGACTTCCAGGTCAAACATTTTGGCAGTTTCCGCAAAACAGGACGTCAAGTGCTGAAGAGCTGGCTCTGAATGGGCAACTAAAGCGGCATCGTCTGCAAAGAGTAGTTCACGGACAAGTTGCTCTTGTGTCTTGGTGTGAGCTTGCAGGTGCCTCAGATTGAAGAGGCTGCCATACGTGCGGTACCGGATGTAAACAGCGTCTTCATTGTTGAGGTTTTTCATGGCTTGGTTCAGCATCATGCTGAAGAAGATTGAAAAGAGGGTTGGTGCAAGAATGCAGCCTTGCTTCACGCTAGATAAATTAACAGAATGGTACAAACAAGGGGGCTTACAGCTACCAAACTTTAAGAATTATTAGAGAGCAGCACAATTAAGATACCTATCAGATTTTTATCAAACAAGGGAAAAACCAGATTAGAGCTAGATAAAATGGGGGAGACGGTACTTGAACATATACTATATAAGTGGGATGAAAAGCTGGTGCAACAGGGGAATTCACCAGTACTGCACCATCTTCTCAACATTTGGAAGAAGATTCACGTAGAAAGGAAAAAAACAAATTATCAACTACCAAAATTAATATTGACGCAAAATCAACTAATCCTTTTCACAATAGATCACAAGGGATCAAAAGAATAGAAATTTGTTTTTCGGGAAATAAATTATTATCTTTTGAACAAATGAAGTACAAATATGGTATAACTCACGGTACAATGTTTGCATACCACCAACTGAAAAACTACTTTGAGGACAAATTGGGAAGCAGACTGAGGTTACCAGAAGGAAGCAGTTTTGAATTTGTGATTACAGACATCATGATAATTAAAAGATTTATAACAAACATGTACTTCAAACTACAAGTGAAAGAGAACGAAGAAATAAGCTGTAAACCCAAACAAAAGTGGAACAAGATCTAAACATAAAGAATAAAACATGGGAAAAGCTATGCTCTGGAACTATGAGAAATACAATAAACACGAGGTTACGCATGATACAATATAATTGGTTACACAGGCTATACGCCACGCCCCAAAAGTTAAATAAATGAGACCCAACAGTATCAGATAGATGTTTTCGCTGTAAGAAGGAAACGGGAACAACAGTGCATGCAATTTGGGCATGTGAGAAAGTTGAAAAGTTTTGGGAAGAACTAAATCGAGTATTAAATAAAATCACAAAAAGCAACATACCAAAAAATCCAGAGATCTTTCTTCTAAGTAATAGAAGAAGTAAAGAACTTGGACTCGATTTGGATGGAGCACAAAAAAGTATTATGATAGCCTTAGCTGTAGCAAAAAAAATGTATTATGTCAACCTGGATATCAGAATACAGCAATGGTACATAGAAATGAATAAATGTATTCCATTGGAAAAAAATAACATATAATTTAAGAAATAACATCACAGTATTCAAACAAATTTGGGAACCGTACATGGAACACAACAGAGAAGTCCTACCGCGGACCTCCACCATTTAAAATGACAGAATGAGAAGAAGGCGAAATGAACTGACCCAGTGTGTAAAAGTAGATGATACAATTTTCTTGTTTATATTCATTGTCTGATGACATTGTTTAATGGGTTTAATGTATCATATATGTTGAACATTGAATGGGTGGGAAGGAGGGAGGGAAGGATGGGGGGAAAAAAGGGAGAAAATGACATATATTCAAGAGGGAAAGGTTTATGTGTATTTTGGTCAATATGGTTCATAGTGTGACAAATAAAAAAAAAAGATGTTGGTGTGGAAAATTGTTTCCATGAGTGACAGATGGTGTGACAAAGTCCAGCTGACTGGGGCATTACAAGACATTAGGGTAGGCCTATCTTTTGCAATACCTGGATCAGGTAGAACCTCAGCATATGACGGCACTTGGTGCCCTCATACTTTGGTTGCATGCATACTAAGGTGATCATCAGAGTGAGGGCCACATTGGATATGCTCTTGCCCCCATTGTCTGGTGACTTGTACACAGTGACTCTTTGGACCCTTTTGGATCCCCACATGAACCAGAAAACTGCTCTGGTGACTACCAGGGTGGAAGTGCGGGGGAATGAGTTACACCCGTGCCAGTATAGCAGTACTAGCTGCTTTCAGATGTCCCGCTGAAGATTACCCACCTGCTTGCGTGGCTAGCAGAGTCCAGCTGGCATGTTTAGCTGGGCATGAAATGGGTGGCTTTCTGGCACCTAAACGTGCCAGCCTGGCCGCACACATGATGCACGCGTGCTTGCCAACTCCCCTCTGTACAGAAAGGCGGAGGATCAGGGTGGATACCTCTTTGAACGTGACATGAGTGAATACCCTTGCACACAACTGGCAGTGACGTAGTTCATTCCTCGTGGCTAAATGGGCAGGTCGGTGCACTAACGACATCCCTGTATTTTTCTCCACGCAGGTGTCCAGGAATGTTGATGGAGTGGAGGTCCCAGCTCATCTTGTGGGCGATGTGGCATACCCCCTTAGAACCTGGCTGATGAAGGGCTTCACACAGCATCGAGTTCTGGATGCAGACCAGCGAAGATTTAACAAGGCGCTGAATTCTGCTTGGATAGTGTTGGAGCATGCCTTTGGCATTTGAAAGGCCGCTGGCACTGTCTTTCTAGGTGTCTTGATGTTTCCACTGTGTTTGTCCCAGAAATAGTGTTTGCCTGCTGTGTGCTGCACAATATATGTGAACTCAACAAGGAGAACTTTTTGCCTGAGTGGCAGGTGGTTCCAGCAGATATCCCAGCACCCAGGACAATAATGATCCCCAACCCACTGCAGTGCAGGTCCTACGTTTGGCTATTATGTCCATCCTGTAGGGAGATGGATCTAATGGCGAGCCAGCGCGATGCAGGTTTGCCCCAAACATCCAACAACCAACTCCCACCACCGCCTTCCCTCCCCTCCCAGCCCAATCCTAGACCAAGTGCTGTGAGGTGAATGAGCAGCCTGGGCTCAAATGTCATCGTTTGATCAGAGCAATAATGAGGCTGCAGAAAAATGTATTCTTTTTATCTTTAATAAAACCAATTTGTCGATAACACTTGAAAAATCTCTTATTAAACTGAGGCTGTATATATTAGACATTGAAACATTCTCTTACATAACTGAGGTCAAAAAGGGTCTGTAAATATTTTAAAGAACATTAAAACTTTCTATTATAGAACTGAGGTTGGTAAAGGGCTGCAAACAGTGAACATCTTTTTTTTTTAACCATATAACCACTTACAGCACAGAACAGGCCAGTTCGGCCATACTAGTCCATGCCGTAGCAAATCCCCACCCTCCTAGTCCCACTGACCAGCACCCGGTCCATACCTCTCTAGTCCCCTCCTCTCCATGTAACGATCCGGTCTTTCCTTAAATGTAACCAATGATCCCGCCTCGAACACGTCTGCCGGAAGCTCATTCCACATCCCCACCACCCTCTGAAAATTTCTCGTAAAATAATTGAGGTAAATAAGGTGCCGTAAACATTTAAAGACACTGAACCTCTCTCTTTTAGAACTATGGTTGATAAAGGGCTGCAAACATTAAACACTGAAACATTCTCGTACATAACTGAGGCAGATAAGGGTCACTAGGCAGGTGAACTGGCCTTGCTTGTAATCCACGCAGCGGGGCAGTCAGCCAAAATGGCGCTGTCGGGGGGGGGGGTTTCCCCTTCTCAGCACAAAGCTCAGAAACCCGCGCTGGGGGACCACGTGACGCCCGGGTGACATCAGCGCCCCTCAGCGTGGTTCTCAGCCAGGTCTGGGCTGGGAGTATAAGTCCAGCCCAGCAGCGTGCAATAAATCAGTTCTGCTCACTGAGCTCAACCCGTCTGATTGTGTGTTTTTTCAGTAGTAGTGTTACTGCCACTACACTGGAAACATTTAAAAACACTGAAATTTTCTCATATATGACTGAGATAGATAATGGGCCATTAACATTTAACAGTAAAACTTAGTGCAAAAGAAGTGCCTTTGTAGCATGGAACAGGACAAATTCATCGATGACCTCCCCATGCAGCTGGTAAACAAACTGATGACAAAAAATATACTTTCAATACCCATTACCTGCCAAATCACATTACTCTTTACAGAATTGCACAATTTGACGGCAGAAGTGGCTGGTGATTGGGGGCAGCATTATCAAGACTTATTCCATAAATGAGAGGAATGAATGAGGAGTTGAGGAAGAGGAGGAGCAGGAGGGGAGTGGGGAGACACTACTGCACCCCAACATCTTCAATCTCTCCAGGTGTCCACCACCATTACCTGATGGTGTGGAACGGTATTGGGGTCCAGCAAGATGGGGGAGGTAGATGGATTGTGAACCACAGGGGTGTGGGTACTGGGGTGGATAGACGGCCATTTGTGCAAAGAAATCCTGGAAAATGGACGACTGCTTATCCATAGCTGCACTGAGCTGCGCCATGGTGGTTGAAAGGTATGTGGCCACCTGGAGCTGCTTGTCACCCTCTGAACACTGAACAGCACTTTCATGCCTCCTCAATTCAGCTAGCGGCTCTCTCTGCTGCTCCACAGCCAATTCAGCTCGCTGATGGTCCCACTCCCCTTCCTCCTATTCCATGGCTTTGAACATACTCCTTTGCGATCACTTGGACCTTGGTCGGCCTCCACCTCTTGCGTCTTGCACTGGGTGCTGAGGAGCAAATCATGAAAAGTGCATCAGTACCTAAATAATGTGGTTCTCTTTAAATCCCTTTTAAAGCTAGAATACCTGTGTCCACCAGTGTGAGTGCTGCCTCACTACTTGCAGGGTCAGCGGGTGGTGATGTGGTTTCCTGGGTGCCATTCTGGGCTGTGCCAGCTGCATCCTCATTGGAGTCCTGCACCTCCTGGTTCGGTATCTCTGGTGAATCTTCTATGCTACTGGCAGCTTGAGATGCCTCTGCAAAGCGATCCTGCAAGGAGGGGATCTCAATTGCACTGACAATGCTAATAGGTTCAGCTGAGCAGCTGGAGCCCCAGATGGTTTGGTATTGCTGGACGAATTTCCAGTCCATTCTTCCCCTGCCATTCCTGCGATTGTGATCCAGGACAGCATGAAATTTTTTCCTTAGATTTTTCAACTTAGTGACTACCTGAGTTTTGGTGCATGCATGGCCATGGCTGAGAGTGCAGTGACCACTCTCTCATATGTGGCACCATCCCTCACAGTCCCTGTCAGCTCATTCTCCTGTGCCTCCTATGTTAAAATCTCCAGCAGAAACCTGACGTCGGCATCAGACCAGTTTGAGACCATGGCTGATTATTAGGCTGCAAAAAATTGAACTGTACTGATCACCACGAATTTGCTAAATGACTGCTGTATTTTCAAAACTCCCGTCCAGGGTCGATGGCTGATGACATCACCACGATGTCCTCAGCCCACCCCCTGGCAACCCGGCAGCTTTCAGCTGCCACACTCGATGCTGCAAGCAGGCTAGTTACACCTCTCGGAGAAGGGTTAGGTAAGTAACTCTCCTGGCCAACTTTTCTGGTTTCAGATGGCTACCCGACACCCGCACAGGAGTATTCTGTGCAGCTTTACAGTCGGGCTTTGTGGCCACCTGAAAGCGGATAGGTAGTCTGATATGACTCTATAAGGGATGGTGGACCGGTCAGACCAGAGTATTGCCTTGCTCTTCTTCCGGTTTTGGCGCCTGATGAGGACACAAATTAACCACAGATGCTGATCAATTTGCAGATGGATCAAGTGTCCGAACAGAAAACAGCAACATCATCCATGTACAGGGAGACTGTGTCCTGAGTTCTGCTGCCTGGCATTGTCACTCCTCTTATGCTCTCATCCTTCCTGATCAATTCAGCAAAGGGCATCAGCACCCAAATAAGACAGAACAACCCTGCCTGACTCCAGGGTTAATGGGAAAGTTATCTGTTTCCCACCCATTGATTTAGATCAGTGGTTTTCAAACTTTTTCTATCCACTCACATACCACTGTAAGTTGAAAGAAAAAGTTTGAAAACCACTGTTTTAATCATACCTAATTGACTTGTTATGTGCATGGTTTCATAACTCCAAAGGAAGTAGGCCAATGACAATTTTTCTCAAGCAAAATATTTCAATAACAATTGGGTCTAGAGCAATGGTTCTCAAACATTTTTTACGTGAAGACTGTCCAATATGGATCTCTTTAGAATCTAATTCTATTACAAAACTCTGTATTCCCTTTTTGGATCTTCACTTCCTACATCTTTAAATAAATTAACTGATAACTCAATGGTTAAAAAATACTTTGAGAACCTGGATACAATTTAGAATACATTTTAGCTTAATTTGATTTTCTCTTTCTAGTCCCATTTTTTTCTAATTATTTCTTTAAACCTTTTATGATTGGCGTAGCTTTTAAAGAATGTTAAGATTAGGCATTAAATGTTTTAAAGATGTATTTATCGAAGGAAATCTTGCTTCTTTTGAACAACTGTTAGTTAAATATAGATTACTAAGTGGCCAATTTTTTGTAATTTACAGATTAGAGATTTTTTGCAATCTTGATTACATGCATTCCCTCTAAGAACTGATAAGAACTGAATGAATGTAACTTTTAATTTACAATCTTTTTACAATGGTTCCCTATCTAACATTTATGCCATGTTGTTGGGAATAAGAAAGACTCCTTTAGATAAAATTTTAAAAGCCTGGAAACAGGACCTACAGCTTTTAATCTTTGAAGAAACTTGAGAAACAATTTTCAAATTGGTTAATACCTCATCTTTATGTGTCCGCAACTCCCGCCTACAATTTAAAGTAGTCCATAGAGCTCACATGTCCAAAGTCAAATTATCTCATTTTTATACAGATGTATCTCCACATTGTGATACATGCATCAAATCGCAGAGCCCACCTCACTGACAAAAGACAAAGGAGGAAAAACCCAACACCCAACCCCAACCAACCAATTTTCCGCTGCAACCGTGTCTGCCTGTCCCGCATCGGACTTGTCAGCCACAAACGAGCCTGCAGCTGACGTGGACATTTACCCCTTCATAAATCTTCGTCTGCGAAGCCAAGCCAAAGAGATTGTTGGAGAGAGTGGCATAACTCTAAAGGCATGTATTAGCTTTTACTTCTCATATGGTGAGGCAGGCAGTATTGCTCAGATGGAAGGATGTTGCTCCACCTACTCTTACTCATTCTCTACGTGATGTCATGTTATGTTTAAATTTAGAGAAGATTAGATGCTCAATTTCTGATTTTAATTTAAATTTTCAAACACTGGAGACCTTTAATGAATTATTTTCAGAATCTCTGATTTGATATGAATGCAGAAGTGTTGACTATTAAAGGTAATTTATTACTTTGATTAGGATTTTTTCTCTACTTGCTTAACAGCTTTGTTTTTGGTAGTGGGTTTAGATCATTTTTATAATGATAGAAAATATTACTGTAATATAATTTGTTTAATTGAGAAGGTGGTGTACCTTCGATGAAATGGTATAATCTGTGTTTTTTTTTAACTTTTACTTTGTATTCTTGTGTACTCTGTATTTTTCAATGTTAAATTTCAATTTCAATAAAAATGTTGAAAAGAAAGAAAGGAAGATGATCTTGGATGACTCTCAGATGAATGGCGCGACTTGCTGGCTCTTCACCTTTCAAAGTTTCTCCCTCATATCCACCCCCTTGACTGCAGAAGGACAAGTTGCTGCAGGTCAATCTAGAGTTGGCTCAGTTCCCTCTGCATCTGTCTTGCTCTCGAAACACCTTTGGGGATAAAGAACTTCTTGATGTTCTCCTTGGCTGCCTCTTACCAGGTCACTGGTGAGTTAAAGAAAGGTATCAGGGTTCTCCAATCAATGCAATCAAGTTTCTGGGGTCAGAAACTTTGCATTCATCTTCCTCAGCAGCAAAAAAACATACCAGTAGATGGATTTCTCATTTTACAACCTTGCAAAGTTCCAGGATATTTGTGGCCAATGAATATTTTATTCAGGTGCATTCACCATTATGTTGTAGGAAGGATTGATTGTGGCTGAAAATACTAATGGGGTTTTACTGATGAATATTTGTTATTCACTATTAAAACCCCATCATTGAATACCAGATGAGGACATAACAATCTGTCATACGTGAAGCTAATTAGCAAGAGACCATGGTATAACTGGAAACTGTCATGCATCAAGCATCGGCTGATTGCTGGAAGCAGAGGGTCAGAATACAGGGATCATATTCTGGTTGGCTGCAGTTGCTTATGGTGTTCTACAGGGATCAGTGTTGGGGCTACTTCTTTTTATGTTGTATATTAATTATATGGTATACATGGGGGATTTTAACATGCAATTAGAACAGGAAAACTATGTTGTGACTGGATCTCATGAGAGAGATTTTGTAGAAACCCAATAAGATGCCTTTTTAGAACAGCCACAAGGGGATCGGCTGTACTGGATTGGGTGTTGTGTAATGCACCAGAGGAGATAAGAGAGCTTAAAGTAAAGGAACCACTAGGGGACATTGATCACAATACAACTGAGTTTAATTTGAGATATAACAAGGAGAAACTAAAGTCAGAAGTGTTATTATTTCAAGGGAATTACAGTGGCATGAGAGAGGAACTGGCCAAAGTAGATTTGGAAAGAGTCATTGGTTGGGAAGATGGCAGAGAAGCAATGGATGGAGTTTCTGCAAGAAATGGGGAAAATGCAAGATAAATACGTTCCAAAAATGAGAAAAAATGTCACAACTGTGGCTTACAAGGTAAGTCAAACCCAATGTAAAAGCAAAAGAGAGGGCATTCCAGGAAGCAAAAATTAATTAACAGAGGATTGGGAGGTTTTTAAAAATTAACCGGGGTGGGGGGGGGTTATTTAAAAAAAAGAGAAAAAAGGAAAAAACTTACAGAAGGTGATTAAAAGACTCATAAGGAGTGAAAGATTAAAGTAGGCTAGCAAATAATATCAAAGAAGATACAAAAAGCTTCTTGAAGTATATAAAGAATAAAAGAGAGGTGAGAGTACATATAGGACCACTAGAAAATGACACTGTAGAAATAATAATGAGTTGAGATGACAGAAGAACTAAATGAATATTTTGCATCCGTCTTCACTGTGAAAGACGCTAGCAGTGTGCCAGATGTATCAGGGAAGGGAAGTGAGGGGAGTTACTATTTCAAGGGATAAGATGCTCAGTAAGATGAATGGTCTAAGGGTGGATAAGTCTCCCGGATCAGATGGATTGCATCCTCAGTCCTGAAAGAGGCAGCGGTAGAGATTGTGGAGGCATTGTTAATGATATCTGGAATCAATAGATTCTGGCATGGTCCCAGAGGACTTGAAAATCACAAATGTCACCCCACTTTTCAAGAAGGGAAGGAGGAAGCAGAAAGAAAATTATAGCCTGGTTAGCCTGACGTCAATGGTTGGGAAGATGTTGGAGTCGATTGTAAAGGATGAGGTTACAAAGTACTTGGTGGTATATGACAGGATAGGCCAAAGCCTTAAGGGAAAATCTTGAATGACAAACCTACTGGAATTCGTTGAGGAAGTGGCAAGCAGGCTGGATAAGGGAGATGCAGTGGATGTTGTGTATTTGGATTTTCAGAAAGCATTTGACAAGGTTCTGCACATGAAGCTATTGAATAAGATAAGAGCCCATGGAAACATACTAGCATAGGTAGAACATTGGTTGATTGGCTGGAAGCAGAGTGTTGGAATACAAGGATATATTCTGATTGGCTGCCAGTTGCTGGTGGTATTCCACAGGGAGTCGCTAATGGGGTTGCTTATTTTTGTGTTGTATATTAATGATTTGGGTGATGGGTTTGTGGCCAAGTTTGGGGATGACACAAAGGTAGGTGGAGGAGTAGTTAGTGTAGAGGAAACACAGAGGCTGCAGAAGGACTAAGAGAATGAGCAGAGAAGTGGAAAATAATATATAATGTTGAAAGGGATATGATCATTCACTTTGGTAGAAAAAAAATACTTTCTTTTTAAATAGGGAGAAAATTGAAAATACCAAATGCTTGTGGGTCCTCATGCAGGTTAGCTTGATGGGTAAACTTGCATGTTGAATCGGTGGAGCAGAAGGCAAATGCAATGCTGGCATTCATTTCAAGAGAAACAATATAAGAGCAGTGATGTGATGTTGAGGCTTTATAAGGCACTGCTGAGACCTCACTTGGAGTATTGTGAGCAGTTTTGGGTTCCTCGTTTAAATAACGTGCTTATGTTGAAAGTTCAGAGGAGGTTCACCAGGCTGATTTCAGGAATGAAAGGGTTATCATATAAAGAGAGTTTGACAGCTCTTGGCCTGTATTCACTGACATTTAGGAGAATGAGGGGGAATCTTATTGAAACATTTCAACTGTTGAAAGGCGAGGACAGAGTAGATGTACTCGTGAGAGAGGCCAGGAGAAGAGGACACAACTTCAGAATTGGTGTCTGCTTAGAACAGAAATGCATAGGAATTTCAAGGTGTGATAACTCTGTGGAATTTGTTGCCACAGGTGGTTGTAGAGGCCAGGTCAATGGGTGTATTTAAGACAGAGATTGATAGATTCTAGATTAGACAGGGGATCAAATATTATGGGGAGAAGGCCGAGCAGTGGGACTGAGTCGGGAAATGAATCAATTCCTGATTTAAATGATGGGGCAGGCTCAATGGGATGAATATCCTGTTTCTGCATCTATGTCTTATGGTTAAATGGAGAACACTGAAAAAAAAATCATCTGAATCCAGTTTATGGTTCTGTTATGAATGCATTTGATATTATTTCAAACTATGGTTCATTAAAATATCGTATTTCCTTACTATTATGTGCATGGTTCTGTTGAATAAATTATGAAAACAAAAAAATATCTGATTGTGTGGCATTTTTGCTGTTTTGAAATTATAATACTTTCTTAAATTCAATGTTAATTGAATTTGAATTAATCATTTAATTACTCAAACTGCCGTAGGTATTGAAAACATTTTATTGCATGATTTGCTTTTAAGCATGTTTAACATCACAAACTCTCATTAAGTCTAAGAAGATCATGAACACCCTGGTTAGTCATAGAAATGTACAGAAATCAATTAACGAATTACACATTTGTGCATTCTTTGCTTGGAAATGCAAATTTTGGACCGTTTTGCAGTTTCTTACTCGGAAACAATGTGCAAGAGAGTAATGAAGCCAGCAGCCACAGCACCTAATAGCCTGAATATGCCTGATATTGTTTCATCTTGGAAGCTAAGCAGGCACAGGACTGGCCAGTTCTTGGAAGGGAAAATGTCTTGGAACACCAGGTGCTGTAGGTTTCTGTGAGGGGACCTGGACAAAGTGGTAACTCTGCAAAAGTTAAAGAATTTCATGTATGTTACATTCTAAATGTAGTATTGTGTGACAATGGAACCTATACTAGTGTAAAGAATCCTTTGAGACTACAGATTAGTTAGTTTAATAGGTAAGATTCTAGAAATGATAATTGGAGAAAATAGAAATAGTCATTTGTAGAAGTTTGAATTAATTCAGAGCATTGATTTGTAAAGATATTATGTTTGATTGATTAATTGCATTTTCGATAAGGTAGCAGAAAGGAAATGAAAGGAATTCCATGGTCTTTTTAGGCAGTCCTTTGCAATTGATGATGGCTTGTTTCTATTGTAGACTGGATTCTAAGATGGATCTGCATCACTGCGAGATCTATGTCATCAGATGGCACTACATTGGATAGAAGGAGAAAAATTGTGTCCCTTCTGCTGTTCTCACTGGGTTTTCGAACATACATACTTGAGCAATGTCATAGATGCTTCTCCAATGTCAGCAGTCGTGGGTCAGATAAGTTTACATGTTGGTGGTAATACTACAGTTTCCCTGAATTTTTAGAATATCCTAAAAGCTGGGCTTCTATCCTGCTAATCTCTTGCTGTAAACAGTTCAGGAAGAGCCTGTTTTGTAAGTTTGGTGCTGAGCATATGCAGGCTGTTGCCATGTTTACTGGAGCTAACTATTTTGACTGAGACTTGATGCTGGGAATATTGCCTGGAAGTGAACACTGAGATCACTTTCTATCACCCACAGTGGATGTGAAGGAATCTTAAGGCACACTAATGGTTGTACCTCCCAGAGGTCTGTGAAGAATTGAAGACAAATGAGATTCTGGTAATGATGAAAATGTCAGCCACTCTCCATTTGTGAGAATGAATTCAATTCCCATTGATTAGATTTGATATAAGTGTATTTTAAAGTAACATTTGGCAAAGCACCACAAGACTGGTTAACAAATTTGAGGCTCATAGAAAAGAATTAGTGTAGGCTTGGCTGAAAAATTGACTTAAGGGCAGAAAACAATGACTTGTACTCAATTTTTTGTTCAGACAAGCTTAGTAAACAGCAATATGCTTGGATTATTGCCAAATATGGCCATTGAAATAGAGAGTATTTTCACAATTTGTTGCTATCACCAAACTTGGAGATGTGGTAGACAGTGCAGATGCACGTCAACCACAATGGACCCTGGACAGACCACCAGGTGATAAACAATTTTGTAGAGAGCACGACTTATGTCATCATGGGTTTTTTAATTGTGCTCTTGGGTATAAAGCCACAGAGGTTATGATGATCCTTTCTTAAGTTCTGATTTAGCTGCAACAATTGTAGAGTTTTACATTGGCTCATCGCATGAGGAAGAACTTGAAGACATTTGAAGAAATATTGAGGGGTTACCTGAATGGTTCCATGGATGCAGGATTACAAGGCTAGATTAGGAAGTAAAAACGAGGTTTAAAGTAGACAGAAGAGAGCAGTGACTGTAAACTTGAGCCTGATGCAGGCTCTCAACCTGAAACATTGACTTCACTAGACCTTGACAGATCCTGCCTGATCCACTAAGTTTCTCCTGCAGCTTGTTTGTTTTTTTGCTTGAGGTTGAAAGGAGATTTGATAGTGGTGTACAAGATGAGAAATTTAGATGAGAAAGAGATAAATTGCCATTATTAACAGATGGTACAAGGACGATAGGTATCAATGTATGGTAAAGCAAGAAGTAGGTTAGTGGTGAAGTGTCGAGATATGAGGAAGAATACTTGTACAGCAGATGGCAATGAACTGGAACTTGCTGCTCACAAGAGATGGAAGTGGAGGTAAGTTGATAAGCACTTAAGGGAAATGAATATCTTGGGCAATGCAGAGACAGCAAGGAGTACAGAGAGCAGACATGGACTCAGTCCACAGAATGGCATGCCATTAGGACTCTCAGATAATTCTCAGAAATGTAAAAGCAGATGTGGATCTTGGCAGAGATAGAGGTAAACCATTTGTGGGGTTTCATACCAAATTGGTATAGATTGGAACAAAATGACTGAGAACTGGACATCTAGAAATATATAACCATATAACCATTTACGGAGCAGAAACAGCTCATGTTGGCCTTTCGAGTCCGCACCGGTTCACTGATTTTGTGCGCCCTCTTCAGGCATTGGTCCCGGTAGATCTTCATTCAATAACGATGGGCGAATCCAATGCAGGTGGAATCATTCGTAGAAATGTTTGTGAAACGTGCAGATATTGCATACTGGATATTTATGAATTTGATTTACAGCTGGGAAAATGGGAAAGATAGGCAATATCACAAGGGTGAAAGAGAATGTCAAGGAGTAGGTTTTGAGGAGAAAACCAAGCTTTGAATATCAACTTTAGTTGTTTAGTTCATTTCTTTTACTTCTAAAGTTGAGTGGTTCATGAAAAGAATCCGATGATTCATGTGCTTCCAGGAGCAAAATGATTGCTTTTTAGCTTTCCTGGCAATTCGCTGGAGGAAGTCTTGCATGTCAAAGTTTTAATGTCAGAAAATGAGGCAATATTCCAATGCAATGAAGCCAACAAGGCATGGCCAAAGTACAGTATTCACTGGCTACATGTTCCTTCCACGTTCATTCAAATCTTGTCCTAATCATGTGGATCCTATTAGGAGAAAAAACATTCATCATAAAATTAGAATCGTGTTTCAGTAATTTCTAAGAATTTTTCAATTTATCTAATAGCAAGTAAAGGGAATTGACCATTTACCTCTATCTTCCCCATGTTGCACACTTGCCATACTCCTTCATGACATATTTATATTTAATTGCTCTAAATTGTGAAGTGCACAGTTTAAGTACAGAGTAGGGCAGGAAAATGCAATATTCATCCACAGATTAATTAACCTAGACACAGCCAAAACCCTTACCTACAACAAGGATAAATGTGTATTCCGCACATCATGTCTGGCTAGACTCAGCTGCATCATGGAGAATAGTTATTGGCACCAATCCTGACCACATGTGCCCCCTATTGGAGCTCTCACTCCCCCACAGCCTCAAGGCCCAGAAAAAGTACCTGGGGTTTTTCTCTTATTTATAAGGCCGGCCCCCTTGTAAAAGTCACCTCCTTTCCCCTTTCGGCAGAGGCCTGGGAGACCTTCAACCACATCAAAGGCAATGTTGCCAAGGTCACAATGCATACTGCAGACGAATCCACCCATTCCAGGTGGAGAGCGATGTGTTGGACTTTGCCCTGGCCACCACACTTAACCAGAAGTGCAGACCTGCAGCATTTTTCTCCTGCACCCTCCAAGATCCGGCACTCCTCCATTGAGAAGGAGGCCAAGGCCACCATTGAGGCGGTAGCATTGGTGGCACTATTTTGCCAGCAAACAATTTACCGTACTGACTGACCAACATACAGTCGCCTTCATGTTCAACAACAAGCAGTGGGGTAAAATCAAGAATGACAAAATTCTGAGGTGGAGAATCAAACTCGCCACCTACAACTATGATATCTTATACTGGCAAGGAAAGTTCAATGAGTTTTCAGATGCCCTGTCCCGAGGGACTTGCACCAGTGCGCACATAGGCCGTTTACAAGCCCTCTATGCCAACCGTTGCCAGGTTCTACCATTTCATCAAAGCCTGCAACCTCCCCATTTAGTTTAGGATATCAGAACAATGACCAGGAACTACCAGGTCTGTGCAAAGTGCAAACCACACTTCTACCAGTCGTTCAGCTCGCACCTGATTAAGGCTACCCACTCCTTTGAGCAGCTGAGTGTGGATTTCAAGGGGCCCCTTTGAACTGCAATGTGTTCTTTCTCAACATCATTGATGAGTACTCATGGTTCCCGTTTGACATTTCCTGCCCAGTCATGACCTCTGCCACCGTCAAAGCCTTATGCAACCTCTTCACCCTGTTCAGATACCCCTGCTATATCCATAGCATTCTCCTTCATGAGCGATGCATCAATATCTGCTGGCCAGAGGTATTGCCACTAACAGGATCACCAGTTACAATCTCCGAGAGAACGGACAGGTAGAAAGGGAGAACACCAGTGTCTGGAAGACCATCCTCCTCGCCCTGAGGTCAAAAGGCCTGCCTGTATCCCACTGGCAAGAGGACCTCCCTGAAGCACTCCACGAGATCAGATCCCTCCTGTGCACCGCCACAAATGCCACTCCTCATGAAAGGACATCTTCATTCCCCAGGAAGTCCATGTCGGGGACAATGCTGCCATCCTGGTTGACATCCCCAGGGCCAGTCCTGCTCCAGAAGCATGTGAGAAGCCATAAGTCCAACCCAATGGTTGAGAGGGTCTACCTCCTCCACGCCAACCCCCAATACACCTATGTGGCATACTCAGATGGGTGCGAGGAATCTGTGACTGTCCAAGACCTAGCATGCACGAGAGATCCCGGAACTCCGGCCAACCAACCAGTACATCCACCCCCCCCACCCCACTCCGATCACCCATCACATTACCATGTCACCCTACCCCAGCCCTCAACCTATCTGTCTCAGTTCAGTTGACAGACACCCCATCCACTGACAACAACCACACCGTCCAGAAGCCAACAGCTGAGCCACAACCGGCGCTACGACGGTCACCATGGCAGACAAGAGCACCGGATAGACTGAACCTGTGATGGACATGAACCAACTTCACCCCATCGGACTTCTTTTTAAAAGAGGGGGTGAATGTGGTGGAACCACTGTACTACTATTTGTACATGTATGGCTGGCCCGTCCCTTGCTAATTGTATCTGTTTCTCATCCCCCTTGATTCCCCTAATGAAGGTGGCAATGCCATAACCTTTCCCCCAAAACAAGCTCGGGTCTTGGGTCAGCAACATGAGATGTGCTATCAGTTAATAGTAATAAAAACCGAGGTAACTTCTAGTCTTTGAAGTTATTGATAGCGCACCAGTATTGTAATTCATTCTCCTGGGTCCTATCCAATTAGACAATAAACATCAGTAGCGTTATCAGCCAAGCCTGTGCCTAAGCTTATTGGCTATACATGTTAACTGTCAAAATATAACTTCTATGTAGCTTCAAAACATTCATTAAGTTGATATATTAAAAAGCCCACTGCAGTGGACATTCACACTCAGTAAGGCTATGTATTTGAAGCAAGATATGCATGACACAGGAATCTAAAGGATCCTTTTAAACCTACCCTTGGAGAACAAAATAGGTCATCATTTTCCTCTGGAAATGTCCCTCTGGCATTGGAGCATTTCTAATTTTTATTACATTAAGGTTTGCATCTCACCTGTAAAATTATTCACGAATGCTGGGTTCTCAAACGTATCTTGTGCAGTTTCAGCACTGGAAGATAAATATGGCAATTTAGTTCCTTTCTAAGCTTAGCTGTACAGTAGTTATCTTGGACAATTAAAAAATGGAATTCAATCTGTTTCAGATGAACACTTCCAATTGTATGTGAACGAATCTGGACTTCTTTTCTGAATATGTGCTAGGTCGATATACTCCTCGTATTTTCATGATCGAGTGGATTTTCTTAAGTGCGACGGAATAAATAAGATAAGTGTGTGAGTGCAGATTAGAGTGGTGAGGGAGGGATGGTTAATGGTTACATTCTGCATTAATAATGTGGAGATACGAGTTCAATCCCACCAAAATAGCATGGGAAGTTCAGTTAATTAAATTATGTGGACTGATTAAATTTTAATTTAATTTAGACATACAGCACAGAAACAGGCCTCTCCATCTCATAAGCCCTTGTCGCCAAAACACCTCAATTAACCTCCAACCTGCCTACTTTTCCAAAGGTGGGATGAAATCTGAGTGCTCGGTGGAAACCCATACAGACACAGGGAGAGTGTGCAAACTCCTTACAAGCAGTGCTAGATTTGAACCTGGGTCGCTGGCAGTGTAACAGCATTGTGCTAACCGTGCCACCCAAAAGGGTCAATTCACAGTTGTAATCAATGGAAAGACGGTTTCCAAATAAAAAACCTATTGCAAAAACTCACGACACAGAGACTGCAGATACTACAATATTCACCTAAACACAATATGCTGAAGGAACTCAGCAGGCCAAGCAGCATCAGTGAAAGGAATAGAATAGTCAACCCTAATCCACTGAATTCCTCAAGCAGATTGTGTCTGGTATTGAAATAACTCATTTGGTTATGTCCTTGAGAGGAGGAAAGATACTGCCCTTAGTTGGGATGGCCTGTTTCTAATATCTGATCCACAGCAATGTGGTTGACACATGACATCCTCTGCTATGTTTAAAAAAAAGTAAGAACAAAGTCTAATAGACCTCCAGGCATTGACTAAAGCACCAAATTCAGTCACAGCATCGTGATTCCTACCAAGATGGCCTTGAAAATCCACCCCTCAACAAGCATCTGGTAACCATTATCTAAATTGAAAGAACTTTATCGCAGGTGAGTCAAACAATGCTATTAAATCATACTCATAGAATCACACTATTTGGCTAATGTTGTGGATTTCTCCATCATATTCCCTGGATTCATGTTCTTTCATCTTTTGAAGAGATGAGAGCAAACAATTCTTAATATCAACTCTGGATTGTTTGAGATTTTGTGGCATTGAATCAACAACAGGCAAGGACAGCTAGTGATTATCAACCTGCTGACGCATTAATCCAGGTCTTACAATACTTGGAAGCAGCACTAAAAACAGCAAAGATACAGTAAGTGAGGAACCTTAGAGCTCTTCATCAAGAGTAGCCTGACAGCATGGAGTTTAGAGAACAAAAAAATAATGAACCTATGGTATTTAACCTCATCCTTACCCATTTCCCTGATGTAAATGATTTGTGCATGATATTATTTAGCAGTGTAGACAATGCACACAAAGTCTGCCTTTCCTCATTGGGTTCTGTGGCACACGCATCATTCTAGATAGAATAGCCTCAAAATAGATCTATTGCCAATTCATCACCTTAGCTCTAGGACCAGCCACCTTCAGCTATTTGACCAATACTAAGTACTGGAGATAGGTCCTACTAACTAAACAAAGTTTATATGCAATTCAAAAAAGAAAACTATCCAGCATGTAGCAAGATCCGGACAAAATTCGAGCATATATAGAAAAGTTATATTTGTGTCATTCATGTGCCTGACAATGTGACCACTTCTGACAAGAGAACCTCATTGCTTCCATGTGGCATTCAAAAGGATGACAAATGCAATCCCCATCTCCAGTATTGTAGATATCACCTTTAACCATAAAGTTAATTGGACCAGCCACTGAGGCTATAGCACAGATCAGCGGCTGGTTATTCTGCAAAGGGTGACTCACCAAAGCATTTCCACTATCTATGAAGCAATGTGGATCATGATAGAATACTCTCCCCTTTCTGGATAAGAGTATTAGTAATTCCAACAACTTTCAAGTAGTTCTACGCCATTCACCACAAACCAGCTCAGTTGATTATCTCTGACTGACTAATTCTACCCATGGATACTGACTGACCTGCGGAGTGTCTTGAGCAATTTGTTTGCCCAGTTGATAAACAATTTTTCCAAAACCATGTCTTTCATTCACTCCATCACTAACACTTGGTGGACGCACTCTGGCTCATTTTCAAATAGTTGCGCAATTACCTGCATAATCTACTTAAACAGCATTCCCCAAATTCGTTGTTTACTGCTGAGAATGACAAAGGCAGCAGGCGCACCCAGAAGTCCATCACCTGCAGATTCCCCTCCCAAGATGTACAGTACCACGATTAGTAAACAATCAACAATCTCACAGTGTTACTGGATCTACCTCTTTGGACCCTCAATGTTAAAAATGCTTCATTTGTTACATCATTTGCTTCTCAAGGGCATTTAGGATGGGTAATAAATATTGGCTTTGACAGTATTTGAAATTCAACACATTACAGACATACAAGTAGATTAGCAAAGACAGTTTTGTGATGTGTTGATTTCTTCATTGATAGTTATGAGAGTCATATCCCTGGCCTCTTCAGTGAGCAATTCCTCATATGCTATTTGGAACCCTATTCACCCCAACTTCTTTAAATTCACATCTTCCTGTATTATTCAAACTTTTCCTTTCAATTTATATTTTCCTATCTATAATCCTGCCCATCTCTCAACTCACCTTCACTAGTTGGTTGCCTGCCTGAGGTAATGAAGTGGATTCTCAAGGCCTGCTTTTGGCTTTTAATTCCATTAATGGGATAACCCCAACTGCCTTAAATTGATAGATCTCAAACATACTGAATGGTGTTAAATTGTAGAGAGAGGGTGAGTGTATCAACTATTAATTAAAAGTTAAGATTCCATTATTGTCACATAATACTACATTTAGAATGTTACATACATAAAATTCTTTAACTTTGTCTACCATAAGGAAGACAGAGAGTTGCCACTTTTGTCCATAGCCCCTAACAGAAAGGAGGCCCAATTCTCCTAAATAATCACATGAAATATTGGAGCCACTCAGTGGCTCAGGTAGCATTTCCCTTAATCGGAACAATTCTGAAATATTAATAGTTTTTATTTCCACATTTACTGCCTGACCTGTTGTATTTTCCAGAATTTTTGCTTTTTATTTTATATTTCCAGCATTGGATTTTGTTTTTAAAGTTCAATCCAAAACTTGTGTTTGAAACTAGTCTGTGGAAATGAAATGAAATTCTAGTCACTGATGGCCTTGTGTGTTATTTATAATTCCACCATGAGTAATCCATTGCATAAAACTTTAACTCAACCCTAATTGGTGTTTTCACAGAAAAGTTTATATGTGCAAATTATTATATTGGCTTTGTAGTTCTAATGTTTCAAAACAGAGGAAAAGTCTCTTTTAAGGTCTTTGAAGCCTCCATGTGCTGCATTGGTTCCAGGAACTGATAACAAGTCCTGGGGACACAGAGTGAAAATAATTTTCTCTTTTCAATGTTAACATTCTCATTTTGACAAGCACAAATAGTGAGTGATAGGAAAATGTGGAAATATTGGAGTTACCTGTCAGAGGTTAGCTTTTTTGAATCTTCTTCTGAAGATAAAACATGAGGAATATTAATATTTGCACCTTGAAACATTAAATTTAAAAAAAACACTTAAAATTACAAAGAAATATTCAAATTCAACAGGGCCAAAGCAGAAAGGCTGTAATTAGCCACAGTGCTTCTGTTTGTATCTTAAGAGATTTTTTTAAATCTCAACTGGTATCTGCTAAGGACAGAAAGGGTACTAGATTAAGTGTCGTGTGGTGACTATAATCTTGGTCAAATAGCTGTTAACATTCAGTCTATATTTGCACAAGTTGACAAGAATATAGGACATCAATTGCAAAACTATTGATGTATACTGGTTTTCTGATTAGTGCTCAATACATTCTTAGGTACAATAGTCCGAACTGTGTAAAAGGGGTCATTATAGTTTATTACTGTTACACACTAACAACCCCTTTAATTATGTTTGCAACTGAAGGTTTTTTGTTGGCACTAACACAGGAACAGCAATGGAAAATTCACCAAACAATTGTAAATTCAAAATAATAATTTTTATTAAACTATTAATAACATAACATTTCTTACTTAACTCTTAACCTTGTTTATGCACAAATATAAATGTGTCTGGTCATAATTCAAAGTCCCACTCTGAAAAGTCACTTTTTAAAAAAGCTCAGCATCATTTTGGTCTTGCTTGAAGGTCTTAAATTCTCAGTTAAGAAATAATTATAAAGCTCTTTTAAACATATATCTTCACAAATGTTTTCCACACAAAGAATCTGCCCTCTTCTCAAAGACAGCAAATGTGATTATTTTCTTCTACAATGAAATCACAAGCCAGACAAGGGTTAAACAAAGTGAACAAACACAAAAATAGACCCAGTATACTCGGTCCTCTTTTCCAAATAGAGAGCAAAGTGATCTTCATTAATTCAATAGCCACTGATTCTATGTTTCCCTTCTTCGAGGAGTAACACACAACAAACAGCACCAATTCTAGTTACTACAACTCAACTCTGTCTTTTAAAGGTTTCAACCCTGTATGTCACAAGTTGAACTGTTCCAAAACTGAACTCAAAATGTCTGAATTCAGCAATGTATTTCTCCAAGTCATGTGATAGTTACATAATGGATGAAGTGAGTCCCAAATTTTGGAAACCATATGACCATCAGTTTTATTCCTGCCAAATTTCTGAAAACCATTCCATATCCAATTCAACTTCTGATTTGATCTCTGTTCAAGGGACTTAATTGGCTTTGATGAAAAACAGGTGGGTTCCTCAGCAGTTCTTGAATAATTAAGACCCACTTGAAATGTATTAGCTCTGTCTGTCCAAGACACATCGACTCCAAGATTGAACTTTCTTCTCAAATAACAACGGTTCTATTTAAATGTGACAACCCTGTACCAACCCACAGCTAACTTTCTAAGAATATAGATACAATATTTTAATACTATAATTTACTGACATTTTTATAAAAGAAATATAGCTTAACATTAAATTAAAGATTAACTTAAATCTGATGCAGTGGAATTGACTTCTTTACTAATGTGTGGAGGCTGCTTGTGAGGGATGATGTTGATCAGGCTGCAGTGTCTTCATTCAGTGCTGAGAAATAGAACTAATGGCTGCACACCAACCCACAACGCAAGTGTGGACCATTAGCATAGGCACAGGGAGCACATCCACCATGTATTTTTGGACAGTCTGGATCCTACAGTGACCCTCACTACCTACTAGATGTGATGGAAATTGCTGTCTCCCCCTTTCTTTGTTTATCTGCACAACTCTCCCCAGATTTGATATTTCTCTGTGATAATCATTTTCTGGAGGACAAAATATCTGCAGCAGGTTTCTGGCACAGAAGCAACTAGCAGCACCCAGAACGTACTATGATGCATCACAGGTTAGCATGACTGGTCACAGTATGATAGAACAGTGGGCATGACATATGCTTTTTTAATGTGTTTAATGCATTTTGTTGTTGCTTGTGCCAGGACCAAGCCACGTCTTCGTGCATTAGCTGCCTCAGTGGGCCAGTAAGATCTCTGCTGAACTTGTCTAGATAGTTGACCATGCCCAGGAAATGTTTAACCACTGTTACATCTGTCGGTAGTGACATTTCACTGATTGCTCTGGTCTTTAAAGGGTCTGCCATCAGGCCTTCTCCTGTGAAAACATGACCTACATAACTGACCTGGTTCAGCCAAAATCTGCACTTCCAGGGGTCGAGCTTAAGGTTTTCCTTCCGGGCTCTGTTGAGTACCTTTTTAAATTTGCGTCGTGTTCTTCCAATCCTTGCCGCCTACGAGTATGTCATCAACAATGATGGCACAGGGGTACCCAGCAAAGATTTGCTCCATTGATCTCTGAAATACCTCACTGGCTGAATTGATTCCAAATGACAGTCATAGAAATCTATTGGCCAAAAGTCATGATGAATGTGAACAACAGAGACGACTTGTAGTCAAGTTTGATTTGCCAGAAGTAAATCTTTGTGTCCTCTATTGAAAAAACAGTCACGCCAGCCATCTGCATGGTAACTTACTCCAGAGTATGCATTGGATGGTGTGGTCATTTGAAAGCTGTATTGAGGTCTCTCGTGTTGTTACAGATCTGGATCTCCTGTCCGTCTTTTTTCATAGCAGCCATCATGGAGGACACCCACTCAGTGGGCTCGAAGACTGGGGTAATTATACCAAGATCCTGCATCATGTCCAGCTTGGCCTTAACCTTGTCCTTCATTGCTACTGGTATATGGCGTGCCAGAGGAACCACGGGCCTCACTTCCGGGTTGAGCTGCATCACTGGCAGTTTCCCCAATTCCTCTGTAAAAAGGTCACTGTACGCAGAAAAGATTCTGTGTGCCAAATAATCTTCCCATGTACATGCTTGCACTCAGGCCCAGCAGAGGCATGACGTCTTCTTGGACTACAAGAAAAGTTATTATGTGCAACTGTCCTTGTACGTAGCAGTGCAGTTGCACTGTGCCGTCGGTTCTGATTCTGCTGCCCTCGGTTGCCACTAGGGTTGATGACTTGGTGCACAGTATGATCTGTTCTGAATTCCTTGGTCAGTTGAACATTTTTTGTGACATGTTGTTGCACTTGGCCCCAGTGTCAACTTTCATGTCTGTTGCTTTACCATTGATCTTCATTGTTATAAATGCTTTGCTGTTCCTTTTGATTCTTGTTGGGTCTCCTGCATCTGCAGAGTCAATCCATCAACGTAATACTCATCGTCTGAGATGGTTTGTCCTTGCTCAGGTTCCAACTGATTAATCATCCTTCTGTATCTGGGTCTCGGGGTGAGTTGCTGCCTGGCTCTACAGCATCTGCTAAAATGGTTCCATTTCCACAGGCTCTGCACTGTTGGCCGAATGCCAGGCACATCCCTTGTCTTGCTGCAGTTACCGCACTCTGTCCTGGGAGAGGGTCTAATAGGGCTTTGTTGGCTTCGTCTTCTGGCCATTGCCTGTTCACAGGTTCCACCTGGACTGTGTCTAAGCTTGTGTCTTGCTGCCATGGAGAGGCTAGATTTCTGCTGTTCTCCTCCATGGTTTTGTGGAGATGGCCTTTGCGAATGTTAGTTCACTGTCACGCAGCAGTGCCTTTCTCATGCCTTCATCGCAGATGCTGCAGACCATCCTGTCTTTAATCAACTCTTCACGCAGCGCTCGGAAGTCACAGGTCTTTGCCCTGATGTTTAGGTTGCTGACATATGAGTGAGTCAACTTGCCAGGCCTCAGGTTTCTGGTATTAAATCTGTACCTTTCCATCATTAATTCTTTTGTAGATTGCACATTTCTTGAAATTTTCTTTTTAAACACTCGGGGTCCTCTCTTGACTCAGCCGAGCTGAATACGATACCCACTTCACACACCTCATTTGTGTATATGAATCACCTTTCCCCTTCGATGGCCTCGGGGCTCACCACATTAGTAAAATGTATGCTCTGACTTGGGCAGTCTTATCATTATGCGCTGCCGCAATGAAAATGTCATGATCTTATTCGAATACACGCTAATTCTCAGCCAAATTGCCCTCAAACACGTGGGTCGGGCCTTCTGAATCCGTCCGCCATTATGATGCAGATACAAGCGTGTTGCAAGCATGGTGTTGGTTACTCACTTTTTTCTTGAAGGCTTCAGGGCTTCAGGCCTGAGATGCACGTGATCCCACTTCTGACACCATGTTTGTTATTGCATTGAATTACCAGTCAACACAAGTGGCAACCTCTAATGAATGCTTTACTGTTAAATCCAAAAACAACACAATGTATAACAGGAGCTTGTCGAAATGTGTCTGCTACCAGCCAAGCTCTGTTTTTAACTAGTGTGCCTCGCGGGGACTTGCGTGTGCTCAATAGTGCTGTGGTGACTACGGTGGCTGCAGCAGGTGCAGAGCAGCTGACAGGAATGGCTATCTATAGGGATGTTATACTGGTGTGAGTCAGAGTAAGAGAGGTTGGGAGACTGTATTGTGAAGGGTCATGCTGTCACGTGACCTGGTTGGATTAATCACCATTTGCCAATCAAAGTTTGGCCCCACCCATTACTACACACCTTGCCATTGGCCAATTTAAATTCCTTTTTATTTGGCCTTGGGCCATTGGCCTTTGTAATTGGTTTAACCTTGCTGGCTATCTTGTAAACAACCTGGGCTGCATCCCCCCAGCACAATTAAACATGCCATGTGTGCTCAGTTCTTTCTCTTTGCCATCTTGGGATCACCTTGCTTCACTCCAGGCCTAGAACCATGGAGCAGCACTGGAGAAATTGTTGGTAAGATGGGCACTGTTAAAGGGTTGGGAGCATTTAATTAGTGTTCCTCAGTAGCATAAAAGCTATGCCTGCACTGAACCAAGGGGTGGTGGATATTGTATTGGTTTTTCCTTGATTGTTGTATCTACACTGTTCATTGTGTGTGTACATGTATTTCATTCATGGTGGAATTTTCCCATGCTCGCCTATAAATTGTATGTGAGTGTTTCATTGTTGGTGGGATTTTTTTTCTTCCCAAGCTGGCTGTAAATTGCGCGCATGTGTTTTATTGATGATGCGACTTCCCACATTTGTCTATAAATTGTGAATGTATGTGTTTTATTGCTGCTACCACTTTCCGACGGTCACTATAAACTGTGTGCAGGTGTGTATTATCCCCATTACCATTTTCCCACACCAATCTTTTTCAAATAAAAATATTTACTACAAAACTGCATTCAGAGTCCTTGCTTTTGAGACCCATCAAATCTGTTTTCTCACTCACAACAGAGAACACCACATAGTTAGGCAGCCAGATCGTTATTACCACAGGTTGTTCATCATGTACTTCTTATGACCTAGGTACAATTCTGTCCTCTGGTGCTGTTTGTGTGCAGTTCAATTGTTCTCTCTGTCAAAATGTGGGTTTCCCTTTGGTCTTCCAGTTTCTCTCACATCCCATCCACAGACGTTATTGGAGGCCAAGTCTAAATATGGAGCTAGTGTTTCCCAAGGCCGGGTGTTCGGAACCAGTGATCACTATGTCAGAACAATTAGTTATCGTCGTATAGAGATGAGGCAGAATTTCTTCACCTAGACACATGAATCTTTGGAAATCTTAACCTAGGAGGCTCAGTAGCTTAGTCTAGTCAAGATGGAGACTGATAGATGTTTGAATATTTAAAAAATCAAGGGATAAGGGGCAAGTGCACAAAAGTGGCTTATCACTTATCCCTCATGATCTTGCTGAATGAAAGAGCAGACTCAGAGCAGAATGGGCTTATTTCTATGTTTATGAAAACTACAAAAGTAAATCCTTCTTTCTATATGGTGAATTTTCATAATTTTCTTATTACACTGAGGAGGCCATTCACCCCATCAAGCCAACAATATCCCTCAAGACATGCTCAGCAGTCCCATTAATTACAGCCCCTTAATTCATCAACCATCCACCTATACCAGGGATGATATACAACAGCTAAATAACTTTCAAGCATATTTTTGAGATGTGGTAAGAAACCAGGCAGTAAAAAGAAGCCCAGATGATTATTGGCAAACATGCAAATTCCACACATCTCTCTAAATATTTCTCCTGCAAACTAAAGGTGGATAAGGTTTTGATATTAGCAGGTAAATTAAGGAAATGAGCATGACACACTCCAACTATGGTTTACACTCAGATGAAAGAAAAACAAAAAGATTTATTACCTTGTGATTTCAATTTCCTTCTAATCCAGATCATTGTCATTGCAATAATGAGACCAAATATTGCAGTTGCTGCAATTCCACCCACATACATCAAGAAATCCACTTCAGGGGTTTGTTTGCTTAGTACTAAACATAAAAAGTGCATCATGATGTCAGAGGTAAACTTTGTCTTATACTCAAATAATTAGCTACCTGTTACCATTACATTCATCAGATAAACTTAAAACATTTTGAACCACATCTGCACTGTTTTGTTTCACATCAGTTTAACATTTAATATCTAACTTATCACTATGGTAAGAGTTCCACTTTTTTGTTTCCCAACAGAAATTGCCATATGAACTTGAGTTTGCCACACCCAGGAGTCAGAACCTACAACAGATATTGAAACAAATTGACTGATTATTTAGTTTACAAAATGACTTTTGCTCTTGTCAAGGTAATAGTCCCCCCAATTATAAAACTAATTATTAGACATTCTCAATCCAAGGCTCACTCCAACTGCAGCTAAAAATAAATGGGAAGGTGGAATGTCACATTGGAATATATTCACTGAGGCACAAGTACTCTATTGATGCTTCCATTGAATCACAATTTGATGAACATTGACAAAAACAGGTTCACACCATGCTCCAGGCTTTCATTAATTAGAGTTCATGAGGCTCTTGGAAATGAAGAAACAGGATATTCAAGCAAAAAAAAAGTGTCCAGTGAAGACCATAGTCAAGTGAGCAGTTTAGAGCAGTTTATAACAGTTGGGAATGGGGCAATAAAAAAGTAACAACGTTATTTCAATCTGTCATTCATATATAGTCTTCTTATGTGTCTGATGCTTCCAGGTAAAGTTGCCCACAAACCAAGGGAGCAAATAGTACTTTTTTTTTTAAAAGTGTGGTTGGCTACAAGAACAGGGGGGATATAAAATTAATTTTTTTAAAACAATCTCTGAAGATGGCCAACCACTTTGATTAGGTTATTGTACATGCTGATAGCATACTAGGTTTTGTAAAAAAAAAGGAGAATAGCCTCTGCTTGACAGGTACTGAAAATTGGAGCAAAAAACACCTAATGTTCTATCTGGTCATTTTCCAACCAGACAGTATTAATATCGATTTCTCCAATTTCTGTTAAACCCTTGCCCTGAGTCTTTCTTTCTCTATCCCTGTCTCCTCACCTCCTGCTTCCTAAGATATCTTTTGGTAATAAAAGCCTTGGTTTGAATCTACAAGTCTGAGTCATTCGACGTGCTACACAGGGGAATGTATTTCCTACTCCAGAGTGAGGGCCCAAAGCTGAGGCTACACCGGTCAAGGGAAAGATGGAAGTTAGGCTTGAGTACAGCGATTAATGAAAATTAGTGGGAAGACTTGTGTCTGAATAGCATGACAAGGATTGTCAATGCTAGATACATGTGGGTACAATACAATTTCCTACATCTGTTGTACCTCACACTGCAAAAATTATATAAATCAAAGTCAGAAATTTTGGATATGCATTTCAGATGCAGTGTAGAGGTTGGAATCATTATCCTTTCCACCTGTTCGAAGGTAAGATCATTCTGAGTAGACTTGCGGGACATTCTTAAAAAAAATACAAAAGTGGAGTTTCTACAAGATCTAGAATTCTTCCTTCTGGCAAATATTGGTGAAGAACAGCTTAGGCTATCCAAACACCAAATTCAATTTGTGAAGATCGCTTTGTCAGCAGCCAGGAAGTGTAGAGGTTGCACGGAAGTCCAACTCTCAAATTAGTATTACATGATGAAATATGGAAATACAGAGTTGCATTCCCTGGAGAAGATTACTTGTAACTTGAGAAAGAAGTGTGGTGGCCATACCTGAGGCACATAGATGCGCAGATGTGATCTATATCTCCACCCCCACCCCCCCCCTCAGCCCACTTGTGAAATGAGTCAAGATGTAAACTGTCATGACAGTTAAATAAAGGAAGTGAAATAAAGTTGTGGCACAGATGGTGTGTGGTTTAATTTTTTTTAAGGCTTAATTTTTTTGAGGTTTAATTTTTTTAAGATTTAATTTTGTTTTTTTCCTTTGGCTTTGGTAGTTTATTTAATATCTGGAGAAGGAAAAAATACTGGGCTCTGTATATTATATTGTGTGATAAGTAAATGTCTTATATTGTTTGTATATATTTGCTTGAATCTTTTAAAATAAAATATTCAAAAAAAAATTCTAAACTATACCTCCACAAAATGGAATTTCTTCTGTCCACTGTCCAGATCTGTTGCACTGGAGTCTTGCCGATCCTTCCAATGTAAAATCTTCAAAGCAATCAAAGTCACACAACGAATGGTAACTGAAGTTGCCCAAAGGATGCGAACAGTTCATAATCACCGGAAAGTAAGTAATCAGTTCCTGGCATTTCACCACTGTTGGATTCCAAAGAACATAGTCTATTACAAATTACTTGAAAAGTCAATATTCTTTTAACAACTGTTATTTTCCAAAAAATATTGCAGCAGGAGTTATGTAAAATCTGTACAAATAACAATTAGTTAAAATCATTTGTTAATACCTGAATTAAATGTCTGTTTTTTAACATTATTAAGTTATGAAGATATTCATATCAGAGACAAGCTTGAATAGAGCAAATAGCCGGCGGTAGGCCTATAACTTCTGGACAGCTCAGAAATACATTCTTTTCAGACAGAATTTTCTTTTGGGAGTGCAGAAGCACAATTTTTATCATATTACTGCTTAATTAGAAAGCGTGCTAATAGCATTGTTTTCCATTTCCCAAGAGGGAAATTAGTTGAAAATCATTAATGATCTGAATTTAGTAAAACAAAATCCATTCATGATTTATGGAGAGGTGATCATTTGTTTGACGATAGGTAGTATTGTATATTCCTGAGATCAATGCTGCTGCTACAGGGAGGGTGTCAATTGGTTTGAATCACAATCCATTCTGCAATTGCTGTTTGTTGGGGTAGTACTTGGAAGTTATATTTTTGAATTTTTTCATTGGATGTAGGTGTAATTAGCATGATGTCATTAATTTGTCTTGGGAATATCATTCTCATGAATCGGTATCTGATGATATCCCTTGGAGACAGGGTCAATTTTGTCATTTAAGAAAGAGTTGGATAAGTATATGGATGGGAGGGGGATGGAGGGATAAGGGCAGAGTGTTGGTAAGTGGGATTAGAGGAGGGTACTTGGATAAGTGCGGACTAGAAAGGCCAAATTGGCCTGTTTCCGTGCTGTAATTGTTACATGTAATTGTTAAGGTGAAAGTTCTTGAACTGAAAATTTCTTATGATGAATGTTCTCCCTGCTGTTAAGTAGGAATTTCAACGATTTTGTCACAATAAAAAATAATTGGTGATACATTTTCTAAGGAAAGAATGTATTTTTTTCAGAGGCAATGTTGCAATTTGCAATATTCACATATGGCTCATTCCAAGGAACCAAGGCCATGGGCTTGGAAAGACATTGTTAGAATCAATTAACATTTTACAGCGCCAGTGACTCAGGTTCGAATCTGTCGTGGTCTGTAAGGAGTTTGTACATTCTCTCCGTGTCTGCATTACCTGGAGGAACAACCCATACGGGTTTGTAGGTTCATTGGGTATTTGGGCAGCACAGCCTTGTGAGCTGGAAGAGCCTGCTACCATGTTGTATCTTTAAAAAATTTGAGAGATACAAAGATAACTCAATGAAATGCAGTCATGTATTTACTTACAGAAAATAACGTATAATTTATGAAATAATGACTCGTTCTTTATTAAGATGTGGAGTTTGTATTTGGAATGTATGAGTTTAGATGATAAGTGAAAGTTATATATGTGATGAGAGATGTAAAAGGATGGCATATCACTCAGCAACCTGTCATAATTTGATGTTATTCTGCATTTTTTTTTAAATAAGCTCCAAAGGGGGAAAGGTTGTAGAGGGTGGGATAGGTGGGAGGAGTGGGGTAGTAGGGGGTAGCTTTAGATTACTTTGTATTCTTTTTTGTTTTGTAAAATACTTAACTAAAATTTTGAGAGGTATAATGCATCTTGTAGATAATCCTGTATCAGTGTATAAGCGGTGATGGAGTGAGTGCTTAACCTTGTGAACAGATGTCAGTCAGACAGTTTTTGTCATGAATGGTGTCAAATCTCTAGTCAAATAGAACCACCCAGGTAATCCAGAGTTTTCAATGCCTTATAGATGATTAAATGGTTTGGGGGAAATCAGAAGATGAGGTAGTCACTACAGAATACTTATTGGACGATTCAAGAGTTCATCTAAAGTTAATGTATAGTAGGTGTGGTACAATTATTAATTGTCACTTATCAGTTCAAGTCTGGATATTGTGCTTTATTTTTGGTCAGGTACCAACATAGGCTGATTTTTATCTGAACAGTTGCAAATGGACTGAACACTCTGTTGTCCCACCTCTGACAGTGAAAGAAGAAAAATATATATTTTTTAGGAGCTATGGATGTTTGGATCTTGGATAATGAGCTGGGGATTAGATGATTGACATCCAGTATTTTTCACCATCAACTGTGATGTAAAGAAGCCAAGGAAAAATCTCCATCATTTTCCTCTCCTCCCCATGCAATTACAGTCGAATGCAATCAAGGTAGCCTTGATTCCGCATCAGTGATATTTGGACTGGGGAGTAAGCAGTCTCATTATGCAGACTGTTGGAGATTTGGCATTTTAAAAGGGAAATGCAACTATTATACTCTAACAGTATACAGCAAATTAGATTTACAAAAATTTTGTTGTTGGAACTCAATTTCACCTTCATTTAATTGTACAAATGGGGATGGGGTGTGGAATTGAAATGGTGGCCAGTCATTTCAATACTGTGCCCCAATCCCTCGCCAACATGGTCTTGTGCACTGCCAAACTGAGGCCACCTGCAAACTGGAGGAATAATACTTAATATTTGGTCTGGGCACTCCCCATCCCTCTGTCTCCTTTCCTCCAGTTTCCCCAACTCCTTTCTTCTCCATTCAGAGAGCTGCCCCCTCCCCCATCACCTCAGCTATTTTCTCTGATGCTCTCCCACCCACATCCACCTATGACCTCTTGGCTTGTGATCATCCCCTGCCTTTTTATTCAAACACCTGTCTGCTTTCTGCTCATACCTTAATGAAGGAAACATTGGTTATATCCATTCAAGTTGTGTCTTGTTTCCTTCCTCCCTCCCATGCTGACCACTGTGAAACAGATCCAGCAGCCTACTCCAGAAATAAAAAGGCAAATGGGTGCATTCAATCAACTGCATTGTGTTGGATCCAGCCTGCTGCCTGCTTGCCAGCACATACTTTACCTGGATATAGAAGATCAGATAAAGTGACCCTTAACATCTGACAGCAAGAGAGAAGAAGGCTCTGTCCAGTAAGTTAGCCTCAGCTATTATATCCTAAGGCCCAAATGTGGAGAGATAAACCATAATCTTCTTGAATAACAGAACAATATCGAGGGACTACCTGGCCTACATTTGCTTCTTAAATTCTGTTTCTATTGGTATACTCTGATGGCCTTTGACAGATCTCCAACTTCAAAGCCTTTTGAATAGTCTCCAGTGATTTTCCTGAAATGATTTTTAAGAATAATCCAAATGTAGTTCAATCGTTTAAACATTTATTTAATTAAACTTTTAAAAATAAACTGTTTATTTTTTTCTCCCTGCATTTGAACACATTATGGCCATTGATGTCCTAATCTTCCACAGTCAGATCCTGAGGGCTGAAGTTTATCTGTCACCTCCTTCCACAGAGTACCACTTGGAGGTACAATGGTGAGCTCATCATTGCCTTTCATTCCCCTTTTAATGTCAGAGAGATAAAGCATAGCAATTGGCCTTTTGGCCCACCAAAATTCACGGTGATCATCAACCCTAATTAATTCCATTTTTAATTCTCTCCATGTTAACATGAATTCCTACCACTTGCCTATGTACTTGGGCAATCTGCAGTGGCCAATTAGCCTCAGAACATGCATGTCTTTTGGATGTGGAAGGAAATGGGAGCAGCCATAGACAATACACTTGGTCTCACTGAGAACATGCAAATTCCACACAGACAATAACTGAACTCAGGGTTGAACACTGGCCTATGGTGCTGTGTGGCATCAACACAATGGTGCCCCAATTAGAGTCACCGATCAATCAGACACACACAGTTTTTGTATGGATTAATCTATGTAAATCACAACACTGAATGATGGATGAAGTGTCCAATGTTGAGGTAGCAGTTCACTTCCCAGATTATTGTTTGGCTTGACATTGAGTGACTAAAATACAATCCCAATGAAGGTTTATGAATGTTTTCTAATGCTTAAAAGATTTCAGGGAGAGCAGAAAGATATGTGCAAATTATTGCTTTGTTGGATAATTTTAAATTTGTCAGATTTCTCCTTGTACCTTTGCACTTGGTGCTTTGTGCCATTTGTTGCCCAATCATTTGACATTGTAACCAAGACTATAATCTTCTCACCAGCACTAGTCCTGAAAACCCTGCACCATCCATTTCTATCTCCAATCCAAAATTCAAAACTAAACTCCCCTGGCTGACCCATTGTTTCTGCTGCTCCTGTTCCACCAAACTTACCTCCTTGTACCTTGACAACAGTTTGGCTCTCCTCATCTGCTCTCTTCCTATCTACATGTGGCACCTCGCACATGATTTCCACCTCTGAAGAATTCTGATTCTTCTGTCCCCATTGCCTTATTTTATCTGTGGATGATCAGTTCCTTTACACATCCATTCCCCATCAAGAAGGCCTGAGAGGCCTTTGCTCAGTGTACTTAGTGTGGCCTCCTCTACATCAGTTTGATTAACACAGATTGGGTGACTGCTAAGATGACAAGTTTCACTTGCTTTGTGGGTCTTAACTTAAGCTTCCTGTAGCCAACCATTTTTAACTCCTCCCCCCCCCCCCCCCCCCCCCACAACCATTCATACAATGAAATGTTTGTACTTGGCCCCATCTATTAACAGGGTGAGACCAAAGGTAAATTTGAGGAAAAACGAAGCATATTTATCATGAAGTTCTAATTTTAGGTAACCCCCATGTGGTTCCACCATTTCCACTCTTGTACTTATTTTTCTTCTCCCTTTCCCTCCCCCCACCACTGCTTCCTCATTGTTTCTTTCTCTACCTACTTTTCCACTTCTCACACCTTCTGTCCTAACACCCTCTGGGCCCCTCTCCCAGTGCCTTTCCTTATCACACCATTTAGATTTGAGAGGAGGTCCTGACCCAAAATGTTCTGACCATTTCTACCCATGAGTGTTTTCTGACCTGCTGAGGTCTTCCAGCAATTTGTTGCATGCAAAATTTGAAAATTTTATCTAGGCTCAGGCACAGTAGATGCTTGCAGTAATCTTTGTAACGTGCAGCCCTATAGAGACAAATTCAACTTTCATTTAAGAATTTAAAAACAATTTTACAAATGAGAATTCATTTAGTGGATGATGGCTATATGAATGGAGGCTTATGGTTCATTTGTACCAAATGATTTATCTAGATCTTTTAACTCAATGCAATCATAGAATTGTACAACACAGAAAGGAACCCTTTGGCTCACCATGTCCATGCCAACCTGTTATGCCCACCCACACTAATCCCATTTACCCACATTAAGTCTATATTCTTGCCTATTCAAGCACCTGTCTAAATGTCATTATTGTATCTGACCCGAGCATTTCCTTTAGCAGTGAGTTCCAAATATCACCCACTTCTGTGTAAGGAAAAAAAAAGTTTTTCCTTCAAATCCCCATTAAACTCCTCCTTCCTATCTCAAACCTAGGTTCTCTTGTTTTTATTACCCTTACCAGGGGAAAATGATTCTGATGACCTATCCAATCAATGTCTTTTTAAATTTTTATAAACCTCCATCAGGTCACCCATCAGCTTCCTTTTGCTCCACGGAAAACAAACCCAGCCTCTTATAGCTAAAATTCTCTAATTGCGGCAAAATCCTAATGAATCTCCTCTTCACTGTTCCAAGCACAGCCACATCTTCCTATAGTGTGTTGACCAGAATGGCACATAATTTGTCAAGTGCAGTCTCACTAGTGTTTTGTAAAGTTGCATCAGAACATCCCCATGTTTATATTCTGTGTTCCAACCAATGAAGGCATTTCAGCCATGCACTATCTTCATCATTCTATTTACTGCCATTGCCATTTTCAGGGAACAATGGACTTGATCCCTAAGGTCCCTCTGTTCATCAATATTCCTTGGTGTCCTACCATTTACTCTAGATGTCCTTTGCTTATTTGACTTCCCAAAATGCATCAACTCATATTCCATCTGCCACTGCTTTGCCCAACTTTCCTTCTGATCTGTATTCAGCTACGGCCTGATACAATCTTCCCCATTATTCACAATACCATCAACCTTTATGTTATCTGCAAACATACTAATCATACCTCCTATATTCACATCCAAGCCATTATCCACAGTCCGAGCAGTGATACCTGCAGCACAGCTTAAAATAGAAAAACATGCTTCCTCCATTGTACAGTCCCTCCAATCAATAGGCCATATTTGGATCAAATTAACCAGTTTGCCTTGGATCCCATGTGCTTTTTTTATTTAATTAATTAATTTAATAGAGAAATATTACATGCATATATTGCTTTTATCAAGGAAATTGTAGAGAATAACCAAACAAAGCAATAAAAGGACATGGTTCAAATTTAATCCTAAGAATCTGTGATCGATTTTTAAAGAATTGTTCCCAATATTCTTTTAGTTCTGGACACTCCTAGAACATATTAATCAGAGAGGCCTCAAAAAATTTACATTTGTCACATTGTGGATCAACATCAGGATAAAAATGAGATAATCTAACTTTGGACGTGCATTCCATGTACAACTTTAAATTGTATTTAACAATGTTGTGCACAGAATAAAGTATTATTTATCAGATCAAGCGTGTTATCCCAATTTTTTTCTAAAATTTTTGTATTCAAATCTTGTTTCAATTCGTTCTTGCTTCTCTTCCTTGAACATATTCATAGGTCAATCAAATTACTATAAATAATTGCTATAGATCCACCATGGGAAAACTTTAAATCAAAAAATAAATCAAGAACATTGGTATTGGGAATTTGAGGGAAATTAAAGAATTTTGACTGAACAAAATGCCTAATTTGTAGATATCTAAAAAAAATGCCTATTAGAAAGGTTGAATTTAATTGTTAATTGTTCAAATGAAGCAAAATTCCCATGTGCCTGTCTATCTGGAATAGCCTACCATTCGAAAACTTTGTCAAATGCCTAAGTAATGTCCATAGACACAAAGCCTACTACCATAGATCTATCTGCTTAATTACTTTAAAAAAACTCAAATAATTTAGTGAAGTAGGATTTTCCTTGCAGAAGACCATAAAGACTATTATTGACCAGCCCCTGTGTTTACAAAATGTACATATTTTTGCCAGGTCCTCACTTGTGCTGTCAAAATAATCTTTTCTCCAATTCATGCCCTTAACTAGATGACCAACCTTATCCCTTTCCATGATTACATGAAACTAATGTAATTTTGGTCACAGTTTGTAAAGTGTTGCCCCACTAACCTTACCACCACCTGCCCAGATTCATATCTGAAGACAGGGTGGGGAATTGTCATCAGTCTAATTGAACTCTCCACATATTGTCTCAAAATACTTTGTTGAATGCCCTACATCCAAGCTTCTGACAGAAAGGCAGTTCAAATCAATATTGGGAAGGTCAAACCACTCTAACCCTATTGTTCTTGAGGACTCCAGAGATGTTCTTACAAATCTGTTGCTCAAATTCCTGTTGACATTTGGGAGGCTAAATGAAGTAAAATTATCACCCTTCTCTTGATTCTAAATTTTACCTATATTGCCTAATTGGATGTTCCTCCAGGATATCCTCTCGATGTACTGCTGTTACATTCTCCCCATTCAGTGGTACAATATCCCTTCTTTTGCATTCTTCTCTGTCACACCCAATACCTTTAGGTGTGACAGTGTGTGGAGGCAGCATGTTTATCTGCTTGGAAGCTTGTGACCAGTGCTGTGCTGCAGGTATCAATACCTTTGCCTTGTTTAAGTTGTAACTGAAACTTCTGATCATGTGGTACCTATTCACTGTCCTGAATTTAAATCATCTTGAATGAATCGAAGTTGATGAATATTTTCCAAAACTTAAAAAGGTTTTACCGAGCGCAGAAAGATTTTTGTCAATTATTGCTTTTCATGACAATTTGAAGATTTGGCAGATGTTCCCTGGTACCTTCACAGCTGGGGTTTTGTGCTGTCCACTGCCCATTAGCTCGACACTGTAGACTGTTTGACCCATTCAGTACAAATCCATCAGCACAGCTAAAGTCACATGTTGATTGGTAACTGAATTCTCCAATGGGATGGGTACAGTTCACAGCACCTTGCTTGGGTTGCATCAATCTTTCACAGATTATAACTGAAAGTCAAGAATAGAATATTTAATGTCATGCATTCTCAGCTTTAAATTGTCCAAATATAAACCCAGATTTTATTTAAAACTTTGTATAATCTTTAAAAACTTAATAATAATACGAGAGTACCTTCACATTTCGGATTTTGTGCCGTCCACTGCCCATTGTCTTGACACCGTAGCCGTTTTGACCCCCTCAGTGCAAATCCTTCAACACAGTTAAAGTCGCACATTGAGCTGTAGCTGAAATCTCTAATAGGATGTGAGCAGTTCATGGCCCCTTGTTCTGGGTCTGTTAATGTCTGACAGGTTACAGCTAAAATATAGAATTTAAATTTTTCAAGGATTTGGAAAGATGAGGAAAACACAAGTACTTCTCTAATTGTGTATAGATTCAAACATAAACATAATGTTTTAAAAAAACTAGGACATGTCATTTTGTTCAATACTGTACATTTACAGAGAGTGGGGGGGGGGTATGCTGACCATTGCCCATTGGCTTGACAATGTAGCACGTCTGACCCCTGAAGTACAAACCCTTTTGTGCAGTGAAAGCCACATGTTGAACTGTCATTGAAATTTTCAATGTGATGCATACAGTTCATCATCCCTCATACTGACTGTGTTATTGCCTGGCAGATTACAACAATAAAAAATGTTTGATTTTCACAATCACTTTTGAGTTGAAAAACTGGCAATTAAGATGAGTACTGATTTACTTTGGGTGAATACGAAAGGAAGGCATCCTCCAGCAGAACAGCCATTTTGAGAGGGGCTGCTGTTCAGCGCCATCTGCTACTGGTGGTCTCAATTGAGGCTTTAGTGAATATTAGGCTTTCACAAGGAAGATGAGCAACAATTGCATAAAATCAAGGTGAGGTTACATTGTATTTCTAAAGCCAGGCAAAGTCTTTCACTTTTCATTCTTGGTGCAGTGTAGTTAGGAAGAGAGGGAATGTCAATCAGGCAGGATGGTGGATATCAGGGATGGTTTATGTGTCCCTAATGCCTATGCCTGTACCTACAGGAAGTGCACCTGGCTGCATCTCCAGTCCAAACATGTGAAGGAATTGGTTAATAGGTGGCATGGTTAGTCCAGCGGTCAGGGTAATGCTGTGGAGGCGCCTGGCGCCGCCTAGCCTGGCGCCGCCTAGCCTGGCGCCGCCTAGCCTGGCGCCGCCTAGCCTGGCGCCGCCTAGCCTGGCGCCGCCTAGCCTGGCGCCGCCTAGCCTGGCGCCGCCTAGCCTGGCGCCGCCTAGCCTGGCGCCGCCTAGCCTGGCGCCGCCTAGCCTGGCGCCGCCTAGCCTGGCGCCGCCTAGCCTGGCGCCGCCTAGCCTGGCGCCGCCTAGCCTGGCGCCGCCTAGCCTGGCGCCGCCTAGCCTGGCGCCGCCTAGTTTGGCGCAGTAGGAAAGTTAAGCAGGGCAGAAACACACTCTTCCTGCAGAATGGAGATAGAGTTTCAGGGCAACTCTATGTGGGAAGTGCACATGGCTGCAGCCCCAGTCCCAACATGTTAAAGAACAGAATGAACTTGGGATCACTCATCCTGGGGTTGGAGAGGATCATGGTTTTCAGCTCTAGTGATGTGGTCACACCCAAGGTAATGCTGCAGGCCGTGGTGTGACCATTAGGAAAACTAAAGACGGAAGGCAGACAGTACAGAGTTCTCCTATGACTGACTATTCCCCTCAGTACCAAGTTTACCACTTCAGATACTGTTGTGGTGGGAATGACTTGTTAGAAACCAGCAATAGCATCCAGTTCATTGGCACCATAACTGGCTCGAACACAACCCGTCCAGTTTCATTTCAAATGTCAAAGCTCTTTACTACCATCTCCCCACATATTGTTTCAAATAACATTGTTTAACAAAGTAAACTGCATCAAAACCTTTAACATAAAGGCAATCCCAGTTAATATTGGGAAGATCAACCCCCTCAACTACACTAACCCTATTGCTCTCGCACATTTCAGTGTTGTACTTGCATACCTGTTGCTGCAATTCCTGCTGACTTTTGGGGTCTAACTGCACCAAAGTGATCACCATTCTCTAGTTTATAAATTTGACCTGTATTGCCTAACGGGAGGCTCCTACCAGTATATCCTCAGCAGTGCAAATCCCCCTCCTCTTTTGCATTCTTCCCTATCATGCACAATACACCTACATCTTTGCTTGGTTTAAGTTGTAAATGTTACTTCCAATCATGTGGTACTTGTTCACTGTCCTGAATTTAAATTGTCTTGAGTGAATGGTAGTTAATGAGTATTTTCAAATGCTTATGAGGTTGTATGGAGTGCAGAAAAATTTGTGTTAATTGTTGCTTTACTTGACAATTTGAAGATTTGGTAGATGTTCCCTGGTACCTTCACAGCTGGGGTTTTGTGCTGTCCACTGCCCATTAGCTTGACACTGTAGACTGTCTGACCCATTCAGTTCAAACCCATCAGCACAGCTAAATTCACATGTTGATCGGTAACTGAATTCTCCAATGGGATGGGTACAGTTCACAGCACCTTGTTTGGGTTGTATCAATCTTTCACAGATTATAACTGAAAGTCAAGAATAGAATATTTAATGTCATGCATTCTCAGCTTTAAATTGTCCAAATATAAACCCAGATTTTATTTAAAACTTTGTGTAATCTTTAAAAACTTAATAATAATACGAGAGTACCTTCACATTTCGGATTTTGTGCCGTCCACTGCCCATTGTCTTGACACCGTAGCCGTTTTGACCCCCTCAGTGCAAATCCATCAACACAGTTAAAGTCGCACATTGAGCTATAGCTGAAATCTCTAATAGGATGTGAGCAGTTCATGGCCCCTTGTTCTGGGTCTGCTAATGTCTGACAGGTTACAGCTAAAATATAGAATTTAAATTTTTCAAGGATTTGGAAAGATGAGGAAAACACAAGTACTTCTCTAATTGTGTATAGATTCAAACATAAACATAATGTTTTAAAAAAAAAACTAGGACATGTCAATTTGTTCAATACTGTATATTTACAGAAAGTGGGGGGGGGGGGTATGCTGACCATTGCCCATTGGCTTGACAATGTAGCACGTCTGACCCCTGAAGTACAAACCCTTTTGTGCAGTGAAAGCCATATGTTGAACTGTCATTGAAAACTTCAATGTGGTGCATACAGTTCATCATCCCTCATACTGTGTTATTGCCTGGCAGATTACAACAATAAAAAATGTTTGATTTTCACAGCACTTTTGAGTTGAAAAACTGGCAATTAAGATGAGTACTGATTTACTTTGGGTGAATACGAAAGGAAGGCATCCTCCAGCAGAACAGCTATTTTGAGAGGGGCTGCTGTTCAGCGCCATCTGCTACTGGTGGTCTCAATTGGGGCTTTAGTGAATATTAGGCTTTCACAAGGAAGATGAGCAACAATTGCATAAAATCAAGGTGAGGTTACATTGTATTTCTAAAGCCAGGCAAAGTCTTTCACTTTTCATTCTTGGTGCAGTGTAGTTAGGAAGAGAGGGAATGTCAATCAGGCAGGATGGTGGATATCAGGGATGGTTTATGTGTCCCTGATGCCTGCACCTACAGGAAATGCACCTGGCTGCATCTCCAGTCCAAACATGTGAAGGAATTGGTTAATAGGTGGCACGGTTAGTCCAGCGGTTAGGGCAATGCTGTTATAGTGCCAGCAGTCGGGACGGTGATTCAATGTCCACACGGTCCGTAAGGAGTTTGTACATTCTCCCTGGGTTTGCATGGGTTTTCCCTGGGCACTTAATTTCTTCCCACTGTTCAAAATGTACCGTGGGTTGTAGATCATTTGGATGTAATTGGGTGGCACAGGCTGATGGGCCAAAAGGACGTGTTACAAAGTTGTATGTCTAAAGTATTAAAAAAAAGTAAAACTCAGGATCATCTGAGGAGACAGAGAGCATCATGGCTTTCAACACTAGTGATGTTATCACACCCAAGGAATAGGTTGCAGGCAGTGGAGTGGACATTAGGAAAACCAAAGACAGATGGCAGACTGTGTCTATTCCCCTCAGTAACAAGCACACTGCTTAAGGTATTGTTGTGAGGGAATGACTTAACAGAGGCAAGCAATAGCAGCCTGGTCATTGGCACCATGCCTAGCTCAGCCAATACCTGTCTAGTCTCATTTCAAAAGATAAGGCACAGAACTGTAATCTCCCCACATATTGTTTAAAAACATTGTTGAATGCACTTAACAAAATCCTCTGCATCCAAATCTCAAAAACGAAGATAATCCAAATCAATATTGGGAAAGTCAAACCCCTCAACTTTTCTTTTCTTTTTTTTTCTTTGGCTTGGCTTCGCGGACAAAGATTTATGGAGGGGGTAAAAAGTCCACGTCAGCTGCAGGCTCGTTTGTGGCTGACAAGTCCGATGCGGGACAGGCAGACACGGTTGCAGTGGTTGCAGGGGAAAATTGGTTGGTTGGGGTTGGGTGTTGGGTTTTTCCTCCTTTGCCTTTTGTCAGTGAGGTGGGCTCTGCGGTCTTCTTCAAAGGAGGTTGCTGCCCGCCAAACTGTGAGGCGCCAAGATGCATGGTTTGAGGCGTTATCAGCCCACTGGCGGTGGTCAATGTGGCAGGCACCAAGAGATTTCTTTAGGCAGTCCTTGTACCTTTTCTTTGGTGCATCTCTGTCACGGTGGCCAGTGGAGAGCTCGCCATGTAACACGATCTTGGGAAGGCGATGGTCCTCCATTCTGGAGACGTGACCCATCCAGCGCAGCTGGATCTTCAGCAGCGTGGACTCGATGCTATCGACCTCTGCCATCTCGAGTACTTCGACGTTAGGGATGTAAGCGCTCCAATGGATGTTGAGGATGGAGCGGAGACAACGCTGGTGGAAGCGTTCTAGGAGCCGTAGGTGATGCCGGTAGAGGACCCATGATTCGGAGCCGAACAGGAGTGTGGGTATGACAACGGCTCTGTATACGCTAATCTTTGTGAGGTTTTTCAGTTGGTTGTTTTTCCAGACTCTTTTGTGTAGTCTTCCAAAGGCGCTATTTGCCTTGGCGAGTCTGTTGTCTATCTCATTGTCGATCCTTGCATCTGATGAAATGGTGCAGCGAGATGGGTAAACTGGTTGACCGTTTTGAGTTTTGTGTGCCCGATGGAGATGTGAGGGGGCTGGTAGTCATGGTGGGGAGCTGGCTGATGGAGGACCTCAGTTTTCTTCAGGCTGACTTCCAGGCCAAACATTTTGGCAGTTTCCGCAAAGCAGGACGTCAAGCGCTGAAGAGCCAGTTGCCCATTCAACCCCTCAACTACTCTAATCCTATTGCTCTTCGTGTGATGCACTTGCTATATGTTGCTGCAATTCCTGCTGACTTTTGGGGTCTAACTGCAGCAAATTGATCAACATTCCCTACTTTATAAATTCTATTTACATTGCCTAATTGGATGTGCCTCCAAGATATCCTCTCAACATACAGCCATTATATTCTCCCCCAGTCAGTGGTGCAACTTCCCCTCCTCTTTTGCATTCTTCGGTGTCATACCTAATATATCTATACCTTTGCCATGTTTATGTTATAAATGAAACTTCCAATTGTTTGGTACCTTTTCACTGTTCTAAATTTAAATCTTCTTGAGTGAATGGTAGTTAATGAGTATTTTCAAATGCTTATGAGGTTGTGTAGAACGCAGAAAGATTTGTGTGAATTATTGCTTTACTAGACAATTTGAAGATTTGGTAGATGTTCCCTGGTACCTTCACAGCTGGGGTTTTGTGCTGTCCACTGCCCATTAGCTCGACACTGTAGACTGTCTGACCCATTCAGTACAAACCCATCAGCACAGCTAAAGTCACATGTTGATCGGTAACTGAATTCTCCAATGGGATGGGTACAGTTCACAGCACCTTGTTTGGGTTGCATCAATCTTTCACAGATTATAACTGAAAGTCAAGAATAGAATATTTAATGTCATGCATTCTCAGCTTTAAATTGTCCAAATATAAACCCAGATTTTATTAAAAACTTTGTGTAATCTTTAAAAACTTAATAATAATACGAGAGTACCTTCACATTTCGGATTTTGTGCCGTCCACTGCCCATTATTTTGACACCGTAGCCTTTTTGACCCCCTCAATGCAAACCCTTCAACACAGCTAAAGTCGCACATTGAGCTGTAACAGAAATCTCCAATAGGATGTGAGCAGTTCATGGCCCCTTGTTCTGGGTCTGTTAATGTCTGGCAGGTTACAACTAAAATATAGAATTTAATTTTCTTAAGCATTTGGGAAGTTAAAGAAAGCACAAGTACTTTATGTAAACATAAAGTTTAATAATTAACATGCAAAACTATGACATGAAAATTTGTTCAATGATTTATCATTGGGGAGTGTATGCTGCCATTCTCCATTAGCTTCATACTGAAGTTCATCTGATCACTGTAGTGTAAACCCTTCTCTGCAGTGAAAGCCACATGTTGAACTGTAACTGAAGTTTCCAGTGGGATGGGTGCAATTCATAATCTCGCGTTCTGGCTGTGTTATTGCCTGGCAGGTTACAACTGAAATGTATGTTTGACTTTCACATTCGCTTCTGATTTTTTTAAAAATGGCAGTTAAAGTGAGTAAATACGAGTTAGCTTCGGGTGAATGTGAAAGGAATGTAGACGGCAGGAGATCGGCCATTTTGAGATGGGCTGCTGTCAACACAAGTGCAGCTGGTTGTCTAAGTACAGACTTTGGTGTGTATCAAGCTTCGGTGAGGAAAATGAGAAACACTTGAGCAAAATCAAGGTGCGGTTCCACATTATTTTGTTTCCAAAGTCTAATGAGGTCTTTCAGCTTTTCAGACTTGGCGCCGTCTAGCTTGGCGCCGTCTAGCTTGGCGCCGTCTAGCTTGGCGCCGTCTAGCTTGGCGCCGTCTAGCTTGGCGCCATCTAGCTTGGCGCCATCTAGCTTGGCGCCATCTAGCTTGGCGCCATCTAGCTTGGCACAGCCTAGCTTGGGCCATCTAGCTTGGCGCCATCTAGCTTGGCGCCATCTAGCTTGGCGCCATCTAGCTTGGCGCCATCTAGCTTGGCGCCATCTAGCTTGGCGCCATCTAGCTTGGCGCCATCTAGCTTGGCGCAGCCTAGCTTGGCGCAGCCTAGCTTGGCGCAGTGGGAATGTTAAGCAGGGCAGAAACACACTCTTCCTGCAGAATGGAGATAGTGTTTCAGGGCAACTCTATGTGGGAAGTGCACATGGCTGCAGCCCCAGTCCCAACATGTTAAAGAACAGAATGAACTTGGGATCACTCATCCTGGGGTTGGAGAGGATCATGGTTTTCAGCTCTAGTGATGTGGTCACACCCAAGGTAATGCTGCAGGCCGTGATGTGACCATTAGGAAAACTAAAGACGGAAGGCAGACAGTACAGAGTTCTCCTGTGACTATTCCCCTCAGTACCAAGTTTACCACTTCAGATACTGTTGTGGTGGGAATGACTTGTTAGAAACCAGCAATAGCATCCAGTTCATTGGCACCATAACTGGCTCGAACCCAACCTGTCCAGTTTCATTTCAAATGTCAAAGCTTTTTACTACCATCTCCCCACATATTGTTTCAAGTAACATTGTTTAACAAAATAAATTGCATCAAAACCTCTAACATAAAGGCAATCCCAGTTAATATTGGGAAGATCAACCCCCTCAACTACACTAACCCTATTGCTCTCGCACATTTCAGTGTTGTACTTGCATACCTGTTGCTGCAATTCCTGCTGACTTTTGGGGTCTAACTGCACCAAAGTGATCACCATTCTCTAGTTTATAAATTTGACCTGTATTGCCTAACGGGAGGCTCCTACCAGTATATCCTCAGCAGTGCAAATCCCCCTCCTCTTTCGCATTCTTCCCTATCATGCACAATACACCTACAACTTTGCTTGATTTAAGTTGTAAATGTTACTTCCAATCATGTGGTACTTGTTCACTGTCCTGAATTTAAATTGTCTTTAGTGAATGGTAGTTAATGAGTATTTTCAAATGCTTATGAGGTTGTATGGAGCGCAGAAAGATTTGTGTGAATTATTGCTTTACTTGACAATTTGAAGATTTGGTAGATGTTCCCTGGTACCTTCACAGCTGGGGTTTTGTGCTGTCCACTGCCCATTAGCTCGACACTGTAGACTGTCTGACCCATTCAGTACAAACCCATCAGCACAGCTAAAGTCACATGTTGATCGGTAACTGAATTCTCCAATGGGATGGGTACAGTTCACAGCACCTTGTTTGGGTTGCATCAATCTTTCACAGATTATAACTGAAAGTCAAGAATAGAATATTTAATGTCATGCATTCTCAGCTTTAAATTGTCCAAATATAAACCCAGATTTTATTAAAAACTTTGTGTAATCTTTAAAAACTTAATAATAATACGAGAGTACCTTCACATTTCGGATTTTGTGCCGTCCACTGCCCATTGTCTTGACACCGTAGCCGTTTTGACCCCCTCAGTGCAAATCCTTCAACACAGTTAAAGTCGCACATTGAGCTGTAGCTGAAATCTCTAATAGGATGTGAGCAGTTCATGGCCCCTTGTTCTGGGTCTGTTAATGTCTGGCAGGTTACAGCTAAAATATAGAATTTAAATTTCTTAAGCATTTGGGAAGATGAGGAAAACAAAAGTACTTCTCTAATTGTGCATTGATTCAAATCTGAGCATAATATTTAATAATCTGCAGATGTCCATGTTTTACACCAGAATTCTCCTGTTGCTATTCCCCTCAGTTACAAGTATTCTGCTTTAGATATTGTTGGGTGTGAAGGGGTGCGGTTGGATGGATGTGAGGAGATATCAGAGGCTTGCAACATCAGCTCAGAGGCTCAGCACTGAAGGTGGTCAGGTGGAGTGATAGTTGTAGGAGACTTCATATTCAGGGCCACAGATAGATGTTTCTGTGGCCATGAGTGAGAGTTACTCCTGGTGTGTTTGCTTCCTGGTACCAGGGTCTAGGTGCAGAATGTCTCTGAGCAGGTACTGAACATTTCTGATGAAGGCAAAGCAGCCAGAGATCAGGGCCACATTGTACCATTAACGTAGGTAGGAAGGAGATGTTGTCCTGTAGAATGTGTTGATGGATCTCGGCACTAAATTCAATGGAGGACCTCATGGTTTATAAGTCTCAGGATTGATACCTGTGCATGAGCTAGAGTGAAGGAAGTTACAGAAGGATGTGCAATTTAATGTAAGACTAGTACAGTAGGGAGGGATTCTGATATCTTCCATGGCAGATAGGGCATGTACTAGAGTGGCAAGTTATATCTGAACTGGAGGGAACCAATCCTCACAAGGAGATTTGCCTGATCTACTGGGAGGATTTAAACAAGAGTGGCTGGCAAGTGGGAACCCCAGCAGCAGTGCAGTATGTGGAGAAGTTGAGGAGATGGCAACAGAAGGAGAAGAAAGGAAATAATAAATGAGGACTGAATAATCAATCACATTGTTGCAAAAATAGTCCACTTTACAGCTTAATTCTATAATGATAATGGGTGTCAAAAAGACTAGCCTGAATCATTTGCAATAACGTAGATGAATTAACAACACAATAGCTGTTACCTATTATGACTCCATTATAATTACTGTGACAGGGCTCCAGGCTGACCAGAGTTGGGATACTCAACATTTAGGAAGGTTAGACAGTAAGATGATGGGGTAGCATTGCTCATTAAAGAGGAAGTAAATGCAACTTCATGGAAGGTAATCAGCTGAGGTGAGGTGAAACACCAGAAGGTGTTGGTGAGAATCAGTGTGAGTGTGATTGGGGATGGTATCAAGGAAGCTTGTGAGAAAGGTTTAGTGGTTATTATGCTTGATTTTAATGCGGATTTAAATTAGGGAACCAAACTAATAGCAATACAGTGAAAGACTATTTCCTGGAATGTGTGAGGAATAACCAATATTATTGGGAAGCTGACTGGAGAGCTGGTAATCCTGGACCGGGTGTTACTCAATGAGGCAGGATTAATGTCCTTGATGTGCATGGCTGCTTGACAAAGAATGAATAGGAAATGGTGGAGATGGAGAGTGACATTGCTAATTCAGAGACTTGGGTTAAGGAAGGGTAACTACAGGCCATTTCATGCCAGGCCTCTGCCTGAAGGCCAGCTACAAGCGCGGAGGGAAAACATTAAACTTGCCTTTCATAGAGCAGCCCTAAAGGCTGCTCTAGCGTCTCATTCATGTCGAGCGGCACCTCAGAGTGCCCTCTGGATCCGATGGAAATGGGACGACTGGTGTCGTCGCGCCACCCATCATAAATATGCGGCAGAGGAATGGCCATCTTCCCTACCCATAATCCCCACACGCTGCTGGAACTTCTTGTGTTCCCAGAAGGCCATTGTGGCCGAGTGAGGCTGCCCTGCTGGCCACCGCTGCCCCCTGACGGGGATGAACGGTGATGTGATCCTTGCATCCTTCTCCACATGCTGCATATAGCAAAGAGGTGGGCAACAGTTTCCGCTCCACCATGGTCATTTCAAGGACAATGTGCATAGTGGGTGATATTCCAGTTGTGCAAGATGGATCTGACTGGAAGGGCTCCTCTCACCGCTAGCCAGTTAAAGACCTGGTACTTATTTGTGAGCCCTGGCAATGAGGCATGCCGTTACATGACCTGGATGATCTGCTCAAGAAACTATCCCACTTGGTCCATCGAGTTTTTGTCTCTCAGTTTCTGAAAGATGTTGCATGCTGACTGCTGCCTGATGGTCAAAGGTTTTGGTCTGAAAAATAAACTTTTCCACTAAGGAGAGGTGGTGTGGCAAAGTCTAGCTAATTGGGACATTGTGTGACACCAAGACCAGGCCTATCTTTCACATCACCACAGCACTTTTCAGCATTTGTTGCCTTCCTACTTTGGTTCCACGCACAGCCTGATGCAGCCACACCTGAAGGTGCTCATCAGGATTAGCATTACATTAGGACTCCCTTGCCTTCATTGTTTTGTGACTAATACATGGTTCCCCTTTGGACCCTGTCCATTTTGGACACAATGTAAACTGGAAAACTGCCCTGGTAACCGCCAGGGCAGAGGTGCAGGGGATGGGCCACATTTAAGCCATGTGCAGCAGCTTAGAGAGCACCTTGCACCTGTTACTGAGAGGGAGTGCCACACCCAAAGACCCAACTTTTGGAAGATCTTTGCAATCCACTCCAACCAATTCTTGTTGCATGCCTCAGCCCCTCAAAACCAGATCCCCAGCAACTTCAGGTAGTCAGATCTGACTGTGAAGAGGATGGTCGACCACTCAGGCCAGTTACCAAAGAGCATTGCATCATTCTTCTTCTAGTGTTCCCTGGCACCTGATGTAGACTCAAAATGCCCACATATGCTGATCAGTCTCCAGACCAATTGTGTATCCAAACAGAAACTGGCAATGTTGTCCATATACAGGGAGGCCTTGACTTGAGTGACCCCACTGCCTGACAATGTCACTCCTCTTGTGCCCTAATCTTTCCTGATGGATTCAGCCAAGGGCTCTGTAAAGCACACAAATAAGTTTGGAGAGAGCAGGCAGCCTTGGCTACCTCCAGATGATGTGGAAGCTATCTATGTCCCACCCATTGATGTGGCTGCACTACAGATGTCCATGTAGAGCAGTGTAATCCAATTCCGGATTCCCTCCCCAGAGCCCATTTTGGAGAACACATCCATCCATGTGATATCCAGTCGAAAGCCTTCTCCTGGTTTAAGCTGAGCAGCCAGGTGTGTGTCTCCCCCCCACCCCCCCACCCCCCCCACGAAATCCTGCAATGGTATTCCTGAGCAACACGAGGTTGTCAGAGATCATCCTGCCTGGGTCCATACAGGTCTGGTCTGGGTGGATTACCTGCCTCAGAGCAGACTTGACTCGACTGGCCATGGCCTTGGACAGAATTTTGTAGTCAATGTTTAATGATACAGTCTCCAATTCCTGATATCCTCCTTGTTCCCCTTCTGTTTGAAGATTAGGGTAATTATGCTATTCCTCATGGAGTCTGGCATGCTTCCTGTCAGGAGTATAGTGTTGTATACTTTCAGCAGGTCCAGGCCCACCCAGTCCCACAGAACTGTTTACATCACTTCCGGGAGTCTTACTTGACCCAAAGGAACGAATGGAGCCCATCGGCTCCCCCAGAGTAATTGGCTGGTCCAGATATTCCCACTTGCTGTCATCTAAGACCTCAGTGATAGAAGTTTTTGGAGGCCATTCTGTCTGTAGCCTTCATCTTCTAAAATTCACTATAATGGATGTGCAGATCCTCTGAATGCCCATCTGTGAGGATCCTTCTGAGCTGTCCTCTTCCTCAAGGCTGTAGATCACAGAGCTCCCTCTGTGAACCTTTTGGAAGACTAAATTAGAGCATGTCTCAACCTGCTCAACTGTGCAGACTCAGGATCGGGAGATAATCTTGAAAGACTGAAGTGAATAGCAAGGTTTTTATGTTCTTCACCTCTCAGAGTTCCACCCTCACATTCACCCATCTCAGCTGCAGAGGAGTTGCTACAGGTCAGTGTGAAGTTGGCTCATTTCCCACTGCCGCTTTCCTGCCCTCTGAACACTCTTGTTCTCCTTTGTCAGTTCCCACCAGGTCACTGGGGAGTCAAAGAAGGGTGGTCATGATTCTCAAACCAGTGTACATCTCATTTAGTTCTTCTATGTTCTCTGGGGTCAGCAACTTCACAGACAGCTTCACATTCCTTTTCCTGCCTTCAGGTCCTCCTGTAGGTGATAGGAACATGAATATGAAGTCTATCTGAGATTGGATGGAGCTGTGCTTCACCTGCAAAGTTGCTGAAGGCAGTGCATACTTTACCATCTCAATCAGGAGTCTGTCTAGTCTGCTGTCGCCACTGCCGGATCGTGTCTCTGCATCGATGATGCAGTTGAAGTCACTGGCCAGAATGACTGGCCTGGATGTTGCCAGCAATGGTGGGAGCTGCTGGAAATGGCCAGCCTCTCACTTTGCAGTGAAATGGCCAGTCTTTCACATGTTGATCAGCCAAAGTGGGGTTTTGCGATACTTCCTGTCCATGAGGAGATGTCCCCAACCATTTCCTTAACCTCACTGAGCCCTTGGCTGAATCCATCAGGAAAGTTGCCTCCCTGCAGCAAGATGCCCAGACCAGATGCACCACAAATGTTTACCCCCCTCCCCTCCCGATCATTCAGACAACCTGTGGGGCCAGCATCGTGACCTCCTCCCATAGTTTCTGAGGTGTGGAAACCCACACTTGTAGGAAAATCGCATCTGCCTTAGAGATAATGGATACATTCATGATTATTTTCCAACTTTCTCTACCATCTGGACCAGTTCCTTTGGATTGGAGGGTACCACTTTTTAAGAAAGGAAAGAGAAATCAGGAAATTATAGACCAGTTAGCCTGACTTCAGTTATGTGGAAAATTTTGGTGTCAATTATTAAAGATGTCATTGCTGCATTTTTAGAGAGGAGTGATGGGACGAGTTCAAGTCTATGTGGATTTATGAAAGAGAAATCATGTTTGCCAAGACTTAAAATGTTTTGAGGATGTAACAAGAAGAGTGGACAGTAACAAACCAGTTGAAGTGTTTTTAGACTTTCAAAAGGCTTTTGATAAGGTCCCACACAAGAGATTGTTGTTCAAAATTAGAAAACATGGTGATGGAAGTACAGTAGTGTATTGACATGGATAGAGAACTAGTTGGCAAGCAGAAGGCAGTGAGAGGTAATAAATGGGTCCTTTTCAGATTGTTAGGCAGGGTTCTGTACTGGGATCCCAGCTATTTACTAGATATGCTAAAGATCTAGAGTTCTAGAGGAAGGAATTGGTTGTAATGTCTCTAAATTTGCGGTTGACACAAAGCTGGGTGTTCATGAAAGCTGTAAGGAAAATTAAAAAAACTGCAGGGTGTCTTGGACAGATTAGGAGTATGATGTTTGCAATAATAATGTACATAAATGTGATCTACTTTGGCCATGGTGCATTGAAGGTTGGTATGCAGGTACAGTAGTCGGTGAAGAAAGCAAATGGCATATTGGACTTTATTGTGAGAGGTTTTGAATAGAGAAGCAAGGAGCTCTTATTATAGTTGTATAGGCCCTGGTGAGGACCTAGTGCATTGTGGACAGTTTTGGCCTCTTCATATAAGGAAGGAATGGACATTCTTGCTATTGAGGTCTGCCAAACTGATTCCTGAGTTGGTAGAACTGATGTAACTGATGTATACAGAAAAATTAGAAAGACCAGGGTTATACTCATTGGAATTTAGAAAAATCTTATTATTATATGTAAAACTCTGATGTTGGGAAAGTTGAGATCAAGGGGGTCACAGTCTAAGCCAGTTGTAAGCCAGTGTCCACACTGTTGTAAGCCAGTGTCCACACTGTAAGCCAGTTAGGACTGAGATGAGGAGTAACTTCTTTATTCAGAGATGTGAACTTGTGGAACTCCCCATCACAGAAAGCCGTTTAAGGCCACTTCGTTAGACAATATTCAAAAGGGAGTTGGATGCAGCCCTAATGGTTAAAGGGGTCAAGGGGGTATGGAGAGAAAGCAGGAATAGGATACTGAAATTGTAAGGTCAGTCATTGTATTGAATGGTCGAGCTGGCACAAAGAGCTGAAAGACCTTCTCCTCCTATTTTGTCTATTTACATTTAGCCTATTTTTTTTTAACAGGCATTTATAACTATTATACAGAATAAATTTTTAACAGAAAAATTCAACGCGTATCACAAGCTAGTTCTCCTTTAACAAATGCAATACCTGTACATGTGGGCGTTTGTGCTGTCCACTGGCTGGAAGCTCTACATTCAAGTCTGGATGAACCCATTAATGTAAACCCTTCAACACAGCTAAAATTCATGATGAGTTGTAACTGAAGTAATCAATAAGATAGGTACAGTTATAGGTCCCTCTGTCTGGACTGCTCAGCACATCACATTCCATGGCATGAATATTAGAGACACTATACATGTTGGTTTTATTTGCAGAAAGACTTGGAAAGTAGCATGCCACCTGATTTTTATTACATCTTCGAATACACAAAATGTCAGAAGTGATAGGAGAAGAAATTTCTCAATATCGAATGTTGGGAATATTTGAAATCTATCTTCACAGAAAGTTTATGGATACTCATCAGTTCACTGTACTAAGGCTGCAATGTTGGGATACCAACAGAATGATCAAGTTTGCTCTTGTTGAATGGCGGAGCAAACTCAGATGCCTAAATAGCCCACTCTTGTTACTATTTCATCTGTTTTTTAACTTATGTTTCATTTTAAATGTTTATTACTCTCTTTCCATCAGAAATGCTTTGTTCACTATTAACAAAGTTGCAATTCCACTCTGATACAATGGATTGATGATTTAAACAATTATGTTCCATCACTCGCATTTCCCAACCATCTTCAGGATTTTTTGTGGTGTTCTGATCCCTGTTTCTTCCCCAAATAACATCACCTGAGAATTGGTTACACCCCAGTTTATGGAAAGTTTTCTAGGTCTTTTAGTCTAATAAAGTATTATAGAAATGTAACTTGCCTCGTGATTGGAGAGATGGAACATTTTTAATTATTAAAAGCTTTTGTATAAATTCAATGCCATTCCCACATTTTTATCTTCATTTTAAAAATTGTTTCTAATATTACCTTTTAATCTGACAGCATTTGTAAGGGAATGGGTGGGTGATCATGTACTGATCTATCCTTTCCTGGGATCTGTTCCAATGAGGAAGTTTTTCACATTCACACATTTGATCAAAACCATTCCATATTCTGTGGAAGGTACCACTATATTCTCACTGTAGTAAGATTATCAATGACTTTGGAAACTATACTCAACAAGTTTTATACTGACACTGTTGGCTTATTATTCACTGAACAAGATACTCAGAGTGAGTAGTTAATTTCTGGTCTGTTTGACTTAGCTTTGTCATCAGTGCAATGCTGAAATTCTAACAGGGTTTATCAATGCTTGAGATGGTAAAGAATTAATTTTAAGAAGCTTTGATTACAGATCTGCCAAACTCATTGCATATATGTATATAAATGAGAATACATTTCAGGTCTAGTACATAGCAGCAAATAGAGCAAAAAATTGCAGATCGTTTCCCCTGAATAAAAACAGACCTTGTTGAATAATTTAATATAATTTATATAATTTAGATTAAAATTTTTCAAAAGGTATGATGTCAAAATTCAGAAGTTGATTATTTCAGCCATGAACATTGAGAGTTGGCTTGGGATGAACGACTGATTTTGTAACCTGATTTTCCAAGACCTACCACCATGAATCATTTACCTGATTTTCTTTCTCTGTTAATTAATTGATGGACATTTGTGAACAATTCCATTATTGCTTTCACTTTATAAAATTAGAAAAAAAATATTTCTAGCATTATTATATTATTATTATTATTGTATTATAGTATTATTATTTAACAGCATGGTTAGCACAAATTAAATAACTATGTATATAATCACAACAGACATTGAAGTAACTATCCTTTACAACATTTAGGCACATAAAGGATAATGGCTCATATTTGTATATGTCTCTGCTGAACCCAAGAGTCATTTTGAACATGATGAGATCCTACTACAGTTGAACAATAACTGGTGTGGACAGCCAATTTACTCAACCGCTGGCAGCCTGAACTTGGATGTAAAGACTCTAATTTAATGTGGCCAATCTAAAGAAGTGACTTCATACTGGCAAGATACGGGCAATGTGTGAAGACATTTTTTTGCTGGAAACCACTGGTTGTGTGGGTCTACTAACCAAGTAGTCATATGGTTAAACTAAGCCTTAAACCAATGCCAATGCCAAGACTGTTGCTATGCCACTCTAGGTATCAGACAATTCTACAATCTCGAAAAGAATAAATGCGCTATTAGGTTACACCATACCTTTACAGGAGGGTATTTGTGTAATCCATTGTCCATTGGCTCCACAGCGAACTGTGTCTGATCCACTTAATGTAAACCCCCTTTCACAGCTGAAGTCACATGTTGTATTGTAATGGAAGAGTCCAAGGGGATGGGAGCAGTTTATAGTCCCTTGTTCAGGATCCTCCAGTGTTGTGCATTTTACAACTGAAATAATAATTTATTGATATTTTAATGTAGTGCAACAATGCAGCTTTAAGCTTACAGATTTTATTTTCCAGCCTAAAATATCTCCATCAAGTAACAATGCCTAAGAAATAAGAATGAATCAATTTTTCCCACTTTTTTTAAACATTGATAATATAAATCGAATGCAAGGCAGAAGCTTCCTTGGTTTTACTCTTGCTAATTTCACAAAAAAGGGCAAAGCAGATTGACATAATAGAAAAATCTGCTGAGTTAATCAAATGTAAACTATTTTATTTGATCACTGAAAATTAGAAATTAGGTGCCTGAACTGAGAACGTAGTTTCAAAATTAAGAATCAACAGTTTAATAGATCAACAGTTTATCTTGTTGCTTTCTGTGGAACATTTGTGTACATGAATCAGTATTAGCATTTTCTCCCCAGAGCACTGACACATCAAGATTCCTTGTCACATAGTAATACATTAAAAATGTAATATATACTATTTTTAATATACTTAATTTTTTTCTGCTGTAAGGCAAAGAGTTGGCATTAGTATTGCTAGAAGATTGGATCAGTCAGGATTTTTGGATTTTCCAGATTCTTGGGCAATACTTTTAAAATTCAAATTTAAGGAGGAATAAGGAGGAAATGAACAAGTAATTTTTTAATAGTTTATTCATTAGCACATACAGCTTGCTTCATTTATCAAAATGGGCAGTTTTAAAGAAAAATAAAAATGCTGCTGTGCATCTGTGCCGCTTATGCAGCCATGCACACAAAAATCTGCTCAATTTTAAACGACTGTGAATTTTTGAAAAGTCTAGATTCTCAGGTCCTCCAGATTTATGGCATCTGGATTTTTGATCTTCTTTGTGTAGGAAGTATCTTGTATATTAATTTTGTGAAATAACATCCATGTGAGGTAATTCATTGTTGTGGATTACCTATTATGAATGGTCTCTTGAGCAAATGCACAGAAGGCTACTGTTACGAGCCCAGAGGACCCCAAAACCCAGCAGCAACAGAAATTCACCAAGACAAATGGTGACTTAAACAAAAGTTGCTTTTAATTATATTTAAACATGAAAATAGGATCAAACTCTAACTTATCACTGTTAACTTAACCTAACTTAACCCCCCTTCTAATTCTAAGCGCACATAATGTGTGTGTAAGTTTAGAAAAGTTATTTCATTCACAGTCCATTCTCAATTCTCATTCCTTCAAGTTCACTGGTTGCAGGCAATTCTTATACTGTGCACAGAATTTAACCTTTATGAATTTTGCCAGGCTTTGGTGCTTGAAAGATAAATTGTTACCACTCAGGAAGGTTCTTGTCGGTTTTCAGAGAGAGATTTGTTGGCCACAAATTGATTTCTTCTAATCAGCCACATCAGTATCTTGCCAAAGAAACTTGCCCCTTCAAGGTTTTCCAGATGATAACCTCTTTCTTTCAGGTCACCACAGAGTTCCTTTTTGTTTCTCTTATTCCAAGTGAAACATTAGACAGCCAGTCCTCTCCTCTTGTATGGACCACAAGGGCTTTGACAAGACTGAACTAAGAACTTGCATCCCATCTTCAAAATGGGTTTTTCCACAAGCTTGCCATGTTCCAGTCCCAGTTGCTTCTCTCTCGCTCTCTCGCCAGTTTCACTCTCACTGCTTGCCAAACCATATGGCCGTCTTAGAACAGCAACCTCCACTCAGACAGACTGCAGCTCTGGACCTAATCCTTCGAGTTCTTTTATCTGTTCTTTTTCAAAACAACAATTCATTAATGAAATATCTTGGGCATTCTTCAAAATGTTTGCAAAGGCACTCTGAGTCGGGCCTGTCTGGCTTGAGCAGAGCTCCAGTATTTTAAGTGAGATCTGTTCTTAAGTGTTTGTATGTGACCTACACTAAAACCCTGCCACAATTTATCTCCTTTAAAACATATCTATACACAATACAAAATACAACATTAGCTGTCACACTTTCCCCCTACAAAGGTATTTTAACTCTTGAGTTAAAATTCAATTGTAACTAAACTGACTTTAAAATCACTAAAATGAAATACAAAAGATATTACGTTATAAAAATGTAACCCAATGTTTGGAATATATATTTCTATACATGATCAATTTTAGCATCTTGACAAACAATCTGCCATCACATTATTTGTACCTTTGATATGATTAATTTGCAGATTATATTCTTGCAATATTAAACTCCAGTTTAACAATATTCTGTTTTTATTTTTCATTTTATTCTGAAATGCCAGAGGATTGAGGTCAGTAAATATCATAATCGGTTCATGAGAGGTACCAAGATGTACAAAATTCTGCAGAGCAAGTATTATAGACCACAGTTCCTTCTCAATAGTGGAATAGTTCCTTTGATGAACACCAATTTTTTTTTGAAAAGTAGGCAACTGAATAGTCAATTTCCTTATGTTTTTGTAATTTCCTTCCCATACTCCTTGGGTCAGGATCTCTCCTTTACTCACTACATAGCCTGGTATGGCCAGGCATTTAGTGTGGTATACACACTTGTCATTGTTAAGGGTTAAGTGCAGATGCTTGGCCCCTGGAGAAATGTTTGTAAGTTCCGATCGTGATCATTTAGATCTTTGCCACATAGAGTGACATTGCCCAGATAAGGGTAGGTGTCTTGCAAGTTATGAGCATCTACTAGCTTATCCATCTCCTTTTAGAAAACAGATACACCGTTGGTAACTCCAAAAGGGATTCTTTTAAACTGGAAAAGTTTGCCATCTGCCTCAAAAGTGGTAACTGCCTTTCATCTTTGTGAATAGGCACCTGATGATAAGCTGATTTCAGATCAATTGTGGAATATATTTTGTACTGTGCAATCTGCTTTACCATGTCTGAGATATAAGGCAAGGGATAAGCATCTAGTTGCAAAAACCTGTTTATAGTTTGGCTGTAGTCCATGACCATTCTAGGTTTCGCACCATTTTTGACAACTACAACTCGCGCCAAGGACTTGTACTGGGTTTGATTATTTTTTTTTATTCAATAAACGCCTAACCTTGTTCTTAATAAATGACCCACCTGACGCCCTTTCTCGCAAGACCTGTGCAAGTCTGCAACTAGACCGTTTAAAATATCTTCACGATGAATTATGTCACCCAGGGTTCACTAAATGTTATCATTATGTGAAGTCCCTCAATTTGCCGTACTCACTAGAAGATGTCAATAAACTAATTAATGAGTGTCCTGTTTGTGCGGAGTGTAAACCACACTATTATAAACCTTCCTTCCTGATGGAAGGTTTCCCACTAGCCAGTTTAGAGGTGGTTCTAGTCTGTTAATAAAAGCCCAGTATTGGTATAATACTTGACTGGTCAAGTAATTCAATTTTATTAACAGACTAGAACCACCTCTAAACTGGCCAGCAGGAAAGCATCGCCATCTGTTATATCAGTAGGGTGAAGTATCTCTACAGCCATAGCCAATAGCAAGTGGTCAGTATAATATACCCTCCCCATTACATAATTATATCATGCTTCTGGTAAAACCTCCTTTTCTTGTCTCCTTTTCAACACTAAACAATTCACAATAACATCTTTTCTCTTAACATTCTCCCCAGACTTAATTTCAGGTTTACTAATCTGTTGAACAGTAACCCTCTGAACAAGTTTATTAATCCGCTCCACATTAACCCTCTGAACAGGTTTACTAATCTGCTCCGCATTAACCCTCTGAACAGGTTTACTAATCTGCTCCACATTAACCCTCTGAAAAGATTTAATATTCTGAAATTTGTTTTTATGAATCAGGGCATAATAATCTGCTCACCCTAGCCGTTTGCTGCCATGTTCCCATGTCTCTTTCAGCCAGGTATAATTTAATCTCATTTGGAGCACACCTTTTAATTTCCTCAATTAATATCAATTCTCTCAATCTGTCAAAATCATTATTTATTCCTTTTGAGGCTCACCAGCATTAAAACATACATGTTTTCCCAGAGCAAAATCCATATAAGATTGGTTCCATGTTTTCACCAAATTCCTAAAAATTTGTCTCTATGCTTCTGGAACCAACTCATAAGCTTTCAATACCGCTTGTTTAACAGTATCATAATTTGGCACTTTTTCTGTAGTCAAACTAGAGTATGTAATTTGTACTTTTCCTTTCAATGCACTTTGGAGCATAAGAGGCCAATTTTCTTTTGGCCATCTTGATTTCTCAGCAACCTTTTAAAAAGAAAAACCTGAAAATATGTATCTCTATCTCCCTCATCAAAAGGGGGGACTAGATTTACCTCTCTACTAGCCAAAAACCTCTCCCCAGGAATTATAGCCTCAATTCTCTTACCTCTCTCCATCTCAATTTTTAACTTCTCTAATTGAAACTGTCTGTCCCTTTCATTCTTTTCCAAGTCATTTTCTTCGTCTTTCATCATCCTCCCTCTGTTTTTCAGCTTCCTCTAACTCCTATTTCCTTCATTTTTCAGCTTCCTCTGCCTCATTTTGTTGTTTCTGCAACTCAAAGTTCCGTTTCTCTCTTTCCTCCAACACTCTTTGTTTCTCTCTTACTTCTTCCACCCTCAGTTTCTCCATTTCCAATTGTAATTCAAAAGATCTATCCTCCAGGAAATTGTCTTTCTCAACAAATTTTCCCTCACCTAAGTAATGTTTCACTATAATCCTCTGTATTTGCATCAGTTCCTCTTTTCTCTTGCTCTGCAGCTCCGCAGGTGATGGTTGTGACAAAAATGTACCAACATCCATTGCTGCTGTTTTCCACACACACAAGCTTTAAATTAGCTTGGAAAAACTAATTAATAAATTTAAAAAACTCCAAAAGTTTAAGATCCCAAAACTCCAATTTTCAATCTGAAAGGACAAGTCCCCAAAATGTTACGAGCCCAGAGGACCCAAAACCCAGCAGCAATAGATATTCACCAAGACAAATGGTGACTTAAACAAAAGTTGCTTTTAATTATATTTAAACATGAAAACAGGATCAAACTTTAACTTATCACTGTTAACTTAACCTGATTTAACCCCCTTCTAATTCTAAGCGCACGTGTTTGTAATGTGTGTGTAAGTTTAGAAAAGTTATTTGATTCACATTCAAATATCACTTCTCACACCTCCAAGTTCATTGGTTGCAGGCAATTCTTATACTGTACACAGAATTTAACATTTACGAATTTCACCAGGCTTTGGTTACCGCTCAGGAAGGTTCTTGTCAGTTTTCAAAGAGAGATTTGTTGTTTACAGGACACCCTCAACTGATTTCTTCTAATCAGTCACGTTAGTGTCTTGCCGAAGAAACTTGCCCCATCAGGGTTTTCCAGATGATAACCTCTTTTTTTCAGGTCACCACAGAGTTTCATTTTGTTTCTCTTATTTCAAGTAAAACATTAGGCAGCCAGTCCTCTCCTCTTGTATGAACCACAAGGTCTTTGACCAGGCTGAACTAGGAACTTGCAACCCATCTTCAAAATGATTTTTTCCACAAGCTTGCCAACTTGTCAAGTTCCAGTCCCAGCTGCTGCTGCTGAACTCTCTCTTTCTCAGAGAAAAGCCTATTTTACTCTCTCTCTGCTTGCCAAACCACATGGCCCTCTTAGAACAGCAACTTCTACTCAGTCAGCCTGTGGCTCCGGAACTAATCCCCCCGAGTTCTTTCACCTGTTGTTTTTCAAAACAACAATCCATTAGTGAAGTCTTTGGGAACTCTTCAAAGTTTTTGCAAAGGCCCTTGCAGCCGGCCTGTCTGGCTTGAGCAGAGCTCCAGTATTTTAAATGAGATCTGTTCTTAAGTGTTTGTATGTGATCTACACTAAAACCCTGCCACATTTTATCTCCTTTAAAACATATCTATATACAATACAAAATACAACATAATCTGTTACACTACCAACAACTGTTGAAACTATACTGTAGATCAGCCATTCTCAATTGGGGTCACAGCACATTTAAGGGGGACTGTGGACTGAAATCCTAAATATTTTCTGGGGTTTTTTTTATGTAATCAGTTGGGGAGAAGTATGACAAAATCCAACTAAACTTGACTGCCTCACAAGGAAGAGGTCCCATAAACTTTGAATTTAGTCCTAGGGGCCACAGCCAAAAAAAGTTGAGAATGTCTGCTCTAGAAGACAAAAAAATACCTTCAAATTTCACAGCAATAAACAAGAATGGTTCTACAATTTGATACCTTCACAAGTGGGGATCTCTTCTGTCCATTGTTTAGAGGCTTGACAGTGAAGATTGCTGGATCCATTTAGTACAAACCCTTCAATGCAGCTGAAGATGCATGTTGAGTTGTAACTGAAGTTTCCAAACATATTTATGCAGTTCATGTCACCTTGTTTAGGAATTTTTAGTGGCTTACATTGAACAGCTAAAAAATGAAATCACACATTAAACTTTTAAGCTCAGTCTTCAAATGTTTTCAACAGTTGTTGCAATTAAAATTGTTTGCAATTTAAATCATTGTTAAGATTTCAGAAGTTGACAACCCAGTTGCACTGGCCTTTGAACTAGTCTAACTGGAATGAGCATTTCAAACTTCCTCAGGAGTTTGTGGAGGTTTGATATGACACCAGGAAACCTGGAAAAATTTCTGCCGAGATGTGGTGGAAAGTGTACTGACCGGCTGGATCACAGTCTGGTATGGGAACTCCAATATCCCTAAGCATAAAGGCCCCAAAAGGTAGTGGCCACAGCCCAAGACATCACAGGCAAAACTCTCCCCATTATTGAGTACAATTACAGGTAATGCTGCCTTCAGAGGGCAGCAGCAATCATCAAAAACCCTCACCACCCAGTCCATGCTCTGTCCTTGTTGCTGCCATCAGAAAAGAAGTATCAGTGGTACAAGACTCGCACCACCAGTTTCAGGAACAGCTGCTCCCCTGCAACTATCAGACTCCTCAAAACAAACTCAGTCATTTAAGAACTCTTACTTGTGCACTTTATTAATTTTCTTTTGTTTTCTCTCTGTATTGCACAGTCAATTTGTTTACATTCATTATCTGTTTACAGTTCTTGTTTATTTACATGTTTATGCTGTGCACAATTTTTTTGCAATACCAATTAGTGGTAATTCTGTTGTGCCTGCAGGAAAAGGAATCACAGGGTTTGTATGTCATGTCATGTATGTACTCTGGCAATAAATCTGAAATCTGAACTCAGCATCTGAAATTCATCTCCTGTGAAGTTAGAGGAATGATCTCTATCCAGGATCCTTTAGCTGCATCAGGCAGTCATCCCCATTCAAGTGCCAAAGTCTACACTGCAATCTGTAGCATTTACACTTTGTAATGGTAGGACATGAAAATTTCAAATTAATTTGTTGATTAGGTTAAGATACTGGTTTTGAACAATTTTTTTAATCAAGAGATTTATGGGTACATATTGTGTATAGAGAACCAAACAGAAAAACTTGCAGTTGATATTTTAAAATATGACATTATCTCCTGTACTTTCTCTTTAATTTCTTGCCACAACATATTCAAACAAGTTAATTTTCATTTTAAGAACAAATCTAGCTACATATTCTAAATATTATTTACTGTACCTTCACAGACTGGTACCTTTGATGTCCATTGTCCAGAAATATCACACTGGACTCTATCTGATCCCTGCAAGGTAAATCCATCCTTGCAGGAAAAGTTACATGATGAGGTGTAACTAAAAGGTTTAAATGGGTCAGAACAGTTCATCAAGAGATTAGGAGGGACCTTCAGTTCACTGCATTTCATTGCTGCAAAAAGAAAGATTGAGAGGTTATTTGCAGTGTGCAGTCAGACAATTTCTTTAAGCTATAGAGACTGAGGTCTAGATGTGAAAACAAAAAGTCATTGGAACCTATGTAGGTTAGTGAGGACAAGGACCAACAGCATCAATTGAATTTTGGGTAAAGTGAATGTTAATAAATGGCAAAGCATTTTGTCTTGAGCTAATTAAAGATAGACTAAGGGAGGAGCAAATAGTTAACATTATTGAGGATAATGAGAAAGCAAGTGATATTTGAGTAAGGCTTTCCTTGGTCTATTCAACAAAACTAATTAGTTTGGAAATGTAGGAATCCACGACAAGATCCTATCATTTATGGCATAATTCAAAAATAATGGTTTTCTATTTTAAATTCTTGCTTATCTTGGCTTAATATCAGGCAGTCTGATATTAGAGTGGTTGATGTGGTTTGAGAAAAATGTTGGAAAGCTAAAGCATCATGTCTTTTCAAAATTGTGCAATCAAATCCTTCTGCTGACCACATAATATCTGAGATCAGGCAACAGGACAGCTATTTGGATGGATGCCTGGTGAGAAAGAGAGAAGAATGGATAGAAGATTATAATTTGCATGCTATGAAATTCTTACCACTTCCATTTGATGTTTTAGGCTCCTTGTATTTATACAATTCCTTCAATACAATGGCTAGATTGTCATTTTTTTGTGCAAACTCAAATCAACAATGAATAAAACTGTCTACCTTCACATGTTGGCTTTTGTCCTGTCCACTCTCCAGACACTTTACACTGGAGCCGGCTTGATCCATTTAAAGTAAATCCATCAGAGCAGCTAAAGGCACATGTTGAGTTGTAGCGAAAGTTTGCAATGGGATGAATGCAACTCATGTTGCCATGCTCAGGAGCTACCAAGGTTTCACATTGCTGAACTGCAGGAAATTCAAGTGTAGGGTGATAAGAAAGTAGTTTTCTTGAAAAATAGCAAAGTAACAACAAATTTTTATTTTAGGAAGATTGGTATGTCTGTATAATAAAATTAAACCATGCCTTTGCAGAAGGGGGGCCTATCTGTCCATTGACCAGAAGCTGAACATTGGAGTCTCTCTGATCCGTGTAGCACATAGCCTTCTCTACAGCCAAAAGTGCAGGTTGAATTGTAGCTGAAGTATCCAAATGGATGAGTGCACTTCATGTTATCCTTCTTGGAAGTCTCCAACCCACTGCACCGAATAGCTGAACATTATATGGAAATATCAAAGGTATTGATATAACAATTATTTATTATCATTAGCTTTCAATCTAAGAATCCTTATAAAAAAGGAGCTATGCAGTGGTTCCAATCCTGGAGTGACAACCCCTTGAAAATGTATCAGTAATTGTGTCACTTTAATAAAAGATATTTAATTAGAAAGTCCACAAAATATAACAATTATTAATGTTTCATTGGAAACACCACTTCCTGCATTCCCATGAATTTGAGAAAGCCACAGCTCCTTAAAATGAACATCTTACAATGGTATACAATATTTATTAGTTGAGGGGCAGGGTGTTGACTTGCATTTTACTGAGTGTGAACTAGGAGGGATTTCATTCACAATACTCTTGTGAATGATGTTAGGTCTCATCGCAGGGATTAACTCAGCAATGGAGAAATAACTAGCTTTCCAAATCCCAAATCGACATCAAAAATCCCCTGGTCAGGTGTGTTCAAGTTTGTTGAGCTTGACAAACCTGTGGAATTTTTTGAGGAAGTGCAACCTGGCTGGATAAGGGAGTTGCAGTGGTTGTTGTGTATTTGGATTTTCAGAAGGTGTTTGATAAGATGCCACACATGAGGCTACTTACAAGATAGAAGCTCATGGTATAACAGGAAACATAAAGTACTAGCATAGGTGGAGCATTGGCTGATTGGCAGGAAGCAGAGTATTGGAATACAAGAATCATATTCTGATTGGCCAGTTGCCAGAGGTGTTCAACAGTGGTCGGTGTTGGGGCTGATTCTTTTTATGTTGTATATTAATGACTTGGATGATGGAATGAATGGGTTTGTGGCCAAGTTTGCAGATGATACAATAGTGGGTGGAGAAGTAGGTAGTGTAGAGGAAACACAGAGGCTATAGAAGGTCTAAAACAGATTAGGAAAATGGGAAGAGAAGTAGAAAATGAAATATAATTTTGGAAACTGTACAGTTATGCACTTTGATAGAAAAAAATTAATGGACAGACTATTCTTTAAATGGGGAGAAAATTTAAAATATCCAGATGCAAAAGGACCTGAGGTTCCTTGTGCAGGATAGCCTGAAGGTAAATGTACATTGAGACTGTGGTGAAGGAGGCAAATGCAATATTGGCATTTGTTTCAAGAGGAATGGAATACAAGAGTAAGGATGTGTTATTGAGATCTTATAAGGCACTCGTGAGACCTCACCTGGAGTATTGTGAGCAGTTTTGGGCTCTTCATTTAAGAAAAGATGTGCTGATGTTGAAGAGGTTTCAAAGGAGGTTCACTGTATTTAGACATACAATACAGTAACAGGCCATTTAGACCCACAAGTCTGTGCTGCCCAATTTACACCTAATTAACCTGCACCCCCCCGGTACATTTTGAATATTGGGAGGAAACACAGATCTCGGGGGGAAAACCCACCCAGACATAGGGAGAACATACAAATTCCTTTCAGACAAGATGGGACTTGAACCCAGGACCCGATCACTAGGGGAATCTCATTGAAACATTTTGAATGTTGAAAGGCATGGACAGAGTACCTGTAGAAAGGATGTTTCCCATGGTGGGAGAATGTAGGACAAGAGGGGACAACTTTAGGATTTAACAACATCCCTTTACAACAGAAATACGTAGGAATTTCTTCAGCCATGGTATGGTTGTGGAGGCCAGGTCATTGGGTGTATTTAAGACAGAGATTGATAGGTTCTAGATTGGCCAGGGCATCAAAGGTTATGGGGAGAAGGCCAGGCAGTGGGGCTGAGTGGGAAAACAAATCAGCTCATGATTAAATGGCCGGGAGGCTCAATGGACTGAATAGCCTATTTCTGGTCCTATAATCTTATAGTCTTAAATCTTTCTCTGCTCTGCCCCAACAATGAGTCTTAATGCAGGAGTTATATACCAGACAATCTGGGCTATTCTGTTGCCATATTATGGTCCAGTTTGCAGTTAATTTGTAGTTAGAAGGTAAATCACATTTAGAATATAAACATAAATTATACCTTTGCACTTAGGTATGGATGCAGACCACTCTGCAGAAGCTGTACATTTCAGCTTCCTTGCTTCATGTGTCTGAAATCCTTCTGCACAACTAAAGTTACAAATTGAATTGTAGCTGAAAAGTCCATTGGGGTGAAAACAGTTCATAATGGCTTGATCACGATGCTCCAGTCTCAAACACTTAAGAACTAAAAAAAAAGTGACACCTATATTATATGAGAAATCAAAGAGTAGATGAAGTCATAGAAAACATATTTAAATGTTTTAAAGCAATGCCCATTTTTGAGGCACATTTAAAAGTTGTGTTAGTTGTAACATTCAGAGATTTTTTGGATCAGCAGATGAACGAAAATCAGATCTTTTGGAAATTCACACATTAATCAGCATCCAGAATGAGAAATAAGAGCTTAATATTTAGGGTGTTTAGGTTTAAGAAATCCTCTTCCACCCAAAATATTAATTATCTCTGCAGGTTTTGACTGTTTGGCATTTCCAGTATTTGCTTTCCATTTTTAATTTCTAATGTCTGCATTTTTCATATATTCTTATTATATGTACATGAAATTATTACAATATTAAAATCATCATGTAAGCAATAACTTCCACCCCAAATATGTGGAACGGTAATAAACCAGAAAGAAGATGAAGCTGTTATAGAGCAAAAAAAATCACGGTCTGTGCAGTTATTGTCTAAACACTGTGCCATTAGCTACTTGTGTATTGATAAACTCCAATTCCTTGTTTATTTTTATTCATTAATCTTTGCCAACTAATGACATTTTGAAAATTGCCAAAATGGCATTATGGATTGCCTGTTTCAAAGCAAAATAGCAGTAACTTCATTATTAGTTCGTTGGTTGTTACATGTTTTGTGGTATCATATGATATGTTTGGCAGATCAAAAATGTCTTTTACCAAGTCTCAGATCTGAAGCATTCCACAGATGCTGCCTGGAGTACCCGCCTTATTTTGTTTTTATTTCAGGTTGTACATGGTTCTGGTCATCCAACTGTATGAAAGATATTTAGGTGGAAAGGTGGCAGAAAAGATTGACAAAAATGTTACCCGAATAGTGGCTTCAGTTATAAGGAGAGCCTGGATAGGCTGGGACTTTTCTCCCACCAGTGCAAGAAGCGGAGGGTGATATTATAGAAGTTTATATAAATCATGAGAGACGAAGAGAGGGTAAATATTCATTGTCTATTTACCAGGAGAGAGGAATCTAAAACAAAAGGACATAAATTTAAGGTGAGAGGAGAAAAACTTCAATGTGACCTGATGGGTGGCTTTTACTTGCAGAGTATGGTGGGTACATGGAAAGAGTCTGCAAGAGAAAATGGTAGAAGTGTGGACCATTGTAACATTTACTGTGCATGACATTTAGAGAGATACATTGATGGGCAAGTTTTAAGATGGATATGGGACTTCCTTGGATAGTTAATTTGTTTGGCATATAGAAACATAGAAAAATAGGTGCAAGAGTAGGACATTTGGCTCTTCAAGCCTACATCGCTATTCAATGTGATCATGGCTGATCAGTACCCAGTTCCTGCCTTCTCCACATAGCCACAAGGATCAAATCTAACCTACTCTTAAATATTGACTTCCTGTGGCAAAGAATTCCACATATCCACCACCCTCTGAGAGAATAAATTTTTCCTCATCTCAGTCCTAAAATACTTCCTCCTCATCCTTAAACTGTGACCCCTGGTTCTGGTTTTTCCCAGCATTGAAAACAATCTACCTGCATCTAGTCTGTCTAAACCCTTAAGAATTTTATATGTTTCTATAAGATTCCCCCCTCAATCTTCTAAATTCCAGAGAATACAAGCCTAGTTTATCCAACCTTTTTTCATATCCAAGTCCTTCCATCCCTGGTATCAGTCTAGTGAATCTTCTCTGCACCCTCTCCACGGCGAGGATGTCCTTCCTCAGATAAGGAGTCTAAAACTGCACGCAGTACTCCAGATGTGGTCTCACCAAGGCCCTATACATCTGTAGCAGGATCTCTGTACTCCTGTACTCAAATCCTCTTAGTATGAATGCCAACATAGCATTCGCCTTTCTCTCCTGCATGCCCACTTTCAATGACTAATGCACAGCAACACCCAAGTCTCTCTGCACCTCCCCTTTTCCTAAACAGATATCATTTAGATAATAGTCCTCTTTCCTGTTCTTGCCTCCAAAGTGGATAACCTTGCATTTATCCACATTGTATTGCATCTGCCACATCTTGGCCCACTCACCTAACTTGTCCAAATCACTCTGCACCCTCCTAGCATCCTTAACACAGCCAACTTCATGTCGTCTGCAAATTTTGAGATATTGCTATCTATTCCCACAACTAAGTCATTGATATATATTGTAAACAAGTGTGGCCTCAGCACAGAGCCCTGCGGTACCCCACTAGTCATTGGCTGCCATTCCGAAAAGAACCCATTTATACCTGCTCTTTGCTTCCTGTCTATCAACCAGTTCTCTATCCACCTTAATACCATACTTCGTATACCATGCTTTTTAAGTTTGTATGCTAGTCTTCTGTGTGGAACCTTATCAAATGCCTTACTAAAGCCCAGATATACCACATCCACTGATTTCCCCCTATCCACTCTACTGGTTACATCTTCAAAAAACTCAATTAGATTCGTCAGACATGATTTTCACTTCACAAAACCATGCTGACTCCGTCTGATGACACTACTACTCTCCAAATGTACTGCGATTGCATCTTTAATAGCTGATTCTAGTGCCTTCCCTATGACTGATGACAGGCTAACTGGTCTGTAGTTTCCTGGTTTCTCTCTCCCTCCCTTCTTAAAGAATGGGATTACATTGGCCACCCTCTAATCCTCATGAACTAATCCAATATCTAAAGAGGTCTGAAAAATTATCACTAATACATCCACTATTTCCTGGGCTACAGCACTCTTGGATGCAGACTATCTGACATTGGGGATTTATTTGCCTTTAATCCCTGCAATTTAACTAAATCAACCTCTTGACTTACAATTATTTCCTTTATACCCTCCCTCACATTAGGTCCCCAATCCTCAACAATTTCCTGAAGATTAGCTCTGTCTTCACCAAGGAGGGCATACTAAAGCAGTCATTCAGACAGTCTGCCATACCTTTGTTCCCTATGATTAACTCACTCGTTTCTGTCCGTAATGGACCCACATTTCTCTTAACCATCCTCTTTCTCTTAAAGTATCTATAAAAACTTATACAGTCATTTTTTAATGTTCTCTGCCAGCTTCCTCTCATAATCTCTTTTACTTTTCCTAATTAATCCTTTTATCCTCTTCTGCAGAACCCTAAATTTCTCCCAATCATCAGGAATATTATATTTTTGGCTAATTTATATGCTGCTTCTTTGGATTTGATACTCTGATTTCCCTTGTTAGTTATGGATGCGCTACTCTCCTTGATTTATTCTTCATACAAACTGGGATGTACATTTTCTGCACTTGCTCCAAGCTATCCTTAAACAATTATCATTGCATTTCTACCGTTAGTCCTTTAAGTACCATTTGCCAATCTATTTTAGCCAATTCACATCTCATACCATCAAAGTTACCCCTCTTCAAGTTTGGAACCTTTGCATCTGAATCAACTCTGTCACATTCCATTCTAATGAAGAATTCCACCATATTGTGGTCACCCTTGCCCAAGGGGTTCTTCACAACAAGATTGTTAATTAACCCTTCTCCATTACTGAGTACCCAGTCTAGAATGGCTTGTTCCCTCGTTGGTTCCTCAACATTCTGATTTAGAAAACAATCCCACATGCATTCTAATAAATCCTCTTAATCCTTACCCTTACCAATTTGGTTCACCCAATCTACATGTAGATTAAAGTCACCCATTATAACTGCAGTCCCGTTGTTACACCCATTACTAATTTCCTTCCTATTGCCATCCCTAACTTCACTGCTACTGTTAGATGGCCTGTACACAACACAGACAGCTCCAAGAAAAGTGCAGAGAACAAAACAAAGGACTCTACATCACCTTTGTTGACCTCACCAAAGCCTTCGACACCGTGAGCAGGAAAGGGCTTTGGCAAATACTAGAGCGCATCGGATGTCCCCCAAAGTTCCTCAACATGATTATCCAACTGCACGAAAACCAACAAGGTCGGGTCAGATACAGCAATGAGCTCTCTGAACCCTTCTCCATTAACAATGGCGTGAAGCAAGGCTGTGTTCTCGCACCAACCCTCTTTTCAATCTTCTTCAGCATGATGCTGAACCAAGCCATGAAAGACCCCAACAATGAAGACGCTGTTTACATCCGGTACCGCACGGATGGCAGTCTCTTCAATCTGAGGCGCCTGCAAGCTCACACCAAGACACAAGAGAAACTTGTCCGTGAACTACTCTTTGCAGATGATGCCGCTTTAGTTGCCCATTCAGAGCCAGCTCTTCAGCGCTTGACGTCCTGCTTTGCGGAAACTGCCAAAATGTTTGGCCTGGAAGTCAGCCTGAAGAAAACTGAGGTCCTCCATCAGCCAGCTCCCCACCATGACTACCAGCCCCCCCACATCTCCATCGGGCACACAAAACTCAAAACGGTCAACCAGTTTACCTATCTCGGCTGCACCATTTCATCAGATGCAAGGATCGACAATGAGATAGACAACAGACTCGCCAAGGCAAATAGCGCCTTTGGAAGACTACACAAAAGAGTCTGGAAAAACAACCAACTGAAAAACCTCACAAAGATAAGCGTATACAGAGCCGTTGTCATACCCACACTCCTGTTCGGCTCCGAATCATGGGTCCTCTACCGGCACCACCTACGGCTCCTAGAACGCTTCCACCAGCGTTGTCTCCGCTCCATCCTCAACATCCATTGGAGCGCTCACACCCCTAACGTCGAGGTACTCGAGATGGCAGAGGTCGACAGCATCGAGTCCACGCTGCTGAAGATTCAGATGCGCTGGATGGGTCACGTCTCCAGAATGGAGGACCATCGCCTTCCCAAGATCGTATTATATGGCGAGCTCTCCACTGGCCACCGTGACAGAGGTGCACCAAAGAAAAGGTACAAGGACTGCCTAAAGAAATCTCTTGGTGCCTGCCACATTGACCACCGCCAGTGGGCTGATAACGCCTCAAACCGTGCATCTTGGCGCCTCACAGTTTGGCGGGCAGCAGCCTCCTTTGAAGAAGACCGCAGAGCCCACCTCACTGACAAAAGGCAAAGGAGGAAAAACCCAACACCCAACCCCAACCAACCAATTTTCCCTTGCAACCGCTGCAATCGTGTCTGCCTGTCCCGCATCGGACTGGTCAGCCACAAACGAGCCTGCAGCTGACGTGGACTTTTTACCCCCTCCATAAATCTTCGTCCGCGAAGCCAAGCCAAAGAAGAGACACAACACCCACTAGCATCTTCTGCCCCTTCGTGTTTTGCAGCTCTACTCACATCAATTCCTCATCTTCCAAGCTAATATCCTTCCTTTCTATCACATTCATGTTGGGCTGTAGGGCCTGTTTCCATGATTGAAACTCAAAGTTTCTAGGATTCCAAAATCTGCAATTTACCTTGTATTTTTATTTCCTTCCCTCAAGAGCATTAATAAACCGGATGATTTACAAGTCATTTTGAATGATATTAGGAGCTCACCTTTTTCACATTGTTCTCCATGGAATCCTTCATTGCAAACACACTTAAATGCACCGATTGTTTCCACACATTCACCATGACCATTGCAAGAGTCTGGATTGCATGAAGCTGTGAAAAGATGCAGCAAATTTATTTAACACAATTAATGATTATTAAATGCTGATTTAAAAACTTGCCCTTTGCTATCACCACATCATTAAAAGCTCTGTTTGGCCCCTTTTGTTTCATCTATCCAGGATATCTGAAATTCCCACTTTATGTTGGGTCTTCATTGATCCCAAGGATTCTGCCTGAAATTTGATTTCCTGTGTTGACCATTTATTGGATAAAGAACTCTACATTATTCCTAAATTTATGTCCCGTTGATGGTTCTCATGTGCAATTTTTTGCTTTCACCTTACAAATTTAAAATTTAAAATAAGAGAAGCATATATCTACACATGCCCATTAAATTACCATGTCCTTCCCTGGAAGTATCTCTGAATGAGCTGATTCAGCATTGTTGCTGTTTAGATATATTTTAACATCCTCATCATTCATTGGAATGACTTCATCACCAACATCGAAGTACTCGAGCTGGCAGAATCTGCAAGCATCGAATCCACGCTGCTGAAGACCCAACTGTGCTGGGTGGGTCACGTCTCCAGAATGGAGGACCATTGCCTTCCCAAGATCGTGTTATATGGTGAGCTCTCCACTGGCCACCAAGACAGAGGTGCACCAAAGAAGAGGTACAAGGACTGCTTAAAGAAATCTTTTGGTGCCTGCCACATCAACCACCGCCAGTGGGCTGATCTCGCCTCCAACCGTGCATCTTGGCGCCTCACAGTTCGGCGGGCTGCAACCTCCTTTGAAGAAGACCGCAGAGCCCACCTCACTGACAAAAGACAAAGGAGGACAAACCCAACACCCAACCCCAACCAACCAATTTTCCCTTGCAACCACTGCAACCGTGCCTGCCTGTTCCACATCGGTCTTGTCAGTCACCAACGAGCCTGCAGCAGACGTGGACATACCCCTCCATAAATCTTTGTCCGCGAAGCCAAGCCAAAGAACGGTTAATACTCTATTTGAATTAATATCCTGATAGGTGCTTTCAGATTTTGGATTTATTGTCAGAGTACATACATGACATTACATACAACCCTGAGATTCTTTTTTTCTGCGGGCGAAGCAGAATCACCACTTATTGGTAGTGCAAAAAAAACTACACAGCATATACATGTGAACAAATAAAGAACTGTAAATAGATAATGAATGTAAACAAACTGTGCAATATAGAGAGAATTTTTTTTTTAATGCACAAGTGCACAAGTAAGAGTCCTTAAATGAGGAATCTGATGGTGGAGGGGTAGCAGCTGTTCCTAAATCTGGTGGTGTGAGTCTTGTGGAACTATACCTCTTTCCTGATGGCAGCAACGAGAACAGAGCATGTCCTGGGTGCTAGGGATCCTTAAAGATTGTTGCTATAGATGTTCTCGATAATGTGGAGGGTTTTGCCTATGATGACCTAGGCTGTATCCACTACCTTTTGGAGGGCTTTACACTCAGGGGTATTGGTGTTCCCATTTCAGATCATGATGCAGCCAATCAGCACACTTTCCACACACATCTGTAAAAATTTCATCAGGGTTTCTGGTGACATACCAAACTTCCACAAACTCCTGAGAAAGTAGATGCACTGACGTGCTTTCTTCACGATGGCATTTGTGTGTTGGGTCTAGGAAAGATCTTCCGAGAGAGCAACTCCCAAGAACTTAAATTTGGTCACCCTCTCCACCTCTGATACCCCAATGATCACTGGATTGCAGACCTCTGGCTTTCTTTTCCTTAAGTTAACAATCTTCTCCTTAGTTTTGGTGACATGGAATGCAAGTTTGTTTTTGGTGCATCATTCAATCAAGTTTTCAATCTCTGTCCTGTATGTTGACTCATCACCTTTCTTTATACAATCCACTACCGTGGTATCATCGGCAAATTTCTAGATGGTGTTAGTGTCGTACCGAGCCACATAGTCATAGGTGTAAAGCAGGGGACTAAGAATGCAGCCCTGATGGAGATTGTGGAGGAGATGTTCTTACCAATCCTCACTGATTGTGGTCTGCAGGCTGTGATGGTATAATGGGGGGGTGGGGGGGTGCTGCTATTATACTGAGTGGCTTTGTCTGTAGAGATACTCCACCCTACTGGTATAACAGATGGAGATACTTTTCCCACTGGCCAGTTAGAGGAGGTTTTAGTCTGTTAATAAAAGCTCGGTATTGGTATAATACTTGACTGGTCCATGTCTATGGCATATCAATTTTATTACACAGTGAATCTCCTCATGACCAATTATGATATGCGACAAAACACTTTGTTTGCAAGACATCAGCTTCACACTCGAAAACATCAAGCAGGAGAGAGCAAAGATGCCTTTGCGCTCGCACTAAAAGGGCTATCCAGAGCCTGCGCTTGTGCTGCTGTCAGGGCTGAAGCCCACTGAGAATCCTTGATACTGGACGTGTTCATTAGTGGATTGGAATCAGGGTACATCAGGCAATGTTTACTGGAGACCCCGGGCCTGACCTTTAATGCGCTCTACATCAAGTGAAAGGCCTTAAGGTGCTAAAGCCCTTGAGAAAGTGCAAGGTGCTGAAGTGGCACCCCCAAGACCCACCGGCAGTGACAATCCACTGCTGAGTGCCACTAAACCACAGCATAAAAGCCTCTACTGAAAATGCTACTTCTGCGGTTTGGCGCTACATGTTCGTTTTCAGTGCCCTGCGTGGCAAGCCTATTGTGTCAACTGTGGGAAGTCGAGGGAACTGGGCCAGAGCCTGCTGTGAGGATTGGTAAGAACATCTCCTCCACAATCTCCATCAGGGCTGCTTGTGCTGTGAACTGAAGAGTAAGAAGAAGAAGAAGCGCCAAAGTACTTCTACTAATCTAGGGCACCGCCACAACACCGCCATGTGGACCTGGAGAGCCAATAATTCATCGAGCTCGTCTCCCTCTTCTCCTTCTACTTCTTCTGAAATCTTAATAGGAACAACCAGCGACGAGGCGGACTCCGACAGATTGCCGCCGCGGAGAGACCCTATTCTAATGTCCATGATGATTAATCAAGATGGACCCCGCAAAAATGGACCATCTTGTGCTCTCCTCAGAGAAGTACCCTACTCCGTGGTTAGGGAGACAGCCATGTACCAGAATGCACTGAATCTCCCCAGAACCTATTATGATAGGCCACAAAACACTTCGTTCACAAGACATTAACTTCACCCTCGAAGAAAACAAGCCAGAGCAAGCAAAGGTGCTTTTGCGCTTGCACTAAAAGGGCTATCCAGAGCCTGTGCCTGCATTGCTGTCATGGCTGAAGCCCACAGAGAATCCCTAATGTTGGACGCATTCATAAGCAGATTGGAGTCGGGGTACATCAGACAATGCTTACTGGAGACCACGGGCCTAAACTTTAATGCTGCTTTACAACAATGGAAGACCCTTAGGGCTGCACTACAAAGCGTTAAAGCCCTTGAGAAGGAAAGAGGTGCTGAAACAGCCCCCCCCTGAAGCCCACCTGCAGAGATGATCCACTACTGAGCGCCACTAAGAGGCCGCTACAGAAGTTGCTACTTCTGCGGATTGGTGCCACACATTCGCTCTTAGTGCCCTGCGCGACGAGCCCATTGGCCCAGTGCCCTCACTTTCTGCAGTTGGCACAGAGCCTGCTGGGCACAAGAGTCTTCATTTAGTTGAAGAGTAAGAAGAAGAAATGCACACGCGCTACTAATAAGCGGGGCACTGCCAGAAGATTACAGTGTTGACTTGGGGAGCCAACGATTCATCTGACACCTCTTCTTCTAAATTCACAAGTGGAACTGCCAGTGACGAGGCGAGCATTGACAGATCGCCACCGCGGGGAGACCCTGTTCTGGCGTTGATGATCATAAACCAAGAGAAACCCCATAGGCTGCAGCATTCCACAATGATGAAGGTGGAGGTAACTGGGGAACCTATTGACTGTTCATTTGATTTGGGCAGTAGTGACAGCTACATTCACCCTATGACCGCTGATGCACTGAATCTTACCTTGTATCTGTCTAGATGCAAAGTTTCTATGGCTTGTTCTGGACTAAAACAAGAAACTACAAATTGTTGCAAAATAACCCTGAAGGTACAGGGAAATTAATATACTTCAGATTGCACGTGCTCTCCAGTCTGTGTGCTCTGAATGCTTTTAGGGTTATATTTCCAATGCCAGATGAGAAGTATCATATTGGCATTTAACAGCCCATTACCATCGATCAAGGTACCCCAAGAAGCTATTTGCGGGTTATCGACTCTAAAGATTAAACCTCCATGTCTTTTTATCAATCTAACCCTGGATTGTAAGCCTATAGCTCCAAAGAGTAGATCCTATAGCAAAGAGGGCAGACTCTTTATTAAGGACGAGGTTAAGCGTTTATTGAAGGAAAAAATTATCGAACCCAGTTCAAGTCCTTGGCGCGCACAAGTTGTGGTCATCAAAAATGGCGCAAAACCTCGAATGGTCGTGGACTACAGCCAAACTGTAAACAGGTTTACGCAACTGGATGCTTATCCCCTGCCTCGTATCTCAGACATAGTAAATCAGATTGCACAGCACAAAATATATTCCACAATCGATCTGAAATCAGCTTATCATCAGGTGCCTATTCACAAAGATGAAAGGCAGTTTACTGCTTTTGAGGCAGGTGGCAAACTTTTCCAGTTTAAAAGAATCCCTTTTGGAGTTACCAACAGTGTATCAGTTTTCCAAAGGGAGATGGATAAGCTAGTAGGTGCTCATAACTTCAAAGACACCTACCCTTATCTGGGCAATGTCATTATATGTGGCAAGGACTTAAATGATCACGATCGGAACTTACAAACATTTCTCCAGGTGGCCAAGCATCTGCACTTAACCCTGAACAATGACAAATGTGTATACCACACTAAATCCTTAGCCATACTAGTGAGTAATGGAGAGATTAGCTCTGACCCAGAGAGAATAAGACCACTCATGGAACTACCCCCACCTGCGACACAAATATCCCTCAAGCATTGCCTGGGGTTTTTCTCCTATTACACTCACTGGGTGACCAACTCCGCAGATAAAGCACGGCCACTGTTTAAAACTACTAGTTTTCCCCTCTCTGAAGAAGCCCTCTGTGCTTTTGAAAACATCAAAAAGGATATAGCCAAAGCGACAATGTCAGCTACTGATTTACCATTTCAAGTAGAATCCAATGTGTCAGATTGGGCCAGCAGCTACACTAAATCAAGCTAGAAGATCTGTGGCCTTTTTCTCTCAGACATTACACGGGCCAGACTTAAGACATACCTCTATCGAAAAGGAAGCTCGGGCTATTGTAGAATCCATTCGCTACTGGAGACACTTTTTAGCTGGAAAGAAATTTACAATGCTGACTGATCAAAAATCTGTCACTTACTTGTTTTTTGTTTTTTTTAACTTTATTTAGTATTTTTTCAATAAAAATAAACAGACTTTTACAGAATAAGTAGTCTAATAATGAAACAGTAAAACAAACCCACCCCCTCCCCCTCCCACAACAGATCCCTAAAGGGAAGCATTAAAAATAAACAAAAACATTCAGTAATTTACAATATTACTAAATTCATATATGGTGTCCAATTCTTAACAAAAAAAAATTCATAATTATTATGTAAATTATATGTTATTTTCTCCATATAGATACACAACTTCAACTCATGATGCCATCGAACTACATTTAACTCCGCTTCATCTTTCCAAGATGTAGCAATACATTTATGAGCATCTGTCAATGTTAGACGAATAAACGCTGTCTGAAACTTATCCAACCCCAAATCCACTAACAGAGTAAAATAACCTAACAAAAAATTTTTGGGATCTAAAGGAAATTGAATTTTAAACAAATTTTGAAGATAATTCTTAATTTTAAACCAGAAAGGATGAACTTTATCACAAAACCAAACAGAATGTAGAAATGTTCCAACACGTAATCCACACCTAAAACACAAATCTGAGTTACTAAATCCATATTTTTTCAATTTTTCAGGGGTTGAATATTACTGATGCAAAAAATTATAATTAATCATATTATATCTTCCATTAATTAATTTAGTCAACCCATCATAACACATATTTTCCCAACCACCTGACTAATTTCAACTTAAATCATGCTCCAATTTAATCCTAAATGTATCTAATTTTTTTAACCATTTATCTTGTAATAATGCTACATTTCTGATATAAAACTTTTATCTGAAAAATATGAAACCATAAATTTAAATTTAGTTAACTTAGAGATTTTCATTTCTCTTCCAAAATTATCTTTCACTAATGCCCTAATTTTATAATAAACAAACAGAGAATTCTCTAAAATCCCAAATTTCTCTTTAAGCTGATTAACTGATAAAAATTTAGCTTCTTCAAAACAATCCTGCAATCTTTTTATTCCTTTAATCCACCAATCTTCTAAAATTCTATTATTCAATGAAAAAGGAATCAATTTTTTTTTGATATATTGGGGTTTGAACTGATAATAGGATCTTTTGATCCTTTTTAATAAATTCCTTTTAGTCCAAATTTCTAATAAATGTTTCAAAATTAGTTCATTATATTTCTGTAGTAAGAGAGTAGTCCATTTAAATACAAACTGATGGGGACAAGTTTCCAATATCACAGCCAATTAATTCCACCCGAGCCCAACTAGGAGGGTTCGATTATATCTAACATACGATTAATAAATCTTAATTGATCTGTTTCATAATTATTTTAAAAATTAGGTAATTGAAAACCTCCCAAAGCATAACTGCCAGGTCAATTTATGCATCGCTACTCTTGCTAATTTTTCTTTCCATAAAAATTCTTGAACTACTTTATTTAAATCTTGAAAAGAGGATTTCGGAAGAGAACAAGGAATCGAATGAAACAAATTTTGAATTTGCAGAAAAATATTCATCTTTATAGAATTTAATCAACCTATTAAAGTTAAAGGTAAATCTTTCCATTTAATCAAATCCACTTTAATCTTTCTCATTAATGGTACATAATTTAAATTATACAATGATTGAAAATTTACATCAATCATTATCCCTAAGTACTTAATTTTATCAGTCCATCGAAATTTACTAATTTGTCTAGATTGATCGTAATTTCCTTCAGAAATTGGTAATATTTCACTTTTATCCCAATTCACTTTATATCCAGATAATTTACCATATAATTATAAACAATTTTGCAAATAAATTAAAGATTGATCCGGATTAGTTAAATATATCAAAACATCATCAACAAATAAATTAATCTTATATTCATCCTGTCCAATCCTTATAACTGTAATATTCTCATTCTGCCTGATAGCCTAAGCTAACATTTCAATGAACAACACAAATAGGGCTGGTGACAAAGGACAACCTTGATGAGTTGAACGTGTTAATTTAAAAAAGGAAGAAGTTTGACCATTTGTCGCCACCCTTGTTACAGGATTATTATGTAATGCCTTCACCCAACCAATAAATAAGAGTCCAAATTTATATTTCTCCAAAACTTTAAATAAAAAATTCCATTCAACCCTATAAAAAGCTTTTTCAGCATCTAATGATACTAGCATTGGTAGGTTGGGTTGCTGACGTGAAGCATTGATCAATGAAACCACTCTAAGAATATTATCTGAAGCATACCTATCTTTAATAAAACCAGCCTGGTCAGAATGTACTAATCATGGTAAATACTTTGCTAATCTATTTGCTAATAATTTAGCTATTACTTTATAATCCACATTTAATAAAGAAATTGGTCGATAAGAAGAAACCTTCAAAGGGTCTCTGTCTTTTTTTTTGATATAACTGTTATTATTGCATTCAAACGTGAGTCTGGTAAAGCTTGTTTCTGAGTTACCTGATTAAGAACATCCATGAATACAGAGGACAGATCATCATAAAAAACTTTATAAAATTCAGCAGCGAACCCATCATCTCCTGGTGACTTCCCATTAGGCATTTGTTGAATAACATCCTTTATTTCTAAATCCGTAAAAGGAGAATCCAACTTTCTCACATCCTCCTCCTTCAATATTGGTAAATTTAACTCTGACAAAAACACTTCAATATCATCTCGCACTCCCTCAGAAGCATATAATTTCTGATAAAATGACAAAAATTGGTCATTAATTTCCTGAGGTTTAAAAATAACTGAATTGTCCTTCCTCACAGCATTAATAATCCTTGAAACTTGTTCAGTTTTCAATTGCCATGCCAAGACTTTGTGCTTTGTCCCCTAACTCGTAATAAAGTTGGTTAGATCTTTGAATCAAACGTTCAAATCGGTCAGTTTGCAAATATTATATTTTAGCTTCAATTTTGTCAAAAAAGACTTATTATCTTCTGTAGAATTCCTCTGAAATTCCTTTTCCAGCTCTGCTATTTGTTTTTCCAACAACTGAGACTCTACCAGAAATTTTTTTATTTTCCTTTGATACATAACTAATGATTTGACCACGTAGAAATGCCTTTAAAGCATTCCATACAATAAAATTATTCCTGACTGTATTCTTATTCAAATCTAAATAAATAGCAATTTGATCCTTAATAAATTTTACAAATTCTGTTTTTTTTCAATAACATTATATTAAACCTCCAGCGAAAAATTGATTGATTAACTTCCGGCCCCATACAAGAAATAAACAACGAAGACTGGTCAGAAATTATCCTACTCTTATATTCAGCTTGAGTGAAACGTGCTTGCAAATGTGCTGATGCTAAAAAAAAGTCAATCCTAGAAAATGAATCATGACGTGAAGAATAAAATGAAAAATCTTTCTCAGTAGGATTTAATCTTCTCCAGACCTCTATCAAATTCAGATCTTTCATCAAGGACATCAATTGAACTGCTGCTTTTGATTTTTTTCACAACCTTTGGAAATTTATCCAATAATGGGTCTAACACCCAATTGAAGTCTCCCCAAATCAAAATAGTCTCCTTAGCTTGACCTAAAGTTAAGAAAGCTTCAGACACAAACTATTCATCATCAACATTAGGTGCATACACATTCAATAAAGACCATGGCTCAACAATCAATTTACAATTAATCATTAAAATATGACCAACTGATTCTGACAAAGAAACAAGTTCAAATGGTATTTTCTTATGAATCAAAACTGCCACTCCTCTTGGTTTTGACTTAAAGGAAGATGAAGATACATGTCCAACTCAATCCCTCTTCAATTTCAAGTGTTATTTTTCAGTTAAATAAGTCTCCTGCAAAAATGCAATGTCAACTTTTATCTTTTTTACATAAGCTAAAACACATTTTCTCTTAATCAGATTATTTAAACCCTGAACATTAAACATTGCAAAATTATATTAGACATTTTTATCAAGTTAAACTCAAACAACAAATACAAAAAAACCCTTAACTTTCTATCCCTTCTACTAACTCAAAAAAGTCCCTTAAAACTCCCCTTAAAAGCCCCCCTTTCTATCTCTTGTAATAATTCAAAAAAAGATTTAATCTTAAAGCTTCCCTTGATAAATGGTCACTAAACAAAACAGCTCTACAAAGTAGTAACTCCCCACTTAGCTGGGTGTGGACAGAAATAACCCCCCCCCCCCCACAGGTGGCAGATGACTTCGCAAAGCTTCAGCGAACTCTCTTCCCCCAATTGGACTTGTAAAATGATAAGTCTAAATCCCCATTGATTTTAATCCCATTGATTTTATCCCAAAACTTGCTCTGGATCATCAATATCAATCAAGCTCTTTGACAGATTCCCATTCCATTTTCCATTCTTCTTCTCAGATATCAATCACTTACATCACTAAATTGAGGAGCAAGATCAAAAATGATAAGATCATGCGTTGGCGAATTGAAATTTCTACTTATGATTATCACATATTGTATTGCTCAGGAAAATTCAATGACCCTCCAGGCGCACTTTCGTGCACGACCTGTGCAAGTCTGCCACTAGACCGTTTAAAATATCTTCACGATTAATTATGTCACCCTGGGGTCACTAGATTTTATCATTATATGAAGTCTCTCAATTTGCCGGACTCACTAGAAGACGTCAAGAAATTAACTAATGAGTTGTGATAGTACGGATTCTATCTCTGATGTACATATGTGTATATTGTAGTTTAGGATGGCTGTGATTGGCTGAGTGTGTAGCCACGCCTCCTGGCAGGTCTTAAAGGGTTGCTCCTAGCCAGACCCAGATCATTCTGGACTGGTCGACCTACATGTGATACGCTCCAGTCTTTTGTTAATAAAAGCCTTGGTTCGGATCAACAAGTCTTTGCTTCTTTCGACGTGCACTACAATTTTATTAACAAAACTTTTTCTAGGGTTGGAGTGTATGCTGCAACCAGAACGCCTCAACATCAACCCCAAATGACTTAAAACACTGGGTGAGATGTTTCAAGGCTTACCTACAGCATTCTGACCCTGCCGTGGTGGAGGATGGCCATTAACAGCTAGTATTGATGTCTATGGTGTCCCCGAGAGCATCCAGGACGCAGCCACCTACACAGTAGTCATGAAGGTGCTGAAAGAACTCTACGAGCGACCTGTGAACAGGGTCTACACCCAGTACAAGCTAGCGACCAGGAGGCAACTGCCCAGAGAGTCCTGTAGAGCTTACCTCCAAGCACTAAGGTTGCTGGGCAGTGTCTGTGCCTGCACAGACAGAACCGCAGCTGAGACCACCGATGATCTCATTCAGGATGCTTATGTGGCCGGGATCTGATCGAATGAGATGAGGCAGCACCTACTAGAGCACAGGGAAGAAAACCTAGTGGATGCAACCCAGATCGCAGAGACGATGGAGGCTGCAGTCTTAAGTATGGATGCTTACTCTCAGGGCTGGACCCCATGCTATGAAGTGAATAGGATACCCCACATCCCTCTGATGGCCTGGCTGCTGCTGCTACCCTGCCTGAAGCGACTCTGGTGCTACTTCTGCGGGAGGGACAAGCACAGCATGTCCCAGTGTCCTGCAAGGAAAGCCAGGTTCCAGAAGTGCCTTAAAAACGGCCACTATTACTCCAAAATGGCCACCACCAAACACAGTGTCTCGTGTGAGGCCCAAACACTATCCCCTCATTCAAACTTCTCATCATCAGAGCTTTCGTCCAATGAGAGTAAAGGCTCAATCGCATGGTAGTGCCTGACATCGCAACCTAGGCACCACGCACGGAAGGGACATTCCACCCTTGCTGCGATGACGTTGGCCCGCTTGGACTGCCCACCCGAAGCAACAGCTGCCCCACCTCCAGCTCCAACCTCAGTAACGGTCACCTCAGCTTCGACTCCGGTGACGACCGCCCCAGCTCTGATCCCGGTGACGGCCGCTCTGGCCCTGACTTCAGCGACTGCTGCCACCGACCAGGTACCAGCTGATGCTATTGACCCGGTACCCACTGCGGCTACCGCCATCGACTGCCTGACCGACCGTCCCACCGCCGACTGCAAGCAGTGGCTCTCAGCACTTACCATTGACAGCCCGACGGCCCCAGCTGGCTGCAAACAGCAACCCCAGCCATTCACCACCGACAGCTCCAGCCCGACTGCTCCAGTGACGTCACCACACACATGTAGTGCACTTCAGGCCTGACACTGCATGACGTCATCATGCAAGACTCCACAGACCCCAGCACAGGTTGCTGCATCAGTAACCCTGGACCAGGACTGCCCTCAACCCCTCACAAAAGTGATGGCATTGATTAAAGTGCACCAACACTGTACTAATTACTTATTTGACTCGGAGTCAATGGAGAGTATTTTCCGTCCAGACCTGGCCCAACATTGTGGACTGGTCATTATCCCCAATGACCAAAAGATTTTATTGGCAATCAGATCACACTCAACTGGGATAAAGTGGTATTGTGTGGTGACCCTGAAAGTCCAGGGCATCACATTTACTGATTTTTAAGCTGTTAGTTCTCCCTCAACTGTGCGCACCTGTATTGCTGGGATTGGATTTTCAGTGCCAGTTCCGAACTGTTTCCCTGCATTATGGGGTGCCCCACTCCCCACTCTCCGTCTGTAACCACTCCACTCCAGAGGCCTCCTGCCAGCGACAGCCCACACACCAGCCCCCGCACCCCGGCGCTCCACTTGTAGCCCCTTCACCCTCCGGGTCGCTCCTCCAGCACTCTTCGCAAACCTCACCCCTAGCTAGAAACCAGTGGCCACCAAAAGCCAGCAGTATAACTTTGGGGACTGGAAGTTCATCACAAGTGAGGTGCACATACTGCTGGACAAGGGCATTATTGAACCCAGCTCATCTATGGAGGGCACAGGTGGTGGTTGTTAAAAACGGGGAGAAGCTGTGGATGGTGGTTGACTACAGCCAGACAATCAACCGCTTCACGCTTCTGGACGCATAGCCCCCCCTACCCCCATGGATCACGGATGTGGTGAATCAGATCACCCAATACCGTGTGTTCTCCACCATTGACCTATGTTCGGCCTATCACCAGCTCCCTTTCCGCCAAGAAGATCGACTTTTCACGGCCTTCAAAGTGAACGGGTGGCTGTACCAATTCCTCAGGGTACCCTTTGGGGTCACGAATGGCATTGCGGTTTTCCAGCAGAAATGGACCAGATGGTAGACCAGAATGGGCTAACAGCTACTTTCCTGTATCTGGACAACGTCACTATCTGCAGCCATGACACGCAGGATTATGATGCCAACCTCGAGAAATTTTTTCATACAGCAAATCAGCTGAACTTAACCTACAATTTCGATAAATGTGTCTTCCGGACCACTCGGCTCACAATTCTAGGTTGCATGGTGGATAACAGAGTGGTAATGCCGAACCCTGACTGCATGCACCCTCTCATGGACCTGCCACTCCCTCACACCCAAAAGGCACTCAGATGCTGCCTGGGCTTCTTTTCGTACTATGCCCAATGGGTTCCACACTACGTCGACAAGGCATGGCCACTTATCAAGACCACCTCCTTTCTCCTGTCAACCGAAGCCAGAGCAGCCTTCGACCGCATCAAATCGGACATCACCACTGCAACACTGCACACCATCGACAAGTCCATTCCATTCCAAGTAGAGAGTGGTGTATCCGATTTTGCACTGGCGGCCACCCTGAACCAGGCTGGCCGGCCAGCCAGTAGTCTTCTTCTCCAGGACCCTCCAGGGCCCTAAGAGCCGATACTCCTCTGTCGAGAAGGAGGCCCAGGCCATAGTCGAATTGGTACGTCGTTGGAGGCACTACCTCGCTGGCAGGCGCTTTACACTGCTGACCCACAAACACGTGGTCTCGTTCATGTTTAGCAGCACCCAGCAAGGTAAGATGAAGAACAACAAGATCACTAGGTGGAGAATCGAACTCTCCACCTTCAATTATGGCATACTGTACCGGCCTAGTAAGCACCAGACACGCTCTCCAGGGGGACTTGCACCAACTCCACGAGGAGCTCTGACATCCGGGGGTCACTAGGTTCACACACTTCATTAAGGCTCACAATCTGCCCTACACGGTCGAGGAGATTTGCTCCATGACCCGAACCTGCCCAGTGTGCGCTGAGTTCAAGCCCCACTTCTTCCGCCCAGAGAACACCCATGTCATCAAAGCCACCCAGCCATTTGAACGTCTAAGCGTGGACTTCAAGGGGCCCCTACAGTTGACCAACCGTAACACTTACTTTCTTATGGTGATCGACGAGTACTCTCACTTCCCATTCACTTCCTCAGTCATAGAGGCCTTGCACAGCATCTTCACCATTTTCGGGTACCCCAGTTACATCCACAGTGACCGAGGGTCCTCATTTATGACCGTGGAGCTGTGGCAGTACCTCCTTGAGCGTGGTATTGCTTCAGGCAGGACCACCACCTATAACCCACGCGGTAATGGGCAGATCGAAAGAGAGAACACTTTCCCTCCAGTCCAAAGGCCTCCCCACCGCTCGCTGGCAGGACGTACTCACTAGTGCCCTACATTCCATCCGCTCCCTCCTATGCACCACGACGAACACCACTCCCCATGAAAGGATGTTCTCTTTCCCAAGGAAATTCGAATCTGGAACAACCACGCCGGTGTGGCTCACTGATCCTGGACCTGTCCTCCTGCGACGCCATGTCCAGTACTCAAAGAATGACCCTCTGGTTGACTGGGTGATGCTACTCCATGTGAACCTACATTATGCTTACATTGAGTACCTGGACAGGCGGGAGGACATTGTCTCAGTAAGGGACCTAGCCCAAGCCAGATCAAACCCAGCACCTCTCCGAACCCAACCACCTCCAAATCCTTCTCCCCTAGGTCACTTGCTGGAACATAGGGATCAGCACCACCCCACCAGTGGTAGTGGCAACAACTCGGGCCAGCATTCCGACAATGCCGTTGGGGAATTGAGCGAGGCGATGTACGCACCCAATGATCCCTCCAGCGACTCTATTCCAGCGGCCCCATTCCCAGCACTACGCCAGTCGTACCGGATGATCAGGTCCCCCAACCACTACAGCCCCTCACCTCCTGCCAGTCTTTTTCTCTCCCCCCTTTTTTTTCTTAAAGCCCCTCCATTCATCCCAGGGTCAGTTCTCAAAGAAGGGGTGAATGTGATAGTATGGATTCTATCACTGATGTATATATGTGTATATTGTAGTATAAGATGGCTGTGACTGGCTGAGAACATAGCCATGCCTACTGGCAGGTCTTAAAGGGTTGCTCCTAGCCAGATCCAGATCATTCTGGACTGGTCGACCTACATGTGATACGCTCCAGTTTTTTGTTAATAAAAGCCTTGGTTCAGATCAACAAGTCTTTGATTCTTTCGACGTGCACTACACGAGTGTCCTGTCTGTGCAGAGTGTAAACCACGCTTCCACGTTGATTAAGGCGTCTAGACCATTTGAACGCCTCAGCATAGATTTTAAAGGACCACTACCCTTAAATAATAAGAATACCTATTTCCTTAACATCATTGATGAATTCTCTCATTTCCCCGTCACTACACCATGTGCTGATGTTTCTGCTAGTTCTGTTATTGATATGATTTTTAGTATTTTTGGTTGTCCTAACTTCATTCATAGTGACAGAGGGTCAGCTTTCATGACTTCTGAACTTAGGCAATACCTTCTTGATAGGGATATAGCTACAAGTCATACAACTAGCTATAACCCATGGGGTAATGGTCAAGTGGAGCACAATATTGGTACAATCTGGAAAGCTGTCACTCTAGCACTAAAATCATAAGGTCTCCCCACCAGCCGCTGGCAAGAGGTGCTGCCGGAGGCTTTGAACCAATCCGTACTTTGCTTTGTACAGCTACCAATGAAACTCCTCACCAACGTCTTTTTCTTTTCCTTAGAAAAGTGAAAACTGGATCAACTTTGCCAACTTGGCTATCTAAACCCGGAGAAGTTTTGTTAAGAAAACATATTAGACCCAGCAAGGCTGACCCGCTCATCGAGCATGTGCAACTGCTTCATGCTAATCCGCAATATGCTCATGTTATTTTTCCCGATGGAAGAAAGGACACTGTTTCCCTTTGGGATCTAGCCTCTCCTGGTCTGCAGCCTGCTAGCCCTTCCACTGACCTGACTCCTTTTTTATCCTCCCCATCTCGAGAAACGCTCGAGGAGCAACATTCCTTTCTCCATGCTCTCCACTCCCTTCCACACCTGCCAACAAAAGTCCTTCAGTTGGAGATAAGTCTCCCCCATCTGTGCCTTTACGTAGATCAAAGCCTCCACAAAGGCTATGTTATGACCATTTCTAATCTTTGCTATAATTACAATGAGCTCAGTTGCAGAGTGTTTTCTCAAGGATCGCAACTTGTTTTTTTACTCTGTATTCTCATTTATTCTATTTGTAACCCTTGCTCTTCTGTAAATTTTTTCGTTTGCTCTTATTGCATTTTATTAAAATTGGTCAATCTTGGGAAGGGGGTGAATGTGATGATGTAATGGGGGGGCCTATTATACTGATTGCTTGCTATTGGCTTTGTCTGTAGAGATACTCCACCCTACTGGTATAACAGATGGAGATATTTTCCCACTGGCCAGTTAGAGGTGGTTAATAAAAGCCCTGTATTGGTATAATACTTGACTGGTCCATATCTATGGCATATCACAGGTGAGGTCTGCGGGTGAGGTTTGAAAAAGTGGAAATCAGAGATACTGATTTATATTGCAACACAATCAGAACAGGTGCAAAACTGTTCTTAAATGGATCCATCAGAAGTTGGTCGTGTGGGTATGACACATATTATACCATTGAGAGCAGATTGACAAATAGGTTAACAGCCATTGATCTTTGACCAAAATGTTCACGTAGTTTCAAACACTAACTAGTATCAAACCTGTAAATTCACAAAACTAGCAGGTCCATCATCGTCCATAGGAGGCAAAGATATATAACCAATGTTTCGGGTTTGAGCCCTTCATCAAGGAATGAGCGAAAAACAGGAAGATGCCTGAATAAAAAGGTGGAGGGAGGAGGGAAGAAGGGACAGGGGGAGGAGCACAGGCTAATAACCAAGAGGCCAGAGGTGGACATAGATAGGAAGGCAGAAGGAAATGCTGAGAATTGATTGGGTGAGGAGGGTAGCTCTATGTATGTTGAGCTGAAGGAAAGGATATAGAGGGATAGGGAAAGACTGAGAGAGAACAAAGGGTGTGGAGCTGGAAGAAAGGAGACATAGTGATACAAAAAGAGAAAATGGGTGGGGGTGGGGGGGGGGGGGAAGTGGAAGCAAACATGAACCAGAGAAGTTGATGTTAATGCCATCTGGTTGGAGGGTGCTCAGACAGAATATGAAGTGTTTGTCCTCCAATTCGTGGGTGGTCTCAGTTTGGCAGTGCACAAGACCATATCGCCTTGAGAATGATGTGGGGATTTGAAATGGAGTGGCACTGGAGATTAAAGCAGATAGAGCGAAGATGCTCAACAAAGCATTCTCTGTGCCCAGTCTCGCTGATGTAGAGGAGGCCACGACAGGACCACCAGATGCAATAGATGACACCTGCAGATTCATAAGTGAAGTGTTGCTTCTCTTGGAAGGTCTGTTTGGGGCCCTGAATGGTGGTAAAGGAGGAAATGTAGGTGCAAATGTAATATTTTCCATGGAGACAAGGGTAGGTACCAAGGGGGCGATTGGTGGGAAGGGATGAGTGGATGAGGGAGTCATGTAGGGAGCAGTCATGGCAGAATGTGGAGGGAAAGACCATGTTGTAGATTGTGGAAATTGTGGAGGATGATATTTTCAATGCTGAGGCTGGTGGGATGCTGGATGAGAACAAGGGGAATCCTGTCAAAGTTGCATTTGGGAGCTGAGGGACTAGGGTAAATGTATGGGAAATTGAGCATATGCCGGTGAGGGCTGAGTTGATGCTGGTGCAGGGGAAGCCACATTGTTTGAAGAAGCAGGACATCTTGGATGATTTGACTTGGAAGACCTCATCCTGAGAGGAGATGTGATGGAGATGGAGGAATTCTGCGAAATGAGTGGAATCCTTAGAGAGGACAGGTTATGAAGAGGTGTAGTCAAGGTAAACTGGGAATTGGTGGGTTTGGAGAAAATGTCTGTCGAGAGTTTGTCTCCTGAGGTGGAGATGGAGAAACTGAGAAAAGGGAGAGTGTTGCTAGAAATGGAGCAAGTGAATTTGAGGTCCGGGTGGAATTTGGCAGTGTAATGGATAAAATTAATGAACTCTTCACAGGTGAATGAGGCAGCATCAATGTAGTCATCAATGTAGCAGAGGAAGAGTTCAAGAGCCTTGCCTGTGCAAGTTTGTAGCATGGATTGGATCATGTAGCCATCTAAAAGGCAGGTAAGCTGGGGGTCTTGAGGCAGAGACGCCAGCGAGGATAGGATCGTTTACTCACAGTTAACGTCAAGACAGTTCTGCTTATGGGCATTTTTTTTTAATTGGGAAAAATATGTTTGTTTCTATTTTTAATGTTTATTCTTAAAAACAAATTCCATGTGGATATTGTTTAAAAAAACCTGTTTGGGTATGGGAGTGTCAGATATGAGCCACAATGCTGGGCCAAAAGCTCCTCCATCTTGATGGAGATCAGTCGGGGGTGCAGGGCTGGCCAGCACGAGCCAAGCCATGGATGCAGAGTGGGCCGATGCCGTCTGAGCTGTGGGTGGTGCAGGACGGGGTGGACCGGTGCGGGCTGAGTCAAGCCAGGGGTGCAGACCGAGCCGAGCCGGGGGACCAGGTGGGCTGGGACGAGCTGAGCTGGGGGTACAGGATGGTCCATGCGAGCTGAGCCAGGGTTGTTGAGGGACGGGCTGGGTCAAGCCAAGCCAGGGTTCTGGATGGCCTAGGACAAGCTGAACCAGGGGTACAGGGTGGGCCGTGTGAGCTGAGTTGGTGGTGGATCAGCTTGGGCAAGCTGGCGGAGTCATTTTCTGTGCAAATGTTGGGCTCTCAGGCTCTGGTCCAATAATTTCAACGGTAATTAAAAGTTCTGAGATATTCTTGGTGATATTAAACCTAGACCCAAAAATGCATTTTTTTAAAAAATATACCTTGGAAACACAGTGGTCTCTTTTTTCTCAGGCAAGGCTCATCATTCCACTTTCCCGCATTTGATGCCACCTTGATATACATCTCCACACAGTCTTCCCTTTTCTTTTTATTGTTGGGTTCACCTGGAGCCCAGTTCATAGCCTCACTCTTTATTGTACGATTTGTTCCGATCCAGGTCCAGATGTTGTGTATCCTCCTCAAACCAATCCAGACGTGAGCAGATCCCTTGGGCAAATATTCCATCAGATACCTGTTTTCTTCCATATTCTGTATTGCCACCATGTCAGTGTAATTATGTTGACACCATTTCCGTGCATTCTTCCAATTCCTGGTTTTATTAGAGTAGTGGTATATCCAACCATGCACACGTCCTGACATCAAAATTTCTGTAAACCAAAAATTGTGCGAATATTTTCATTAGCTTGTATTTCTGCAAAATTGCTCCCTGCATGAAAGGGTTGATGAATCCCCCCCCACCACCCCCCGCAAAGTAAGCACAAGGTTTGATGTATACAGTTAACTGATGAGCATTATTTGAAAACACAGCTGTCAATTGATTGCCATCAATGAGCCCTAATTTAGCAGAAAAACAGATTAAATCAGTGATTTTCAAACTTTTTTTTCCCACTCACATACCACCTTAAGTAATCACTTACTAATCACAGCACCTATGGCATAGGGAATACTTAAGGTGGTATAAGTGGAAAGAAAAAGTTTGAAAACCACTGCATAAACAAATAATGACATAGCAATGCCAGAGGGCCATACAACAAAGAAGCAGAAGAATCAGTCCATTGTGTCCTTTCTACCATCAAACCCCAGCTGTACTTTTTCTTCTTCAATCTTCCTCAGCTCTCCTTCCCCCATCTACATTACAGATGTCATCATCTACACAACAGACATTTGTTCAGACGCCAATTAATCTACAACTTGTATGTCTTTGTCATGCAGGAGAGCTCCAAAGTCACCCCAGATAACCGCTGAAGAATGGAAGTGAATGCAAATCAGTGTTCATCACACAAGCAAATTTTAAAAAATACAGGTATGTGGCAGATTTCTTTTCAGTCTTCTGTGATTCTTTTTAAAGGTACATTCAACCTGCCACACTACCTCGTGTGGCACCTTCCACTGGGAACCATACCTGGGAGCCCCTTCCAGGCACAAAATGCAACAGTATCTATTATCCATGTCTGGTAACTGCTGCCCTGTAGAAATTTGGAACGGGGAAATCTAAAAAGGGGGCGGGTTGAGAGAAAAAAAATGGGAGAGGGAAAGGTGTGTGAGAATGGGAAGGGAGAGAGAGGAGGTGGAACACAGAACTTAGATTGGACATCCGTATCCACCTCCCTTTGGTTAAAAACTGAATTAAATTTCAATTCAATCTTCAGCCACTCACTCAGAGTTGAGCTTTTTACCTATCATCTAATGATCCATTGTCTACTCCCTTTCTTATTCCCTCCACATCTTTTCTCCTTCTATCTTTTTCAAATTTTCCCTTCTTTCCTCGCACCATTTCTCCACTTTGGATGTACGGTGTGACATAGATCTGATTGTGAATCTAATCTGTTTTTACTTTACATAAAGTCCTCTCCATCGCCCTTTAACCATATAACCGTATAACCATATAACCGTTCACAGCACGGAAGCAAACTCCAGATGATCTCCATGATAACACAGCAGCTGGAGCATTTGCTCAGTGAAGTGCAGTCAATCCTGGGCCCTCACTCCAATCTGCAGAAATTCTGGAAGGGGGGTGTGAGAGATGAGTAAAACTGATATAAAAATATGAAGATGAGGAAACTAATATAGATATATGGGTAAATGAATAAAGCCAGTATGAACAGGATAAGAAATGGATATTAGAATGTAGGAAGTAGAGTTAGTCTGAATAAGATAAGGGTCTTCTAGCCCTAGATAGAAGCAGGTTTTGCATATGTAATTAGTAAGCCCTAGATTAGCAAGTTCTACATATGAAGAGTTGGGAAAGTGTAAATTAGAACAAAGACATTGTGAATAAGGACAATGGGATAATGACATGATGAGACACCGACAAGATACCCCCTGGTCCTCCAAGTTCACAGAAACAGCATGTAGGCAGACAGGATTGCCTAATGCCAAACCTATCCAGGAGGCAGAAGAATGTAAGAGGGAGGGTATTCCTATACTGAAATAAACTGTATAAAAGTTGGGTGAGCCCCAGTGTATGTGTGTAAGGGTAAGGGGAAGCACACAACTTTGCATTGTTGTATAATAAATGTTCTTTGTTCTCAATTTTTGTCTCGAGCAATTTCTGTGAAGATACATCTGTTTCTAACAAATGGGGACTCGTCCAGGATCCCACTCCCTCCACTGACAGAGTGCCCGACAACAGGGGTAGGTGCACCCCAGCTGATTCAGCTGGACTCACGGACAAAGGGTGACTGGTCAGTGGATGAAGCGAGTGATATCCGAGAAGAGGCATTGAGAACAAACAACGAGAGGACGTTAAGGAAGCGCGCTAGAACTAGCTACTGGACCTCAGTAAGAGAAATTTTACTTACCTGTTAGTATGTGTTGGAATCTAGGGGTTAAAACATTATGAAAGAAATTATTAATTAATAAGTGTTTATTTACTGCATGGTTCAGGGGAAAAGAGGAATGTGATTAAGTGGCAATCACAGCATGGAGCAAAGTTGGCCGAGCAAAATGGTCTGCTCCCAAATACAGGGAGAGGAAATGCATAGAACGATTTAGGAGGAATGCTCAAACTAAAGGAGGTGGTGAGTAGCACAGGAGACACAGGCCAGACCAGAACAAAGAATGGCCTGCAAGAAACAAAGGGAATGGAAAACCAGTCTAGGAGGAAGATTAAGGCATGAGGAGGTGTTAAAGAGAACAGCAGAAATTGGCCAGACAGGGACAGAATGGTGATTAGAAATATCTGGGGATGAATTAATTTCTGATCAAATCAACAGGATAGTCTGGCCTGGAGGATTAAGATGGGAGCGCTACACCCCAGATATCTGCAAAACAGGAGATGACTTGTGATAACCCTTATGAAAAAAGATCTAGCAAAGGAAGACAACTTTTGTTCTGTATGATAATGAAATCTAGCAAAGGAAGCCAACTTTTGTTCTGTATGATAAGGTTGATCTATATAAATTGAGCCAACTGGACAATAGGGGTCAGTCTTGGGGAATAGCTCACTGTGCAGGTGACCTATGAACTAACGATTGACCCAGAGCTCTGTTAAGTTTTATTCCTGTGCTGTGTAATAAATTGACTGTTGAATCGAATACCTTCTCCTATCACTTCATTCAAAGAACACGCTGGACTCAGACCACACATAGACTAAATTAAGAGTAAAGTAAAGCCAGAGTCCGACATATGGGAGGTGTGAGTAGTAAGGAAAAGAGTCCTAGTGAAGGATGAGAGGATCAGATAACCAAGCAAAGTCCGTTAGGATTAATGTTATCTGATTGGGGTGCGGGGAGAACCCGTGGGAAGGACAAACTGACCATGGTCACATATTGTTGTTTGGAATGGGTTAAAAGCCCGATTAAGGGGAGCTCTGTATATTAAAGGGAGCTCTGTATATTGGCCAAAGCTCGGATCCAAGGATGACTGGATGTGTCAAGCATTGAACATCTGGCTCTATCAAAACCAAAGAAATAATCTTGAGAGCAGAGAATATGCAGCCTGCTGGCTCAGGGGATCGTTTGATCAACTGGTTTTGAATGAAAAGGAATGCAAGGACAAGAAAGATAAGGAACCTTTTGTCCCTGAAACACAAGGATGGGATGTGTTACATTCCCTTCCTCCACCTTATGCTCCTCCTATGCCGGCTCCTATCTTTCCCCCCCTCCCCCACCCCCCACTATGCTCTACCCTTCTGCACCTTCCCCTCCTCCCCCACAGCTAAAGAAAGGATAAGAAAGTAGGGGTGGTATAATGACCCTTCACAAAGTACTCGATTACCACCTCTATTGACAAGAGAGAGAGGCGATTTTAATTCAGAGCAGTGTGAGACCCTCCAGGAAGAAAGGGCAGAACCCTTTGATTCATTTCCCAGAGAGCAGGAACCTAGACATAATAAGCCAAAAACTAACTGGATGAGACCTTTACAGGAAGTTCCCATGGGAGGGGGTCTCGGTTTTGTAAATGTGCCCCTGACTAGTCTGGAGGTGTGTAATTTTAAGAGAGAATGCCCAATGCAAGCCAGGGAGACGCGATCTTACGCACTGATGTGTTGGAATATAGGGGTTAATTAATCATAGAAAATATGTCTTATGTACTATTCAGTTTGTATACATGAATTCAGTACTATGTAACAATTTAATATTTACCTCATGGTGAAGGGAAAGAGTAATGTAAGTAAGGGGCAGCCACAGTATTAGCGAAGTTGGCTGATTACAGTAGGTTTAGAATTGCCTGCTCCCAAAATACAAAAGAGAGGATATGTATGAAACAATTTAGTAGGAATGTTATGGCAAAAGGAGGTGTTGATTAGCACAAACAAAAAGAATCCTGACAGAGACTGTCAGAAACAAAGAGAATGGAATCAGTAAAAAGCTAAGACAGAAGGAGATGTTTAGTAGAACAGAAGAATATGGCCAGATGAGAACAAAGAAATAATTAGAAATATCTGGGGTATGAATTGATTTCTGATCAAAACAACAGGATATTCTGACCTTGAGGATTAAGATGGGAGCTCTACCCCCCCAGATAACTGCAAAGCAGGAAATTACTTGTGATAAATCTTATGCAAGAAATCTAGCAAAAGCCAACTTTTGTTCTGTATAAGGTTGAGCTATATAAACTGTAGAGACTGGACAGTAGAGGTCAGTCTTGGGGAATAGCTCACTGTGCAGGTGACCTATGAACTAACGACTGAACCAGAGCTCTGTTAAGCTTTATTCTTATGCTTTGTAATAAACTGATTCTCCTCTCACTTCATTTAACGAACATGCTGGACTCAGACGACACATAGACTAAATTCTTTGGCTTGGCTTCGTGGACGAAGATTTAAAGGACGTGGAGGGGGAGGACGTGGAGGGGGAGGACGTGGAGGGGGAGGACGTGGAGGGGGAGGACGTGGAGGGGGAGGACGTGGAGGGGGAGGACGTGGAGGGGGAGGACGTGGAGGGGGAGGACGTGGAGGGGGAGGACGTGGAGGGGGAGGACGTGGAGGGGGAGGACGTGGAGGGGGAGGACGTGGACCTGTCCTCGGGCCTGCGCAAAGGAGCTTTTAGGTGGAGTGCAGTGCGCACAGTACTGGCCCCACCCTTTACACCCATGGTTCGTGTGCCGTGGCCAAGCAAGCTGGGACGTGGCAGCGAGGTCCTTGGGTCGTAGGTTTTATATCGGAGTGACCTTCTCCTATGCAGGTTTCTTACCCGGGCTGGAGGGGTCTACCTCCCCTCTTAGGTTGGTCCATACTGCCCGGACCGGGGCCGAGGCCGCCGCCGCTCTCCCTGTGCCCGGACCGGGGCCGCCACCCACAACTCTCCGGGCGGATAGACTAAATTAAGGGTAGGGTAAAGCCAGAGTCTGACAGATGGAAGCAGATTATGAATAGGGGGGGTCACGTTTCTCAGTCAATACACACCGTGGGGCTGCACGGAGAACCATTGGTAAATTTAAGCATAGGACCCCACAGTGACAAGATGGTATTTTTAGTAGATTCTGGAGCAGCCCGGTCTAGTATTTTACAACCACCCGAGGGTGTTAAGATAGAGGGGACCGTGATGATTTTGGGAGTAGGAGGAAGAGACTTTACAGTCCCTGTATTAAGAGATGTAAGAATACAAATGGGAGAAAAGGTAATAACAGAGGATATTTTACTAGTTCCCCAAGCTGGAGTTTGTTTGTTAGGACGAGATTTACAGGACCAATTGGCTATCGGCACCAGACCACAGGAATCAGGTATCAGGGTTCAATTGTATGTATTAAGCGAGGAAGATCAAGAACTAATAAATCCTGGAGTATGGGCAGAAAGAGGCAACAGAGGAGTGTTAGATATTCCTCCCCTGCAAGTTACTTTAAAAGATCCTGAACAGGTAATTAGACGAAAACAGTATCCAATTCCTATGGCTGGCCGAAAGGGGCTGCAGCCAGTAATTGACCAGTTGGTGAAAGATGGTATACTCGAACCTTGTATGTCACCTTTTAATACCCCAATTTTACCTGTCCAAAAACCAGACGGTACCTATCGATTAGTGCAGGACTTGAGGGAGCTGAACAAAATTATTCTCACCCGTCACCCGGTTGTACCTAATCCCTATACAATAATGGGTAAAATCGATCCCCATAGTAAATGGTTTAGTGTGATTGACCTCAAAGATGCTTTCTGGACCTGTCCGTTAGCAACAGAGAGCAGAGACATGTTTGCCTTTGAATGGGAAAATCCTTTACTGGACGCAAGAATCAATACCGGTGGACGATCCTTCATCAGGGCTTTCGACCAGGTCTTAGAACAAATACTAGATGAGGCTCCTCGGAGAGAGAATTGTCAGTTGATACAATATGTTGATGATTTGTTAATTACGAGAAAAACTTACGAATTAGTTAAACAGTATACTGTTGAACTTTTGAATTTTCTGGAGAATAAGGGTCTCAGGGTGAGCGAATCCAAATTACAATTTGTTCAATCAGAAGTTAAATACTTAGGTCATCTGGTAAGTCAGGGAACTAGGAAGATAAGTCCAGAGAGGATATGTGGTATTCTACAGATCCCCCCTCCCAAGAATGCCCAAGAACTTGGGAAATTCCTTGGTTTAGTGGGATACTGTAGAATCTGGATTGAAAATTATTCTAGCCTGGTCAGATTTCTCTATGATAAACTCACGATTCTAGGGGGCGAAGCTGTTGTCTGGACAGAGGAAGAGATTAAAGATTTTAACTTGGTGAAACAGCACCTTATTAGTGCCCCAGTGTTGGCTTTACCCAACCTAAATAAGCAATTTGACCTATATACCAATGCGAAAGGAGGTGTAGCCACCGGAGTACTAACACAAGAGAGGGCAGGCTGTAGACAGCCAGTTGCTTTTCTGTCAAAAGTTTTAGACCCTGTTTGTCGTGGTTGGCCAGAGTGTGTGCAAGCCATCGCAGCCACATCTATTTTAGTTGAGGAAGGACGAAAGATTATGTTTGGTGCCCCAATGATAGTTCACACCCCTCACACAGTCCATAATATTCTCTTACAACGTGCTGGAAGGTGGCTCACAGACTCTAGAATTTTAAAATATGAAGCGATCCTAATGGATAGGGATGATTTGACCCTGATTATGAATAAAGAACACAATCCAGCAGCTTTCTTGGTTTCTCCAAATTCTGACGATACCATAAATGAGTTAGAGCATGTATGTTTAGAGGTAATAGATTTACAGACCAAAATTAGAGAGGATTTAAGCGATGAGCCTTTACAGGAGGGTGAAAGGTGGTTTATTGATGGATCTTCTCGTTGCATTGATGGCACTCGCTATAGCGGGTATAGTGTAGTGGATGGGAAAGAAGGAGTAGTGATTGAAGCCGGTCACCTTCCCGGTCATTGGTCAGCACAATCTTGTGAATTGTATGCCCTCTGTAGAGCTCTCCAGGGTCTAGAGAACAAGGTGGGCACGGTCTACATGGACTCAAAATACGCTTTTGGTGTAGTGCACACCTTTGGGAAGATCTGGAAAGAGCGGGGAATTTTAACTGGAAAAGGACAAAAGTTGATCCATGAAAACTTAATTGTCCAATCTCTAGATGCTCTTACATTACCTGAGGAAATAGCTGTAGTTCATGTACCCCTGGAGTATCCTATTCATTCTATTAAACCTGGTGATTGGGTATATGTAAAAACATGGCAAGATCACCAACTGAAACCTGTCTGGGATGACCCCTATTGTGTACTTTTGATTACAGACACTGCCGTGCGAACGAAAGAAAAGGAATGGAGCCACATCCAACAAATTAAACGAGCTGCTGAACCACAGACTAAAGACATTGATAATCTACCCTCCACCGGGCATGCTGTCCTTCATCCTTCTGATCTGAAAACTAAACTACGCCGGGAAAAAGTGCTGTAATGTTGTTTTTACCATTTACTGTATTGTTTACTTGTTGGTTCCCCGTTTTTGGGACATCCCTAAATTACTCACGATGTATTAAGTCCTCCTGGAATAGGGGCAGCAGAGGTGACAATTCTTTCACAGATATTGTTGGAATCTAGGGGCTAAAATATCACGGAATAGAGGACTATGCAACAATTTTTATATTTACTTCATGGTTAAGGGAAAAATATAAGGTAATTAGGTGGCAATCACAGCATGGAGCAGAGTTGGCTGAGTCCAGTAGGGGTAGAATTGTCTGAACCCAAATACAAGGGAGAGGAAATGGATGAAACGATTTAGGAGGGGAATGCTCAAACTGAAGGAGGTGTTGAGTGGCGCAGGAGACACAGAGCTGACCAGAACAAAGAATATCCTGTAAGAAACAAAGGGAATAGAAAGCCAGTCTAGGAAGAAGATTAAGGCATGAGGAGGTGTTAAGGAGAACAGAAGACATTGGCCAGACAGGAACAGAACGATGATTGGAAATATCTGGGGCAGGAATTGATTTCTGGTCAAAACAATAGGATGGTCTGATCTGGAAGATTTAAGATAAGAGGTCTACACCCGAGATAAACTGTAGAATAAGGAAATTGCTGGTGATATACTTTATGTAAAAATCTAGCAAAGGAAGCCAACTTTTGTCCTGTATGGTAAATTGTAGCTATATAAACTGAGCAGACTGGACAAAAGGGGTCAGTCTTGGGGAATAGCTCACTGTGCAGGTGACCTATGAACTAACGACTGACCCAGAGCTCTGTTAAGTTTTATTCTTGTGCTGTATAATAAACTGATTGTTGAATCGAATACCTTCTCCTATCACTTCATTCAACGAGCACGCTGGACTCAGATGACACATAACTAAATTGAGGGTAAGGTAAAGCCAGAGTCCGACAATTTGGTGACCCCGACGTGAAGAAGATGGAGAAGTGACGGAAGAGAAAAAGACGACACAACGGTCGATTGTGGTATGGTGATAACAACAAGGGACAACTCAACAAAAGAAGGTAAGCAGACGCCTGTTTAAACGAAGTTCTGCTATTGGCAACGATAAAATTGTGTGTTGTCACTACTCTGCAAAAGTCCTAGTAGAAGCCAAGGAATAAAACTTCAGGGGTTAGAGGCCCCTGTAGGTAACGGGGGTTAGAGTCCCCTGTAAGGAACGGGGGTTAGAGTCCCCTGTAGGTAACGGGGGTTAGAGGCCCCTGTAGGTAACGGGGGTTAGAGTCCCCTGTAGGTAACGGGGGTTAGAGTCCCCTGTAGGTAACGGGGGTTAGAGTCCCCTGTAGGTAACGGGGGTTAGAGTCCCCTGTAGGTAACGGGGGTTAGAGTCCCCTGTAGGTAACGGGGGTTAGAGGCCCCTGTAGGTAACGGGGGTTAGAGTCCCCTGTAAGGAACGGGGGTTAGAGTCCCCTGTAGGTAACGGGGGTTAGAGTCACCTGTAGGTAACGGGGGTTAGAGTCCCCTGTAGAAACGGGGGTTAGAGTCCCCTGTAGAAACGGGGGTTAGAGTCCCCTGTAGAAAACGGGGTTAGAGGCCCCTAGTAGAGATCTCGAGATATTAGTGTAGACACTTGGCCAAATAGAATACGGTACATGGTGTTATAGTTATTTGGTTTAGTAGTGTATAATAAGTATTTGTTTAAGGATAGTGTATTATAGTAGTGTATAATAAGAATTTGTTTAAGGATTGTATATCTTGGGTAATAGTTATTGGTTAAGTATTGTGTACAGTGTGCTGCGGGTGTTTATAATAACGTGTGAAGGGACGAAGTAGATTGCAGGGTGGCAAAATCCTACCAGGGGAGAGACCCATTGAAGTACGAAGTCGGAAGGGTTAAAAATCGGAACGTAAGATGGAAGGAGTAAGTGGGGATGTATGGCAAAAGTTCAGGGAAGACAGATGGGTTCCCCCATCTGTAAACCGACAGTGGGAAAGAACAAGGAATCAATTACTGGGAGGATTACTGAAGGGAGAGGAGGTACAAGCTATGAAACGGTACGAACAGATATGGAAAGAGCTGCAGAGTCAGGGGAAGGTACCGCTGGGGTTTGAAAAGATCCGGCTTGTAATGTACTTGGGAGAAGCCGAGAGGGAAGTGGCAAAGGAGGTACAGGAACATGAGGCAAAGGGACAGGGATCTATATAGAATAGAAGAAGGCTTAAACAGCAGAAGGAAGCGAAGGAACAGAGAAGGGCAGATTTACATAATATGACATTGGCTTGCATGGCTGTGGAAGTGAACCTTCAGCATGCTACTAAAAAGGCATCCCCTATCACAAAGGAGAAAACGGGAGAGGAGATGACGGGGGAGGTTAAGCCGTCAGCCCCGCTATATCCAAAGTTACCAGAGACATTGCCACCACCTTATCCGATTCCCCAGATGCCAACGATGCAGATAAGTGAGGGAATAGTGAATGTCACTGAGTTAGCAGGTCCAGAACTCCAGGAGGCGAAGGAGAGACTTAAGAGTGTTGTGCAGGAGAGAGAGGAGGAAACAAAGGAATTGATGAACGAAATACAGAATGATATATGTGCAATTAGGGAAACTAGTAGGTGCCTGGGAAAAACAGATGAGAGAGAACAGGGACAAGAAGAGGAGAATAGGAGGGGAAGTGACCCAGTGAGTGTCAGATGGGAGCGGGAGAGAGGGCAAGACGAGGAAAATGAGATAGCTAGTGTAAGTGTGGAGAGTGAAGATGAGGAACAGCCAGTCATGATCAGGGGAAGAATGGTCACACACAGAAGACAGGGTCAGGAAAACCCTCGTTCCCCTTTGGGATACGCGTTGCGAGACAGGGAGGAAGTATGGCTTCCAGAAAGGTATAGACAGATGCTGTTAATTTATAAGGGTCTGCAAATTGGGGAAAGGTATCAACCCTTCTCATTCACCGACATGAATTGTATTTTGGACAAAAGGCCACCTCCGACTGAGGGAGGTGGAGCGTGGATGGGAAAGTTCTGCCAATATACGATGGGACATAAGATAGCCATAGGGGATTGTAGAGCATTATTAGGGAAGCAGCTTGGGCTGTGGGAGGTACAGCAGGTAGAAATGGTCGCAGGAATCACTAGCTGCCCCGATGCCGAGCCATTTGCCAAACATGCTACGGTAATAGGAGGGGCAATGCGGGATAAGTTTCCCATTCCCCCCGGGGTCATGCAGTCCCTGACCTTTTCCATAAAGGAGGATGAGGAGATCTCGACTTTTTTGAGTCAGTGTAAGGAGAGTTGGACGGATAAAGCAGGAGTACACCCAGCCACAGATCCCTTGCAGACTACACTCTTTAGGGCTGCAGTAATGAGTGGACTGCCAGCTGTAGTTAGGGAGGCATTAGAGAATAACCCTGATATTCCTGGCTGCTCGAGTGAGCAATGGGAAAAACATTTGACCCATCACATGAAACGTTACAGGGCTAAGCAAAAGGAGGACAAACAAACTACGGAGTCGGCACAAGTGCAACTCCTTAAGCTTCAATTGGGAGAAGCTAGGAAAAACGAGGCAAAAAAGAATTCCTCAAAGGGTGCGAACCAGATGATTCAGCAGCCACCACAAGGGAATAATACGAATTGGCCCCAAATTGGGCACTGGGTCCCACCTATGGGGGCAGAATTGAAGGTCCAATGCGGGGATTCCGAGAAAGAGGGAGAGGTCGGGGTGTTCCACGAATGCCGCCAGCCGTATGATTCAGATGTGGTCAACCAAGACACTGGAAGAGAGATTTCCCCCTAGTTTGGGGTCCTCAGGACACTGGGGGAAGGGGATATGGACCACCACAATATGAGCCTTGGGTCCAGCCCCAGAGTTCGTCAGAGACATCAGGCACCCCATGCGGCTCTCGCTCCAAAGGGACAATTCCCATCGCTGACGGAGGAGGAGCCATATTACCAGCAGTGATGGGGCCTGAGCACCCAAGAGCAGGTTAGGTTGGCAGACCCCTTCCTGCAGATTAAAGTAATGGACATGGAAGTATCCTTTTTAGTGGATACGGGAGCCAGATTTTCAACACTCATTGGTGCTGAGTTTCAAGCTAAAACATCATCCTCTAGCGTCCAGCTGATAGGGTTCTCGGGTACACCAGAAAATCTGCCGTTTTCTACACCGCTAGTCACTTCTGTGGCAGGACAGACTTTCACACATCAATACATTTTGTCAGCCAGATGCCCTACTAATCTTTTGGGCAGAGACCTGCTGGTCAGGTGCGGAGCATCGATCCTTTGCGGACCCAGCGGAATAGAGATCACCTTTCCAAATGGATATTCTATGAACTGTTCATTAACTACACTTCATTCCAGTTCTCAGATGTTGTTGGCAGCTGCTGGAGGATCCGCGTCTGAGGGACTATGGGCTGACATTTACTGAGGGCTGCTGGAACCAGAGGACCCACAGAAGGGAGGGCTGCTAAAGCTTTATAATCAATGGAAGCCGTGGATCCAGACGTTACACCCATATACCCCTCCCTCGGACCCCCTCTATGTGACCCTCTTTTACGATAGAGATGGGGATGAAATTTATCAGCATGCCTTTTATGAAGAGGTAGAGGGCAGGCAATGGGAAATTAATTCGGACTACATAGTGGTAGGAAAGGAGGGAGTGGCAGCTACGGTAGCACTGACATCTGAACAGATGGAGTGGTATGTGATGGCAGGTGAGGCTGTTCCGCATGTCACCCTTGCAATTGGCACTACTCACCAGGCAAAAGATTTGGGACCGATGTGTCAGAACTTGATGTCCTTAAGGGATTGGTCCGATACCCAAATACCGACAGTGCAGTTCTCCTCATCTGGTCAGGCGTACAGGATTTTGTACCCTTCAAATGATCGGGTCCTCCTTGAGCATAGGCAGATTGAACGCTTGCATGGTAGAGAAAGGATGGATCATCCCGACTCTGCCCCTATGTTAGATTCTATCCCTGAGGTCCTTTGGTCAATGGGACCAGCAGACGTGGGGTTTTGCCAGCAGGTTGATCCCATAACCTTTGAACTTTCAGATTATACTCCCATTTGGCAGACACAGTATCCCCATAAACCCGAGGCTGAGGTGGGTCTGGCAAAGGCCATTGAGGGCTTAATGAATTTAGGGGTGTTGGAGCATTCGTGCTCAAGTTGGAATACACCCATCTTACCTGTTCCGAAACAGGAGACGGGCAAATATCGGATGGCCCATGATTTAAGACGCATCAATGGTATTGTGCGAACACCCACAGTTCCAGTACCGAACCCATATACTGCCATGACTGCTTTAACCCCTGGTTCTCTTGCATAGATTTAGCGAATGCTTTCTTTTGTTTGCTGCTGGCAGAACAATTAAGAGATGTGTTTTCTTTCACATATAGAGGTAGAAAATTACGTTATACTAGACTTCCGCAGGGCTTTATCTTATCTCCAGGGATTTTCAATCAGGTTTTGAAGGAACAGCTGGGGAGTTTAGTACTGCCAGGTGGGGTAGTTCTGATCCAGTACGTAGATGACATCCTATTGGCAGCACCTGATCATGCTTCCTGTTTGGAGGCCACACGTCTCCTGCTGATGCAGCTGTTCAAGACAGGATTTAAAGTCTCTCGCTTAAAGTTGCAATGCTGCAGACAGGTGGTCTCCTTTTTAGGTAGAATGGTCTCAGCGAAAGGTACAGGGATTTCCCCTGCACATCGAACAGCGATACTACATCATCCAAAACCAAACAGTTAAGGAAATGCTTTCATTTTTGGGCTTGACAGGTTATAGTAGGCAGTTTATCCCATCGTATGGTGAGTTGACACATCCACTGCGAACTTTGGTGAATGAGCAGGGGATGAGGAATCTGGGAGCTACACTTGATTGGACTGCACAGGGTGAGATGAGTTTTATTCTACTTAAGCAAGCTCTTACAACAGCTATAGATTTGGCGATTCCAAATTATAAACAACCTTTCTTTTTGGATTTTTCTGAAAAAGCACACACAATTAATGGTGTTCTTTTTCAGAAAAAAGAGGGTGGAAGATGTGTGCTCATGTATGTGAGTATCACACTGGATCCGACGGAAGACAGACACCCACCATGTGCGAGACATGCAGCAGGAGTAGCAAAGATTCTACAAAAGGTGGCACACGTAGTGATGGGACATGGCCTGACGGTATTAACAACACATAGTATTGTAGCATTTGTGAGCTCGACAGCATTTACAATGACTTCGCTAAGGCAGACGAGACTAGAAAAGATCCTGAATGCTCCAAATGTTACATTTACCCATGAAGGCATTAACATGGCAGACAATATGGGAGAGGGAGTACCACACTGCTGTGAAAAGAGGGTAGTAAAGGATATTAAAATAAGACCTGACTTACAGGCTACACCCTTGAGAGAACCAGATGAGACCTTATTTACAGATGGTTGTTGTTACAGACACCCCACAGATGGATTGAAGGCCGCCTATGCGGTGGTACGAAAAACTACAGGAGGATTTGAAGAAATCATTACAGGGACAGTGAGAGGAAAGGAATCAGCACAACTGGCAGAACTACAGGGAATGATAGCAGCATTAGAATGGGCAGAAGGGAAGGAGGTCAATATATATACAGATTCGGCATATGTGGTATACAGGTTGAGCTTAGTCGATGGATTAGAAGTGGGTTTTGACAGCAGCAAGGACCCCAATTAAACACGAGAAGGACGTTAGGAAACTGGCTGAGGCCCTCCTGAAACCAAGGGCATTAGCAGTTATTAAATGTAAAGGACATGATAGAACAGATACGATGGTAGCTCGGGGAAATCAGGAAGCAGACATGGCCGCAAAAAGGGCAGCAGGATACGGCCCTCAGTTTATTATGACACAGGCAGACAGAACGGCACATGACTTATTGCCACCGTGTGAGGTAGAAGTAATAATTCAAGAACATGCGAAGGCATCACCTCAGGAAAGGATGGTATGGGAGGAAAGGGGGGCAACCGTGGAGATCGACTGACGGTAGGCCAGTTTTACCATCTGGACTCATGAAACCCCTCCTAGAGGAGGCGCATGGGTTAACACACTGTGGAAAGAAGCAGATGATAAGGTATTTGATACATTGGTGGCACCCCTTCCTGCCGGCAATGGTGGAGAACCATATCAGAGAGTGTGAGGTATGTATAACTTTCAATGTCAAGGCGACTGTGAAACTGCATGAAGGACAGTTTCCGTTGCCTAAGTTACCAGGACAGGAAATTGAAATTGATTACACGGACATGATTGAGAGGGCAAGTGGCTATCGATACCTCTTACTAGCAGTAGATGTGTTCACAGGGTGGCCGGAGGCAATCCCTGCCAAAAGAGAAGATGCAAAGATGGTAAGTAAGTTCCTGATCAACCAGTATATTCCGAGACACGGATTCCCTAGAAAAATTAGGTCAGATAATGGAAGTCATTTTAAGAATAAAGATCTACAGGAGGTAGAAGCGATGTTGGAGTTAAAACATGCCTTTGGAACGGTGTATCATCCACAATCCCAAGGAAAAGTGGAGAGAATGAACCAAACAATAAAAGGTAAGATCGGGAAAGTACAGGCACGGACCAAATTAAATTGGGTGGATGCGCTGCCCCTGGCATTGATGTCAATAAGGAGTTCGGTAAGTTATGTGACAGGATTTACTCCGTATGAACTACAAACGGGGCACCAGTTTCCAGGACCTGGAGCCGGGATTCATACCACAAAGGAAGAGGTAAGTCCAATGAAATGTAAGCTTTATGATAAACTAACAGCTCTGGTATCAGCTTTTTCACAACAGGTTACAAGTACTGAACGGAAAGGTGAAACCCCAATACCATCAGCTGCGGAGAGGGTTCTGTTAAAGGTGATCAAGAGAAAGTGGTCGGAGCCCAGGTGGACAGGACCCTACAGAGTGGTGGAGAGAACGTCCCACGCGGTTCGACTACTGGGAAAAGGAGAGACGTGGTATCATTGGAGTCGGTGTACAGCAATGGACCCACCGACACGGACACTGGAACAGATTCGAACGGAGGTGACTGAGAACCTGTGAAGCAACTACGGACTAAGAACTTTTTGAACGGGTCCCTTTAAAGAGATTATTGGATTGCAGTGACTGTATTTCAGTATTTGAAGTGATATTTCTATATTGAAGTCAACAGAATTTAGGGGGCTGTGATGGACACTATGTGGGGACTATGGGTGATGTTGTTCCTAGCCCTTGAAGCATCTGGAGAAGGAAACAACTGTACAAAGTGTTTGTGGTCAGCCTGGGAGGCCTATAACGAACCGAAACAGTACTTTGCGGATTGGACTGACGTTCCTGAACACTGTGTTGGGGCCCCCACTGGACTGATATGTGTTCATAATGGCCAAGTTTGTGAGGTTAAGTTTAACAAGGGGTTGGAGATGCCGGTCCTTGCAAAAACTCCTGAGGTCTTGGTCCCATAAGTTAACTGGTGGTGGGTCTCATTTTCATGAGACCAAAAGGGGGACTGTTGGAATCTAGGGGCTAAAATATCACGGAATAGAGGACTATGTAACAATTTTTATATTTACTTCATGGTTAAGGGAAAAATATAAGGTAATTAGGTGGCAATGACAGCATGGAGCAAAGTTGGCTGAGTCCAGTAGGGGCAGAATTGTCTGATCCCAAAATACAAGGGAGAGGAAATGGATGAAACGATTTAGGAGGGGAATGCTCAAACTGAAGGAGGTGTTGAGTAGCGCAGGAGACACAGAGCCGACCAGAACAAAGAATATCCTGTAAGAAACAAAGGAAATAGAAAGCCAGTCTAGGAAGAAGATTAAGGCATGAGGAGGTGTTAGGGAGAACAGAAGACATTGGCCAGACAGGAACAGAACGATGATTGGAAATACCTGGGGCAGGAGTTGATTTCTGGTCAAAACAATAGGATGGTCTGATCTGGAAGATCCGAGATACACCCGAGATAAACTGTAGAATAAGGAAATTGCTGGTGATATACTTTATGTAAAAATCTAGCAAAGGAAACCAACTTTTGTTCTGTTTGGTAAATTGTAGCTATATAAACTGAGCAGACTGGACAAAAGGGGTCAGTCTTGGGGAATAGCTCACTGTGCAGGTGACCTATGAACTAACGACTGACCCAGAGTTCTGTTAAGTTTTATTCTTGTGCTGTATAATAAACTGATTTTTGAATCGAATACCTTCTCCTATCACTTCATTCAACGAGCACGTTGGACTCAGACGACACATAAACTAAATTGAGGGTAAGGTAAAGCCAGAGTCCGACAATATAAAGTATAGTCATAGTGGGATATGGGTTAATATAGGATCCCAACATGGACCAGGGGTACAGAACGGCTCTAGAGTAGATTTGATTTGTATTTTGACCTCTACAGGTATTAAAGAGAGGAGGTTTAAAGGGATAGCACAAAGGAGATGGTGGGACAAAGACAGACAGAATGGTAGTCAGGATTGTACATGTGGCAGAGATAGAGTTAATACATATGCTAATGTTCACAGACAGGCTGCAATTCACAGGTTAAGTGACAAGAAACACCCCTCCCCAACTTGGTCTCCTGTAAAGCATCCTTTGGGTCACACAGACATTTGAAATGTTAAAAAAAACCACCACTGTAAGGGGAGTTCCAGCTGTAAACGAAATAAGCTGCTCCAGAATACTAAAACTGCTTGGCATTTAAATCGTTTAATCAGACTCCAGGCAGCCTTGGAGATCATCACTGAACAGATAGCAATGGCCCTGAATTTAGGGGCTGAAGAAAAACGACAGATACGAGCCACAGTTCAACAAAACCGCCTGGCTCTCAATTACTCGTTGGCTGCTGAAGGCAATGTTTGTGAAAGACTGGTTAAGGACAATGCTCACAATGGTCAGGCGGTTAAAGACACTTCTTCAGGAGTTTGAAAATCTTCCCATGCCCAGGTTCAAATGTGGCAATCCTTGGTCCAGTGTGGGATGGACTAGACTTTTTATTGGTAACTGGAGTCTGATACCCACAGCCCTTATAGCAGCTGGACTCGCTATTCTGACCATTATGGTGCTCCCCTGCCTAAAGACTTGTGTGCAGTATTAAATTCATCGAACCCCTCGTCAGAGCACTATAACCCAAAGGATGTATGTTTCCCTAATTCTGTCTAATGATGCTGAGACTGCAGTTCGTTTACTGCAAGTAATACATTTCAGTTGAGAGATCAGTAATACTGATCTAAAAGAAAAGTGAGGATTGTAAGAGATGAGTAAAACTGATATAAAAATATGAAGATGAGGAAACTAATATAGATAAATGGGTAAATGAATAAAGCCAGTATGAACAGGATAAGAAATGGATATTAGAATGTAGGAAGTAGAGTTAGTCTGAATAAGATAAGGGTCTTCTAGCCCTAGATAGAATTATATGTAATTAGTAAGCCCTAGACAGTATTAGCAAGTTCTACATATGAAGAGGTTGTAGCCCTGAGGGTCGGGAAGGTGTAAATTAGAACAAAGACAGGTTTGTGAATAAGGACAATGAGGATAATGACATGATGAGACACCGACAGGATACCCCCTGGTCCTCCAAGTGCACAGAAACAGCACGTAGGCAGACAGGATTGCCTAATGCCAAACCTATCCAGGAGGCAGAAGAATGTAAGGGGGAGGGTATTCCTATACTGAAATAAACTGTATAAAAGTTGGGTGAGCCCCAGTGTATGTGTGTATTCCCAGGGTAAGGGGAAGCACACAACTTTGCATTGTTTGTATAATAAATGTTCTTTGTTCTCAATTTTTGTCTGGAGCAATTTCTGTGAAGGTACATCTGTTTCTGTTGGTTGTTTTTCCAGACTCTTTTGTGTAGTCTTCCAAAGGCGCTATTTGCCTTGGCGAGTCTGTTGTCTATCTCATTGTCGATCCTTGCATCTGATGAAATGGTGCAGCCGAGATAGGTAAACTGGTTGACCGTTTTGAGTTTTGTGTGCCCGATGGAGATGTGGGGGGGCTGGTAGTCATGGTGGGGAGCTGGCTGATGGAGGACCTCAGTTTTCTTCAGGCTGGCTTCCAGGCCAAACATTTTGGCAGTTTCCGCAAAGCAGGACGTCAAGCGCTGAAGAGCTGGCTCTGAATGGGCAACTAAAGCGGCATCATCTGCAAAGAGTAGTTCACGGACAAGTTTCTCTTGTGTCTTGGTGTGAGCTTGCAGGCGCCTCAGATTGAAGAGACTGCCATCCGTGCGGTACCGGATGTAAACAGCGTCTTCATTGTTGGGGTCTTTCATGGCTTGGTTCAGCATCATGCTGAAGAAGATTGAAAAGAGGGTTGGTGCGAGAACACAGCCTTGCTTCACGCCATTGTTAATGGAGAAGGGTTCAACTGACTGAACCCTTCAACAACCAACTGAAAAACCTCACAAAGATAAGCGTATACAGAGCCGTTGTCATACCCACACTCCTGTTCGGCTCCGAATCATGGGTCCTCTACCGGCACCACCTACGGCTCCTAGAACGCTTCCACCAGCGTTGTCTCCGCTCCATCCTCAACATCCATTGGAGCGCTCACACCCCTAACGTCGAGGTACTCGAGATGGCAGAGGTCGACAGCATCGAGTCCACGCTGCTGAAGATCCAGCTGCGCTGGATGGGTCACGTCTCCAGAATGGAGGACCATCGCCTTCCCAAGATCGTATTATATGGCGAGCTCTCCACTGGCCACCGTGACAGAGGTGCACCAAAGAAAAGGTACAAGGACTGCCTAAAGAAATCTCTTGGTGCCTGCCACATTGACCACCGCCAGTGGGCTGATAACGCCTCAAACCGTGCATCTTGGCGCCTCACAGTTTGGCGGGCAGCAGCCTCCTTTGAAGAAGACCGCAGAGCCCACCTCACTGACAAAAGGCAAAGGAGGAAAAACCCAACACCCAACCCCAACCAACCAATTTTCCCTTACAACCGCTGCAATCGTGTCTGCCTGTCCCGCATCGGACTGGTCAGCCACAAACGAGCCTGCAGCTGACGTGGACTTTTTACCCCCTCCATAAATCTTCGTCCGCGAAGCCAAGCCAAAGAAAAAAAAAACATCTGTTTCTAACAGGGGGATCTAAAAAGGGGGTGGGTAGAGAGAAGCCTTTTCTTGTACTATCTTAATCAAACAAAGCCTCCTTATTGTGTCAACTGAACTGTGATGATGGGCTGCAGTCACTCAAAACAGAAGAAAGGAAACTGAAGACTATGACTGAAAAAAATATCTTTAAGTTATATCAGTAGAGCTACTGGACAAAAACAACTCACAAAGAAAAATGGAAGATGGAAGTCAATAAACCGAGCCCCAAGTTATCAATGCAGGAGTTCCTAGGCACAGTTATTTTCAACTACTTCACCATAAGGTCACAGGTAGAGGTGTTTGCAGATGATTGCAAATACTTCTTTCCACAGCTCCTCAACAAATGCAATGGCCTATCTTGCAACATTCACGCACAGTATAATAAATGGGAAGTATCATTTATGCTACAAAGTGACTGTTTGAAACAAAGGAGTTTAACCTTAGTATTGCCATTCACCGAATCAACATCATCAATGCCCAGGTCTCCATTGATCAAGAACACCACAGAATCACACACATAAGTACAGTCGCTGACAAGATCTGTTGAGAAGCTGGTGTCTCGCCTTATGACACCCCAAATCCTTTCCACCTTTTACAAAGCACAAGCCATAAGTGTGATTGAATTCTCTCCACAGCTGAATTAATGCAATTTTGGCAAACTATCAAAAAGCTTGATCAAGAACAAACCATCCTTCTCGACCGGCATCCCAACAATTGCCTGAACTAGGAGTGCACAGTGGATGCACAGTATACTATCTGCAATGTTCACTACAGGCTGCTTCAAAACTGCTTCTAAACCTATGACCTCTACCACCAAAGACACCACAGTGTGATTTAAAACTGCAATTAATTTATGACTCTTTTTCTCATCACTGGCAGAACCAAGTACAATGTAAGGAGTTTTCGTAAGTTGGACCACCTGAGGATGATGATGACTTTAGTTTCCACGAGCATTAGATGCAATTAATGCAGTCAGGAGTGAGGAATTCTTCTCAGTAGCAGTCATTTGGGATCCAGGGTGACTTATTTCAACTCCAGTTTTATGGGTTATAAGATAGCTGATCAGGCACTGAGGGAACTACTGACTACAGATGAGGCAGGAAGCGCATGGGCACTCCTTAATGGTTTACATGGGTCTTCTGTGTGCTCCCAATGTATGGACACCACGCTCTCTACAATATCCAAAATAATCACTCTCCATTTTGAGAGGTCCTGGACCAGAGATTGCTTGGAGTTGGTGGCACATTATTTGGGGAATTTTGATCAGATAACCTCTTTCCACAACAGCTCAGCATGGAATATCTGCTTCAGTGATGTGCCCTACCCAAAATAGCCAATTGAGTGTAAACTTGGGCTCTAGTTTTGGGGGTGTTAGCCTGGGAGAAGAAATGAATGTGATATGCCTATTAGTCTAGTTAATTTGGAGGATTTTGCGAAGATGTTGTAAGGTATATGTATCATTCTGCTGAGATAGAACAGCTGCATGGAGTACAAGATCTTGTTTAATTTTTCATAAAGTGGCACATTGATCTTCCAACTGATGGATTATTAGAACTCTATTTTGTTTTATAGAGCATAAACTAATAATGTAGTTTTATAATCTGCTTAATTCAGGTCATTCAGTAAAAAAAAACAATAGTGTGAAATGAAAATAACTTCCTCAGAAAGTACAACAGGCAGGGTTGTGATCTCTCACTGTAAAACTTTTAATGAAAATCTAAACAGCTCAGCTGCCTTATTTTATTCTAAAACTTCTTTCCCCTGCCTCCAAATGTGAATGGCCCCTGATCACCACTCTTGTACAATGTACAATGATGTCGGCCACGTGGCTGGATACTCCTTCATTTGCATTTCCTTTCCCTAGCCAATTTTCCGAGACCCATTGACTGAATAGTTGTCTCCAGTGACCAGTTCTAAACATGGTATACGTGATTGCATTTTTCTCCCTGACAAGATTTATTACACTATTTTCGCAGTCCATTTAATGCAAATAATCATGGGGTGAATTCCGAGGCTTTTTTTAAATCTATACACTACCACTCTTTCCTGCAAATATGGGACAACTGATTTAAAATAGCCTAAAATGCACAGTTAAAAATTGTTACAATTTGTTTAATTTGCTTAAGAACAAGTGGCATGGTTGGTGTAGCGGTTTGCAGTGTCAATGATAGGGACCTAGTGTTTGAATCCTGCACAGTCTCTAAGGAGTTTTACATTCTCCCCATGTCTGCATGGGTTTTTCCCAGGACTCCGGTTTCCTCCCACAATTCCAAACATACCTGGGGCGTAGGTTAATTGGGTGTAAATTAGGCGGCACGGACTCATGGGCCGAAATTGCCTGTTACCATACTATATGTTTGAATTCAACTTTTTAAAAAAAAATCATAAAATGATGTGTTTCTTAAAAGAACCTAAAAAATGAGGTTTCAACTGTTGCTGTTAAATTCCAAATGTAAATTCTCCTTCCAGATGTCTATTTCTCTTTACATTTGGTATATGGGCTTGCTTCAAGGTATGGTGGACAAGATTAGTTATTTTGAAGAGGAAGAGGGAAATTTTTAATATTAGGGGAGAAGGTTATGAAGTTTGTGAAAGGGGAACAAGACTGTGAAACTGTCAAATTAATCAGCGACAGAGACGTGGTCCATGGGAGAGATAGAAGGTTGGAAAGGGGGATAGTGGAAGCTGTTGGAGGGAAAAATTTTGTTGTATTCCAAGCATACTGTGTTTCTTCTGAGTCAGATCTGTGCACCAAAGGTATTTTCTTTTTTTAATTTTTTTTTTGTCAATGTTATAAAATGATCATTTTTGTATCAGACAGTGAGAAATCAGTTAAACTGAAAATACGATCTTACCAGAAATCACAATTAATGTCAACAGGCGGAAGCTGTTATTTTGTACCTGTGGGCTTTGCCTGCATGCCCAGTTCACACTTCCATGCGATTCCTGTATGTGAAGAATGGATCAAATAGCATTCTTTTTTTTAAAATCTGCATTAAAATAAACCTTAACTGTAGAAATTCCAACGACACTCAAATCCAAATGTATTAAATGTTAGAACAATAGTCATGGCAATTGGTTTATTGAGTTATACGACACATATGACATCGACTATTTGGTCCTTTTGTGTCCTGCAGCATCAACTTTTTTTTTCAAACTCTTATTTTTGGATACCCAGACAGTACACGAATAACAATTCACCTCCTTTCTGAAGTCACGCTTCCTTGTAGACACAGCAGGGCCATTGACGAACAAAATATCAGAGCCATTCAACAGCCAATCCCATTCAACAGAGTAGCACAGTTAGCTTAGTGATTAGTGCAATGCTGTTACAGCACAAGTGATTGGGGGAAACAGGTTCGAATCCTGTGCTGTCTGCATGGACTTTGTACGTCTCCCCATGTCTGCATGGGTTTCCTATGGGTGCTCTGGTTTCCTCCTACTCTTCAAAGCATACTGGGGGTTGTAGGTCAATTAGGTGTAATTGGGTGGCATGTGCTTGTGGGCCAAAAGGGCTTGTTATCGTGCTGTATGTCTAAATTTTAAAAAAATTTAAAAATCAAATGTGAAAACCAGAAACCCTTTGCATGTCCTTGCTTGAGGAATATTAAAGTAGTATATTATATAGATGTTTCTTCATCGTTCAAATGAATGTTTGCTATGGTTGTAGTAATTACAAATATTAAAAAAGGTTCTTCAGTTTATTTATCTATTTTATTTCCACACATTGTCAAGTGGCTGAAAATGTATTTCAGACATTTGTGAAAGGATATTTTAAAGTTTTATAATCATGAAAATGCCACAATTTCCATGGGTTCTGTTTCCTGTGTGATTGCTGGATTACGGAATTGACTTTGTAGTCTAAATGTAAAAGGCATTTGTCTCAGGGTAAAACAAATTAAGCTCCGTGGTTCTACTAAAGCTTCATGCAACCAACTGTGCCATGGTGTTGCTTGCTGGGAGAGGGAATTGGTGATTAGTTAAGTAATCATAAAGGATGTTAATAAGTGGGAGATCTGGGCCATGGAGGAAACCTGTTACTGAATGGACTGCAGAGTGAAGTAAGTTGGAGGGGATGAGTTGGGGGAGAGATCAAGGAAACACTCCTGCTCCGCCTGCCCGAGAAGTCCATGAGAATGCCATATATGGAATTGCCTTCTGACTGTGCTGTTAATAGATTATTAATTTATCAAGTTTTGTATTTCAATAACTATTATCGCTGTACTTCTGATAGTCTAGCCTGTTGAAATGGGTACCATTGTGTAAGTTCAACAATTCAAAAATTCCTGTTTATTGTTGATTTGTCTCCTCTTTGCCTTCGAGAAGAAGTGGAATGGAGAGGTGGAGGGCAAAGATAACAAGCATTCTGTGTAAAAAACTGAGATTATTTAGATAGAAAATTCCCAAACATACATAAGTTAGTAAAAATATAATAGGCATTGTTGTATGGACTCGTACAGCTCAGGAACAGGCCCATCAGCCCACAATATTCTTAAGGACTCTACTCACCTGGGCCATCATTTGTTTGACCTGTTGCCCTCGGGTAGACTATATAGATTCATTAAATCACAGACGATCCGACTCAAGAACAGTTTCTATCCCAGAGCCATTTGAGAATTAAACTCCGCCAATTAGTATATTTTGTATTGTTTTAATGCTGTTTAATTTTTCTTGTTTTTTGTTTTATATGCTCTTGTATGTTGTATTTATTAGTTCCACGGTTGTGCTTTTTAATTTTGTTGTGTTTTCTTACACAATGACAATAAAGTACTTACTTACTTTGTAGAAGAACTCAAACACTTAAGGTTTACCTCTAACAAATCTGCACTGGCCATCCTATTACTAATTCATTACAAATTAGATTTCATAATGCCTTCACAATAATCATTTGTAGTTTTCCCACACAGACAGAATTTTTTCAATTACTTTTTATGTTATTCACTATTCTTTTGTCATGTTTTGTGGTCACCTTGTTCCCTTCCAAATTTCTCCTTCTCCTGCAAGTTTTATAATTCTAATTGTGTAGCCGCATGCTACTCTAAAGAAGACACACACACGTAGTGTAGTCAGGTTAAGCTCTATGTTTTATTGGGGGCTCAGGCCCAAATTTTATTCTCGCGCCATTCCTGCCTTTTCCCCCTTTACTGACATCACGACCCACATAACAAATGCGGGTTTCCCACGCGTGAGTACTCTCCTGCATAACAATTCCCTTCTTCCATGCACGCTACCCCTGTCTATTGACTGTGCAGCAAGACCATCACCATTTTAGGGTCACTGGCCTTTAAGCTGTCCTTGCCATTCGCCTGCCAGTTCGCCTGTTGGAGCCAATGTCACTGAGTGGGCTGCTGGCCTTTGGTTGCGCTTGCCGCCCAGAGAGCCAACTTGATTGCAGCAGGCCACCATAATTAAGTATTTATCATCTATTGAATACTTTTTCCTGAAGTCAATTTCCTTTGTTCTTCAGGGGCTTCTAACTTTGATCACCCTTCTTGTAGAATTGTGCTGAATGTGAGTTATCATTGTGGTTTGTGGTCATAACTTAAACAAAATTATTTTTAATAGATAACTTAGCAAAATACATTGTCTATATATGGTTGTGTATATAACTAAATACACTGTAATAAATAAAATAACCAATTTACAGTTTCAAATCATTTGCCTAAAGCAATTAAATTATTGTGGAAAAAATTGTGGATTAGGTGGTGAATCTCTTCTCTTTGGCTTGGCTTCGCGGACGAAGATTTATGGAGGGGGTAAAAAGTCCACGTCAGCTGCAGGCTGACGTGAATAGTAAACAATTAAACAAGTACTAACATTCTCTCTTATGTAAATATAGCATTAGAATCAACAAATGCCAATATGTTTTCATTTGATTACATTTTGCTTTATCATTGCAAGTGTGGTTACTGTTTCTTTCTTTTGACAAATTTATTAATTATCAGAGGTTTTACTGTTGCATCCCTTCTTCCTTCAATCAATCTCCTAAAACCAGCAGATTAATAATGCATGAGGCAAAAGTTGCATGGTTCCTTTCACTATACATATAAAAAATATAATCACTCACCATTTTCATTGCACATTCAGTCCATAAGACTTTGGTTTTCAATCCTCTTGGCTTTGCTGTGACCAAAATTCTTCAGTTAATTCTTAAATAGTCAGAGCATAAAACCCCACCTCTAGGATTTCCTGAAGTAATTAATGTTAATATAGGACTGGCCCACTTCTGCTTTTCTGAGTGTTTTTGTGTGCATGCAGGAAATTTATCATGATTGATTTTTTTTTCATTTCCACTTGATGATATTAGCAGGGATCCAAGAAACTGAGGCATATTTTAAATTATTCTGTTATTTTGGCCTCAAAAGGAGAGAGAAGGGAAATGCAGATACACTTTTCTCTCTATTCTCCAGGTTTTTCTATTAGCAACAACTTTGTAGTTTCTGATTGGAATGACTAAAATATAATCTTCTGTTTTAATATGGTGTAATGATGAGGTACAGTAGTATAGTGATTTTTAGATTTAAAAAATAGCCATTATATCTATCAATAGAGCCCAAGACCATGTATGTCCCAGGCTTATGTCTCTAGTTGATTCCTTTTGCAGATTAATTTATGCTTTGTTACAAATTACACTGATGGAATTTGAAGTGAAGCAAATAAAATGCAGCTACTCTTCTCATTTTGACCTAATGAGTAGAGAGGAAAGATATGAGTTTAGCTTTGAAGGACTATGAGACAAGTGAAGAAAATCCCTAATAGATTGCTATTGAATGAGGGATAATAGTGGCTAGCTTCAATTGTGTAGAACATCTTTTATATAATCCTGGGGGAGGAGCAGACTGCTTGGACAATAAGCCTCTTTTCCACCCACTCCCCCACCACCACCACCCCCTCCCTCAGTAATTTTCATAAGGGAGGGTAAGAGTGTAGGGAGCAAAGGTATGCTTAAAGAGAAGTGGATAAAAGTTTTAGCCTTGCTCCGTGTAAAATTGGAAACTATTTGTATTGAGTGCTTTGTTAGAGGATTGGAGAAGAGAGTTGTAACCATTAAATGAGAACATAGAACATTACAGCACAGTACAGGCCCTTCGGCCCTCAATGATGTGCCGATCTATAATATTCCTACCAAAAAAATACTAAATCCTTCCTACCTCATAACACTCTATTTTTCTTTCATCCATGTGCCTATCTACTAATCTCTTAAATACTTATAATGTTTCAGCTTCCACCACCACCCCTGGCAAAGCATTCCAAACACCCACAACTCTGTATTTAAAAAAAACATACACCTGATGTCTCCCCTAAACTTCACTCCCTTTGCTTTGTAAAGATGTCCTCTAGTGTTTGCTCCTCCCACCCTGGGAAAAGGGCACTGGTTGTCCACCTTATCTATGCTTCTCATAATCTTGCAGACCTCAATTAAATTTCCTCTCGTCTTTCTATGCTCCAAAAAGAAAAGTTCCAGCTCTGCTAAACTTGCCTTATAAGACTTGTTTCCCAATCCAGATAACATCCAGGTTAATCTCCTCTACATCTTCTCTATAGCTTCTATACCCTTCCTGAAATGAGGTGTCCAGAACTGAACACAATACCCTAAGTGTGGTCTCACCGGAGGTATGTAGAGGTGCAACATGACCTTTTGATTCTTTTTTTTAATTTTATTTTTTATTTTTCACACTATGAACAATATTAACCAAAATACACACAAACATTTCCCTCTTGAATATAGTGTCATTTTCTCCCCTTTTTACCCGCTCCCTTCTCCCCCTCCTTCCCACCCCCCTCCCTACCCACTAAACATATACAATACAATACAATAAACCCATTAAACAATGCCATCACACAATGAAAATAATCAAGAAAATTGTGTCATCTACTTTTACACACTGGGTCAGTTCATTTTGTCTTCTTCTCATTCTATCATTTAGGCCCTCTCTGTTGTGTTCCATGTATGATTCCCAAATTTGTTTGAATACTGTGACTTTATTTGTTAAATTATATGTTATTTTTTCCAATGGAATACATTTATTCATTTCTATGTACCATTGCTGTACTCTCAGGCTCTCTTCTGATTTCCAGGTTGACATTATACATTTATAGCCATTAATGAAGAAATTACAAGATGACTTAGAACATTGGAAAGATTTACCACTAACACTGATAGGAAGGGTAAATTGCATTAAAATTAATATCTTCCAAAGGATAAAATACCTATTTCAATCGTTACCAATTCCCTTAACAGAGAAATTCTTCAATGAGCTAAAGAAAATAATAAGGAAATTCTTATGGAAAGGGGGGGGGGAAACCGAGGATAGCGCTAGATAAATTAACAGAATGGTACAAACAAGGGGGCTTACAGCTACCAAACTTTAAGAATGATTATAGAGCAGCACAATTAAGATACCTATCAGATTTTTGTCAAACAAGGGAAAAACCAGATTGGACCAGGTTAGAGCTAGATAAAATAGGGGAGAAGGTACCAGAACATATACTTTATAAGTGGGATGAAAAACTGGTGCAACATAGAAGTTCACCAGTACTGCACCATCTGCTCAACATTTGGAAAAAGATTCAAATAGAAATGAAAAAACTACCAAAATTATTATTGACGCAAAATCAACTAATCCTTTTCACAATAGATAACCTTTCCTTTAGAGAATGGGAGAGAAAAGGGATCAAAAGAATAGAAAATTGTTTTTCGGGAAATAATTTATTATCTTTTGAACAAATGAAGGACAAATATGGTATAACTCACGGTACAATGTTTGCATACCACCAACTGAAAACCTACTTAAAGGACAAATTGGGAAGCAGGCTGAGGTTACCAGAAGGAAGCAGCTTTGAATATGTGATTACAGACACAATGATAATTAAAAGATTTATAACAAACATGTACATCAAGCTGCAAGAGAAAGAGAATGATGAAATAAGCTGTAAACCCACCATAAAGATAAAGAATGAAACATGGGAAAATCTATGCTCCGGAACTATGAGAAATACAATAAGCACAAGGTTACGCATGATACAATATAATTGTACACCACGCCCCAAAAGTTAAATAAATGGGACCCAACAGTACCAGATAGATGTTTTCACTGTAAGAAGGAAACGGGAACAACAGTACATGCAATTTGGGCATGTGAGAAAGTGGAAAAGTTTTGGGAAGATCTAAATCAGGTATTAAATAAAATCACAAAAAGCAACATACCAAAAAATCCAGAGATCTTTCTTGTAAGTAACATAAGAAGTAAAGAATTAGGCTTCAAATTGGATGAAGAATAAAAAAGATTTATTATGATAGCCTTAGCTGAAGCAAAGAAATGTATAATGTATAAACTCATTCCCCTGACTTATGGGAAGCCCAGCATCCCATAAGCCTTATCAACTATCCAATCAACCTTCACAGCAACTTTGAGAGATATATGAAATAGTACCCTAATGTCCCTCTGTTCCTCCACTCTGCTAAGTATTAATCCTGTACCCACCCTTTAGGTTTGATCTTCCAAAATGCATCACTTCACATTATCCGGATTGAACTCTATCTTCCACTTTTCTGTTTAACTCTGCATCCTGTCTATATCCTTTTGTAACCTACCTTCAACACTATTCACAACACCTCCAAACTTTGTATCATTGGGCAAACTTTATGACACATCCCTCCACTTCTTTATCTAGGTCATTGATAAAAATCACAAAGAGCAGGGGTCCTAGAAAAGATCCGTGTGGTACTCTACTAGTCATTGACTTCCAGGAAAAATACTTTCTATCCACTACTACTCTGCCTTCTGAAAGCTAGCCAAATTTTAAAAGTTGCCTAATACCATTGTTATTTTAAATCTGTATCCCCTAGTTTTAGATTCTCTAGTATGGGAAAGAATTATGACTATTTGCCTTGTCTACACCCTTCACAATTTTAAAAACATCTCAAAGGACCACCTCAACCTCCTGTGCACCTACAGTCTAGATAATTTCTCCAAAAGCACTTTTCGCAATTCAATGTCATACATATATATCTTCAATAATTCAAATCTTAATCCTGAATTATTCCTGACACACAAAAAAAATCAAAATGTTCTTTGTAACACAATGTCATATGTAGATATATAAATATATTCCTGAAAGAATATACCACATAAAAAGTAAATACATCAGTTATTAATCATTTATACATTGCATTATATATTAATCCCCCCTCCCCAATATTAAACAAAAAACAATGAATTTAAAAAATTAAAAAATAGTCCAAAAGCACTAATCAAAACTCAATATCATACTATATCTTCTAATAATTAAAATATTACTTCTCAATTACTCCCAACTTCTCTTAAGAAAACACAAAAAATTCTCAAAAATATTAGTAGCATATTATTATGTTATGTATAAACATATCCTTCGAAAAAATGTAATCTTCAATTAATAATTAATTATAAATATAACTTTCCACCTTGTATGTGATCTCATGTTAATCTCTTTGTGTGATGCCTGCATCCTGGTGGGCTATTCATATTTTAGTTGGCTCCAAGGATCCTACATGAAATGAATTTAGGGAGAGAATACATTTGTTCTCAACTTCATGTCAGAATAATTCTTGAGGTCTCACCAGATATTTCTTCCATTGTGTTATTAGATATTTTACAGTCACATTCTGAAGCCAAAAACAAGGTATTTATTGGAGGTGCATTGTAATCTGTCAACATGTTAGATCTAAAGATTGAAGACTCATTTCTAGGTTGCTAAATACAGACTTTGTAATAAAATGTTAATGTTTCCTTTCTCAGAAAGCTGTCTGTATTTTCACTTTTAAACTGTCTTGAATTAAATGAATTCAGGTATGAAAATAAATGAAATAGGTATTGCTTTCGATAATGCAGCATCTCAAATGTTCATCACTATTTACAATCTAAATCATTATTTTTGCCAGAGTGGAAGCCCTAGTGTTCCATTATGTTGCACAGGCAATACTCCGGAGTCTCTCAGCATTGTGACTGTTCTGACCTTTGTTATCCAAATCTGACTCATTATCTGACTTGGTGATCTTACTGCTAACATCTTGGCTTTTAATTTGAGGAAGTCATGTTTCATTATTCACATCCATGTGTCAATTCTGTTGAGTATTACTTAACATTTTCTCAATGTTGATGAAATTGTTGCAAAAAGCTTATTTCCTCTGATATTAATGAACAAATATGAACAGAACTGCTGTCCTTTCTGTGAAATTACTCATCACATCTGTCTTGTTCTATTGTCAAAAAATATTGCTTTAAAATGATTATGATTGCTACAACATAAACAGTTTAAAAATCAAGACTGACACATCATGGACATGGTATATTGTAGGAAAAGATATTAAACTGAGGACCTGGCTGTTGTTCACAGCCAAGCGTGGTCGGTCCACCTTGCTGGCTCCTCTCAAAGAACTGTTTGGTCGTGAGATAAACCAGCAAGGCAGACCGACAATGTTTGGCAAGAGATTGGAGCTAGCAGCTTCAACTATCAAGCACCAAGAAGACTCCGATAAGGCACAGCAGGTCCCCACCCCATCCTCCCAATACACAAAGAAAATACCCCTTCGCGCTTATAGCCAGCTGGCATGAAAGGGCCTACTGACTATGCTTGATAAAGGCTTAATGAATTGCTCTGCAATCAATAGTGTACTGACGCATAGTTCATTTCCTGTTTTTGATTTCTTATTTACACTCCAAACAAAACTAATTGGAAGTTGCATCAGAGTTGACTAACACTACTCCCCCTCATTACAGAAAATAAATTAAGATAGAGAATATTTTTTCCACTGTTAGTATGTAATTCCTCCAGAGATGATTGCAAGTTTGCTCTATTGAAAGGACAAAAAGAGCTGAGCAAATGATGGGAAGTGCTTTTAAACTGAGTGGGTGGATTTCACAGTGGGCACATGTATTAAAGCCTTGAAAACCATCTGCAGTAGAAACATGAACCCAATTGCAAACAAATTTTTAACTGAAGTTCATTGAGCAAAAATCAAGAGAGATCTGCAGGAGAAATCTGTTGGTAATCTAAATATGTTAATTGCTTATTAAGAGCAGTGTGCTCTGTCCTCCGATCACTAAAAGTTTTCAGTTTGAACTTGGTGAAAGCAGGATAACTGGACAGTGGCCAAGTTGGTGACAATAATATGACATTCCCAGTTCCAAAAACTTGCATCTGTTTTCCTGGAATGCTGAAAATGTTATTTTCACTAGATTTGTATCTATTGTAGAGGCCTGAAAATGGGTGCTGATCACAGAGTAACCCTTTGAGATTCTGAAGAGAAGCAGGTTGAAGAACCATAAGAGTCCCAAGATCAATAGTAATTGACCCACCTGCAGCTGCACAAGAGAGGAGTCCTGGCAGAGGTGCAAGTAGCAGTACCTAAATGAAATGTACAGTGGCCATATTTCCTCAATGTATTAGACCCCAGAGTCCCAGGAAACTGAGATAATGGTGAACTTAGATCATGGCACCTGATCTTCTCAACAAGTCCTGCTGCCTGCTGGACACACTCTACATTTGTATGATTACACACTCTTGGGCCTCTCCCTAATAGAAAGAGGGAGAAAGGAGTGCTCCAGGGGGGTGGTGGATATTTTGATATTTTGGCTGTCTTTTGTAGATAGTGAGAGATATAGATGGAGTTCATGGAGGGAGGGCAAGTGAATAAATGCTCTGCTGCATTCATTACCTTCTGTAGCTTCTTCCAATCTGAGCAGAGCAGTGATGTAATGAGCAAGAATGCTTTCAATGGTGTACTGGTAGAAGTTGTTGAGGACATACTGAACTTCAGTTAGTGTGCTCTTTTGACTGCCAGGTCATTGGAAATAATTACACCAAATCACTTGAAGCTATCTACTCTTTTGACTTCAGCTCTGTTAATGTGGGCAGGTGTGTGTCTCTGCCCCCTATACTGAAGTCAATAATCATCTCCTTCATCTTAGTGACTTTAAAAGTGAGGTTATTATGTTGGCACAATGCACTAATCCCTTTTCTGTATTCCAACATGTGGGTTATTTGATACCTGACCCACGACTGTGGTATCATCGCCGAATTTAAAGATAACATTGTAATGGCATTTAGCTGTACAGTTGTGTGCGGGGAAGGCATGTTTGAGGCCTCGATCTTGAAATTTGGTGATGAGATACTGAAGCTGTAGTTGATGAACATTTGTCTGACATGGGTGTCCTTGGTATTCACCACTGAGTGTATGATGTCTGATGTGGATCTTTTGGGACAATGAGGAGATTGAATGGGCCAAGCTAGCTCGTAGGCTAGAGTTGGTGTGAACCATGGCCTGTCAAGGTACTTCATGATGATCAATCATTATTTAGGTCCATTATTGTGCTCTTCAGTTCTGGTATGATGATAGGTGCCTTGAGACAAGTGAAAGCTGAGGCCTATTAAATGGGGACATTAAAGATGTCTGTGAATACATTCACCAGTTCATAGAACATCAAACGTTAGAGCACAGTACAGCCCGTGATGTTGTGCTGACCTATATATACCTACCAAAAAAAATCTTCCTGAACTCATAACCCTCTATTTTTCTTTAGTTCATATGCCTGTCTAAGAGGCTCTTAAATGCCCCTATTGTTCCAGCCTCCACCACTACCCCTGGCAATACATTCCAGTCACACACAACTCTCTGTGTCAAAAACCTACCACTCATGTCTCCCTGAAACTTTCCTCCCTTCACTTTGTACAGATTTCCTCCTGTGTTTGTCTACCTTATTTGTGCCCTTCATAATCTCTATTAGGTTACTTCTTTCTTTCTTCTTCACTCCAAAGAAAAAAGCCTATCTCTCTTAACCTTGCCTCATAAGATGTATTTTCCAATCCAGGCAACATCCTGGTAAATTCATCTGCATCCACTGCATAGCTTCCACATCCTTCCTATAATGAGGTGACCAGGATATGAACATAATATTCTTTGCGTGTTCTCACCAGAGATTTATAGAGTTGCAACATTACCTCATGACTCCTGAACTCAATTCCCTGACTAATGAAGCCCAGCATATCATAAGCCTTCTTAATAATCTTATCAATTTGTGTGCAACCTTGAGAGATCTTTGTATTTGGACTCTTAAGGTTCCTCTGTTCCTCCACACTGTTAAGTATCCTACCATGTACTCTGCCTTCAAGTTCCACCTTCCAAAGTGCATTACCTTACACTTTCCTAGACTGAACTCCATCTGCCACTTTTCCACCCTGTTTATATCCTATTGAAACCTATGACAAACTTTTCCACTAACCACAACACTTCCAACCTTTGTATCATCTGCAAACTTCATCTGCATAGGATCTCAGGACACAACCCGTGAATTATTCTCATGCATTCACTCTCCGGAAGGATGACCTGATTATAGCATCAGTGACTGTGGGTGCAGGAGCAATGTTATCATTGATGTGTAATGCAATCTCCATGATAGTTCGCTGTTCAGAGCAATCATTGAACCTATTTAGCACAATGGGGAGTGTTGCGCTATTGCATGCTCTGCTGCCCAGTTTTGCTTTGTACTCTCTGCCAAAGTTGCCGGGTGTCCGTGATGTTTCCCTGGGATTTGACTTTTGTGTGGTGTTGCCTCTTGGCATCCCTGAAAATTATACTTGGGTTTCTTGCAGAGGGTCGGATCTCCTGACTTCAATGCCTCTGTCTTGGCCTTCAGCAGTGTGTCAATTTATCCATTGTTTGGGGAAGACCTTTATTGTCTCATAGGAACATAGGAACATAGGAAGTAGGAACAGGTGTAGGCCAAAAATGGCCCATTGAGCCTGCTCCGCCATTCAATACGATCATGGTGGATCTAATTTATGATCTAACTCCACCTACCTGCCTTCTCCCCATATCCCATAATTCCTCTATTATGTAAAAATTTATCTAACCGAATTTTAAATACGTTTAATGAGGCAGCCTCAACCAATTCCCTGGTTAGGGAATTCCAAGCATTCACTACTCTCTGGGAAAAACTATTTTTCTTCATCTCTGTCCTAAATCTACTCCCCCAAATCTTGAGACTGTGTCCTCTCGTTTTAGTTTCCACGGCCACATCAAAAAACCTTCCTATCCATACCCTTCATAATCCTATATGTTTCTATAAGATCTCCTCTCATTCTTCTGAACTCGAGCGAATACAATCCTAAATGATTTAATCTTTCATCATAAGTCAACCCCTTCATCCCAGGGATCAACCAAGTAAACCTCCTCTGGACCGTCTCCAAAGCCAGTATATCCTTCCTCAAATATGGAGACCAGAACTGGACACAGTACTCCAGGTGCGGTCTCACCAGTACCTTATACAGTTGCAACATTACCTCTCTACTCCTGAATTCAATCCTCTAGCGATGAAGGCCAACATTCCATTTGCCTTCTTAATGACCTGCTGCACCTGCAACCTAATTTTTTGCGATTCATGCACAAGCCCTCCCAAGTCCCTCTGCACAACAGCATGCTGTAGTTTTTCACCCTTTAAATAATATTCAGCTCTTTTATTTTTCTTGCCAAAGTGGATAACCTCACATTGTACTCCATCTGCCAGACCTTTGTCCACTCATCCAGCTTAACTATATCCCTCTGCAGACTCTCCACATCCTCCTTGGCTTTGCAGTCACCTACACACTTACTGATGAAGTTAGTGAAGGCTGTGATGTACTCATCAAAATTGTTCACCATATCCTTGAATACTGACAAGTCCACTGACTCAAAGCAGTTGTGTAGGATCTACTCTGTATCCTCGGATCATCTTTGAATTATTTTCACCACTGTGCCCTCCCTCATCTTCTGCTTGTACACAGACAGCAGTAGCACAGCCAGATGATCTGACTTGGTGTGGGATGGAACAGTCATCATTTTTTGATTTTGACCAAAGCTTTCATTTCTATGCCCCTTCTCATATCATGTGTCAAGGAAAAATCAAGCACTTTGTGTCAGAGGGTTAGTAAACAGCCAAACCATCCTTCACCAGATAGCATCAATGGTATGGAAATCTTCAGCCAAGTTCTGCATGCTGCCTTTGATGTTTCCTTCCATTTTGTCACTAGATAAGTTGGGCCAAAGGGCCTGTTGCTGTGCTATAGAACTTTGATTCTATGATTCCACTGTGCATGTTATGTACCAGAGCAAGTTTCCAATTTTTGGGCAATGCCCCACGGAATCCATTTCTGGTGTTCCGGATATATCCTGTTGTCTAGTGGTTTCTGATGTGGTAATCCAACAGGGAAGAGCCTGGAGGGTACTGTTTTCACCTCCATCAGTCCTTCCTTGTGCTGCATGAGATACCATTGGGTCAGCATCATTCAGAACAAAGTCAAAGTAGTTCACTTGAATGATGCCTCAACCATCAACCTAAGTAATTAATTTCTCTCTCACTGATGCACCTTGGAGTAAACTATCTGCAAAATGCAATGCAAAGTTTCCAAAGCTTTTCAACAACAGCTCCCAAACCCTCAACCTCTCCCAGAAAGAAGTCCAAAGATGACCAGATGCAGGTGAACATCACCACTTGCAGGTTCCCATTCCGACAGAGCAGTACTTCTGCTGGTGCGGGCCTGGGAGAGCAGGGAACAGACACGATGCTCCCCTGCCATGTTCTACCACCCAATTCTTCTTCTGACAGCTCCATACAGACTTTAAATGGCCTATTAACAGAACTCACAGTGTCTTATTTACAATCCAGTGACTGTAAATGACGCTGGGCAATAGTAATGCTAATGGCAATTTCGTACAATATATTTCTGTTTTATTACATGAAATGACGATTGTTACAAGATCAAACCAGCAACCACAAAGAAGCCATATCACACAGGGGTAAAGATGAACCATTACTTTATTAACAAAAATTCACCTTCAAACTTTAATTCAAAATCACCCCTTTTATAACAATGCCCACTGGTTACTATGCAAATTTCTATAACAGTGTAAAACTATTAAATTCCCCAGCCTAAATATAACATTTGTAATTAAAGTCTAAGTTATATTTCCAACCAGCCCACAGAAAAACTTAGACACAAATCAAACACAAAACACACAGGACTCACAAAACTTCAATCTCAACTGAAGCCAAAAGATCTTTGAGAGAGAGAGAGAGCACAAAATTTTTTTTGTGTTGCTTTCAGAGAGAGGAACAATGGCTTGGTCCAGATCCTTCTGACTGCCTTCGGAATGTTCATCCCTTTTAAAATGCCCAACATTCTAAACTGTCCTCCAGACCATGACTCTGCTTGGGCCTCCTTCCACTTCACAGCCACACCCAGTGGTGATTTGTCTTCCAAGTCCAGAAATTTCTAGACCATCTTCTGCACATGCCCAGTTCGTCTCCCACTTTCTCAGCAGTCCACCTTCACCTTGGCTCTCTAAGGCAAACTGTCACTTTCCAACACAAAACCACACAACACTTAGGCCAATGCATAACACAGAACTCTGTAACACAATAAATAGTATCTGATCTGATCTGAAATATATTGGTAATATTTTTAGTCAGCATTAGATCCAAATCCTAGAGTTCCCCAGCCAAATTGAGCAAGGAAGTTCTTACACCACAAAAATCATAGTTCGAGACAGCAGCTCGTCACTACCTTCTCTGGGAAATAAATGCAGTCCTTGTTTCCAATGCCTACATTCAAAAATAAATAAAATTGCTGCTGTTCATAACAATGGAAATAACCAAGACAATGGCATTTCAAAAACAAACATTTTTATTATTAATTATTAATAACATAACACTTCCTACTTAACTCCATCTACACTCTGCTATGCACAAGGGTGGGTAAGTGTGTGTGTGTGTTACCCTAATGTGAGAGAGGACCCACACCATTACAGTTTAAGCTTCATTCTGATTTTAAAGTTCAGTCTCAGAAAGCTTTTGTTTTGAATGCTGATGTGCCAAAAAGGACATCAGTGATTTATTATGATGTAGATGTGGGAGAAGTAAGTTCCCTAAAACAACATCCATAATAGAATAAATGTTCAGAAGAATAAAAGTATGGATCAGGAGGTGGAATATATGATGAGAAATTATATTATTTGACCTTTGAACTCAAAGTTCTCCTTGTATTCTGGTACCTAAACCAGTTGGAACTGTTAGATTCTGTGCAGATTACAGGAAGTTTAATTCAGTAACTAAAACAGATGCTTATCCTATTTCAAGAATAGATAACTGTATTAATAAAATTGGGAAAGCTAAATTTCTTACTGAATTGGATTTGTTGAATGCCTTTAACTGAGAGAGGAACAAATATTTTGGCTCGTAACTCCATCTGGTTTATATGACTATAATTTTGGCATGAAAAATGCACCTGCAACATTCCAAAGGATGATTAATTCGGTAATTCAAGAGTTGACACATACAGATGCCTATATTGATGACTTGGTCACAAAAAGTGACCCATGGGAAGAACAGCTAAGGGAATTGGATACATTGTTTTCAAGATTAATCAAAGCAAACTTAATTGTTAAATTAGCAAAAAGTCAATTTGCAAATGCCACTGTAACATATTTGGTCATATAGTTGGTCATGGCAAAGTTGCACCTATTCAAAGTAAGGTGAATGCAATTTCTGAATTTCCTATTCCCAATGGCAAGAAAGCAGTGAGAGGTTTTTAGGAATAGCAGAATATCATAGGAAATTTTGCAGAAATTTTGCTGAGGTTGTTCATTCTTTAACCAACCTTTTATAAGATAATAGCTAAACTATTAGCAAACAGATTGGCCGACTGTGTACCAAAAATAGTAAAACAAGATCAAACTGGATTTATTAAGAAAAGACGAACAACGGACAATATCTGTAAGTTCATTAACTTAATCCATGCAGTACAAGGAAACAAGACGCCAACAGAGGCAGTTACCTTAGACGCAAAGAAAGCCTTTGACAGAGTAGAATGGAATTATTTATTCAAAGTACTACAGAGGTTCAACCTACCAGAGAAATATATTAATTGGATTAAAGCATTATATAAGGGACCATTGGCGAAGGTGACAGTAAGTGGGTATATATCAAGCCAATTTAAATTAAGCAGATCAACTAGGCAGGGATGTCCACTATCTCTCTCACTGTTCACGTTAGCTATAGAACCACTGGCAGAACTGATAAGAACAGAAAATAAAATAAGAGGGATAAAAATAAAAGAGAAGGAATATAAAATCAGTCTATTTGCAGATGATGTCATAGTATACGTAACAGAACCAGAAATATCAATAAAAGAATTACATAAGAAATTGAAGGAATATGGAGAAGTATCAGGGTACAAGATCAATGCAAATAAAAGTGAAGCAATGCCAATGAATAATGCGAATTTCACAAAGTTTAAGAAAGAATCACCATTTAGATGGCAAACACAAGCAATTCGATACCGAGGTATACAACTAGATAATAATCTAGGCCATCAATACAATCTAAATTATCAGCCATTAATGAAGAAATTACAAGACGACTTAGAACATTGGAAAGACTTACCACTAACACTGATAGGAAGGGTAGATTGCATTAAAATTAATATCTTCCCAAGGATACAATACCTATTTCAATTGTTACCAATTCACCTAACAGAGAAATTCTTCAATGAGCTAAAGAAAATAATAAGGAAATTCTTATGGAAAGGGGTGGGGGGGGGGGGAACCGAGGATAGCGCTAGATAAATTAACAGAATGGTACAAACAAGGGGGCTTACAGCTACCAAACTTTAAGAATGATTATAGAGCAGCACAATTAAGATACCTATCAGATTTTTATCAAACAAGGGAAAACCAGATTGGGCCAGATTAGAGCTAGATAAAATAGGGGAGAAGGTATATGAACATATACTATATACATGGGATGAAAAACTGGTGCAACATAGGAATTCACCAGTACTGCACCATCTGCTCAACATTTGGAAGAAGATTCGAGTAGAAAGGAATAAAACTCACTACCAAAATTAATATTGACACAAAATCAACTAATCCCTTTCACAATAGATAACCTTTCCTTTAGAGAATGGGAAAGAAAAGGGATCAAAAGAATAGAAAATTGTGTTTTGGGAAATAAATTATTATCTTTTGAACAAATGAAGGACAAATATGGTATAACTCACGGTACAATGTTTGCATACCACCAAATGAAAACCTACTTGAAGGACAAATTGGGAAGCAGACTGAGGTTACCAGAAGGAAGCAATTTTAAATATGTGATTACAGGCACAATGATAATTAAAAGATTTATAACAAACATGTACATCAAACTGCAAGAGAAAGAGAATGAGGAAACAAACTGTAAACCCAAACAAAAATGGGAACAAGATCTAAACATAAAGATAAAGAATGAAACATGGGAAAAGCTATGCTCCGGAACTATGAGAAATACAATAAACATGAGGTTACGCATGATACAATATAATTGGTTACACAGGCTATACACCACGCTCCAAAAGTTAAATAAATGGGACTCAACAGTATCAGACAGATGTTTTCGTTGTAAGAAGGAAACGGGAACAACAGTACATGCAATTTGGGCATGTGAGAAAGTGGAAAAGTTTTGGGAAGATCTAAACCAGGTATTAAATAAAATCACAAAAAGCAACATACCAAAAAATCCAGAAATCTTTCTTCTAAGTAATATAAGAAGTAAAGAACTTGGACTCGATTTGGATGGAGCACATAAAAGATTTATTATGATAGCCTTAGCTGTAGCAAAAAAATGTATTATGTCAACCTGGAAATTAGAAGATAGCCTGAGAATACAGCAATGGTACATAGAAATGAATAAATGTATTCCATTGGAAAAAATAACATATAATTTAAGAAATAACATCACAGAATTCGAGCAAATTTGGGAACCGTACATGGAACACAACAGAGAAGTCCTACTGCGGACCTCCACTGCCTAAAATGACAGAAGGAGAAGAAGACGAAATGAACTGACCCAGTATGTAAAAGTAGAAGACACAAATTTCTTGTTTATTTTCATTGTGTGATGACATTGTTTAATGGGTTTAATGTATCATATAGGTTGAACGTTGAGTGGGTGGGGAGGGGGGGGTGAAGGAGGGAAGGGAGGGGGGAGAAAGGGGAGAAAATGACATTGTGTATATTCAAGTGGGAAATGTTTGTGTGTATTTTGGTTAGTATGGTTCATAGTGTGAAAAATAAAAAAAATTAATAAAGAAAACCAACCTTTTGAAGAAAGGGGAGAAATTTGCATGGACTAAAGTTTGTCAGACAGCTTTGGAAAATTTAAAGGAGTTTCTATGCCATTGCCCTGTGTTTAAAATCTGATTTTGACAGTCTATTTAACAGTGGATGCCAGTGAGGGAGCAGCAGGTGCAGTTTTATTACAAAAACATAATGAAATTGACCATCCAGTTGCCTACTTTTCAAAAAAATTCAATGTTCATCAAAGGAACTATTCCAATATTGAGAAAGAGCTGTTATCTATAATATTTGCTCTTCAAAATTTTGATATATATCTCGGTACCTCTCATGAACCAATTGTGATATTTACTGACCACAATCCTCTGGTATTTTTGAATAAAATTAAGAATAAAAACAGAAGATTGTTAAATTGGAGTTTATATTACAAGAATATAATCTGCAAATTAATCATATCAAAGGTACAAATAATGTGATAGCAGATTGTTTGTCAAGATGTTAAAATTGATCATGTACACTCTCAAAAATATACTCTCAATATTGGTTACTTTATTATTACATGTTATATATTGTGTATTGTTATCTCTTCAGTGATTTTAAAAACTGTTTAGTTATAACTGAATTTTAACTCAAGAGTTAAAATTCCTTTGAAGGGGAAAGTGTGACAGAATATAGATACGTTTTGGGGAGATAAATTCCTGCTTGGTTTGGGTCCTCTGGGCTTGTAATAAGCACAAATCCATTACAAAATGCATTGGTGTTCTCCTGTCTTAGGAAAAGCTGAACTGCAGTTCTTAGTGTAACAAAGCCAATGATCCTCACGCACATCCCCTCAAGGAGTGAATGGAAGGAAAGCCCAGGTTGAAGGTCATGCAACAGCAGTAATGATGTCTGGCATCAGCCATGAGATTGCCGACTATAAACAGCTAGTATCCTTGCTGCTCTTTGCTTTCAGCTGTTTTTTGTGGAACAAGTAGAATCGCTTTAATTTCTCTTAACCCCTCAGGATCCTTGTGTGCTGGATCCAGTCCCAAATGAAGTACAACAAAATGATCAACTTTTACAGCAAACTGTCAGACAGCCAAGAAATTTGATGTTTTTTCTATGCAAATTTCAGAAGGAAGCATGTGTGGATCTCCAGTGCATATTTTCCTCAGAGTCGATGGAGAATCTCAATTAATGACAGAAATTTATGACTTAGGAAATATTCATCATTTGGCCCCTCAAACTTGTTAATTGTACAAGGAGTCAAGGGCTGATCTGTGACCTAACTTGCACTCACATTTCCCATACTTAGTCTTTCTGGTTTAAAAATATCTATTAATATTAGATTAAAATGAACAATTTCTCATTCTTAGAAGAGTATTCCAAATATTTTTGATGTAGAAGTGTTTCCTAAATTTGCTCCTGGTGGTGAAATAGTTGTTCTCTTTGTAATAGAATCTCTGCAACATATTCTCACTCTTAATGAAATTCTTAATTTTAATGTTTCATTTCTAAACTATTCCATCCAGCGGCACCTTTGTGCAATCAGCCCTAATAGCAGTGATGAAATATGTTTAATGATCACAGAGGGACTTTTGAAGTTGAGGAGGTATGTGACCAGAAAGAGTCAAAGTTACCAAAGAAGGAACAAATGAAGCTATGGATACACTTATTTTTTTCTTCAATTCTCCAATCATGAACAATTTTCAGCTTAATTCAAAACTGGAGGAAATTGAGGATTAGGTGTTAGATACACAGGGATGGGTGCATGTAGGAGAGAGGGGGATAGTGGAGTTGAATATGCAGTGTTTAAGGGTTCAGCAGCTTTTTTGTTTCTCGGTGATAAAGGTATCATCAAAATCCGCCAAATTCAATGGAATGATAGAACCATAGAACAATATTTTCTTCCAAACCAACATGCCAGTATCTGTAATTGCCCACTCTAAATCACTCTAGTGTGTAGGTGAATGGTAGAACCTGAGGTGAGTTGAAGTGAATGTGGGAGATTAAGTTATGACTAATGTGGAATTAGTGTAAATTGGTCAGTGCCTGTTCTCAAGGGATTTCTAAGTTCCTAAATGAACAATTGAAACAAATGCTCTTGTTTGGGGGTTGTACAAAATATTGGGATGACTGCACTTTAAAAAAAATCACAGTTCTGGTCACCACACTGCAGGCAGGATATGATGGTAATAAAGAGGTGCAAAGAGATTTGTGAGGATGTTGCATGGAATGGAGGGCTGTGGTTATAAGGATAAATTGGGTTTATTCTCACCAGATGTAGGAAGGTGAGGGGGTGGCCTTATAAAGGTTTATAAAAAAATTCCAAGGTAGGGTGGTGTATATGCAGGTCACAGGTTTAAGTTGAGGGAAAAATTTGAAAGGTAGGTTTTTCCACACAAGAGGGTGAATAGGTGGAATAATCTGCAAGAGGAGATGATGGAGCCAGATACAAATACAATGTTTGAAAGGTGCACAGGCAGGTACTTGGATAGGATATGTTCCTAATGCAGGCACATGGAATTAATGTCGATAAACATCTCAATCAACGTGGATGAGGTGGATACCTTTCTGTACCCAACATTGTTATAATTATAAAGTTGCTTCCTGGTTTCTCAAAATTGCTCAAAACTTCCACTCTTGCACCATTTTCTCCAGAAAGTTATTGAAATTGTTGTTGTCAGTTATGTAATGCAATGTTCTGTCCTTTCTATGCATTCACACATGAATGGTTAAGAGTAAGAACACATAATAGAAGAGGTATTGTCAAACAAATATGGAATACTGTAAATCTGAAGAGATTTGGATGTTGGAAATTTACAGTAGAATATGTCCTGTTGACCCAGCAGCAAGATACATTTAAATAATAGTAGAACATGCTGAAAACAAGTCAGCACATCAGGTGGCATCTGTGGAAAGAGAAACCATTTGCGTTTCATGTCTAGGAACTTTTATCAAGTGGAAAAGAGAGAATAAGGAAGTGTGCAGTGAAACATGGGTACTGACTATGCATGGGCAGGAGCCCTATTTAATATGTAGTTATAAGCATCTTTTTAGTTTATTTAATCATGTAAAAATTGTCTTAACAAGGTGGTCACCCTACTTCTATGTTTGGCTGTATTAATTCTATTAAAATGAATATTTTACCTAAATTTTTGTATCTTTTCTAATCTATGCCAATTTTCATTTCTAAATCTTTTTTCAATTCACTTGATTTGCTAATATCTCTTTTATACGTAGCAAGGAAAATGACCTCGCACGAATAAAGTTCATCTTAAGAAAGCAAAAAGGAATGATGGATTGGCGTTTCATCATTTTAAGTTTTATTATTAGGCAGTCAATACAGTAGACGTAACTTGATTCTTTTGCTACAATTTGATAATCAAGTTGACTGCCCTACATGGGTAGAAATGGAACTAAATTTTGCTAAGAATACTTCGATGTTGCCAATTCTAGAGTCCTCTTTATTCTCTTCTCTGCTCCAGTCCAAAATCTGGAGTCAGAAGGAAATGAGATGTCAATTGCTGCTTAATATTTAATGTTTATAGCTTTTCTTTCTGCTTGAGTAGGACTCATATCACTGTGGGCAATTTGTTTGCACAGGTGGAAGGTGTCAATTTTTTAAAATTTAATCTTCTTTGACTTGAAGCTCAGATTTAAAATATCCCACACTTCTAAGTAGTCTGCAACTTAAGTTCTAAAAGAATGAGATCTTATTTATATTAATCATTTCTTCCACCCAGAGGATTTCAACTACACCCAGTCTAATTATTATGTATTTTTATAATATAAAAAGACATTGGAATTACTCAGCAAGTGAGGCACTGTCGGTGGAGAGGAAAAAATAATTAATATTTAAGATCGGAGACATTTCATCAGAATAAAAAAATGTTGCGGGTGCATCATTTATGGAATATTTTAGTAAAGGGAGGGATCTTGGGGAGAAAGTGAAAGATAACAGACAAGAACTTTTTTACAAGGTTAGGGAGTCTAAAACTAGAGGGCCTGTATTTAAGGTGAGAGGGGAAATATTAAAGGGATTCCGAAGGTCATTTTTTTCCACGTTGAGGGTGATGCACAAATGGAATGAGCTGCCAGTAATGCTGGCGACAATTACAAAATTTAAAATCTATTTGGACAAGAAATGCTTAGAGTGATATGGGCCAATTGCAGACAAATGGGATCAGCTGCATAGTCATTTGCGGACAAGTTAAGCTGAAGGACCTATTTCTGTACACAATAGAGCAATGCTGTTACAGGGCCAGTGATCAGGACGAGGATTCAAATCCCATGCTGTCTGTAAAGAGTTTGTACATTCTTCCCACGTCTGAGTGTGTTTTCTCCAGTTTCCTCCCACCCTTCAAACTAGGGGTTATAGGTCAATGGATGTAATTGGGTGACACAGGTTTGAGGGCTGAAAGGGCCTGTTACCATTATAAAGGAGAAGAATGACAAGAGGAATAGTGCTGTGATATTAAAGAGGGTGGGAATATGATGAAGTAACACAAAATGGGTCTAGAGGTGGTGTAAAAGAAATAATATAACTGTTCATTAGCACCCACGGTCCAAAATTATTATGGCCTGAAATTGTTAAACTCACTTTTGAGTCCAGAAAATAACAAAGTGCATGAGCAACAAGTAGAATTCTGTTCAGACAATGAAATGCTGGAGGAATGTAACAGGTCTGACAGCATCCATGGACAGAAATGTTCAGTCATTGTTTTCAGCTGAAACTACCAAGAATATTCTTTACGAATGGCACAGTTAGAATAGCACATAGCACAACGCTATTACAGCTCCAGTGACCCGGATTCGAATCTGGTGTTGTCTGTAAGTGTTTGTACATTCTCCCCGTGACCAAGTGGATTTCTTCCAGGTGTTCTGGCTTTCTCCCATCCGCCAAAATTGTGCAGGGTTTGTAGGTAAACTGGTGCATTTTGGTGGCACAGGCTTGTGGGCTAGAAGGGCCTGTTACCATGCTTTATCTCAAAATTTTTAAAAATGAAAAAGTTAAACATCATATAGAAAGGGGGAAAGAAACTGGGGGAAGGGCCCAGAGATGATAGGACAAGTGTGATGGCTGAAAGGACAGGTTGAAACCAATGGGGACTGGGGGAAAGAAAAATAAGAGAAAAAGATTGAGTACAGGAATACGTAAAGAAGAGATGGAAGCAATGGCATCGGATTGGAGTTTGGGTTACCTCACTCAATAAGCCCTTTTACATTGGAATCTTGTTCTAGTAATTGACAGCCAATCAACCGGTTAAGGGTCCAGTGTGAAAGCTTCTTAATTGGCACGCAGGTGTCAAATCACGCCAGGTAGGTAGTATCATCCCCAGTGTCTGATGATTCCTGCATGCTGATTAGCGCAGTGTGAAAGGGACTTAGGGTATCCTGGGATAAAGTCTTCTTTCTGGCTATCCATCCCATAGGATGATGATGGTTCCTTTCAGTCAGTTTGTGGGGTTTGATATAAAGATATCCTACTCCTCAGAAAGGAACAGCATGTGCGTGAATGGATTTTACGTGAGTAGGGGGTTGCACAGGTCCAGACCCACCCACCAGATTCAGTGGCATGGTACGGTCCAAGACAGCTGGGGGATGTTCTGTTGTAGTGAATGGCCAGACCAAGCTTAAATGCAAGGAATGCCCTTTCCGCGCTTCACAGCACGTTTGCTAGTTTATTGATGCCCCTATGCGAGGGTTCATCTGCCCTTTTAAGGTCATCCTGCAGGGTGTCCAGCCACTCTCCGCTCCAGGCAAGCCTGGTGGGGGAGCCGGTTTAGTCGCCGACCACCGACCATGCAATAGGTAGTACTGGGTTACGTGGTACCAGTAGCACTTCAACATGTGACCTATCCTGGGATAATGTAGCATCACATCAATTACATTTTGTGTGAGTGCAGGAGCGTGAAGGAAACAAAAGATTAAAAAGGTTTAAACTTTGCTGACCTATATAAACCTTAATAAATTTCTAAAGGATCATGGGAAAGTTGCAGCAGGAGAAAGAGAGATGGTGGACCTGACATCTCAGAATTCCGTGCGGCAGAGAAACCCCTCCATAAGTGCTCCATCCATATAGCCCTTTCCCACGGTCTTTATAAATTGTGCACTGTTGCCACTAGGACTTACCCACAGTGTTTATAAATTGTGCAGCTATACTTTCCCATGGTTCTTCCATAAATTTATAAAGGTCGACACAACAATGGGCTGAAGGGCTCATATTGTGCTGTACATAATGCTTAATTATGTTATAAAATATGCATGATTAATTTTGTTTAAATACAAGATCATAATGCACTGATCAGAATTTAGGGCAGGTCCACATCGCTCGATGCATCACTCAAACATCATTGGTGGAGGATAGAACTCCCTATCCCCAGGGATGCCTTGTCGAGTGTGAAAGGACACAGAGAACTGGTTAACAGTGGTCCAGTGTGAAAGGCAAAAACGGCTTCCTTAACCAGTTCAATGAACAGCCAATCTACTGGCTAGCCAGTGTAAAAAGGGCTAATGGTAATGCTGTTAGGTTCCAGGCTGACATCACCATCTCTTCTTTGCCCACTCCTGTTCTAATTTTTCACTCTCTGATTTTTCTTCCCCCCCCCACCCCCCAACCTCTTCCTGCCACTTCACCTCTAACTCCTTCTGTTCTATCACTTCTGCCTTTCCTAGCACCTTTTCCCCTTTATATACAGTATATCATTTTACCTTTTCATCTTAATCTTGAGAAAGGTTTCAATCCAAAACATTGACTGACCATTTCTATGCACTGAATTCCTCCAGCATCTTTTTGTCTGCTCAAGCTTCCAACATCTTATGTTTTTCACATCTCGTGCTCTATCTTAGATTCCTTTAGTCAGTTTGAACAAAATAAACTTGAACAAAATAAGTAGCTATTGAAATGTAGTGCTTTGCATCCGCCTCATTATTCAATAAGATCATAATAGTCTAATCTTTGCTCCAATCCTCTTTCTTGCCTAACTTCAAGAAGCCTGACTTTTCAGTTTCTTAATATGCACAGTCTCAATTTTTGCAGCTCTCTGTGGAAAAGATTTTTGATGATTCACACCCCAGTTCATGAGAACTGTAGAGAACAAAAGTCTGAGTTACAAGAGACTATAAATTCTGTCACAGTTATGGGCTCAGGATATTCATTAAATTATTTAAATTCTTGGAAACTGACCCTGTGGAGCATCATTCATTATGCAGTTTTCTTTGAATTGACCCAATTGTTTAACACCCACATTCCTTCTTGCTGAGAAGAAAAATTAATTACTATGCAGTTTTATATAACTTAATTTCATTAGTTTTTTCATATAAACAACAACCAGACTTGACTGAAATATGAGAACCCACAAAGGCAGGTATCAGGATGTGCATTGAACCCTTCCATTGAATTCCTGTTAACTGCAATGCTGATGGTGGACCAGAATTGTGCTACTTGCTCTCATAATGATCTCTGTGTTGAATCTGTGCTGCTGATCTGATGTACAACTTGGAAGTTACAGTGAATGCTTGCCTGCATTTGCTTCAGTTAATTTACACCTTTGGAAGCACAGGTACAAGTGGAACACATCTTGGCCAATAATCCACAAGTAAATCTGGTACCTAAAGCACTAAAGAATGGCGGGGGGGGGGGGGGGGTGGGGGGTGGTGGGAAGAGAGAGAGAGAGAGAGAGAGCTCTGTAACTATTAGACTCTTTTACATATAAAGTCATCTAAATAGTAATAAACGACAGGCCATATCATATACATATTAAGCATATAATGTAAACCAAAAGCCTATCCATAATTGTTTATTTGACATTTCTTTAAGACATCAAATTCTATAAATATGGTATTTAACAGTTTATCCCTTTCTCTTAATATATCCCAGTAAAACTTGGGATAGAAAATAGATAAGACAAATTTAACTATCCCTTTTAAAAAATAAGGGTAAATTCTATCTTAATTAAAGATATGATCCATGTTAAGCCATAATAAAACTCATGTTTAACTAGTTCATTAAAAACAAGAAAAATTTAAAAAAATTTAAAAATTCTTTGACTAATCTGACCCCTCACTCTAACCAAAGTTAACTTGTAGGAATGTAAAGATATGGATCGAATAGTGTCCATCAGATACCTGACGGAGAATCTCCAGTGCATTGTCTATTTAAATCTTCCAATTATGATAATAATCTATGAATGGGGCCCCACATCTTAAAACTTAATATCTTTAGTACTATATGTAATTTTCTCCAAGCTTAAATAGGATGTAACATCATGTAACCACTTGGCATGAGTGGATGAAGAGTCATCTTTCCACTTCATTAAAATTGCTCGTCTGGCTATCTACTATTAGAATCTACACTGAAGGCCTTAGCAGAGGAAATGTAGAGTATTGGAAGTCACGTATCAAAATAAAAGGTATCTTAAGACTCTCCAGATAGTATTTCAGTGTAGTACAGAAATTAACCTTGGAGGCCAATGCCAAGAGTCAATGGTTGCTTATCTGGATACAGAACTGCTAAATAGTTTAATGACTTCATGCATGTGCTCAGGGTCATTTCATTCATGGCTTGACTTTACAAATGAAGATTTAGGAAGGGGATTGTCCATGTCTGCTACAGGCTCATTGGTAGCTGACAAGACCAATATGGAACAGTCTTGCCCAGTCGAAGCAGCTGCAAGGGAAATTCTATTCTGTGTTTGGCGCTGTTGTATCACGATTCTTCCTCAAAGCCAGCCCTTTCTGTGTTCTTGAAGGAAGAGACAGACTGGTGAATGGTGTGTCGCCAGGCCACAAGATCAGAGGCTAGAGCAGACCTCTGGCAATGGTCAATGTGACAGGCTCCAAAGGAGCCAATTTCAGAGAGTCTTTTTACCTCTTTTTCAGAGACCCTCTGTCACAGTGGCCAGTGGAGAGTTTGCCATATAGAACAATCTTCTATTCTAGAGACGTACCCTGCCCAGCATAGCTGTGTCTTTAACAGCATGGTCTTGATGCTGGTAACCTCCGCCTGTTTGAGGACTTCAATGTTGGTGACAAAGTCACTCCAGTGGATGTTTTTTTTTAAATAATTTTTTATTTTTCATACTGTGAACCATATCAACCAAAATATATACAAACGTTTCTCATTAAATATACCCCCCCTACCTTCCCTCCCCCCTTCCCACCCCCCTCCAAAACCAATAAATATTCAACTTATACAATATAATAAAATCATTAAACAATGTTATCACACAATGAAAAATAAACAAGAAAAATGTGTCATCTACTTTTACACACTGAATCAAGTTGTTTTGTCTTCTTATCATTTTAGGGGATGGAGGTCCGAGGCAATCCCTCTCTGTTATGTTCCTTGTGTGGTTCCCAAATTTGTTCAAATAATGTGACTTTATTTTTTATAATTATATGCTATTTTTTCCAATGGAACACATTTATTCATTTCCATGTACCATTGCTGTATTTTCAGGATCTCTTCCATTTTCCAGGTTGAATCTCATTTTTTTATAATCAATCTTTTTTGCGCTTTATCCAATTTGAGGCCTAATTCCTTACTTCTTATATCTCTGGATTTTTTGGTGTATTATTTTTTGTGATTTTATTTAATATATGATTTAGATCTTTCCAAAACATTTTCACTTTCTCACATGCCCAAATTGCATGTACTGTTGTTCCCATTTCCTTCTTTTTTGGTGTATTATTTTTTGTGATTTTATTTAATATATGATTTAGATCTTCCCAGAACATTTTCGCTTTCTCACATGCCCAAATTGCATGTACTGTTGTTCCCATTTCCTCCTTAGAGCAAAAACATCTATCTGATAATGTTGGATCCCATTTTTTTTAACTTTTGGGGTGTGATATATACCCTGTGTAACCAATTATACTGTATCATATGTAACCTTGTGTTTATTATATCCTTCATAGTTCCATAGCATAACTTTTCCCATGTTTCATTTTTTATCTTTGTTTAAATCTTTTTCCCACTTTTGTTTGGGTTTAGAGCTTATTTCATCATTTTCCTTCTCTTGCAGCTTGAAGTACATGTTCGTTATAAATCTTTTTATTATCATTGTTTCTGTAATAGAGCAGCACAATTAAGGTATTTATCAGATTTTTATCAGACAAGGGAAAAACCAGATTGGACTAAGATAAAGCTAGATAAAATAGGGGAGAAGGTACTGGAACATATACTTTATAAGTGGGATGAAAAGCTGGTGCAATATAAAAGCTCAAAGTACTGCATCATTTACTCAATATATGGAAGAAGATTCACTTAGAAAGGAAAAAAAATGACCATATACCAAAATTTCTGCCTTTTAAATAGTATGGAGTTTAATCTCCATCTATATGTTCTCGGTGGGATGTCCTCCAGTTCTATTGCTAATAACAGGGGTGAATGATCAGATAGTAATCTAGCTTTATACTCAGTTTTTCTAACTCTTCCTTGAATAAGGGCCGACAACAAAAACATATTAATCCTTGAGTATGTTTTATGCCTTCTCGAATAATATGAGTATTCCTTTCACCTTGGATGCTGCCTCCTCCATATATCTATAAGTTTCATTTCCTGCATTGATTTAACCATAAATTTGGCCACTTTATTCATTTTGCTAGTCTTTTGTCCAGTTTTATCCAACATTGGATCCAAATTAAGGTTAAAATCCCCTCCTATCAATATTTTTCCTTGTGTATCTACAATCTTCCAAAAATTATCTTGCATAAACTTTTGATCCTCTTCATTAGGTGCATATATATTGAGCAAATTCCAGAGTTCTGAATATATCTGACACTTTATCATTACATACCTCCCTGCTGGATATATTATTTCCGCCTCTGTTTTGATTGGTACATTTTTATTAATTAATATGGCTACACCTCTAGCTTTTGAATTATATGATGCTGCCGCTACGTGCCCTACCCAGTCTCTCTTTAATTTGTTATGTTCCACTTCAGTTAGATGTGTTTCCTGAACAAATGAAATATCTATATTTTTTTTCAGGAAATTTAATAGCCTCTTCCTTTTAATTTGGTTATGTATTCCATTAATGTTTATAGTCATATAGTTCAACATGGCCATCTCATATCCTGTTTAAATCTCATTTCCGCTTCCTCACCACCACCATCCCCCTTTTCCCCATTTCATCTCTGTTTTCCCTTTTTGAACTCAATGTATGACAACACATTTAAAACATAAAATACTCTAACAACTCCCACATCCCATATTCCCTTAACCCCAAATATTCCTCCCCTCTCTGAGTTTCCCCTTATCTCTTGCCGGGCAACCACAACTCCCCTTTCCATTTGGACTGATTTCGCAGTGACGGTTATTCTCTCCCCCCCAACCCCCCTCAGAAAACACTTTTTTTTACACATATAACAAAGTTCTCCCTTTTTCCCCCTTATTTCCTTTCTTCCCTTCTCTTTCCCTTCTTTAATTCTTACTTATACATTGTTTTTACATTTATATATATTTTATTGCCGTTCTTCATTCTCTTTACATCTCTCCATCTCTCCTTCTGTCCTGTAAGCGTTCTGCAAATTCTTGTGCTTCCTCCAGATCTGAGAATAGTCTGTTTTTCTCCCCAGGGATAAATATTTTAAGCACAGCTGGATGTCTTAACATAAATTTATAACCTTTTTTCCATAGTGTTGATTTTGCTGCATTAAACTCTTTCCTCTTCTTTAAGAGTTCAAAACTTACGTCTGGGTAAAAAAATATTTTTTGACCCTTGTATTCCAATGGTTTATTGTCTTCTCTAATTTTATTCCTTGCCCGCTCCAGCATATTTTCTCTTGTCATATATCTCAAAAATTTTACTAAAATTGATCTTGGCTTTTGATGTGTCTGTGGTTTCGGAGCTAGTGTTCTGTGTGCCCTTTCTATTTCCATTCCTTCCTGCATATCTGTCATTCCCAGGACCTTTGGGATCCATTCTTTTGTAAATTCCTTCATATCTGTGCCTTCTTCATCTTCCTTTAGGCCCATTATTTTTATGTTGTTTCACAGATAGTATGCCTCATGAGTAACTATGTAACCATATAACAATTACAGCATGGAAACAGGCCAATTTGGCCCTTCTAGTCCACACTGATCCAAGTACCCTCCTCTAATCCCACTTATCAGCAATCTGCCCGTATCCCTCCATCCCCCTCCCACCCATATACTTATCCAACTCTTTCTTAAATGATAAAATTGACCCTGCCTCCACCACCTTTCCCGGAAGCCCATTCCACATTCTCTGAGTAAAGAAGTTCCCCCTCATGTTACTCCTAAACCTTTGCCCGTCAACTCTCAACCCATGACCTCTTGTATCCATCCCTCCCACTCTAAATTGGAAAAGCCCCTCCACATCAACTCTATCTATCCCTCTCATTAAGATAATGAACACCTCTATCAAAGCCCCTCTCAGCCCTCCACGATCCAAGGAATAAAGACCTAATTTGCTCAATCTTTCCCTGCATTCCAGATGCCGAAACCCAGGCAACATTTTTGTAAATCTTCTCTGCACTCTCTCTATCTTGTTAATATCCTTCCTATAAATCAATGACCAGAACTGCACACAGTACTCTAAATTTGGCCTCACCCAATGCCTTGTACAGTTTCATCATTGCTTCCCAACTCCTATATTCTATGCACTGATTTATATAGACAAGCATACTAAAGCCCTTCTTCACCACCCTATCCACATGCGCTCCTACCTTCAGGGAACAATGCACCGTTATTCCTAGATCTTTCTGCTCCACTGCATTCTTCAATGCCCTCCCATTTACCACATATGTGTCTTGCTTTGATTATTCTTTCCAAAATGAAGCACCTCACACTTTGCCTTCTATAATTTTACAACATATCAATTTTCTGAGCTAACAACTCTTGTGACTCTTTAATTTTTTTATCACTTTCTTCCAATTTTCTTCTTAAGTTGTTTACTTCCATTTCTACAGCCGTTTTTCATTCTTCCACATTTTCTACTCTCTTCCCTATTTCTGTCTGACCTGCTCTAATCTTTGCACTTTACCTTCTGTTCTTTTCATTTTTATTTTAATTGCACTAAATTCTAATGACAACCATTCTTTTAATGCTCTCATTTGTTCTTGAAAAAAAGCTTTATCTATATTCTGTCCATTTGTTTTACCTTCTATTTCTCTGCAGATCTTGGTCTTCTTCTTCCTCTTCTTCTGTGTCTGTACCTGTATTTGTGTCTTCTTCTTCTTCTCTTCTTTGTATCTGTATCTCTTCTGACTTTCCTGATGAGTTGCTTGTCTCACTTTGTCAGGCATCTTCTTGCTTGCCCTCTTGCTGTTGGTCCTCTTCTTCTGAGCTGCTCATCTGAGCCTCCTGCTGCTGCTCTCCTTTCCTTTCACTCCCTCTCCTGCCGCTTTCCTCTTCTTCTAGCTGAGAGCCCTGGTGTCGGGCATCCCTCAGCTGGTCGCGCTGTGGCTGCCCGTTCCTCGGCTGAGCCCCCCTCCCGTCGGTTTTCTCCTTCTCCTTAGTTTGCGTGGTTGCGCACTTTAGTTTGCCTCAGAGAGCCATTTTTGCAGTCCAGCAGTCGGTGGGGGGGGGGGGGGGGGGTGGGGGGATTCGCGACTACACATGGCCAACACCAACCTCAGAGATCAGGTGCTCTGCTCCACCATGACTCCTTGTTTCTACATGCAGATAAGGCCTTCTCCTTTCTTTTCCGGTGTCTTTCCTTCTTTTTTTCCCCATTGTTTTTACTTGTTCCTTCTTGGGTGCCATTTTCTTTCTTTTCTCTACAACTTTATCTTTTATTTCTTATATTTTGTATTTATTGAACTTTGTCTTTTCTTCACTTTTTTTTATTTTCTGGAGATGGCTGGTATTACCCTACCAGCCACTACTACATCACGTGACTCTTCATTCCAGTGGATGTTGAGGATGGTGCGGAGGCAGCGCTGGTGGAAGCGCTCAAGGAGTTGTAGGTGGTGATGGTAGTTGACTCGGAGCCATTCAGGTGGGTGGTCAGAACAATGGCTCTCTACACACAAGTTCATCTACCTGGGGTGCACCATCTCGTCAGATGCCAAGATAGATAAAGAGGTTAACAACAGACTGGCAAAGGCAAACAGTGCATTTGGCAGGCTGTACAAAAGAGTCTAGAACAAGCATCTGAAGAAAAGCACAAAGATCTGTGTGTAAAGAGCTGTTGATCTGACCACCCAAGGTCATTTACATAGAAACATAGAAGATAGGAGCAAGAGTAGGTCATTCGACCCTTCGAGCCTGCTCCGCCATTCAACGAGATCATGGCTGATCTTAAAGTTCAGTACCCCGTCCCCGCCTTCTCTCCGTAACCTTTAATATCCTTATACTGAAGAAATAGATCTAATTCCCTCTTAAATATATTTAATGAACCTGCCTCTACTGCCCTCTGTGGCAATGAATTCCACAGATTCACCACCCTCTGGGTCAAGAAATTCCTCCTCATCTCGGTCCTAAATGGTTTGCCTATTATCCTCAAACCATGGCCCCGGGTTCTAGATTTTCCCATCATTGGAAACATCCCATCTGCATCCATTCTGTCCAGTCCTGCCTGAATTTTATGTCTCTATGAGATCCCCTCTCAATCTTCTAAACTCCAGGGAGTACAATCCCAATTTGCGCAATCTTTCCTCATAAGTCATTCCTGCCATTCCAGGTATCAGCCTGGTGAATCGCCTCTGCACTCCCTCCATTGCAAGAACATCCTTCCTTAGATAAGGTGACCAAAACTGCACACAATACTCCAGGTGGGGTCTCACCAAGGCCCTGTACAGCTGCAGTAAGGTATCCTTGTTCCTATACTCAAACCCTCTTGATATGAAGGCCAACATACCATTTGCCTTTTTAACCGCCAGCTGTACCTGCATGCTCGCCTTCAGAGACTGATGTACAAGTACCCCTAGGTCTCTCTGCACTTCCCCATCTCTTAATCTATTGCCATTCAAATAGTAATCTGCCCTCCGGTTTGTATTACCAAAGTGGATAATCTCACATTTATCCACATTGTAGTGCATTTGCCATGTATCTGCCCAGTCCCTCAATTTATCCAAATCACACTGGAGCTTCCTGACCCCCTCTTCCGTGCACACAACCCCTCCTAGCTTAGTGTCATCTGCAAATTTGGAGATATTACATCCAATCCCCTCATCCAGATCATTAATGTAAATTGTGAACAGCTGGGGACCCAATACAGATCCCTGAGGTACCCCACTGGTCACCGCCTGCCACTCAGAAAACGAGCCATTTATCCCAACTCTCTGTCTTCTACCTGCCAGCCAGTTCTCAATCCACATCAATACTTTGCCCCCAATCCCATGAGCCTTGATTTTTGAAGCCAGTCGTTTATGCGGGACCTTATCGAAGGCCTTTTGGAAGTCCAGGTACACCACATCCACTGGCTCTCCCCCATCTATTTTACCTGTCACCATCTCAAAGAATTCCAATAGATTTGTCAAGCACGATTTACCTTTTGTAAATCCATGTTGACTCCGTCCGATCCCTTCTCTGCTAGTCATATGCTCCGCTATTACATCCTTAATAATGGATTCCATCATTTTGCCCACTACTGATGTAAGGCTCACCGGCCGATAATTCCCCGCTTTTTCTCTACCCCCCTTTTTAAATAGTGGGGTAACATTAGCTACCCTCCAATCCATGGGTACTGATCCTGAGTCTATCGAGTTCTGGAAAATAATTCTTAAAGCATCTGCTATCTGAATGGCCACTTCCTTGAGTACCCTAGGATGTAGATTATCAGGCCCTTGGGATTTATCTGCCTTCAATCCCATCAATTTCCCCAAGACCATGTCCTTAGAGATACTGATTTCTTTCAGTTCCTCCCTTGCATTAGTCTCTATGTTTCCCAACATCCTTGGGAGGTTATTTGTATCCTCTCTTGTAAAAACAGAACTAAAGTAAGAATTTAATTGGTCTGCCATTTCCTTATTCCCCATTATATATTCCCCTGATTCCGACCGCAAAGGACCTACTCTGGATTTCACCAATCTTTTCCTCTTGACATATTTATAAAAGCTTTTGCAGTCGGTTTTTATATTTGCCGCAAGCTTACTTTCGTAATTTATTTTTGCTCTCTTGATTAATCCCTTTGTCCTCCTTTGGTGCATCTTGAACTGCTCCCAGTCTTCGGTTGCAGTACTTTTTTTGGCCAATTGATATGCTCTCTCTTTGGACCCAATGCTGTCTCTAATTTCCCTTGTTATCCACGGTTGAGTCACCTTTTTTGGTTTATTTTTATGCCAAACCAGTATAAACGATTTTCGCAATTTCTCCATTAGATCTGTGAATGCTTTCCATTGTCTATCCACAGTCAACTCCCCCATAAACACCACCCAATCAATCTTACTCAACTCCCGTCTCATACCATCATAATTCCCTTTATTTAAATTCAGGACCTTAGTCTCGGTTTTAATTTCATCACTCTCCATGTCGAGTGAGAATTCGATCATATTGTGATCGCTCCTACCCAAAGGGCCTCGCACAACAAGATTGCTGATTAGCCCCTTATCATTGCATAATACCCAATCTAAAATGGCCTGCTCCCGAGTTGGTTCCTCGACATATTGGTCTAGATAACCATCCCATAAACATTCAAGGAATTCCTCCTCCTCTGTATTTTTACCAATTTGACTAGTCCAATCTATATGCAAATTAAAGTCTCCCATGATGACAGCTGTTCCCTTATTGCACGCTTTTCTAATTTCTCTTTTAATGCCTTCCCTCACCTCTACACTACTATTTGGAGGCCTATATACCATCCCCACTAACGTTTTCCACCCCTTGCTATTCCTCAGTTCTACCCATATAGATTCCGCATCTTCTGAGTTAATATCCTTCCTGTCAATCGTGTCGGTCCCTTCTCTCACCATCAATACTACCCCACCCCCTTTTCTTTCTTGCCGATCCCTCCTAAATATCGTATACCCCGGGATGTCAAGTTCCCAGGCTTGCCCACCCTGCAGCCATGTTTCTGTAATCCCAATCAAATCATATTTGTTTATCTCAATTTCCACAGCTAATTCATCTACCTTGTTCCAAATGCTTCTTGCATTGATATAAAGCCTTCAGATTTGCTTTTTTCACCCTCCTTGCTCTTTCTGATTTTTCACTTTCGCTGCCTAACCTAACTTTTCCTGTTTTATCTTTTCTGTCCTTTGCCCTATCATACAGGTTCCCACCCCCCTTTCAAATTAGTTTAAACTGCACCCGACGGCTGTACCAAACCTAGCTGCCAATATATTGACCCCTTTTGGGTTTAGGTGTAACCCATCCTTCTTGTAGAGGTCATGCCTTCCCCAAAAGAGATCCCAATGATCCAATAAGCCAAAACCCTGTCCTTTACACCAGCCCCTCAGCCACACATTCATTTTTCTTAACCTTCCATTTTTGTCCTCAGTTGCACTTGGCACAGGTAGCAAACCAGAGATCACCACCCTGGCTGTCCTATTTCTTAGTTTCTGTCCTAGCTCTCTGTAATCCTTTTTCAGTACTTCCTCCTGTTTATCTATGTCATTGGTACCCACATGTACCAAGACATCAGACTGTTCGCCTTCCCCTTTTAGAATACCCTGGACCCGATTTGAGATATCCCACACCCTTGCACCAGGGAGGCAGCACACCATGCGGGCATACCTATCTGGCTCACAGAATCTCTTGTCTGTATTTCTGACAATGGAGTCCCCAATGACCACTGCATTCCTCTTTACCTTTTGGTCCACCATGCCAGGCTCAGTGCCAGCGACGTGGTCACTGCTGCCAGCTTCTGTCAGGTCATCTCCCTCAACAGCATCCAACAAAATATACCAGTTACTGAGAGGGATATTCACAGGTGTGCTCTCCATTTTCCTGGTATTTTTCTTCCCTCCCCTGACAGTTACCCACTCACCTGACACATCTGGTCTTGGGGTAACTATGTCCCTGAAAGTTGAATCTATCAACTCCTCACTCTCCCTTACCAGCCGTAGGTCTTCAAGTTGCAGCTCCAGTTCCCCAACTCGGTCCTTAAAGTACTGCATCTCAGTGCACCTGACGCAGATGTGGCTATTTGGGAGGGTGGGACTCACCCATGGTTCCCACATCTGACATCCAGTACAAAGCACTAACCCCATAGGCATGACGCAGCTAAAATAATGCCACTTACCTTTCTCCTCGCCTGCTTTTGCCTAAGCCTGTTGAGCCAAAGGCTGGAAGTCCCACTCCTTCAGTGCCCCACTCACTCAGTGCGCCGCTCCTCGCTGGCCGCTCCCTCCCCTTTTACTCCTTTTACTGGCCCCTTGACCAATTAACCTTTGACCAATTAACCCAGTCACTCTCTCCAAGCTCCTACTCCTCTGACTCACAGCTCAAACTCCAGCTGCTGCCTCCTCAGACTCCCAGCCCGATTTGAGTAGGCCCAAGCCCCAGTAAGCCCTTGTATTTAACTGCTTACCTCCACGTCACTCTCTCCGAGCTTCTCCTCCTTCTGCATCTTCAAATACAAAATTCACAATTAGCCTTGGATGCTGTTCAACTCATCATTCATACATCCATTATGTACTGACCAACCATCTCTTTCTTTCAGGATCTGACCAAATATTTAAGTGAAACATGAAAATCTGTAGACACCATGGTTGAATTAAAAACACAGTCCTGGAGAAACTCAGCAGGTCAAACAGTGTCCTTTCGGGTTTGAGCCCTTTATCAAGGTATAGAAAAACATCAGCAGGCGTCTAAACAAATGAGTTAGGGAGGAGGTGTGGTCACAAAGGCAGGAGGTAATAGGTGGAGAAGAGAGGGAGAGGTCAGCAACGATCAAGGGGAGAAGGGATGGCTAGGCGCATAGAGAAGGGTAGGGGGGAAGAGGAGAGCAGGTTAGCAGAAACCTGCTAAAAGTCGACGTTGATGCCATCTGGCTGGAGAGTGCTCAGACAGAAAATCAGGTGTTGTTCCTTGGTGGAACAGTACATAAACCCCTGGGCAGACATGTTAGTATGGGAGTGTGTCACAGAACTGAAATGGTTGGCTACTGGGAGGTCTGTGATATTGGAGCGGATGGTGCGAAGGTGCTCAGTGAAGCAATCTCCCAATATGTGCCCAGTCTCTCCGATGCAGAGAAGGCCAATCCTGTGAATACACGTGAAGTGTTGCTTCACTTGAAATACCCATGACTGTGGTGAGGGAGGAGATGTGGGCGTAAGAGTGGCATCTCCTGTAGCCACAGGGGAAGGTGCCAGGGTAGGGAAGGTGATTGGTGGGGAGGGTAATTGGTGGGGAGGGATGAGTGCAGTTCTATGTCACACTCGTATACTCGCATGTCTATCCATGGCCTTGAGTACTATCCCATCAAGTCCACCCATAAATTGGAGGAACAATACCTGATTTTCCATCTGGGCACTCTCCAGCCAGATGGCAATAACATCGACTGCTCCAGTTTCTGCTAACTTGCTTACCTCTCCCCCCCTTCCCTTCTGCCTTCCAGCACTCCTCCCCTTTCCATCTCTATTCACCTATAAATCCTTCTGCCCCTTGATCACTGCTGTCGCTCCTTTTACTACTTCACATGATAACCATTTCTCTCAAACATAATACATAGATCTTGAAAGATACATTTCCTGTCTTTGGAGAAAACTGGAGAGACCAGGAACCAACTAGAAATAGTTAGGTGACTCTTGTTTATCCTAAATTGCAGAGAAAACAGTGCAGGTTTTTATTGGGGCATCATTGCTGAGGTAATAAAGTTAGAAACCAATGAAATTGATATCTACATAGATCAATATCATCTCAATATCCCCTCACTCATCTACCCACTATGTACAACTCTGTTTCTTCACCACAAACCCAATAAATGGATTTCTTCCCCCCCCCCCACAAAAAAACAAACCTTGGAAAGATACAGTGAGAAGACAATGATCCCAAAGATGGACCTTCACTCTATCCTCTCAGTTACAAGCTCATTTATTAAAACTGTAGATCACTGAATAAATGAGATGCAAATTCTGCAAGTGGAGAGACCAGGCATTAGTGACTTGCAGGCATCTGCTCCACCAGAGGGGGAGGGTGGCATACATTATGGCTATTGGTGGCTGCACCCTACACCAGAGGGGCACATGCAATGAAAAATTTGTTCAATGTTCATTACCTAGGGTTGTGGAGCATCTCAGTAGACAACAGCCAAGCAATTGTGTAATGTCAAAGTAGGTCCATCCATAATCTCCTCTAAACTGAGTGAAACACAAAAGTCTGCAGATACTCTCATTGTAGTAAAAACACAAAAATGCTGGAGGAACTCAACGGGCCTTGCAGTGTCCATAGGAGGTATTAAAAAAAGGGGGTTTTATGCACAAAAGGCGGTTGCTCAAGTTTTTTTTTAAATGGTGAATTTACCTTTTAAGCAGAGGGCGGAAAATGTAGCCCAGAGCAGTGCGCTGGATTCTCAGGACAAAAGGGGCGGGATGTGTAGCACAGCAGTGGTCGCGCTGCAACAATCTCCCTGCCCCACTTCCTGACAACCCGCCCATCCTGCTACCTGATAGCCCTGTCAGGAGTGGGTGGCATGAGAGAGCATGGTGGGGAAGCGGGGCGGCATGAGGAAGTGCAGCCTGACAGCTCCACTGGCCATTCTGTGACAGCACAGCGGGGCTGTCAATGCGACATCAGTAATCTTACCTTCCTGTTTGTAGCTGCTTTCAGCGGCAATCCTTTTATGCAGGAGGAGGAGTAACTTCACTCCACCTTTGAGTGTACCCTCTAGAGGGATCATAGTTCGCCTGCTGAATCCGCCCTCAGAACTTTTATGAAGATAAGTGAAGCGATGTAAAGACAGAGAATTTTCACCTCTACATTTGATTTTTTTCACTATAAAAAAGCCTAATGTTTCAGGCCTGAACCCTTCTTAAGGTGTGGAAAAAGCAGTCAGTGTCTGAATAAAAGAAACAGCAGGGAGAGGAGTACAGACCAATAGACAAAAGGTATGGAGAAGAGGCCAGGAGAAAGGCAAGGTGAGAATTGATTGGGGGGAGGGGATTGGTTTGGCTCTGTGTGTGCAGAGCTGAGGTAATGGAGTCAGAGGGAAAAAGGAAGAGAGAGGGACAGAGAAGGAGACATGGGGGGAGGGGGTTTGGCTAACAGAAACTGGAGATATGGTTATGGTTAAGTCATTATTAATGCCATCAGTTGAACGGTGCCCAGAAGGAATATGAGGTGTTGTTCCTGCAATATGCAGATAGTCTCACTCTGGCAGTGCCATGATACCATGGACAGATATGCCAGCAAGGGAATGAAACGAGGAATTGAAATGGGTGGCCACAGGGATAACCCCGCTATTGTGGTGGACAGAGCCGAGTTGCTTAACAAAGCATCTCCCAGTTTGCCCAAGCCTTCATTAATCAGCTTGAAGACTGGTGGCATAGGCTAGGTGTAAGACAAAGTATGCATAACATTAGTATACATTTGAATGAAATATGATGTGTTTTCCTTTATAATCTGAATCATATATAATTATATAACTATTCACAGAGCAGAAATATGTTGGCCTTTCAAGTCCGCACCGGTTCAATAGAACAAATCCACTAGCTCAAACCTCCCGCTTGGTTCAGGATATTTCATTTAGATGTAAATCTCCTCTGCACCTTCTCCATAGCTTTCACATCCTTCCTAAAATGAGGTGATCAGAACTGAACACAATTCTCTAAGTGTGGTCTTATCAGAGATTTGTAGAGTTGCAACATGACCTCACTACTGAATTCAATCCCTCTATTAATGAATCCCAGCATCCCTTAGGACTTCTTAATTATCCTATCATCCTGTGCAGCAACTTTGAGGGATATAGGGATTTGAACCCCAAGTTCCCTCTGTTCATCCACACTCTTATGTAACCATCCATTAAACCTGTACTCAGTTTTCTGATTTGTCCTTCCAAAGTGCAACACCTCACACTTATCAGGATTGAAATCTATCTGCCACTTTTCTGCCTTTTTTGCATCCTATATACTCTTGTAACTTTCAACAACCTTCAGCTCCGTCCACAACTCCTCCAAACTTTGTGTTATCTCCAAATTTACTGACCCATCCATCCACCTCTTCGTCCAGGTCATTTAGAAAAACCACAAAGAGCAGGGGTCCCAGAACAAATCTTTGCACACACCACTAGTCACTGACCTCTGGGCAGAATTCTTTCCTTCCAAAATTACTCTCTGCTTTCTTCCTACAAGCCAATTTTAAAAATTCACACAGCCAAAGTTCCACTGATCCGATGTCTCATGACTTTCTGGATGAATCTCTCATGGGGAACCTTTTCAAATGCGTTGCTAAAATCCATGTAGACAACATCTATCATCCTACCCTCATAAATTAATATGGTTACCTCCTCAAAAAAAAACTCATTTAGGCTTGTGAGGTATGACCTTCCCTTCACAAAACCATGCTGACTATCCTTGAGAAGACTCTACTTATCCAAATACTTATAGATCCTGTCCTTAAGAATCCTCTCCAACAGTTTGACATGCACTGACTTAAGACTCACTGATCTTTAATTCCCAGGATTCTCCCTATTATCTTTTTTAAACAAAGGGACTGCTTTTGTCATTCTCTAATCCTCCGGCACCTCCCCTGTGGCCAGAGGATTCAAAGATCATAGCTACTGCCCCAGCTATCTCGCCTCTCACTTCCCACAGCACCCCATGTGGAACTTAACAATCTGATGTCTTTAAGAAGGTCCAACACTTCCACTTCCTTAATCTCCAAATTGTCCAGCATATAGGCCTGTTCAATTTCAACCTCACCGCGCTCAAGGTACTTTTCTCTTGTGAATACTGTGCCAAGTATTAATTTAGGACCTCTGCCCCCACCTTTACCTTCATCATCCTTCTGTTCTTCATATATGCAGAGAACACCTTGGAGTTCTCCTACATGTCAAGGCTTTCTCATGGCCCCTTCGAGTTCCTCTAAATCCTTTCTTAAGCTCCTTCCTGGCTACCATATACTTCTCTTGTGCCCTTCCTGTTTCCTGCTTTCTATATCTAATGTATGTTTCCTTCTTCCTTGACCTGTTTTGTCAGCCATGGTTCCCTTTTCCTACCATCTTTTCCTTGACCCAGTGGGTCAAACCTATCTTATACCTGCATAAATGGTCTCTAAACTTCCTCCACATTACTTGCATCCTTTCTCCCTTGAACATCTGTTTCCAATTTATTCTCACTAGTTCCTGCCTCATCCCTTCATAATTAGCCCTTCCCCAGTTAAGTACTTTCCCAGTTTGATTGTTTTTATCCTTTTCCATAGCTATGTTGAAGCTCAGGGAGTTGTGGTCACTCTCACCAAAATGCTCCCCCACCGAGAGGTCCGCCACCTGACCAGGTTCATTGCTGAGAACCAGATCCAGTATGGCCTTTCCTCTAGTTGGCCGGTCGACATACTGTGTCAGGAATCCTTCTTTTACACACCTGACAAATTCAGCCCCATCTATCCCTCTTGCAGTCAGTAGGTGCCAGTCAAGATTAGGGATGTTGAAATCACCCATAAATATAATCTTGTGGCGGACGATGATTATGCTTTATACACCATCATGTTGAAATAACGAGACCATTCCTGAAGTTGTCATTCAGCAAAGAGAAGAGCATATATTACAGTGTTATCAGGCTTAACATAGACATACAACACGTGACCTGGTGTCATGACATCTGAAGTGCTAACGACCTCATGACGTATCTATGTTGAGTAGGCCAGGGCTTCTCAGTAGACCTATGGGTGGTGCTGAGTCACTATGCCTCATGGCTGTAGTGGCTGGTTGCCAGTAGATAGGAGCCTGTTGTGTCCAGCTGTCATAAGACAAGAGCTGTTAGCGCTGGTTCTGCCCACTTCCTCCAAGTGTACCGCTACACAGCTCCCCCCAGAGCCAGTGGTAAGCAACCAAATGCCTCAGCGGTTCTGAATTAGTGCGGACTTTCTGCCATAGAACCGAGCAGGGAGAGCGAAACCGACTTGCCATTCGTGGTGCCATGTCAGAGCATCGTGTATGAAGGTTGCTGGGGGAGGAAGTGATATGTTCCGAACATCCTGACAGGGCTCAATCTAGTAGAAAGCCACAAACAATTATAGACAACATGAATACAGTAGGAATTATGTGAGACAATTAACGTACGCAAAAGGTCATCACAGGCCGGTACAAAAAGTCAGAGTTGATTAGAGAGAATCACAGTTAAGGGTCATGAGAAATCCAGAACAATATCAAACATTTGAGACGTATTAACAAAACTGAAAGTCCATACTGTAAGCAGGTTGTTGGTAATTGTGAGAGTCTGTAGTGCTGGTAGGAAAGAGTTAACTGTAGAAAGTCAAGTAGCAGCTAAAGTCTGCATTGACACACAGGAGCTGGTAGGTGATGGGGGAGCGACTATCCATTGCTGCTTAATGTCTGTAGTGTCATTCAGGAGTTGACAGGTGGTGGTGTGCTGAACAACTGTCCATTGGTGCTGGAAGTTTGCTGGCTGGCCGCTGGGCCAGTCAGCTGTGCTGTGCTGAGCAGTGCTATGTTGGGACTGAAAAACCTGTACTGTCTGCTTGATTGGCAGGGAAAAACTTCAGTAGCATCAACGACAGGCAATGTTGTACTGAGTAGTACTGTGCTGGGACTGAAAAACCTGTACTATCTGCCTGGTCGGCAGGAAAAGGTTACAGTAGCATCAATGACAGGCGGCTTTTTTTATGCTTTAATTCACAGATTAATACCTGGGTCACAGAATCTTCCATCAGTGGGTGGCTGGCTACCCCCTGGGTCGCGTGATCTTGCCACAGGAGAGTAAGTGATTGTCTCCCAGATCGCGGGCTTCTTCTCTCAAGGAGGGGTTTCTGGTCATTCCCAGGTCGAGTAGTCTTTGAGGGAGGCTGGTGAAATATGGGGGATGTTCCCTCCGGTCACAGCTGCTGAGAAGCAAATCTCCTGAAGATCGAACGGGAAAGTTTTAAATGTCTGTGCTGCCGGCTGCAGACAACTTGTTGATAAACGACCATTTCAGCGTAATGGAGTGCGGGGTGCAGTAACATTCTGGAGAAACTGAGGTTCTAATGCGATGCTGTGTTGAGCAAAAACACGCAGCCTTTTGATGTCTGCAGACAGTTTAAAATGTTGCTGATAAGCGTTTCCCTGACCTTGCAACTTGTTGGCCAGACTTGTTGCACAGTTCGAGGCCCACTAGACAACAGCTTGGCCTACTCCAAGACACCGAAGTGAGTGAGTAGGTTGTAAAACAGTCTTTCAAATGTCCAAAGGGAAAAGCAACTGGCCTCCTTGTTATTTATTTGCTGACTTGTGATGTGATACTGATTGATTTGCAGTCACTCATAGCTACGGACAACTGGAGCAGTGCGAAAGTAGGTTCAACTGGGTCAAGCGGTCCATCATTTGTTCCTGGCTCATTGGAGTGTTACTCCAAGCAAGCTGTTTGTTGCTGCAAGTGATTTGAGCTTGGCCTTGCAGAGTTTCCATCAAGTATATCCATTATTTATAGCTGGCTCGTTGGCACATTGCCATTGAGCATGTCCATTGTAGGGTCTAGCTACCAGCTAGACCCGTTGGGGTCACAATGTGGCGATTGATGTTTGTGCTCATACACCATCATGTTGAAATAATAAGACCACACCTGAAGTTGTCATCCAGTGAAGAGTGTTTATTAGAATGTTATCAGGCTTGATGTAGACCACACAACACGTGACCTGGTGTAATGACATCTGAAGTGCTAACGACCTCATGACATAGCTACATTGAGTAGGCTAGGGCTTCTCCGTAGACCTACAGGTGCTGCTGAGTCACTATGCCTCGTGGCTGTAGTGGCTATTTGCCAGTAGATAGGAGGCTGTTGTGTCTAGCTGTCACAAGACAGGAGCTGTTAGCACTGGTTCTCCCCACTCCCTCCAAGCGTACTACTACAACCTTGTATTTCCAGCACCATTCCAAAATCTGCCTGCGTATTTGCTCATCGGTGTCCAGAGGGTTATTTAGGGGCATATAGACTACTCCCAGCACAGTGATTGCTCCTGTTTCTGACTTCCTCCCACACCGACAGTGGACACTCCCTCTGCAGTGCCCTCCCTTTCTACAGCCATGATAGTAGCCCTGACCAGTAATGCTACTTCCCCCCACCCCCCCACTTTTCTACCTCCCATCCTATTCTTTTTAAAACCTCTAAACCAGGTATCTGCATCAGCCAACCTTGCCCTTCCTCCAGCTACATTTCAGTAACAGCCACCTCGCCGTAGTTCCACATACTGATCCATAATCCAAGTTCATCTCCTTTATTCCTAATACTCCTCACATTGAAATAGACACATTTCAAACCCTCTGACTGGCTACATTTATGTTTTGTCCCCTGCCTGTCCTTCCTCACCAACTTGGAGCACATAGCATCATGCTTTTGTCCTTCTACCCAAATCTATGCACTCACATTCTGATTCCACACCCCTGCCAAACAAGTTTAAACCCTCCCTAACAGCTTTTGCTATTGGTCCCTCTCCAGTTCAGGGTGCAGCCTGTCCTTTTTGTACAGGTCAGACCTTCCCCAGAAGAGATCCTAATGATCCAGAAATCTGAACCCCTGGCCCTGGCACCAACTCTGCCACAACTTCCTGTTCCTACCTCCTCTCCGGTGCATGGCACAGGAAGCAATCTTGATATTACCACCTTTGAAGTCCTGCTTTTTAACTTCTAATCCCTATATTCTCTCTTCAGGACCTCATCTCTACTCCTATTTATGTCATTGGTCACCGCATAGACCATGACATCCGACTGTTCATCCTGCCCCTCTAGAATGCTATGAATTCAATCAGAGATGTCCCTGACCCTGGATTCTGGGAGGGAGCATACCACCCAGGAACCCCAATCTCATTCACAGAACCTCCTATCCACTTGTCTAACCTACAAGTCCCCAATCAACATCGCTCTTCTCTTCTACCCCCCCCCCCCCACTTCCTTTCTGAACCGGTGTCCAGCCTCTGAGCCAGAGATTTAACCACCTTGACTTGTATTCCCCCCCCCCCCCCATTGCAAAATTGCAAAATCCACTCTGGTTTGCAAAAAGACCAATTCATCACAAACTTCCTTGTCTCTGAAATGGAACCAATGTTCTGGAAGATGAAACCTCCTCTGCATTGTTTGAACTCAACTATGTCTTCTCCATCAGAGTCTCCCTAACTTGCTCAGTGTGGAAAATCATGTTCTTAATCTTCTTTTAGTTCCTAAAATTCTCTTTGCAAGACCTCTGGTGTAATTTTGAAACCTTGGTGCCCATAAGAATTAGAACTGCTGTGCACAGAAGATGAAACGGAACTTTTCCAACACTGAATTAAGCCTTGAGGCCTCTCACTTATTTGTAGAAGTTTCAATGTCAACCTTTTTTCTCAATGCAAAAAACAAACTGCTGGAGGAACTCAACAAGTTGAGAAGTGTGGGGAAAGGAATTATTAACATTTTAGGTCAAAACCCTGCATCAGAACTGAGAGTGGAGAGGAAGGATAGCCAGGATGAAGTGGAATGATGGGGTAAGTAAGATGAGGGCCTGTAGAGATGGTTGGCCTGACTGGTAAGAATGTCAAGTCAGCGTACAGAGATGAGGTGCAGTTGCTAATGGATTGGTGCACTGTCAACAACCTGTATCTGAACATTAAAAAAAAGAAAAGAGATGGTTGTCGACTTCAGTAGGGCCTGAGGGGACTGTTGACAGCACCACCTTTGAGGTCATCAAGAGAATCAAGTTCCTTGGACTGCACTTGGCAGAGAATCTCACCTGGTCCCTTAACGTCAGCTTCATAACCAAGAAATAGGAAAGTTCATCTCCCACCCCCCCCCCCCCACCCCCCATCCTCACTACATTATACAGAGAATGTATTGAGAACATCCTGTGCAACTGCATCACCGTCTTGTTAGGAAGCTGTATCTCCTCAGACCACATACCTGAAGTGGATGGTAAAGTCAGCGGAAAAGATAATTGGGGGCTCTCTTCCTACCCTAAAGGACATCTGCAACACTCGATGCAGGCGAAAGGCAATAAACATTGTGAAGGACTCCACACACCACTCACGTAAACTGTTCGCCCTTCTGCCATCTGGTAGGAGGTGCTGCAGCACTAGGCCCCATATGTCCAGATTGGGCAACAGTTTTTTCCACCGGGCCATCAGATTCCTGAATTCTCAAAACATATGTGGATAGAGTACTGTGGTACCATGGACTCTTACAGTATACATCTTAATATTTTAATGTGCTCCTAGAGAAACATTATCTCTTCTTTACCTTGCGAGCATGGTATGAATGAAAAGTAAAGGTGACTTGGCTTGGCTTGAAGGGCTGTTCAGATTCCTGAATGGTGGTGAGAGAGGAGCTGGAAGAGCAAGTATTGCACCTCCTACAGTTGTAGGGGAAAGTGCCAGGGGTCAGGGAGGGTGAGTGAGTAAGGTCAAATGGACCAGGGAGTTGTGGAGAGGGTGGTCCCTGCAGAAGGGAGAAAGAGAGGAGGCAAGTATGTAGCTAGTGATGTGATTTGGCAGAACTTATGAATGCTGAATGAAGAGGCTGATTGGGTGATGGTTGAGAATGTGCAGCCTAGAGCTGGACCACTTGAAGTGCAGGTGAACTCAATTCCGGAAGGCAGTCATGGGTCGAACAGTTTCCCCATTCAGATTTCAGATTTATTGTCAGAGTACATACATGATAGCACATACAATGCTGAGATTCTTCTTCCTGCACGTGAGGCAGAATTACCACTTCTTAACAGTGCAAACAAAACATTCAATGTATGCATGTAAAAAAATAAAGAAATGAAAACAAATTGTGCAATACAGAGAGAGAGAGAGAGAGAGAGAGAGAGAGAGAGAGATCAATAAAAGAGCAAGAATCTTTAAATGAGTCCCTGAGTCTGATGGTGGAGGGGTAGCACCTGTTCCTGAACCTGGTCATGCAAGTTTTGTGGCACCTACACCTCTTTCTAGTGAGAACAGAGTGTGTCCGAGTGGTGTGGATCCTTGATGATTGTTGCTGCTCTCTGACTGCAGCATTCCCTGTAGATGGTGGGGAGGCTTTTACTAGTGATATCCTGGGTGTGTCCACTACATTTTGCAAGGCTTTACACTCGGTCATTGCTGTCCCCATACCAGACCATGATGCAGCCGATCAGCACACTGTCTACTATACATTTATAGAAACTTGCCAGGGTTTCCGATGTCATGCCAAACTTCCACATACTCCTGAGGAAGTAGAGGCACTGGTGTACTTTCTTTACGATGTCATTTGTGTGTTGGGTCCAAGAAAGATCCTCCAAGATAGTGACACCCAAGAACTTAAATTTACTCACCCTCTCCACTTTTGATCCCCCAGTGATCACTGAATTGTACAGCTCTGGTTTTCCCTTCCTGAAGTCAACAATCATCTTCTTGGTTTTGGTGACATTGAGTGAGAGGATGATGTTGGTGCACCATTCAGCCAACTTTTCAATCTCTGTCCTGTATGCTGGCTCATCGCCCCTTTGTATGCAGTCCATTATTTTCACTTTGAAGATTCAGTCTAATCCTGCTGGTGCTCTGTTGGAGCTGAGGTGCAGCATTGCAGCAAGAAAGGCCAGAGTCTCTCCTCTGATGCTCATTAGTCAAAAAGCAATTTCACATTTATGTTGCATCAAGTACTGCGCTATTAGCATTCATGATTATTTTTGTCAGTCAGTCGAACAGTGAAGGCTCGCAAATTCAGAGAAGCCTCTGTAATTAAATTTGGAGAAGCAGTCACTCCCTTCCCATCAATAAAATATTTAACAAAACAACACCCTGGGTATTTAATTAATCCAACATGACACTTGACATCTTGCCAATTCAGGAAGGGGAGTCCAAGATGCCAAAGAAAAATTGCAGAGACCCTGAGTATAAATAGGAAGGATACCTTATATTTAACAGTTTAACAGCTTGACCAAGATAATGGAAAAAAACTCCAGTACTTCGAAGAATTCATCAAAAAGACAAATAGGTTCTTCCACTGGGGAGAAGAGTATTCACAACAATGGCATTCAAAGTAGCAAGAACCCAAATCAGGCCAAGTGCACCCAAATGAGACACAATACAAGAAAGGACTCTAAGAAGAAAAGGGGGAGAAGTGGTAAGACACAGCCAGATTCTTCCTTCAGCAAGGTGGCAAGCTGCACTGTCGTGGATGTGGACCATGTAGTGAGCTCTGATGAGAGTGAGGAGGAACATGTTACCCTGATTGAAATGGAAACACCAGAGGAAGGTAAGGGAGAAGAGGGCTGGTGGGAGCTGTGGTGGAAGAAAAGTACATCATGCTAAAAATTTACTGGGTTGAAGTCTGATTTGTTCCCCTGTACCCCTCATCAAAAGGTGCTTGCTCTATTTGTTCTGGTACGTTATACTGTAAGGACATAAAGTGAAGATAGTCCCATAGCACAGTTGATCAGGGAGTTCCAGGATATCGAGCCAGCCATGATGAAGAATCAGCAAGATACTTCCAAGACAGGATGGTGTGCAACTTGTAGGCGAATGTGTAGATGCTGATGTTTTTGTACAGCTAAACCTCTTATCCTCACTGGATGGAGGACATGAATTCTGGATATGCTGTCAGAGTAGCCAACGTGAGTAATACCACATATATTTGTAATTTATATCAACAATTTTTTAAATATGGGAATGTATGTAGTGTGATTGGGAAGTTTGTGGATGGTATCAACATTAGTTGCTCGGTGGACAGAGAACAAAGTTGTCCAAGTTTGCAACTGGTCACATCTTTAAGGAAAGTGGGCAAAGTGATGGGAAAAACATTTACTCTGACAAGTGCAATGTGATGCATTCTGAGATAGCCACATGCACAGTGAATGACATGGTTTTTCGGAGTGTTGTATGTCAGAGAGACCTTGGACAGACCATTCCCTGAAACTGGATCAAAAATAGACAGGGTGGTGAAAAAGACATCTGACACACTGACATCTGGACATGGCATTCAGTACAAGAGTTGGGACATCCTATTACAACTATCCAAACGGTAGGTGAGACTTCCCTTGGAATGATGTGTGCCGTTCTGCTCACCACAGTACAAGAGGGATGTAATTAAGTTGGAGGATGCAGAAAACATTCACAAAGATGTTGTTGGGATTGGAGGGCTTGACTTGTATGGAGGGACTGGATAGGCTGGAGCAGAGGAGACTGAGGTGTGACCTTTCTGCAGTTTATAGAAGCATTAGAGGAAAGATGGATGGTCAAAGTTTGTTTTTCCTTGAGAGTCCAAACCTAGAGGGCATAGGTTTAAGGTTTATTCAGGAGGAAAGGTTTAAAGGGGACCCAAGGGATGCATTTTTGCACAAAGGGTAATGGATATATGAAACAAGCAGTCAGAAGAAGTGGTGGTATGGGGAGGGGATACCATTATGACATTTTAAAAGTATTTGCACAGGTTCATGAGCAGGAAAGGTTCTGAGGGATACAGGCCATTTCTGGCAAATGGAACCAGCTCAGGAAGGCACTTTGGTTGGCATAGATGATGTGTTGGGCTGAAGGACCCGTTTCCTTTTCATAATTCTGACTCTAATTGATGGTATGCACCGTGCATATCATCAATGAATGTTTACAGTGTTTGATGGGATGATTGTGGCAACTTGAAATGTTATTGGAACATCTATGTAAATGGGGAATATTTCATCGCTCTCCACAAGTGTGTCTCGTTGATGGTGGAAAAGGCTTCAAAGCGTCGGGTGGAAAGACACTCATCCATGGATACCCAGCTGCTCTTGTGGGCACGGTGTTTGTGTGTGTTTGTGGTCCAATTAAATTTCTTGTAAGTGGTGATCACCTAGATATTGATGGTGGGGAACCTGGCAATGGCTGTGCTACTGAATGCTAAGAATAAATAGTTGTATTCTTGCTTGCTGAAATGTCATTTTCTGGCATCGTGTGTTGCTCACTTTTTAGCCTTGTCTCAATGTCATTTAGTTCAAGGGCTTGATGCATGCAGGCAAGGGCTGAAAAACAGGATTGAAAGTTGCAATATCAGCAAACAATTAAATTGACCGATGCCAAGGGGTAATTTAGAGAGACAATTGGGGCTGCAATAATATATTGCTCTGTCTTTGGTATGAAAGAAAAGAACGGAGTATTCAGAAGAAATGCACATGGTCACAGAGAGGATGTACTAACTCGACACAGACTGTGTCCTAATGGTATAATTGAATCCAGGACCACGGAGCTGACACAGCACCATTAGCAGTTTTATCATCACTTTGCTGTCTCACCCATCCTGGGAACAAATCGTTTATCACGTAACCACATTTCTTGAGGAACCTTTATCTCTTTCTTAGCTGCGCTGCTCGTTTGCTGTTCTAATTTCTATCTGTCCAGGCCTGATAGCAGTCTTACACTACTGACTTAGTCATGTTATTTAATCCTTATTCCATGTCATTGTTGCACTTCATACGATTTCGGGAGTGCAGTATTACAACAGAATGTTATCTGGTCCAATAGCCTTTGCTGTATCCAGTGATATCAGCAATTTCTTGCTATCAGCTGGGGGGTGAACTGAATAGAAATGAAAGACAGGAAACAAAATGGATAAATAGTGGGGGGGGGGGGGGGGGGGGGGGGGCGGGGTGACCAGATGCCTTGATGTCTGGTGTCAATATTGAGGTCACTTGGGGCTTCTCCCATGCACATGGCTTTTACTTACCGAGTCTATGTGACCAGGTCTCTGAGTTTGGGCATATCCCATGATTGTTGTGAGCACTGTTTCTTGTAGCAATTCTTCTGGATCCTTGGGCTTGATCATCAGAGCTGTCCACACCATTGCCTGTGCAGTGGGAAGGCTTGCTAAACTACCACTTACACCCCCTCCCCCCAAAACTCCTAACCCTTGCAAGTCATGTTATCTTCCTTCCTCACCACCAGCTGCAACACGATGTCCAGTGCATCATTGGAAAACTGCAAAGCCTGTTCTTTCCCAAGTTGAACTATTCTCGATACTATGCATGACAGTAAAGTCATTATTGTTGAAAATTATTCCTATGCTAAGATATGTTCCAGAACGTTTTCCAGCACCTACTGTGAAACAATGCAACTCCTCTTCAAGTGGTATTGATTGGTTTGAAGTTGTACCAATCGCTAAAACAATGTACACAATTAAAGCACTAATCAATATCAACAGTAAAGTTAGTATTGGCTGCAAGATGCAATTGTGCTCAGAACACAAAATTACTGTCCTGCTTTAATTAAAAACACCAGGCTTAGGTTTTACAATCCTTTGGCCTGGGAAAACACAAATGGGAGGAAAAGAAGCAATCATTATTTAAGAAACTTGCAGATAGTTTCCAGTTCAAGTTTATTGTCAGAGTACATACATGACAACATATACAACTGTGAGATTTTTTTATATGGGCCAGGTAGAATTTCTAATTACTGGTAACTATAAATGGTACCCAAAGACAGAACTGTAAACAAACCGACTGTGCAAACGCAGAAGCTTAAATATACAGTAATAGATAATGAGCAAACTATGAGTTCTTAAATGAGTCTCTGAATGTTGTTCAGGTTTCTGATAGATGAGGCGTAGCAGCTGTTCCTGAACTGGTAGTATGAGCCTTGTGGCACCTATACCTCTTTCCTGATGGTGTGATAGTCGAGCTCCTGTCAAGGTACAACAAGTACAACCAAGCCACACAGTACAATTCAAACAGACTTTATTCGAATAATGCTAGCGGGAATGAGCAGTCTGTAGTGTTAGGTAGACAAGGTCACCTCACCAAGACTGCTTGGTCACATTCAAAGAACACAGTCACAGGGTACAAAATTTAAGGCATTTTGCCCATATACAAATTGGATATCATTTCTTTGAATGTACTGTTACAACTTATGTTCTACATTTTGCATATCCTCTTCCTAAAGATAGGAAAATGATTTGTGGTTGGTCATTTATTCTCATATACAAGTCATAATTAAGAGACATCCGTCTTGTATAGAAACATCAACAGAAGTCTGGAAGGGTCGCTCTCAGTACACACCAATATTCGTTCTCTGCCTGTCTGATTTTTGGTTTTCAATTAACACATGCAAATAGGTAGTTTCACTCTAATCTTAAATTATTAAAATTAACAATGGTTGCCAAAACTTCTGGGCAGAAACAATGTCAACCAGGGACTCAGTGACGCCATCAGTGTTGATTTTATTGCAACCTTTGACAATTTACATCAAGTCTACAATCAGCTGCATTTGGGTGGGAAACCGATTTATGAAGGGGTTGCCTTTTGACAGCTCATTGACTCTATCGGTAGTTAAAGATATCAGGCAGGCATCAGGAGATCTGGAGCCTGGAGGTTCTGTAGAAGAGGTGAGAATTAATTCGTCTGGGAGGTTTTCTGAAAGCTTCTGACTGACTAAAACTTATGGTTTTCTTAAAAATGATTTTTGTAGCTATCTTAAGCACATCTTTCTACATTTCTGCATTTATCCTATGAACACAATGTGGCAGGCTGCACCAAAGAAAAACACAGACACAATACTGTTTGGGGCAACACAGCTTTATTCCACTCACATAAATATCTAGTTGGCTGCTAGCTGTGCTTACAGTGTGATCCCGGGGAGAAAGAGAGAGCACACGGTCAGGACCTCGGCTTTATACCATGGGCCCTCTGGGCCCACCTGGTGGTCGGATGTCATTAGGCTGGGTGCCATGTCTCTAAGCCACCCGTTGGCCGAGTGATGTACCGCAGCATATCATCACATTTACCCCCTTTAAAAAAGTCCTGGTATTGCTCACAATTCCAGGCGTACCATTGGTTTCCGCACCATCTTGGACCTCTTAGGGAGGGTGCGTGGTTTCGGCGGGGTGGGCAGACGGTTGTTCGACCGGGTGTTGTGGATATACTGGGTGTGTCGGGGATTCCCGGGGGGTGGTGTTCGGCCTCCACAGTGCGGCTGGGGGCAGGGGTTATGGGTGCTTGGAGGGGTGACGACAGTACATCGATTGGGTCAGTCTGGTTTTCTTCTGGTTCTTCCTCTTGTTCCTCTTCTTCTTCGACCAGCGCCAGGACCCTCATGGAAATGGAGTCCTCCCTCCCATCAGGGAATGTCACAAACGCGTAGTTCTGGTTCGCGTAGATCAGCTCTCCCCTCGCGACCAGTGGGTCCGTCTTATGCGTTCGGCCGATTTCTTGATCAGCACTGGGCCCAGTGAGATCATCCAACGTATCACCTCTGAGCTCGAGTCGATTTCCTTGTGAAAGAGAAAAATCTGTCATGTGGGGTCATGTTCGTGGCAGTACACAATAACGAGCGTATCGCGTGTAATGCCTCAGGTAACACTTCCTGCCACCTGGATACCAGGAGGTCCTTTGACTTTAGTATCAGAAGAACCGTCTTCCAAATGGTACCATTCTCCCTCTCTACTTGCCCGTTCACTTTGGGGTTGTAGCTTGTGGTGTGGCTGGTAGCAATCCCCCTATCTTGGAATTATTGCTGCAGCTCGGCACTCATGAAGGCTGCCCCCTTGTCTGTGTGGATATAGTTAGGGTATCCACACATGCTGAAAATGGGTTTCAGGCATTTAATTACTGCTGCCGTGGACAGACCGGTGCAGGGAATGGCGAAGGGGAATCGGGAGAACTCATCTATCATGGTGAGGAAGTAACAGTTGTTATTGGTTGGTGGGAGGGGGCCTTTAAAATTGATGCTGAAATGCTCTAATGGCCTGGTGGATTTGATAAGGGCTGCCTCAGGCAGGCGATAGAACTGTGGTTTGCACTCCGCACATATACGACAACATCTTGCCGTAGTCCTTACCTCTTCTGCCGAGAACGGCAGGTTGGCGTTCTTAACGAAATGGAACATCCTGGTCATTTCGGGGTGTCCCAGCTCGCTGTGGATGTTCTGCAGCTGGGACATGTGTTGAGTGGCTGCGCAAGCACCCCTGGACAGCGCGTCTGGGGGTTCATTGAACTTACCAGGGTGGTAACGGATGTCATACGAGTAAGTAAACAGTTCGATCCTCCAACGTAAGATTTTATCATTCTTAATTTCCCCCTTTTCTGGTTGTCAAACATAAAAGCTACCGACTGTTGGTCTGTGACCAGTGTAAAATGGCTGCCCGCCAGGTAGTGCCTTACTGCCTCCACTATGGCCTGGCCCTCTTTCTCCACTGCTGAGTGCATAGTTACTGAGCCCTGCAGCGTTTGAGAAAAGAAAGCCACCAGGTGTCCCTCCTGGTTCAGGATATGGCTATATCTGAGGCATCAGTCTCCACCTGGAAGGGGAGTGTTTCATCTACAGCCCTCATGGTAATGTGTGCCAAATGGTCGCACAGGCTGTTAAATGCCTGGACTGGGCATAGGGAATTCTTTTGCTCTCATCAGTGGACAGGCCCTGTCTGCGAACTGGGGTATCCATTGCGCGTAATAGGCAAATAAGGCCAGGCATCCTTTGAGCAATTTGGGCGTAGTGGGATGGGTAGGTCCATCAGGGCCTGCATGCGAGCCAGATCTGGTCCTACCTCCCCATTCTATACTACGTAACCCAGCAAAGCCAGCTTCCTAGCCCCAAACACACACTTGTCTTTGTTGTATGTCAGGTTGGGTTCTTTGGCTGCCTCCAGGAATCTCTTTAGGTTTGCGTTGTGGTTGCTCACCGAGTTCCCGCAGATAGTAACATTGTCCAGGTACGAGAAAACAGTCTCCAGGCGGTAGTCGTCCACCAGTTGGTCCATTTCCCTCTGGAACAATGATACCCCACTAGTGACTCCGAACGGGAGTCGGAGGAACTGATAGAATCGGCCATCGGCTTCAAACGCCATATAGGGCCTGTCGCTCCTCCTGATGGGCTCCTGGTGGTACGCAGCCTTGAGGTCGATGGTGGAGAAGACCTTATACTGGGCTATTGTATTCACCATCTCGCTAATCTGGGGGAGAGGGCATGCGTCCAGCTGTGTGAACTTATTAATGGTCTAGCTGTAGTCGACCACTAAGCGTAGTTTCTCCCGTCTTTGCTACAACTACCTGGGCTCGCCATGGGCTGTTGCTGGGTTCAATGATGCCCTCCTGCAGCAATCAGCTTGTTTCCGTTTTAACAAAAGCTCTGTCTCTGGGGCTGTACCTCCTTCTCTTTGTGGCTATGGGTTTATAGTCTGGGGTGAGGTGGGTAAATAAGGGGGGGATCGTTATTAAGGACTGATAGCACACAGCGCTTTTAGCTCATAAGAACTAGCGTGGGCTGTGGTCCGTTGTGGATGACCGTGAGGCTCTCCAGCTGGTACTGGAAGTCTAATCCCAACAGCACCGGGGCGCAGAGCTGTCCCAGGACCAGCAGATGGAAGTCCCTATACTCCCTCCCTTTAATTTCTAGTGTCACCACTCAATACCCCTTTACTTCCACTGAGTGGTTGTTGGACGCTGGGAGAATCTGCCTGTTGCTGTGGTATATGGGGAACCTGTGATTTTGAAAATTTCAGCTCTATGATACTTTTCATACTACCACTATCCAACAGACATTTAAATTTCAACCCATTCAACCGCACGGAGACCATAGCCTCTGACAAATTGTGGGGACTTACCTGATTGATCCTGAGGGAAGCCAGCGTGCGCTCCTCGGTCTTCTTGTGGTCTCCATAGTTGTGGCGCTCCTCCTCTGGATCCTGGGTCCAAGATGGCCACTCCCTTTGGGCGCACATGGTGTAACATTTTGGCTGACCTGGTGAAGAAGCAGAGCTATCCTGCCTCCCATTTACATGACAATGGGTCTTGGCGGTTGCCCACGGGCTCCTGCAAACCCGAGCATAATGGCCTCGTTTTCTACATTTCGAGCAGTCTGCATCTCTTGCCGGGTAGCATGCCTGGGGGGTGAGGGTTTTGGCCGCAGAACCGGCATCTATGGGTCGCATATGGCTGAGCCGCCGTTGATGCAGCCATTGTCGTCTCCACATTATCGGCCCGATCTTGGTGGGGTGTCAGTGAGTCTAGCAGGGTTGGAGTGGGGGGCTTGGCTCTGTGGTCAGGGAGGTATTCCCCAAGGTTGTTTCTAGCTGTCTCCATCACCTCTGCCACTCTCACAGCCTCTTCCAGGGACACCGTGCTTTGTTCTAACAGCCGTTGGTGGATTTTGTTTCACAGGACCCCCGCCTCCAGTGTGTCCCTCATCAGATCCTGTGCTATTTGCTGTGGGGTTCTAGCGTGGAAGTTGCATGCCCATGCTAGGGCTCTTACTGAGAGCATGAAATCTCGGAAGAACTCCCCTGGTTGCTGTCTTCTGGTCAGGAGACGGTGTCTTGTGTGTTCTTCACCTCCCCCTTGGAGATAGTGGGACTGGAGTATGTCCATAGCTTCCTTGTATGAGGCGCAGTCCTGGACTAACCTGTACGGGAGGACTCCCAGCTGGGCCACTAGCTGCATGAAAAGGTCTTCCGGGTACGCAGTCGGCATCATTTCGCAAGCGTAGTTCAAAAAACAATGTCTCCAGTGGCTGAAATGCATGTGTGCGCTGGGGGCCCAGGTGTCTAGTTCCAGGCATTCTGGCCGTAGCATTATTGAGAGGTGCTGCCATTGATTCTAGGCACCCTGATCATGCTGAGGCCTCCACTGATGGACTTAGAGCTCCCCAGGGACTGGCATTACCTGGTAGGCATCCACTGAGGGTCTGGCGTCCTCGCTTTCATCCCCGTGTCTGAGCCAGTCTCCACCAGGTTTTGCGGGGCTCGCACACGTCTCAACCATGAAGGATCTGTTCCCCTCCTCAATCTCCTCCTCGTGCTTGGGTGGAATTGCCCAGGTCGGGGGCAATCTTTGTCTGCTGGCCATTTATGTGAGTGAAGGCTGCACCAAAGGAAGACATAGGCACAATATCGTTTGGGGCAACACAGCTTTATTCCACTCACATAGCTGTGCTTACATTGCGATCCCGGGGAGAAAGAGAGAGCACACGGTCAGGACCTCGGTTTTATACAATGGGCCCTCTGAGCCCACCTGGTGGTCGGATGTCATTAGGCCAGGTGTCGTGTCTCTAGGCCCCCTGTTGGCCAAGTGATGTACTGCAGCGTATCATCAAACACAACCTTCTACATTTCTACAAAGGCAGCAATAAGACAGAGCTTGTCCTGGGTGGTGTGGATCCTTGATAATTGCTGGTACTCTCTGATGGCAACATGGCATGTAATATTCTCAGTGGTGAGGAGAGTTTTGCCAGTGATGTACTAGGCTGAGTACACTACCTTCTGTAGAATATTTTGCTCTGAATTATTTAGTGTCTCCATAGCTGTATCACAGCTCACCAGTTGTGATGCAGCTGGTCAGCACATTTTCCACTACACATCTGTAGAAATGTTTCAAGGTTTCCAATGACATACTGAACCTCTGCAAACTCTTGAGGAAGCTGATGTGCTTTCTTCACAATGGGTCCAGGATAGGTCCTTCAAGGTAATGATCCCAATGAATTTAAAGTTGCTAACCCTTCCCAGTTCTGATGTCTCAATGATTTTTGGATTGTATACTTTTGGTTTTATTTTCCTAAAGTCTACAATCAACCCCTTGGTTTTGATGACATTGAGTGTGAGGTTGTTGTTAGTATACCATTCAGCCAAGTTTCCAACCTCCCTCCTGAATCCTGACATTGTTACTTTTTATACAGCCCACGATACCGGTATCATCGGCGGCAAAGTTGTGTATGGGGTTGTTTTTATAGTACTACACCATACAGTGTTATGAATTTATGAATTTTACGGCGTTATCAAATCCACGTTGCTGAAGACCCAACTGCGCTGGGTGGGTCATGTCTCCAGAATGGAGGACCATCGCCTTCCCAAGATCATGTTATATGGTGAGCTCTCCACTGGCCACTGAGACAGAGGTGCACCAAAGAAGAGGTACAAGGACTACTTAAAGAAATCTCTTGGTGCCTGCCACATTGACCACCGCCAGTGGGCTGATCTCGCCTCAAACGTGCATCTTGGCGCCTCACAGTTCGGCGGGCAGCAACCTCCTTTGAAGAAGACTGCATAGCCCACCTCACTGACAAAAGACAAAGGAGGAAAAACCCAACACCCAACCCCAACCAACCAATTTTCCCTTGCAATCGCTGCAACAGTGCCTGCCCGTCCTGCATCGGACTTGTCAGTCACCAATAAGCCTGCAGCAGACGTGGACATACCCCTCCATAAATCTTCGTCCGCGTAGCCAAGCCAAAGAAAGAAAAAAATATAGTGTTAGCTGTAAAGTGAGTAGAGCAGGGGGAATCTCACATATCTCTGTGATGCTCCTGTGCTGATGGAGAGTTTGGAGGAGATATTTTTTGCCAATCTACATTGACTAGGATCTGGAGTCGAGGAAATCCAGGGTCCAATTCCACAATAGGATATTGAGGCCCAGGTCTTGGAGTTTGCAGATTAGTTTCAAGGGGATGATGGTGTTGAAAGTTGAACCTTAGTCAATAAAAAGCATCCTGATATATTCATCTTTGCTGCCCAGATGTTTCAGGGTTTTGTGAAGGGCCACTGAGATAGGTAAATTGGAATGGATCCATATTGCCGCTCAGGCAGTGTGATAGTACAGATTCTATCACCAGTATGTATATGTACAGATGGTAGTGTAGGATGACTGTGATTGGCTGAGAGTGTAGCCACACCTACTGGCAGGTCTTAAAGGATTGCTCCTAGCCAGACCGGGTCATTCTGGACTGGTCGACCTACTTGTGATATGCTCCAGACTTTTAGTTAATAAAAGCCTTGGTTTGGATCAACAAATCTTTGGTTCTTTCGACCCGCATTACAGGCAGGAGCTATTATGCTTTTTCACCAGCCTCTCGAAACAGTTCTTCGCTGTGGATGTGAGTGGCAGGGATCAGTAGTCATTTCAGCTCTTCTTGATTTGTAGCTAATACTTAATGTAGGTCTGGTTTTCTCAAATTCGGAAGAAATTTGTGACAGTAATCTAACATGCTGACTGCTCTTTTTTTTAAATTAGGTATAAAGGACCAAAGCCCAGGAATCTGTGAGTGCATTCTCACATTCATCTGTTTGCTGCTCGTTCTTTTCTTGTTCCCAGTTTCCATCTGGTTCTGTATTAAGGTAACTACATTGCTATCAAAAGACATTAAAAACTGAATGAGATTTAAATTGGGCGATAGAAGTTGATTCAACTAATAGGTTATTGGTCTGATTCTAGACAGTGTTCATTGTTTGGGGATATTGCAATAATTTATCTCCTACATGAAATGCAACACGTATTTGTATTTGAAAAAAGAAAGTTGAGATAAAAGCAGAAATGCAGTAAAAGAGTATTGGCTTCTAAAAGAAAGTGAATATTTTGGAAAGCTAGTGATTTGTTGAAGAAGAAATGGCTGAAATGATAAGTAAGCAATTAACATTCAATTTATAACTTGCACTTGTCTTTTGTGGTGCAGATAGTACAAGAACATGAACGGGCAGTGATATTCAGATTAGGACGCCTGCTGCCAGGGAGACCCAGGGGGCCAGGTAGGTGTCCATGCTCCAAGTGTTGTGTTGGGTTGATGGTAAATTAATGTCAATCACATTTCACAAAAATAAATGCCAGCACTGCCGTAGCTACTGCAATAGCAGCGCTGCCGTTGGCATGGACCTGGGAAAGCAGAGAGCGCAGACGCAGTGCTGTTGCCAAGGATTCAACCACCTGGTCCTAATGCTGGTGCCTCCATACAGGCATTAAACGGCCTGTTTAAGGAGCCAACAGGGTTTTGAAACTAAAATCCTGCAACCACAGGTCTTTTCCCAAGATGGAGGCAACTGTGCTCATCAGCAGCCACGAGACATTGCAAACTTGAGGGAGTAGCAGAATGACACAGAGCACTAGAAATGGGGAGAATACCCTCCCTTGAGAAGGAGAAGCAGAGAAGATGACCCTACAGGATGGTGAGCACAGTGGCAGACCAGAGAGGAGCTCAATAGCTGAGGGACCGACACAGTCTGCAGGCGACGCAGTCGGTGGACTCGCACAGATTTGAGAGGTGCTGAGGGCAAGAGGGCTCCTGAAGGCTTCCTGATGGTGTTGGAGGTTTCGATTTGGAACTTGGATTGCAGATGGATTGAACAGAAGCCTTTGTGGCTGCAGCAACTGTGGAAGTGCTAGAGGCACAGATACACCAATGACTCTGAAGGGAGTCTATTTTGCTTCCCTTTCTTTCATACTGAAAGGGTACCAAGTGACACTAATGGTCACTTTTTGTCTGCCTTACATCAGGCAGAAGGCAATTTTGTGTACTATTACATGACAATATAGGAATCTTTATTGTCTTGTTTCTAAATACTATGGAAGTGAATTGTGCTTGTTTTCGAAATTGCAACTATTACCCAGTGATAGGTCGGACTGAGTAATAATCCCCAAAGCTGCTTTTTTTCTGAAACTTTATTTATTAATTTTAACATATGAAGAAAGTAAGTAATTCACGTACAGAAAAAATACAAAATAAAGTAATACAAGTACAAAGTAACATAGTTAATACAATACCAATCTCGGCATCTCCCCCTAACAACTAAAAACTAAGACTAAAAAAAACTATTTTTAACCCCTAAACCCCCCCTCCCCACCCCCACGATAAAGAGTGAAGAATTAATACCATTAGTATAATTTTTTTTTAAATCTTAAAAAAAGATCGATATATATATTTAAAAAAATATTAATTAAGTATTAATTATTAATCCAAAAAAATTTTATTATATAAAAATATATATGAAAAAACAAAAACAAAAAGAACTTAAATGAAAAAAAACAACTAATAATAAAAAAAACTTAAAAAAACTAAAAAAAAGAAAACATATATATAGAAAAAATATATAATAAAAAAAAGTTTTTTTAAAGAAAAAAAATGATTAATTCAAACTTATTTAAATTGTATATAATCAATAAATGGGGTCCACTTTAACTCATAAAAAGACATCTTATCTTGTATAGAAAAAGATATTCTTTCCATAACCAAACAAAACTTCATCTCTGAATACCACCTATCTAAAGACAATACATTTCTAATCTTCCAAGTAATCGCTATACATTTCTTGGCCACTGCCAGTGCTAAGTAAATAAAAGAGATCTGGTAATTATCTAATTCTAAATCAATCAACGGTTGCATATTCCCTAATAAAAATATATCAGGGTCTAATACAATATGAAGATTGAATACCTTTCCAAAATTGTTGTAACCGATTACACAACCAAACAGCATGTAAAAAAGTATCAGAAACCTGATCACAACGAAAACAAAGATCTGACTTACTAAAACCAAATTTTTTAAATTTTTCAGGTGTTAAATATAATTGATGTATAAAACTCTAATTAATCATCGCCAATCTAGCATTAATCAATTTTTGAACACTATTCCCCAAAGCTGCTTAATGTGCAAAAGAAAATATCACTGGGGTCAATGATAATTTTGCTTCCTGAACACTTTAAGGAGTTTTATGAATTTTAGGCTGCTGAAAATCACCTTTAAATTTTCATATCACATACCATTTTTTAAGATATAACTTATTTTTGTTATTTCTTGCCATATTTTAAGTCTACTAGTATATTGCTCTCAAAGCAAGCTGTGTTGGTCAGTCCATATCATTTTCTACATTCGCACTTGGACTTCTTCCTTACTGATCTTGATGCAGTCAGTATAGATGACACTTCCCTTAATCTAATATAACCTAATTTCAAAGTATCATCTTCCAAAAGCATGAGCTGCGATATTCCAAATTTCGATCTCTTTAACCAATAAATCAAACTCTGTGGCTGTTACTTTATGTAGCTTTAATTCATTGATAAACCAGATAAACATTTTGCATAGCTTCGCATTACAACTTTCATAACGACGAATAACAAAGCATTTACTGTATAATAAAGATACACAAACTTTAAAGAGAGACAAAAGATATAAATAAACAAATTTAAAGAGACAAAAAATTCAAAGAAAAATTTCTCATGCTCACGCTTCCTTCACGTATTGTTGAATGAGCAAGTCATTATTCTGGATGGATATTATTACATATTATATCATAGTCACTATGGTAACACTACAAACAATAGTTCTCTTAAAGGGATAGGCACAAAATTAACTAAGAATCCATTTAATTGATGTGGAGAGTAATATAACTGATGAAGAAAATGATATTGAACCATTTGGTATCTAGCATTAACTGTATTCGTAACACTTTCTTGACACAATTTTGACCGTATCTCCTTTAAATCTTTCTCCCATCGCATTTTTGATTTATCTAAATCTTTTTTCTTTGTAGTTTCTTGTAATTTTATATACATGTTAGTAATGAATTTCAAAGTACAAAAGAAATAGGGACTTTTTTACATTCAGTATGGACGTGAATAAGTGGAAAGGTTTTAGAACTATTTGAGTCTATTACTAGGCCAAATTATGAAGATAAATATACAAAAGGATCCAAAAATGGGGATATATATGAAAATAATAGAAAATTGAAATTGGATAAATGCCAAGAAAAGTTTTTGAGTGTAGTAATAGCAACTGCAAAGAAATGTATAGGGATAACATGGAAAGCTGATAATGAGGTAATTATTAAGTAAATGGAATGGTGAAATGCAAAATTGTATACCTTTGGGGGAAAAAAATCACATATAGCTTACGGAATTGAGTTGAAATTTTTTATAGCATTTGGAAACCATATATGGACATTATGAATAAATTTCCGTCCACCTCTTCCACCTTATCCACTCCTCTCAATTAGAAATTATAATAATAATTAATAAATATATATGCTAATGCTATTGAAAATGTAGTACTAGGTGTTTCCTTTTTTTTCTCTCTTTTTTCTTACTTAGGGAGGGAGGGGGTTTGGGAAGAAAAATTTTAAAGTCCTTTCTTTGTATCACTATGTATGATCAAATGATTAATGTTATATTCATTGAATTTTTTTTGTTTGTATTGATATAAATGATTTTAAAATTTTTAATTAATTAAGAATCAAAACACAAGGTTTTAACCTTTACATTCAGTGACAAACATGGTGAAAGGTTTCACCAGGACATTGCAACCATGGAAAAACGGTATCAGGGCAACTGGAGTCCATCAATGCTGGCTGCATACTGTTGGACACTGTAACAAGAGGCATCAGATGCTGAATACAAATGATAATCAGTGGCAAAACTCTTTTAGGTCAGTTGAAGTTTTGCAGTTGTCAGTATCATTATGTGATTAAACATGTTAAATTCAATAAAAGCTAATTTAATGTTTCTCCTATGTGATACAGCAAATCTAAATTTATCTTTGTGTTCAGCTTGAAGTTGTCTATCATAATCCCCTTTTTTTTCAGGAAGCAAACCTTTAAAAAAAAAATTGTTGTCCACTGTATTCAATGAATCCTACTAAATTTATTTTCTCACATTGTAACTGGATTAAACTGAATTAAAACAAGTGAAGGGCATAAAACTTAAGAATCAATAGAATGTACAGAGCTTTCTAATTTGATCTTAATTTAAAAATGGTGTAAATAGAAAATCCATAATGGAAAGATCATTTCAAAACTGAGGAAACTAAAGTTGAATCATTGTAAAAGGAATCTAATATTCCTGTTATTTTTCACATTCCAGTTTAAATGACGAAACCTTAAGATCCCGTCAAGAGCCTGAATGTAACAGAACCAGAGACTGGTTAATTGTTGTGCTAGTGTTATGGCCATCTTCCTCCCATATTTTTTTTAAGCTTATCAGAAACTGGGATCAGTTGAGATTATTAATATGTGGTCCTTCAATGGTTTAATCACAGGTCTCTTTTTTTTCGTGCCATGTCTGGACACTTATCTCAAAGTGGATATGCGTGTCAAAACATTGGGGATTCCATTTCATGAAGTAAGCATACCACAGGAAATGATTTGTTAAAAATATGGTGTATGATGAAAATCCCAAGAAAATGCATGCAGTCAAAAGACTTGTTTCATTTGAAACATTAGTTACATCCAGAACAATGTAAGTGGTTAAACAAGGAACATTATGTGCCAGAAAGGAAATAGGTAAGTTCCTGATTTCTGAAGGCTATTACATTTTTAAATGGAACAAAAATATTCTTACAAGATACCAAGGGAATAATAGATTTGGCAGTTGAATTTAATCAAGGCAGATGCAAGATGATGCATTTTAGTAGAATGAATAAAAATAGAAGGAATAAGAAGCCTTAAGGGGTCATTGAGGAAGCGGGACCTCCTTGGAGTCCTGAAAGTGATAGAATGGCGAGATTATTGTTCTGGGCAATAAACTGTAGGGTTTAGTTATGAACTAGTTAGGCTGTGTTTGTTATCCTGTAGCAGAGTGGGTTGGCGATGAAGCTGATTGATGTATGCCAAATTATACATTGTAAGAGCAGAAAGCAAGAAATTTCTACCTATCTCAGAAGTACCTAGAAATAAAGGATATGGGTTAAAGGATTTTCAGGGAATCAGAGGAAGAATATTTTCATCCAGAGGATGACTGGAATCTGAAACGCATTGCCTGAATGGATGATGGAGACAGGTATTCTGGCAACAGTGCCAACATATTGAGATGAATACTTGAATTTCCAGTACATATGCAGCTAAGAAACAAGTGCTGACAAATGGCACCAGTATAAATACCATATATTTCGGCGTATAAGTCATGAAACCCCAAAGGAATCTCTCAAAAAATGGGGGTGAACTTGTATGCCGGATATACTTTTGAGACCTTAAATTCAGCTCAAAATCCAGTCCACATCGATCTGGCGTACAAGTCAACCCTTGAAAAACCGATTTGGCATATAAGTTGACCCTTGAAAAACCAAAAACAAAATAACTATGAAGATTTTCATTGAGATACTTATTGAAAATAACCACACAATTAGAACCCTTCAAAATCACTATAATTGTCTGAAAACAACACATGTACAACCTTCAAAATCACTCTCGCTAACATTGTCTAAAGCAAAGATGGTGGCAAGCACATCCATACTATCACAGTTTAAACAGTCATCATATAGGACCAAGTCTGTATCTGACAAGGCGGTTTCAGCTTTTCCTTTTGTAAATTATTCTTCTACTTTTCTGCACTTGATATTCATGTCTTTAATGGCTTGTTCAAGCAGGCATTGAAAGGTTCCAATATAGACGTCAAACCACCAGGATAACCACCATGTATTATGTAGTACTAACCTACTTTTAGACTTCTTAGTTGAGTGACTACAAAACATATTTCAGACCAGCAAACTCCATGCTTTATGTAAACTGCCTGGCTGCCTATTCCATACATTGTCTATCCATAGTTTTACACCATTTTCATCCTTCCATCCTTATTTATGAAAATGTACAAAAATACTTGCAGGAAATTTTATTTTTGGTTTAATCTTGCATTTGAAGATTACCATGGGTCTTAACTTCGTCCCTTTGGCCATGCACTATAACACCACGGCAAACCTGGTCCTTTCATTCCACTGTTCTATTGTCTATCATGTTAAAATTCATGAGAGTTTCATCTATGGTTTCAAATATTTTGCAATGTAAATGGTTCTGCCAGTTCCGTATAATAAACTTTATGATCAAGATCTTTTGGAATTTTGCAATTTTAGTTTTTTTGTTGTAATACCAGATCTTTCCTGTTCATGAAACGGTTGCACCAGCCTACTATTGCCCCAAAATCATCAATGAGGTCTGGGTGTGACTTAACCACTGCAGTGAAAATGTTCTTATTATTTCGGGTGACCATGTAGCAATCTCGCCTCTGTTCACGTAACCCTTCTGCAACATGATTTTCCAACTCTGGCCAATGAACATTCTCTTTTTGGTATTTTTCTTAGTCTCTTCTTTCTTCTTCCAATCTATTACCAACTTCTCATATACATCAAATTTTCTTTCAGCAGCACAGTTGGTTGGTTTTCTTGGTCATTTCTATCACTTTTAACTTAAACCTCACTTCATATTTTCGTTTCAAGTTGTTTTGTGTTAATGGACCCTCCATGATAGCAATCACCTCCAGCCAATGCCCAGCATGTCAATCCATGTGATCTTTTGGGGGGGAGGTGGGAGTCAATGTATACACAAGTCAGTAGTCCATCTCAGGCCTCACGATCTTTGGGGTCAACTTGTACACCAGTCAATGGGAAAACTCAGACATCCAGAAAATTGGGGTTGATTTATATGCCAGATATACCATAAAACCTTTAAAATGAGGCTGGAAAATGGAGGTCAATTTATACGCCGAAATATACGGAAGATACTTGATTGTCATCGTGGACATGGTATGTGTTGAGTTTGTTTAAGCCACATAGAGATGAGAGATGAAGTTGTCGATCTTTATTCAGCACAAGTGACATCTAGTGGAAGGTCATCTTAGTAGAATCTTTCAGAACTCAAAAATACACAAATGAAAACTATAGGCAATTAAATACAATAGTTACAATTGCAGTTTAGTTAAATATTTTATGTGTAGACAGATGGTTCAATAGAATTACACATTTAAACTGGGACCACATCTTAAATGACAAAATCAGTTCTGAATATTTAAACACCTTTGTTGACCAGGTAATTCACATGGATAATTGAAAAGATGTTGAGGACAAAAGAAATCCAAGATAACCAAACATAATTATTAATAGGCAAATAAGACCATGACTACATTTTAAGTGGCAAAATAGAGAGTCTGGAGACTCCCTTGATCACAGTGGTGCAAAATATCTCCGTTTGAGGTGCTTGATCAATGTAGGCCAACTAGCTCTTTTGTCTGTTTGTGAATGTCTCATGCACTTAAGTGTCCTGTAGTGAACCAGCATCTCTTCACAGCTGTTTTCAGAAAATGTCTTTGTAATTTCAATAATAATTAAAACTTACAGGTTATATTTGAAAATAATTTGCAGTTGGTTCTCATTTGTATGAAGTGGCTAGAAAACTACAATCCTTGATTATAGCTGCTTCTCCCAAAAAGTTGGCTCAAGGTCTGGTTTTATGCTGTACGATTCTGTAAATTCATGATGCCAGACATTATTTTTGTTATCAAATAAAATTGAGCAATTGTCATAAACTACAGCCCTATAACTGGAACCCTGGTGTAACTAAACAAATTGTAATCATTTTTATAGCAGAAGCACACATGAATTTTCATTACATTGACAGGATGACGAGAAATCAAATTGGAATCACCTGGAATTTCCAGTATTTTTAGATTATAATGAATAAACCCTTTGCTTATTGAGTAAATTCTAAATCTAGTACTGTTCTATTAATTAGGATTTGACTGGTTCCAATAAGGGTACAGCTGGTTTGATGATTCTATTGTAAACCGCAAGTAACAAAGAAATTGGCATTTATTTTGCAGGTGATATCCAAGGACATGGTTACAGCTGAGGTGAATGCATTCTGCTACTATCGGGTGGAAAATGCCTCCCTCTCATTAACAAGTGTCACCAATACCCCTGACTCACTGTCATTGCTAGTACAAATTTTTATTAAACGAAGTTTAGCCCATCGGAATTTTAATGAAATTCTCTTGGAAAGAAAAAACGTTGGTGATGAAATCAAGGTAAGTAAAATTGAAAATGCTTTGTTTCCAGTTTGGAATTCAACCCAATTTATTCTCCTCTCTCCTGGAAAACTATCACATCGATTCCCTCCTCTTTCAACTCACCTTAACCTTTTTCAGGCACTGCTCTATTCCTGATTTCCTTTCAAATGTTTTTGTCTCCATCCATGCGGAAATACATTTCTGTTAAAATCTTTGGCTAAAATCCCTTAAGTTGCTCACAGCCTCAAAATCTTCATGAATTCAACTGTCGCATATTCTCCTTGCTTTCTTTACTCATTCTCTCTCCTGTGTTTAACACTGTTAACCACTTCATCTGAATCCATTACTTCTTCTGTGTGTTTCAAGAAAATACTCTTTCTTGTTTCCTTCTGCCCAATTGTCATCTCAGGAATGATCTAAGATCCAAATTTGTCTCCTTTTCCATCACATGAGTTAAAGAATTGATCAAGCTTCACATGTATTCCAACAGCAATATTTCAATTGTCACTTTCGACTTCACACCATTATAGTGATGCTGGCAGCCAGAATCAAGCCAGAAACTGTACTTGAAATTCCTTGCTCCTAATTTGCTGAGATAACATTGATGTTAGTTTGCTGTCCTGTCCTTGGATAATTCTGAGCAATAATGCATCTGGATTTCAATGTCAGTACAGGAGTTCAGAAAGATGGTCGGCAGTTACCATGGATAACAAAGTAATGGAAGTTTACCATCGCATCAGTGGCTAACCCATTTGATTTCTCAGTACTAGACATAGTTGAGCGAGTGTTTCCACATTCACTTCAATACAAGGGAGGAATCGTCATTTTTTTTAAAATTGATATTATTTTATTTCTTTCTGGTTATTTTCAAATGTGTGAACCTTCAGATACATTGAGTTGCGTCTGAAATATTTAAGAGCTGTGGCAGATGCCTGCTGACCCAAGTGGTTACATTTAGTTAGTTGCCAAAGATTTTTTTTTTTTATAAATTTTTTATTTTTCACACCATAAATCACAATAGCCATGATATACACTTTTTCTTTTTCACACATTTACAGTGACTTTTTCTCCCCCCCCCCCTCCTCCCAAGCCACCCTCCCACCCCCCCCTCATCCATTTTAGGTATACAATCTAGGTTGCATTAATTCAGTCAGACAATGTTGTCATTCAACAAAAATACACCAGAAATTCTACAGAGTCCATTCTTTTCTTTCCTTCTCTTTCCATCAGCTTAGGTAATGTTTGTCCCCGGTAGGTTTTCGCTATTGTATTTAATGTAAGGCTCCCATACTTGTTCGAATATTTCAATATTATTTCTTAAACTATATGTTATTTTTTCTAATGGAATACATTTATTCATTTCTATATACCATTCTTGTATTTTCAAATTATCTTCCGATTTCCAGGTTGACATAATACATTTTTTTGCTACGGCTAGAGCTATCTTAACAAATCTTTTTTGTGCATCCTCCAAATCAATTCCAAATTCTTTGTTTTTTATGTTACTTAGGAGGAAGATCTCTGGATTCTTTGGTATATTGTTTTCTGTAATTTTATTTAATATTTCGTTTAGATCTTCCCAAAATTTTTCTACTTTCTCACATGTCCAGATTGCATGAATTGTTGTTCCCATTTCTTTTTTACATCGAAAACATCTATCAGGTACTGTTGGGTCCCATTTATTTAACTTTTGAGGTGTAATGTATAGCCTGTGTATCCAGTTACATTGTATCATACGTAACCTCGTATTTATTGTATTTCTCATCGTTCCAGAGCATAACTTCTCCCATATTTCCTTTTTTATCTTTATATTTAAATCCTGTTCCCATTTTTGTTTAGTTTTACCATTTGTTTCCTCATTCTCCTTTTCTTGCAGTTTAATATACATATTTGTTATAAATCTTTTGATTAACATTGTATCTGTAATCACATATTCAAGGTTACTTCCCTCTGGTAAACTCAAATTGCTTCCTAATTTATCTTTCAAGTAGGATCTCAGTTGGTAATATGCCAGCGCTGTATCTCCAGTTATATTGTACTTATCTCTCATTTGTTCAAAGGATAAGAATCTACTTCCTGAAAAACAATTTTCTAATCTTTTGATCCCTTTTTTCTCCCATTCTCTAAAGGAAAGGTTATCTATTGTAAAAGGGAGTAACTGATTTTGCTTCAGTATTAGTTTTGGTAATTGGTAATTTGTTTTATTCCTTTCTACTTGAATCTTCTTCCAAATATTGAGCAGATGATGTAATACTGGAGAACTCCTACGTTGTACCAATTTTTCATCCCATTTATATAATATGTGTTCAGGTATCTTTTCCCCTATTTTATCTAGTTCTAATCTAGTCCAATCTGGCTTTTCCCTTGTTTGATAAAAATCTGATAGGTATCTTAATTGTGCGGCTCTATAATAATTTTTAAAGTTTGGCAGTTGTAAGCCTCCTTGTTTATACCATTCTGTTAATTTATCTAGTGCTATCCTCGGTTTCTCCCCCCTTTCCATAAAAATTTCCTTATTATTTTCTTTAACTCCTTGAAGAATTTCTCTGTCAAGTGTATTGGCAATGCCTGAAATAGGTATAGTATCCTTGGGAAAATGTTCATTTTAATACAGTTTATCCTTCCTATCAGTGTTAGTGGTAGCTCTTTCCAATGCTCTAAATCGTCCTGTAATTTTTTCATTAGTGGATTGTAATTGAGTTTATATAATTGGCCTAGATTTTTGTTTATTTGCACACCTAGGTATCTTATTGCCTGCATTTGCCATCTGAATGGGGATTCCTCCTTAAATTTTGAGAAATCCGCGTTATTCATAGGCATTGCTTCACTTTTATTTACGTTTATCTTGTATCCCGAAACTTCACCATATTCCTTCAATTTCTTATATAGTTCTTTTATTGATAGTTCTGGTTCTGTTAAGTACACTATCACATCATCCGCAAATAGACTGATTTTATATTCCCTGTCTTTTATTTTTATTCCTTTTATATTATTATCTATTCTTATCGATTCTGCTAGTGGTTCTATAGCTAGCGCAAACAATAATGGTTATAGTGGCATCCCTGCCGCGTTGACCTGCTTAAGTTAAATTGCTTTGATACATGTCCATTTACTGTCACTTTCGCTAACGGTCCCTTATATAATGCTTTAATCCAATTAATATACTTCTCCGGTAAACTGAATTTTTGCAATACTTTGAACAAGTAATTCCATTCTACTCTGTCGAAGGCCTTCTCTGCGTCTAAAGCAACTGCTACTGCAGGTGCTTTATTTCCTTCTACTGCATGAATTAAGTTAATAAATTTACAAATATTGTCTGTTGTGCGTCTTTTTTTGATAAATCCAGTTTGGTCTAAATTTACCATTTTCGGTACCTGTTCTGCTAATCTGTTTGCTAATAGTTTAGCTATTATCTTATAATCTGTGTTTAGCAGAGATATTGGTCTATATGATGCTGGTGAGAGTGGATCTTTCCCTTGTTTTAGTATCACTGTAATTATTGCTGTTTTACATGAATCTGGTAAGTTTTGTGTCTCATCAATCTGGTTGATTACATCCAGGAGGGGCAGTATTATTAGATCTTTAAATGTTTTGTAGAATTCTATTGGGAGTCCATCCTCTCCTGGTGTCTTATTATTTGGTAATTTTTTTATTATCTCTTGTATTTCTACTGTTCCAAATGGTTCTGTTAATTTATTTTGTTCCTCTATTTGTAGTTTTGGTAGTTCAATTTTAGTCAAAAATTCATCTATTTTCCCTTCTTTCCCTTCGTTTTCAGTTCGGTATAATTGTTCATAGAATTCTCTGAAGTTTTCCTTAATTTCTTTTGGATTATATGTAATTTGTTTGTCTTTTTTCCTTGTTGCCAATACCATTTTCTTAGTTTGCTCTGTCTTAAGCTGCCATGCTAAGATTTTGTGTGTTTTTTCACCTAGTTCATAATATTTCTGTTTTGTCTTCATTATATTCTTCTCCACCTTATATGTTTGTAATGTTTCATATTTTATTTTTTTATCCGCCAATTCTCTTCTTTTGGTTGTATCTTCCTTTATTGCTAATTTTTTTTCTATATTTATTATTTCCCTTTCCAACTGCTCTGTTTCCTGATTATAGTCCTTCTTCATCTTGGTTGCATAACTTATTGTTTGTCCTCTAATGAATGCTTTCATTGCGTCCCATAGTATAAACTTATCTTCCACTGATTCCGTATTTACTTCAAAGTACATTTTTAATTGTTTTTCAATAAATTCTCTAAAATCCTGTCTTTTAAGTAGCATGGGGTTTAATCTCCATCTATACATTCTTGGAGGGATGTCCTCTAGCTTTACTGTCAGTATTAAGGGTGAATGGTCCGATAGCATTCTCACTTTATATTCTGTTTTTCTTACTCTATCCTGCATACTAGCTGATAACAAAAATAGGTCTATTCTTGAGTATGTTTTATGTCTAGTCGAGTAGTATGAGTATTCCTTTTCTTTTGGGTTTTGTTTCCTCCATATGTCCACAAGTTTCATTTCTTGCATTGATTTAATTATAAATTTGGTTACTTTGTTCTTCTTGTTAATTTTTTTCCCCGTTTTATCCATATTTGGATCCAAATTCAGATTGAAATCCCCTCCTATTAGTATGTTCCCTTGTGTATTAGCTACCTTCAAAAAGATATCTTGCATAAACTTTTGATCTTCTTCGTTAGGTGAATATATATTAAGTAGATTCCAAAGCTCCGAATATATCTGACATTTTATCATAACATATCTCCCTGCTGGATCTATTATTTCCTCTTCTATTTTAAATGGCACATTTTTGCTAATTAATATAGCCACTCCTCTTGCTTTTGAATTATATGATGCTGCTGTTACATGTCCTACCCAATCTCTCTTTAATTTCTTGTGCTCCAATTCAGTTAAGTGTGTTTCTTGGACAAATGCTATATCTATTTTTTCCTTTTTCAGTAAATTTAGTAGTTTCTTCCTTTTAATTTGGTTATGTATTCCATTAATATTTAAAGTCATATAGTTTAGCGTAGCCATTTTATATTTTGTTTATCTTCTCTTTCCGTTTTTCCATCATTACCTTTCCTCCTTTTCCATTTCTGTTTTCTTATTTTCAACTCTTTACCAGACAACATTCCTACAACATACAACATTTTCCTTATTCTCCTATTTCTATCTTCTTTATCCCCAATCTCCCCTTCCCCTCCTGAGTTGTCCTTTATCCCTTGTCGGACAACCACATCTCCCCTCTCCATTTGGATTTGCGAATCCACTCGCAAGCGTCAACTGATTTTGCAGTGACTGCTCTTTTCCCCCACCCAGCCCCCCCCAGAAAAGATTTCACTTTTCATATGTCACAATGGTCACTCTTTTAATTCCCTCCTTATTCTCTCTATTCCATTACCTTCCCTTATTAATTCTTGTCTATACTATCTATGTTTTCCTCTAATTACAGATACTTTCACGTATGCCCATTGCCTCTATTCACTCTTATACCTCTTTACCCGCATACATATCAATCGTGGTCATTTTTACCCTCATTACCTGTCTTCATCCCTCAGTCTCTTTTTGTCTTTACCCACATACATATCAATCGTGATCATTTTTACTCTCATTACCCGTCTTCATCCCTCAGTCTATTTTTGTAATTGTTCTGCAAATTTTCGTGCTTCTTCTGGATCCGAGAACAGTCTGTTTTGTTGTCCTGGCATAAATATTTTCAATACCGCAGGATGCTTCAGTGTAAATTTATATCCTTTTTTCCATAAAATCGCCTTTGCTGTATTGAACTCTTTTCTCTTCTTTAGGAGTTCAAAACTTATATCTGGATAAATGAAGATTTTTTGCCCTTTGTACTCCAGTGGTTTGTTGCCCTCTCTTACTTTTTCCATTGTCTTCTCCAGTACCTTTTCTCTTGTAGTATATCTTAGGAATTTTACTACAATAGATCTTGGTTTTTGTTGTGGTTGTGGTTTAGGGGCCAATGCTCTATGTGCCCTTTCTATTTCCATTTCTTGCTGTAGTTCTGGACATCCTAGGGCCTTAGGGATCCATTCTTTTATAAACTCCCTCATATTCTTGCCTTCTTCATCTTCCTTAAGGCCCACTATCTTTATGTTATTTCTTCTGTTATAATTTTCCATTATATCTATTTTTTGGGCTAGTAATTCTTGTGTCTCTTTAGTTTTTTTATTAGATTCCTCCAATTTCTTTTTTAAGTCTTCTACCTCCATTTCTGCTGCTATTGCCCGTTCTTCCATCTTGTCCATTTTCCAAAGATTTCTTTGAGGGTGGTTTGTTCCGTCCCTCTGCCCCCACTCCTGGCACTACATTCTATCCACAAGTTCCTACTAAGCATGTGCACTAGTTAAGAATGAACTTTATGCAGAGTTCAACAAAAAGCAAGGGTAGCTCACCATTGATCACAAATAATTCAGAGTTGACTTGTATACCACCTCTCTCTACAGTAATCTCCTCATCTCTACTGAAACTCTTGCCACTATTTTGATATTATTTCCGCCCAATCATAAGATTTGGCTTCTGCAAAGGTCTCACAAACTTCTTAATCCCCCACCCCATGTTCATGTTAATCTCCCCAGGTTATTCGACCACAACTTAATTCAAAATCATCTTTCAGTTTATCCCTGCTGTCTAAAACTTGTATTTGTTTTATTAGTAAACTTTTCATTATTTTGACCAATTTACTAATTCAGATATCATTCCTTTAATACATTTCTGTTTCTCCCTCGTGCTGCATCTATTTCCTGACCCACTCTGATTATTTTTCTTTAACTCCATCTGAACAATTGCCTTAATGCTCGTGAATTGGCCATTTCCTGAATCTTCCTATCCCAATTCCCTCATTAATTTAAATTTCTCTCCTGCATTTGCCAGGATACTGGTCCCAGAGGATCTAAGTGGATTTCATCTTTAAAAAAATTATCCTTTCTTTCCCCAGTGGTGGTGTCAGTGCTGTGTGTAGGAAATTCTGCACCCATCCTACACTTTCAGCTACATATTTAATATTCTCAGATTTTCTGCCCATGCAGATTTTCAAAGGGCTCAAATACGTAGATTACAGCTGTTTTATTCAGTGTCTTAATTTCCAAATTAGTCCTTGTATGCTATTAGCAGAATCTCATTCTTCATCTCCTCTATATCACTGGTTCCTACAAAATCTTTATTTAACTTGTTTAATTCATGCTACTTGCTGAATCTTATCTCAACCACTCTTCAATCCCAGCACCCAACAAGCTATAAAATCTTTGCAACTTTTAGTCACTGTTGCATAGAACAATATTCATTGACCTGAATATGGAGTCCCTAACTATTCACCAGCATGTTTGTTTTCACTCACTCTGTTCTTTCACTTTCCCACCTCCACTGTGGACAATTTGCTCATCTGCTAAATACAATATAACTGATTATCAAAAATGGTTGGGACCGGGCCTATTTTGGATAAACAATATTTTGGGACAACTGGATATTTTTTAAAAACAGCCCAGTATCAATAGCAAATCACTTGTAACAGTGTTTAAACAACAGCAAACAAGAAGGAAAAACTTTTAAAGCATGAAATAATGATTAATTTTCACCAATAAAACAAATTGAACAAAATAAAATAAATCTTAACACCAAAAGTTTCAGAGGTTTTTCCAAAATTCCCAAAAAACTTTCAACCTGTGACATCAGTTTGACTCTGAAAAGAATTTAGAAAACTGAGGTTTTCTGATTGTTTTGGATATTCTCATTTATCCAAAATTTTTCGAAGGCAAAATTACATAATTTTCTCTTTGAAATTTTTCAGATGAATGAGGATTCCTGATTTTTTCTGAAATCTTCAATTATCCGAAAAAATTTTCAGAGCCTGTCAGACGTCACATCCAAGTCCAAAAACATTTCGGACAATGGAGGATTTTGGATAATCAGATTTCGGATAATCGGAGGTGTACTGTAGTCCCTTTCACCCATGCACAGACACACCATTTCCATTGTATTTTCCATTTAACATATTTGATGAACTAAAGTTGATTTCAGTCATCCTTTTCTTACTCATTGGTTGATCCAATTGCAGATTCTTTGGCTTGGCTTCGCGGACGAAGATTTATGGAGGGGGTAAATGTCCACGTCAGCTGCAGGCTCGTTTGTGGCTGACAAGTCCGATGTGGGACAGGCAGATTACCAGTTGACTATACCACTTCTATTGTCATCCGCCCCTCCTGCTGTGGAATTACCTTGTGGTCTTTCTTCCAGACCATTTTTCCCGTTCTCATTGTGAAAGTATTTCTGTAATTATTTTGTTTGGCCAATTCATGCTGACAATACATTTCAATCTCTTGAGCAGATTTTGAACCTCAGCTTGTCCTCTGGCTATGTAATGAAAGATTTTCCCCCTCCCCCACCTTCCCTATTTTTTGTAAAGAGGAGACCCTATCTAATTTAAAGAGCCATATGGTCAGCTATTTAATAAATGGCATCGTCCAGTGCAAAAAAGAGCAAGGGTAGAATTTCTAGTCCAATATATTTTTCTCTCAGCTAGCTCAAGGGGTATCCAGTAAACCTGTTGAGTAGGTTTATATAGTTCAGCACCACATTAAGCTGTTATGTTCTCTGTTCTAAACACAGATATCAAGCAGCTGATTTGCTCCAAACTACATTGTTTCAATCTGGAATCCACAAGTTGAAAGTCCATTGAAGCAAAAAACAATAGTAATTTTCAAGAGGGGACAAATATGTATCTGTCATAATGTTTGGTTGTGAGTAGAGAGCAGGGATGTGGCACAAATTGGATACTCCTTTCAAAGAGCCAGCTGAGGTTTAAGATGTTTATTGTTTTTGTTCTTTGCTTTTTTGATTATTGAAATATTCTTTGGAAATTTTACATTGATTATCTGCAACAGATCTAGGTAAAGACCTGCAAGATTTTATTAGATCCATCTACAATTAGAACTCTAGATTCAAAAGTCTAAATTAATACATTGATTTTACCATTCATCTATATAAGTAAACCAATGCACAATAGGATGCTCATTTTGGATACTGCAAATTGTAATCTACCATTTGGTTTGCAGGTTGCACTTGATGCAATAACATGGAAATGGGGAATCAAGGTGGAACATGCTGAACTGTAAGTTGAAAGGAGGAAATTCTCCACGTTTCAAAAACAATTATAATGCATTAGCAATTACGAGTTATTGCCTTCATTCAGTTGGAACTTTCTTGGATTGTGTAATTTCAAACTCTTGTCCTGGTTTTGAGCATGCCATTTAAAGTAACCACCAATAACTGAGTGCTGCTCTGTCAGACACACTGTTGGTGACAATGTTAGTGAAGTCTCTCCTGCCAGTTCGAATGGTAAAGATTCTGCAGCACTTAACCATAGAAATATGAAATTTGCCCAGTCAAGATAGCTAATATGGTGAAAGTGAATCCTGAGGATTTTTATAGATATCTGAATAGTAAAAGGAGGGTTAAGGATAGAGTAGGTCCACTGGAAAATGGGAACAGTGAACTATGTGAGAAACTGTATAAGATGGGGGAGATATTCAATGATTTTTTTCTCGTCTGTATTCACAAGAGAAAGGGATATTGGACTATGTGAGATAAGTGAGGCAAAGGGCTTAGTTATGGAAAGGATAGGGATTAGTAAAGCAAGGGTTTTGAAGCTTCTAGGGTCAATAAAGGTGGATAAGTCTCCTGATCCTGATGGGATTTTTCCCAGGACGTTAAAGGAAGTCAGGGAGCAAATATGAGGGGCTATGACAGTAATTTTTCAACAATCACTGGAGGAGGGTGTGGTGCCGCAGGATTGGAGGGTTGCAAATGTAGTTCCGTTGTTTAAAAAAGGCACAAGGTGCAGACCAAGTAATTATCGGCCTGTAAGTTTGACTTTGGTGATGGGGAAAGTTATGGAGGATATTCTTAGAGATAGTATGTACAAATATCTGGATAGGCAGGGATTGATCAGGGGCACCCAGCATGGGTTTGTGAAGGGAAAGTCATGTTTGACAAATCTTGTTGAGTTTTTTGAAGAGGTGACAAGAAAAGTGGATGAAGGTAGGGCGGTTGATGTGATATATTTGGATTTTAGTAAGGCTTTTGATAAGGTTTCGCATGAAAGGTTAGTAAGGAAGGTTGAGACACTAGGGATTAATAGAGAGATTGTGAGATGGGTTCAGAGGTGGCTAGAAGATAGACAACAGAGAGGCATGGTGGACAACTGTCTGTCAGGATGGAAGCCTGTGATGAGCGGTGTGCTTCAGGGATCGGTGCTGGGTCCCCTGTTGTTTATCTTTTATATTAATGATTTAGAGGAGGGAGTGGTTAACTGAGTAAGCAAATATACAGACGATCTGAAAATAGGAGGAGTGGTGGATAGTGAGAAAGGTTTTCTTGGATTATAGAAGGATTTGGTTTGTTTGGAAAAATGGGCTGAAAGATGGCAGATGGAATTTAATATAGACAAGTGCGAAGTGCTGCATTTTGGAAAAAATAACCAAAATAGGACATACGCAGTTAAGGGGAGGGCATTGAGGTATGCAGAGGAACAGAGGGGCCTAGGAGTTATGGTACAGAGTTCCTTGAAAGTGGATTCCCATGTAGACAGGTTGGTTAAGAAGGCATATGGTATGCTGGCCTTCATAAATCATAGTATAGAGTATAGGAGCTGGGAAGTGATGCTGCGACTGTTTAAGGCATTAGTGAGGCCAGGTTTGGAGTTTTGTTTTACAAGGATGTTGCCTGGCTTACAGCATCTAGAGTACAGAGAAAGATTGAGGAGACTAGGACTTTATTCATTGGAATGCAGACGGTTGAGAGGGGATTTGATAGAGGTATTTAAAATTATGAAGGGAATAGATAGACTAGACGTGAGTAGACTCTTTCCCCTGAGGGCAGGGGAGGTTGGAACAAGAGGGCATATGTTAAGGGTAAAGGGGCAAAACTTTAGGAGAAATGTTAGAGGATGCTTCTTCACTCAGAGAGTAGTGGGAGAATGGAATGATCTTCCAGAGGAGATAGTTGCGGCAGGGTCCCTTCTGTCATTTAAGAGAAGGTTGGATGTGCACATAGATATGAGGGGGTTGGAGGGTTATGGGGAGAGAGTGGGAGGGGGGAACTAGTGGAGTTGTTCAAGTGACCAAGTGTGGACTCGAAGGGCCGATATGGCCTGTTTCTGCGCTGTAAACTGTTTTATGGTTATATGGTCATCAGGTCTTAAGTTGTTTGTGGAAACTTGTCACATACAAGTTAATGGCTGAATTTGATCTAGGACAAGTTGTTTAAAGATAAATTTCTTGGCTATTCTTATTCTTATGCTTGTGCAGATATTTGGCCACATTGGGCACATAGAATGATGTCAGTCAATGTGCAAAGCTTGTTTGGTAACATTGGTAGCTGAAACAGGATGGTGATTAATTGTGCCTCATTGTTGTAGCTGTCCTGTTCAGGTTACTCAACCATTTGATGTATTTGCAATGAGGTGGCTGCCTGGCACTTGCAAAGGTTCTACAGGCTGACCTTTTTGTATCAGAACATACAGGCACAGTCATTTTGCCATAGTTGTTTTTATTTGTTCACTGGATGTGGTCACTGAAGTCAGCAGTGGGAGAGATCTGTAATTTTCCACAGGCATTTTTTCAACCACACATTTGTGCCTGGATGCTAAACCTCAATAGTTAAGGTCTTTCCTCTCAGCCATTTCAGGTAATCCTGTCCAGTCCCTGCGAGATATGCACACCATGCCGAATACTGAAGCATTAGGAAAATTGCCATCTAAGGAAAAGGAGATTGTTGGAGGAAGAACAGGTTCGCTTGAAGCTTATAAGTTGCGGTTGACATTAGTTCTCAACCAAGCACTACACAGTGTATAATGACTGTAATAGGATCCTGGAAAAAGTACAAGTGAAAAGTTCAAACTTTGACGAGTACACCATCCGACGGTTGACAAGTTTTAGTGTATGATGCTAATAATTAGTATTTCCCCTTTAACAGAATTATGCCAATTGTTATTACAGAAGAATGGATTGGAATGTAACTGCAGACCTGTCTGTCATTGGAATGTAACTGCAGACCTGTCTGTCATTGATTACTTGCCTCTCTCACAGTATAGACATCCACCTGCCAGTAGAACTTCAGCACTCATTAGCAATGGAAGCAGAGGTACATAAAAAAGCAAAAACCAAGGTAAGAAAATAGCAAATCTCAAGCAGTTGCTGGCAATTTATCAATTCTTTCCAATTTATAAACAAATTTCATTTTAAACTAGGAGTTATTATTTGGAGAGGGGGATTGGGATTAATGCAGAACTCCATCACCATTCAGCATAAATGAGAATTCCTGAGGTTACTGGGAGTTATTGCTTGAAGAGGTAGAGAGAGGGAGATTGGGGAGAATACAGAACTCCATCACCATTCAGCATAAATGAGAATTCCTGAGGTTACTGCTTGAAGAGGTAGAGAGAGGGAGATTGGGGAGAATGCAGAACTCCATCACCATTCAGCATAAATGAGAATTCCTGAGGTTAATGAGAGGGAGATTGGGGAGAATGCAGAACTCCATCACCATTCAGCATAAATGAGAATTCCTGAGGTTACTGGGAGTTATTGCTTGAAGAGGTAGAGAGAGGGAGATTGGGGAGAATGCAGAACTCCATCACCATTCAGCATAAATGAAAATTCCTGAGGTTACTGGGAGTTATTGCTTGAAGAGGTAGAGAGAGGGAGATTGGGGAGAATGCAGAACTCCATCACTATTCAGCATAAATGAGAATTCCTGAGGTTACTGGGAGTTATTGCTTGAAGAGGTAGAGAGAGGGAGATTGGGGAGAATGCAGAACTCCATCACCATTCAGCATAAATGAGAATTCCTGAGGTTACTGGGAGTTATTGCTTGAAGAGGTAGAGAGAGGGAGATTGGGGAGAATACAGAACTCCATCACCATTCAGCACTAGTGTGAACTGCCTGAGGTTACTCGTCTGTTTTCATTTCCAAAGGACATAGTATTTAAATAAATTCTATTTTACTTAACTCAGAAGTATGATCAGATAGGATAACATTAATAGGTTTAAACCTCAGGACTTCTGCTAGTGTGTTTTATTAAAAATAAAAGCTCATTTGAAACAAATTGCTTGAAATATAGCACCAGCTTATTACATAAAATGTAATTTACTGAATGTCCGTACATAAAATTAAAGAAAGAAATTACACAGGAGGAGACTTTTTGGCCCATTGTGCTTGCAGCAGAGCTTTGGTTGAACTACATATTAAATTTATACCCTAGTTTTGGACATTCATCCAATTTGCTGTTGATAGGCAGTGTCTGTGGAGACAGAGAGTTCATGTTTCTGACCAATGATCCTTCAGCAAGCATTTCTTGGTGTTCCTGCTTTATTTCTGATGACCAGCATCTCCAGGCTTTTATTATCCCTCTTGGATCTGCCTCTATCACTTTCTCAGTGCAAACAATCCAGAGACAATTCACCCCACCCACCAAATCCTCATCCTCATGGCTCTCTCAGGACAAACAATCCAATCACCTTCACCCTCAATCCCCCTACCCATGGCTCTCTCAGGACAAACTCTAGAGACAATCCCCCCCCCCCCACCCCATACATCCCCCAAGGTTCTTTCAGAACAAACAATCCAGAGACAAGTTCAAATCTTACCTTGGCAGCTGTGAAATGTTCATGCTTTTAAATGAATTGCAGGTGACCGCAGCTGAAGCTGAGAAGGATGCCTCAGAAGCTCTGAAAACTGCTGCAGATGTTCTCTCCAAATCTTCTGCTGCCATCCAGCTCCACTACCTCCACACACTACACGCACTTTCTGGTGAGAAAACTAACACGGTCATCTTACCTCTGCCTTTTGACATTCCTAATACAATGTCAAGCATCACCCAGAAAACTTTAGAAACCACTGCTGCAACTGAAACAACAAAACCAGTGCAGCCTCAACAGCAAAAATCCAACTCTGATTCTCCAATGTTGTGAGTGACAGAAATGACAATCCAAAAACTATGTATTATTCCTTTTTGGCAGACATCTAGATACCTTTGTTACCCACCCAATAGTATTGTATTATGGAAGAATCATCTACAAACTAATTCAGTTTTGGTGGCATGATAGAATAATAACAACTATTTTTGCAACACTATACAAGTTGCTACATTTTAGAAGGACATTGTGCCTTATGAATGTTCAATATATTGTAATTAATATGTAAATGACAATGACTCAACTATTTTTTTCATATTGGAGAACAGGAGAGATGTATTCAAATACTACATTTAAATTGGACCTTGCTTTGTTTTGTTCATCATGGGTAAACATCCGAAGATGTATACAGTATTCAAGTCCTATCTCAAAACAGACCCCCTGGACTGTTTTTATGGTGCATTGGTGTTGCCAAAATGGGATTCAATACCCTGCACAGTTTTGGTTGATTAAGAAAAACGGTGTGTCAATTGAAAACTCAAACTCAAACTCAGCTCAAAATTATGGTTAAGCAGGCAGCAGTAATCCTTGTCCTATGTGCTTCTGAGACCTAGGCCACCAACTGCAAGTAAAAACACAATGCCGGAGAAACTCAGCAGGTCAAAAAGTGTACTTTATATAACAAAGGTAAAGATACATAACCAACATTTTGGGCTTGAGTCCTTCTTCAACAGTTCTCCCTAATGCAAGCACCTGACAACTCTGATTCAGTCTCTGTAAAATCTGTAAACTTCACATCAACAATGAACAAACTGCTGTGGCTGGAGATTTCAGTGGTCAGGCCTTATTGTTGGCATGCCATACATCACATTCATAACACAGAGATTCTAGCTTGGAAAAGCTTACCAGGCAGATACCACTCCAAGTAGAGGAGGAGCATGAAGGATGGCACTGCAAAATTCTAGTCTGTGGTCTGGAACATGCAAAATCCAGCATTAGCCATCTCACAAACTATCCAACCATTCACCAACTCTTACCTCATCTGCAGTTCCCACAATGGACTCAGTCAACTGAGAGCTCACAACATCAGACTGGAAAAAACATCCTCAATCCCAAGGAATTGTCTAAGAAAGTAACACGACTTCATTATTATGAACAGTGTTATGATGCAAATGTAAATATTGAATCCCCCGAGTTAATGTTATGGGTCATCAGTGCAGATTTATCCCCAAATTAATAGCCTGAATGTACTTGGGATTGTCTGATCTCGGAAGCTAAGCAAGCACAGGACAGGTCAATACTTGGAGGGGAGACTGTCTAGGAATATTAGGTGCTGTAGATTTCTGTGAGGAGAACTGAACAAAGTGGTGACTCTTTGCCTTATGGTAGACAAAAGTTAAAGAATTTCATATATGTTACATTCTAAATGTAGTATTATATGACAATAATGGAACCTTTACCTTGTTATTATAATGACTGGAAGTCAAATTATAATTAGAGATTAAAAAAATATAGACAGTGATAAATAAAAATTAAACACTTTAAAAATTCAGATTGTTCTTCACGTGTGTGAATCAGCCTGTTGTAGCGGCAGCTACTAATTCTGAAACACACCACAGGATGCTGAGGGGTTTCAGTTGAACTGGTTTATTCAAACTTCGCGCGCGCCCTTTTAGGGCGGCGTGAACTCCACCCCGCACTGGCGGTGACGTCATCACGTTTGCCTGAGGCGTGCACTTTGGCTTGAGCCACAAGCCACTGAGGTTCCCCAAAGGCGCCATCTTCCCACAGCTGCCCCGCCAGTGCAGCAATACAAGCGGGGCCGGTTCACCACAAGAGATGTGCGCCGCCACACAGTGATCATTTTTAAATAGTTCAACATAACTGCATTGCATCTTTGTAGAAACCAATGAAATATGAAAGTGGTGTTTTCCCCTATCATTTCACTTCTCCCCTTCCTCAAGTGTAATGTTCTTAGTTTCTAGTCACCTGCATATGTTTGTCATTTATTCTTGCTCCTCTATGTAATTCAACAGTACTAATTTAACTTTTTCAAAAAATAAATCACATTCCTAATGGGGATATTATACCTTGTCATTTTCCATGTTTACATAAAAAAAGCTCAAAATTATAACATATTGAGGAAGATGAACAAAAGATTACATGCTGAAGTGTTTAAAGCCATGAAGCCAAATCCTGTTTCATTTGAATCTGGGCAAAAATGAATTGTACTGAATCCAATGTAGTTAGACTGAGCATTTGCCCTCCCTGGTTCATTCCATTTTCCATTAGACAATGGGGCTGAGTAATTCCATCCCAGTGGAAATTCATTCCCAATAGGCCTGAAAATTGTGATGCTTTTGATTGAGCTCAGTTAAACAAACAAAGACATTGCTTTATTTTTAATTAAGAATATTTAGTATTTGTCAAAATTATTTTATCGGCTATTTACTTGTAATGTTTTTACAAGAAAGACAACTTGAATAAAAGCATACTTTAATACATGATTTCAATTCTTCTGAATAGTGCAGAATTTGAAATACATTTTGTATTATTGGAAAACTTAACAGAATTTTGAAAAGCATGGTTTGTCTTTTGTAGTAAATATGTAATATCTCAATACTGAGGGAGTGATCATTATTTTTTGATCTTAGCTTTAGCTTTGCTCACTTTTGGCTTGGGAGATGGCTTTGCGACTTTTACAACAGATCGAGCTGATACAGTTCCATTTGGCAGTGGACCTAGAAAAATAAAATACACATAGATTTAAAAATAAATGAAGAGACAGGATCAGTCTCGAGTTAAAATGCAAAAGAGGTGGTGAATTCATTTGGTTTTGCACTGGTGATTAGAGAAGCATTCTATAAATGGAAGGAGAAGGATCTCTAAATTATTATGCTAATATTTTTGTTTCTCATCTGCACTTAACAATTTTTAAATTCCTGATTGAGAGAAATGAAAATATATTAAAAGGCTTCCTAATCAATATGAAGCACATAAATATGTTAGAAGTGGTTAAATCTTGTTTATTTTAATAACACTCCTGTTTCTACGCCTCTTGTCATACCAGTACCATTATTTGTTTAAACTTTTTAATTAAAATCTAGATTGAACTGAAAAGATAGATCATTAAGTTTGCAGAAGACACTAAGGTTGGACTTGTCGTGGATAGTGTAGAAAGTTGTGGTGGGTCACAATAGGATATAGGATGCAAAGTTGGGTGGAGAAGTAGCAGATAGAGTTCAATCTGGATAATTCTGAAGTGATGCATTTTGGAAGGTCAAACTCAAAGGTGAAGTATATGGTTCATGGAAGGATTCTTAATGAAAGATCAGAGGGTCCTTGGGGTCCAAATCCATGGATCTTTTAAGGATGCCACACAGATTAATACGGTAGTTGTGAAGGGTTATGATATACTGGCATTTATTAATCAGAGGATTGAGTTCATTAACTGTAAGGTAATGTTGCAACTCCATAAAACTCTGGTTAGACCACACTTGGAATATTGTGTTCAGTTCTGGTCACCTCATTACAGGAAGGATGTGGATGTTTTGGAGAGGGTGCAGAAGAGATTTACCAGGGTCTGTCTGAATTGGAGAATGTGGAGAATGAGGCAAGGTTAACAGAGCTAGGGCATTTCTCTTTGGAGTAAAGGAGTGATGTAATAGTGGTCTAAGATTATTAGAGGGATAGATAGGTTGGACAGACAGCAACTTTTTCCAAGGCGACAATAGCAAGTACCAGTGGACATTTGTATAAGGTAAGCAGAGGAAAGTTTAGGGGAAAGATCAAGGTTTTTTCTTACACAGTGAGTAATGGATGGCTGAAATGCATTACCTAGAGTAGTAACATCGAAGTACGCGAGATGGCAGAGGCTGACAGCATCGAATCCACGCTGCTGAAGATCAAACTGCGCTGGGTAGGTCACGTCTCCAGAATGGAGGACCATCGCCTTCCCAAGATCGTGTTATATGGCGAGCTCTCCACTGGCCACCGAGACAGAGGTGCACCAAAGAAGAGGTACAAGGACTGCCTAAAGAAAGCTCCTGGTGCCTGCCACATTGACCATCACCAGTGGGCTGAATTCGCCTCAAACCGTGCATCTTGGCGCCTCACAGTTCGGCGGGCAGCAACCTCCTTTGAAGAAGACCGCAGAGCCCACCTCACTGTCAAAAGACAAAGGAGGAAAAACCCAACACCCAACCCCAACCAACCAATTTTCCCTTGCAACCGCTGCAACCGTGTCTGCCTGTCCCGCATCGGATTTGTCAGCCACAAACGAGCCTGCAGCTGACGTGGACATTACCCCTCCATAAATCTTCGTCCGCGAAGCCAAGCCAAAGAAAGAGAGTGGTAGTAGGGACATAATAGACTCTTGGCAGGCACATAGTTGCAACAAAAAAGGTTTTAGATGTGAGGTATAGATTATTGAATGTTTAGATTGTTGAGTAGGTCAGCACAACATTGTGGGGTGAAGGGCCTTTACTGCCACTGTACTGTTCTATGAGAAGCATTGATCTTATGCAATTCAGTGCCAATGGTGGAACACTGCAGATAGGTCAAATCAATACCACCAGGTGATTAATTGCAATGTGGATTTGTAATAAGTTTGATTAGTAAAGGAAGAGAAGTTAAGCACAAGAATTGAAGAATCCTGGATAAAATGAACAGGTACTTTTGAAATGCATCCTGGAATAACTCAACTTCCTAAATTTTCTCTGTTGCTCCAGTTTGTCTTCTGTTCTTTTTTTTTTTTAAATGTGAACATTACCCTCTCCTGATCTTCTTTTGGTGAGTTCATACAGTTTTATCAATATGTTACAACCAAAGCCTGTTTTTGGAAACTTTTCAAACCCAAGATGAGGGGCCAATGTTCATAATACAGAATTAAGGAGAACTCAGAGCAGAAGGAAATTACAGTAATACTTAGATGATACCTTACTCTCAGCCATTTCAGTCTATCACTGTGGGATAATATTTACTTCCATGTACATAAGACCAGAGACTAATAACAGATCTAGAACAAAACATCTTCCAGGCATTTTCTTTAATACATTTGAAATAACTGCCCAAATTATGAAAAGCTAAAATGCTACTCAAGGGCCATCGGTGAACATTACAGACACAATTTTCTGAAACAGAACTACCATCTACCAAACTGCAATTCTATAAAATAAAATTGGTCAAATGGTGATGGCCTTTGAACAAGGATGCTAGTTTTTCATGAGTATAATATTACCCAAAAATAAATTTACACCAAAATTTTAAAATTGGATATTGTTTTAAAAAGCTCTAACCTTACTCATGTTTGTTTGTAACACTTCCAAGAAGCTCCTTTCCCACAACTTTAACCTTCACAATGTGACTTGGGACTTGAGATTCTGCTCTGTACCCAGAGCTTGAATTCTTCAACTTGGCCAGTTGATAGATGCTGTGTGTATGAGAGAAATGTATCATAGGACTTGTAGGTTTCACTTCTCCTATGGAGAAGTTCTTCTTGAAAGAACAAGCACAACATGGTGTCAGAAGTGTCTGAGTGACTAAGAGAAAACAATAGTTCAAAAGCATGGATAAGTTAAGTCCTCCCCCATCGATGCAGTTACCAGCAATCTAACCGATAATTGGAAATGCTTCAAACAGCGATTCAACATTTATTTAAAAGCAGGTGGAATGGGAGAGGCTGATAGAAAATGGAAAGCCTCTATGTTTCTGCACATGATGGGTGAAGATGCCTTGAACATCTATAATAGTTTTCAAATTTATGAAATAGCTTTCACGTTAAACACTCTGATGACAAAATTTGAGTATTTTGTTCCAAGTAAAAACATCACATTTGAGAGATTCAAGTTTTTCTCCTGTGTCCAGAAACAAGATATGAGCTTTGAAGAAGATAATGGACTTAATAGATATAACTCTGGAAAATGCTGTGAATATGTAGGGCACCAGAGACCATATCAACACAAACTAAGGAGCTGTACATGACAGACACAACAGTTAAGGAGTTGTACATGATAGACACAACAGTGTTTGTGATGAAAACAGATAAGAAGAGCACCATGAGTTTCCCAAAGCAACTACAAAGCAAAGTGGTAAGCTCAAACATCAGGTGCAGAGCTAGACATATTCCAAAGATGTGTCCTCTGGAAGGTCTTGCTATAAATGTGGAAACAAGAATCATTTTGCAAAGTGCTGCAAACCAGGGGATACCAAGAGAAAGGTGGATGAAGAAATGGAGGAATTCTTCATGCATTCACTACAGACTGCAGCTGGCAAAATGGAATGGACCATTCCAGTGACTGTGAATGAGATAGTAATTCCATTTAAGATCAACACTGGAGCCCAGGTGAATCTGTTATCTATGGACAATTACAAGACCTTCACCATAAAGAGCAAGATTTGTCCTGTGAAATTAAAAGTGACAGGCTACACTGGAGACAATGTTCCAGTAAAAGGGGGCTGTATGGTGACCAAATGTGCAAAAGAAAAATGGAGTATTGAGTATACGTCTGGACCCAGAGATCTCAATAAACCCATCAAGAGAGAACATTTTAAATTGTCTACACAGGATGAAATAATATCCCAGTTTGCAGATGCCAAGTGGTTCAGCAAGCTGGACGCATCATAGGGGTTTTGGCAGATGAAGTTTGATTAGGCAGTTCAAGACTATGCACTTTCAATACACCACAAGGAAAATACCGCTTTCTTCAGCTACCATAAGGGATCTTGTCCACACCAGAAGTCTAACATAAAACCATCCACGCGATCTTTGAAAATATACCTGGAGGTGAAACCATAATGGATGACATCATTGTATGGGGGGCGGGGTCCATCAAGGACGACCGTGATATACGACTAACGCAAGTGCTTGACATGACATAGAATGTCAATCTGAAATTAAATAAAGAGAAATGTGAGTTTGCATAGAGATACGGACGTTCATAGGAGATGTCATATCTGAACAGGGAGTGAAGCCTGATCCAAGAAAGACATTAGTCATTGAGAATTTTGCAAGGCCCTAAAACAAGAGGATGTGAGACATTTTTTGGGGATGGTGACTTACCAGTCTGTCGACTGTGTCAGCACCACTTAGATCACACTTGACCAGAAAAATGAGTGGCTATGGTCGCATGAGCAAGAAGGGTGCTTTCAGCCTCTCAAAAACAGCCTGTATTAAAATTTTATGATCCGGATAGACACCGAGGTCTCAGCTGATACATCCCGACATGGCCTTGGAGCAGTACTACTGCAGCAACATGGCAACCTGTGGCCCATGCATCAAGAGCTTTAACAAATGCAGAAGCCAACTATGCACAGAGAGAGAAAGAGCTTCTTGCCAGCACTTATGCATGTGAAATGTTCCATCAATATATTTTTGGACAAGCTTTTGAAGTGGAGACAGACCATAAACTACTGGTCTCAATAATGTCCAAACCACTGAATGACTGTCCCATGAGAGTACAGCGCATGTTGATAAGGCTGCATGTGGTGATATGGTTGTGTGTACTGGCTGGCCCGCCCTCCTGGTGACATCCTGTCCTTGACTCCTCCCTGGTCTCCCCCATGTGACCCAGGCCATAAAGGTTGAGCTCTCTCTCCCTCTCCTCATTTTCCCTACCCCGGGCCAGCAGTCTCTTGTATAATAAAGCCTATTGTTCCCCTCAGCCTTTGTCTCCGTAATTATTGGGGCAACTGGTAGTGCCCAATAATTTATTATACAAGAATTTGAAGGTCTTTGGTAATGGAGAAGTTGCTGTGCCCTGAATGGCTAGAGGTAGACCCCCCACCCCCCCAAATCCCAGGTGCATCAGTACTCTTCGAACAGTGGGTGAACTGTTGTAATAATTTCCTCGACGCCACTGCTGAGGTGGTCAACACCGACAAAAAGAAGTTGAAGATCCTACAGGCACAAGTCGGGCAGAGGGCCTTCCTGGCTATTGTTAGGTAAAAACATCATGAGCTGGGAATGTAGAAGGAGTCACCCAGTGCTGGGCCGTAACAAGATGTAGTTGTGACCTTGTACTCTCAAGATAAGAGTGGGGATGACAAATTGATGTGCAGGAAACTAGCAGAGAAGGATAGCAACAGTTTATTCATTGGACAATGTCATGGTATGATAATTTACTAAGTACGTATCCTAAGGTATATAAAAAACACCACTTGCTGATAACGGCAGAATGCGCCTTCTCCAACTAACACTGTTAGTTGCAAGTGTTACAATCCGGCAATAAAGAACAAAGATCCTTGATTTCGACTCAGTCTGGTGTTTGACTCACTGATTCATGAACAAAGCAGACCTAACACTATCCAAAGCAGCGTGACCTACAAAGAGGCAATGGCTGAGCTGCGAGCGCTGTACAAGCTGAAAGTGAATGAGGTCTACTCCCGTTACCTGCTGGCATCCCGAAGCAACAGCCTGGTGAGTCCGCTGAAGAGTTCGTCCAATCCCTTGGTCACACTGGGAAAAGACTGTCTGGGGAACCCCATGGCCACGATATCATTGACCCAGTGCATGGAATATCTGATCTGAGACACCTGCGTGTCGGGATTGAGGTCGGATTATATCCGACAACGACTCCTTGAGGAGGACCAACTCCCACTTAAAAAGGCGATCAATCTGATCAGATCTTTAGACTCGGCCCAGCACCTCGCGGGCAGAAGTGGGCCTCCCATGTATGTTCCACCACAAGGGCCATCATCCTGGGAACCAGTGTCGGGGGTTACTGACCCATCCGCAGCTGCAATAACGCCATCTGCATCATCGAGATGCAACTTCTGCGGGCAGGCTAGGCACGTGAGATGCCTCTGCCCCACGAGAGTAGCCATGTGCTCAGGCTGCAGGAAGAAGGGCCATTATCAGAAGGTCTGCAGGTCCCAACCCCTGTCTGGGAGCAGCACAACATGTGTGCCAGAGGAGCTTCTGGTGCTGACCGCATGTGCATTGAGGGGGGCACCATCTTATCGGCTACCACTCCCAACCTCTACACCACAGCCTACTGCACCGATGACGTCTTTTCTGCTCGCCACGACCCTGGACCCTGGAGTCCATTTCCTCCTTCTTCTCCAATGAGTCTTGGGTGGGCCTCCCCACCGACGACGACGATGGAGAAATGCCTGTCCTGGCATTTGTAACGCTGAACCAAGCCAGCCCTCACGCGATCTCAAACTCCATGATGCAGATCGAGGTGAATGGGCATAAGACAAACTGCCTTTTCGATAGCGGCAGTACTGAAAGTTTTGTTCACCCCGACGAGGTCCGCAGTCTCTCCCTTCCTGTCAGGCCGATGACCGGCTCGGTATCAATGGCAGCGAAGGCCCAACAGACTTGTAGCCAGGAATATTGTGTAGCATCTCTGTTGGTGGGAGGGGAATGTTACAATGACTTTGTACTGTTGATTATGCTCCAGCTCTGCACGCCAATCCTCCTGGGCCTCGACTTTCAGAGTCAGTTCAGGAGCGTGACAATGGCGTTCGGAGGCCCCCAACCGCCGCTGACCGTCCATAACCCCCAGCTCTCGGATTCCCACCCCCATCCAAGCTCCCAGACTCCGGCATCGTCCTGTGCTCTCACAACCTTACGGATGGCCCCTCCATCACTATATGCGAACCTCACCCCGGACTGCAAACCAAGAGTAGGCGCTATAGCATGGAGGATATGCAGTTCATCCGGGCTGAGGTTCAGCGACTCCTGGCAGAGGGGTTCAAGCCCCTAGCACCAGTCCCTGGAGGGTGCAGGTCCTCCTGTTCAGAGGGGCAGGCAAGCCCCAGATGGTAATCAACTACAATCAAACCATCAACCGTTTCACCCAGTTGGACATGTACCCGCTACCACGGATAGCCAACTTGGTCAATAAGGTCGCGCAATACAGAGTTTTTTCGACCACTGGCCTCAGGTCGGGTTACCATCAACTTCACCTCCATCCGAGCGATCGAACCTACACAGGATTCAAGGCTGATGGAAAACTATTCCACTTCCTGTGGGTGCCTTTTGGTGTTACTAACAGTGTCTCTGCTTTTCAGAGGGTTATGGACCGGATGGTGGAGGAGCACAAGCTGACGGCAACGCTCCCATATCTTGACAATGTCACCATCTGCGGCCACAACCAGCAAGACCACGATGCTAACCTTGCCAAATTCTTAGGTTCGGCCAAGTCCCTCAACTTGACACACAACAAGGACAAGTGCGTGTTTAATACAGATCACCTGGCCCTTCTTGGATGCATCGTGCGCATGGTGACATTGCCCTGGACCCTCACCACATGCGCCCCCTCAAGAAGCTCCCAGTCCCAAACACCCTAAAGGCACTGTAAAGATGCCTGGGGCTGTTTTCTTACAACGCACAATGGGTTCTCAACTACACAGATAAGGCCCGCCCCCTAATCAAATCCACTACTTTCCTATTAAGGCTGCTTTTCCTCTGATGCGAGGAGATATCACTAAGGCCACGATGCATGCCGTGGATGAATTCATCCCCTTCCAGGTAGAGAGTGATGTCTCCGACTTCGCACTGGCTGCCACACTGAACCAGGCAAGCGGGCCGGTAGCGTTTTTTTCCCGCACCCTGCACGGCCCCGAACTTCAGCACTCCTCCGTCGAGAAGGAGGCACAAGCAATTGTTGAAGCAGTGCGCCACTGGAAGCACTACCTGGTTGATGAGGTTTGCCCTGCTGACTGACCAGAGGGCAGTGGCCTTCGTGTTCAGTGCTAAACAGCGGGATAAGATCAAAAATGACAAGGTTCTGAGGTGGAGGATCGAGTTATTCACCTTTAATTATGATATCTTGTATCAGCCAGGTAAACTCAATGACCCCTCCCCCAGACGCCTTATCCCGAGGAAAGTGTGCCAGCGTGCATCTTGACTGTCTCCAGACCCTGCACAATAATCTGTGCCATCCCAGAGTCACGAGGCTGTACCATTTTGTTAAGACTTGGAACCTCCCGTTCTCCATTGAGGACGTCCAGTCCACGACCAGACAATGCCAGATCTGCACTGAGTGTAAGCCACAGTTCTACTGGCTAGAAAAGCCACACCTCATTAAGGCCACACGCTCCTTTGAATAACTCAGTGTCGATTTCAAGGGCCCCCTCCCAACCTCAGATAGGAACACCTACTTCTTGACGAATTCTCCAGGTTCCCCTTTGCTTTCTCTTGCCTGGATATGACCTCAGTGACAGTTATTAGGACGCTGCACAGCATCTTCACCCTGTTCGGGTACCCCAACTATATTCATAGTGACCAGGGGACCTCGTTCATGAGTGAGGAGCTGTGACAGTACTTCCTGGCCAGAGGCATAGCCACCATCAGGACCACCAGCTATAACCTAGGAGATCAGCGAATGGTTCATCCATCCCTCCCTGGCTGGCAACCCCAGAGCTGGTTCTGCTTTGGAAGCACGTCAGGGGCCATAAGACAGACCCACTGTTTGAAGCGGTGCACCTCATACATATCAACACCCAATACTCATTTGTGAGGTACCCAGATGGCCACGAGGACACTGTGCTGATATGAGACTTGGCGAGGGCCAGAGACCCCGAAACTCCCTTGCCAGCCACCGACCACACCGCAGATGTGATCGTGCTACACCAGAGCACAACCCTGGAGTCCAAGCCACCTGCCTCACCGCTGGACGTCCAGAAATCAACCCCCCATGAGGCAGCGGACCCCCTCCCCCGCATCACCCTGTGAGTCCCCTGTCAGCACACCGACACTGACGGTTTCTGCTGCAGACTCTCCCCTGATGGCCCCCTCTCCGGAGGAGCGCCGCATGGACACGCCGGCCCCTCGGCGGTCTGGGAGAAGGAGGAGGTCACCCGTGCGACTAAACCTCTAGTCAGAGGGAGCGTCCGTTTTCCGTCAACCTTTATTGTTATTGTTGTTTGCTACCCCTGGTTCTCTGTGTGTTCCCAGTGGGTTCTATTTTAAAAAGAGGGGGTGAATGTGGTGATAAGGTTGCGTGCACTGGCTGGCCTACCCTCTTGATGACATCCTGTCCTCGACTCCTCCCTGGTCTCCCCCATGTGACCCAAGCCAATAAAGGTCAAGCCCTCTCTCCCTCTCCTCATTTTCCCTAGCCTGAACCTGGGCTAGCAGTCTCTTGCATAATAAAACCTATCGTTCCCCTCAGTGTCTGTAATTATTGGGGCAACTGGTAGCACCCAACACTGTAGAAATATGATGTGAAAATGATCTACATGGCAGGAAAATACATGTTTGCAGCTGATGCACTATCTCGAACAGTTGACAAGAAAGAAAAGAGTGATCAAGAGGTTAATGCAAAGATACAGGCCTATGTTGACATGATTATCACTTCACCTCCAGTATCCTGGCATAGAACAGAACAAATCAGGAAAGCAACAGAGACAGATGAAAGAGCTCAAAGATACAATACAGAAAGGACGGCTGGTAGCTAAGAGTGACTCCCCAATGGGTATTTGGGATCACTGGGCATGATTACTGTCAGTTGTGAAAGATATGATCTTCAAAGTGAACAAGTTTATGATTCCAGTGTTGCTACCCAAGGAAATACTCCAGAAAATACACGAAGGACATCTTGCTGAAGAAAAACACAAACGTAGAGTTATGTATTGGCCAAGATGGAACCAACACTTAAGCCTGCTTCATGCAAAATATGCCTTGCCTATAGTCCAAAGCAGCAAGCAGTACACCAGTGGAAACTTATAGCAGACCAAAAAGACTATTAAACCACCTCAGAAATGGACTGAAAACTACTGACTGGAAAGAGACTGGCCACGTTATTCACATAAAGAGAATGTAGATACTTCTGTTATATAGAGAGTGTTGTGTTTGTGTTTCTGTTCTTTTTTAATAAAGGGGAAGTATGTGCTATTATGTTGTAAATAAGAACTACATTTCCCAGCATGCAATGTACACAGTTTGGTGTGGTATATGATGGAAGTCACAGGTGTTGTTTCTGGAAGTCGGTTGAAGCAGGTCAAGAAAAATAAAGTTTATTTAAGTGTTAAACACACATAAAGTCATTCTTCTTGAAAGAACAAGCATGACATCAAGATAGCTCTAGCCGTAGCAAAAAAATGTATTATGTCAACCTGGAAATCGGAAGATAATTTGAAAATACAACAATGGTATATAGAAATGAATAAATGTATTCCATTAGAAAAAATAACATATAGTTTAAGAAATAATATTGAAATATTCGAACAAATATGGGAGCCTTATATTAAATACAATAGCGAAAACCTACCGGGGACAATCATTACCTAAGTTGATGGAAGGAGAAGGAAATGAAAAGAATGGACTCAGTAGAATTTCTGGTGTATTTTTGTTGAGTGACAACATTGTCTGACTGGTTAAATGTATCCTAGATTGTATACCTTAAATGGACGGGAGGGGGGTGGGGGGAGAAAATGGCACTGTATATGTGTGAAAAGGAAAAAGTGTGTACCATGGTTAATGTGATTTATGGTGTGAAAAATAAAAAAATAAATAAATAAAAAGAATGCAGTCCACTATGAAAAATACACCAAGACACAAGATTTGGAAGGAGACAACAAGTTCTGCAAATGCACTACAGGAGATGAAAGAATCATTTTCAAATGTAAATATATTACAGTTAAGAAGTAACGTTTGCAATTTTATCGTTAAACTGGCAATTTAAGCATGTTTTCTCAAAAAAAAACTAGCAGGGAAATAGCATTGTAAATATATTGGTGGTACAGTTTTGATATCAGTAATGTGTAATATTCTTACCTCAGGCCCCTTTTGTGATGAATTGCATCAGTAAATTCAATCTAATTACACTGCTTACAATCACATTAAAGAAACAGAAAAACGTTCCAGATCCTTCTATTCAAGGACAAGGAGAAAAAATATAATGTTTGTAATATTTTAACAAACATGTAAAATTGAAAAAGGAAAATACTGCAAATGATGGAAATATTTAGCAAGTCGGATGAAATTTTTATGGAGAGACAGAGTTAAGATTCAAGTTGATGAATTAATCAGACTTGGAACAGTTAGAGATAAACATATTTAAAGATGCAGAATGAGAAGATAGGGAGAATAGGCATATCCATGATAAAGTTGCTTCCAGGAACGATAAAATGACAAAATTACTGAACCCTGTTGAGATGAGAAGCTAGCAATTGCCAAATGAAAAATTACAATTGAGCTTCCTGAGAATAGCAGGGAAGGACAAAGACAGAGAGCTCAGAGGGACCAGGGTAGGCAGTTAAACAGTCAAGTAGCTGGAGAGTGGGTTTAATCTTGTAGACTAAGTGGGAGGTGTTCAGGACAGAGGTCACCCATGAGAACCATTGAATATGACAGCACAGAATACAGACCCTTCAGCCATTCTAGTCTGTACCGAAATATTATTCTGCCTAGTCCCACTGACTACATTCATTCCATATCCCTCCATAACACTCCCATCCACGTAGCTGTGAAAAATTTTCTTAAATGTTAAGCTGGCAGCTTGTTCCATAATCCTATCACTCTCTGTGTGAAAAAAAATTCCCTTAATGATCCATCTAAACTTCTCCTCTTTCACCCTTAACCCATGTCCTCTGGTTTGTATCTCCGCTAACCTCAGTGGAAAAAGCCGACTTGCATTTACTCTATCTATACCCATCATAATTTGTATACCTCTGTCAAATTTTCTCTCATTTTCTATGCTCTAGTGAATAAAGTCCTCACCTTAACATTTCCCTGTAACCGGCAGCATCCTAGTAAATCTTCTCTACACTCTTTCAATTTTCTTGATATCTTTCTGTAGTAAAATATTCATCAAGGTCTTACACAGTTTTTCCATTACATTCCAACTCCTATACTCAATACTTTGTTTTATTTCAAGATTTCTTTATTTTATGTAGTAGTACAGTACATGTAATATTACACAAAATTGACTTCTATTTGCCATCAACAAAGAATTGCCATTAGTGTTGTCTGGCACCCTTACAGTAAGAAAGAAAGAGAAGCAAAAGAGAGGTCCTTCCGTCACTGAGAGTCCATGGAATTGCCTCTGCACAGATTCCCATTCAATCCATTGGCAACCCAAGCTCCAGATCGAAACCTCCGACATAATCAGGAAGTCTTCAGCGTTTGAATCCTTCGGGATCCCTTCTTGCCCTCAACACACCTTACACCTTACACTTATCTGCATTAAATTCCATCTGCCACTTTGCATCCTGTTTTTCCAGCTGGTCCAGATCCCTCTGCAGGCTTTGAAAGTCTTCCTTGGTGTCCACGATGTCTCCAAACTTTGTGTCACCTGTTTTTATTTCTTTTTTCTTTTTTTAAAATCACTGGACCTAGCACTGATCCTTGAGGCATACCATCAGACACAGGCCTCCAGTCAGACAGGCAATCATCCACTACCTTTCTCTGGCTTCTTCCATAAAGTCAATGTTGGATTCAGTTTACTACCTCACCAAACCTTTCTGATTAACTGCCCATGTGGGAACGTTTCAAAGGACTAGTCCATGTAGACAACATAGATAGCCTTTCCTTCATCAACTGTCCAGATAACCTCCTCAAAAAACTCTAAGGTTTGGTGAACATGACCTACCACACACATGTTGACTATCTCTAATCAGGCCTTCATAATCCAAATACTTGTATAACCAATCTCTTCCAATAAATTATCTACCACTGATATCAGGCTCACTGGCCTATAATTTCCTGGATTATTTTTGGAGCTTCTTTTTAAACAAAAGAGCAGTACGAGCTACCCTCCATTTCTCCGGCACCCTGCCTGCGGCTCAGGACATTTTAAATATATCTGCCATCGCCCTGCAATTTCTGCACTAACCTCCTTCAAGGTCTGAGAGAATTCCTTGTAAGGCCCTGAGGATTTAGCCACCTTTATTCACTTTAAGACACAAGCACTTCCTCCTACTTAATCTGCATAGGCTCCATGGCTTTTCTGTTTATTTGCCTCACTTCCCTAGTCTCTGTGCCAGTTTCTTGAATAAATACAAATGCAAGGAAACTATCTCTTCTGACTCCATATACAGCTGACAATTCTGATCTTCAAGAAGACCAATTTTGTCCCTGACTATCCTTTTGTTGTTAATACACCTGTAGAAAACCTTAGGATTTCCTTACCTTGTATGGGAAAGCAACCTCACTTTTTTTAGCCTTCCTGATTTCCCTCTTGTTTTTCCTGCATTTTAAACTTCTTAAGTACCTTATTTACTCCTTGTTACCTATACTTACCAGACACCTCTCTCTTTTTCTTAATCATATCCCCAAAATCCCTCGAAAACTAAGGTTATTTATGTCTATTAACTTTGCCTTTAATCTTTATAGGAACATTTAAACTCTGTACTCTCAGAATTTCACCAATGAAGGCCTTCCATTTACCAAGAACATCCTTGCCAGAAAACAACCAAACCCAATTCACACCTTCTAGATCCTTTCTTATTTCATCAAAATTGGCCTTTCTCCAACTTAGAATATCAATTCAAGGATTTTACCTATTCTTATCCATGATTTCTTGAAACAAATAGCAATATAATTACTGGATCCAACGTGTTCCCCCACACATACTAAGTCACCTGAACTGTCTCTTCCTTGATAGGAGATCCAGTATTGAATTCTCAGCAGTTGGTACCTCTATATATCAATTTAGAAAACTTTTCTGAACTCATTTGACAAACTCCAAGCCAAACAACAGCCCTTTTACAGTATGAGGGTCCCAGTCAATATGTGGAAAATTAAAATCACCTAACTATCATAACTTTCTGTTTCCTGAAACGGCCTGCTATTTCCCTGCAGATTTGCTCATCCAATTCTTGCTGACTATTGGGTAGTCTACAACACAACTCCATTAATGTGGTCATACCTTTCCCATTCCTCAGCTCCACCCATGTAACCTCAGTAGATGAGCCCTCTTGTCTTACCTATCTGAGCACAGATCTGCTTTTTCCCTGATGAGCAATGCTACTCCTTCTCCTTTCATTCTATCCGCTCTATCGCATCTGAAACAATGGAACCTCAGAACAATGAGCTGCCAGTCTTTCCCCTCTTCTATCCCTCTGTTCTCATATTCACTTGATCCATCTCAAGCAACACTCCCCCCTTTATCAATCTCTTCATCGCCATCTTGGGAGATAACTCTCAACAGATCTATTCTACAAACTCACCAACTCATCCATCTACCTCAACTGTACTCTTCACATCCTGTCCCCTGTAGGGATTCCATTGCTATCTCCCAATTCCTTCATCGCATCTGCTCCCAGGATGAAGTTTTCCATGCCAGATCATCTGAGATGTCCTTCTTCTTCAAAGACCATGGCTTCCTCTCTACTACTATCAACTTGGCCCTCACCCACATATCCTCCATTATCCACACATCTGCCTTGGCCCCCTCTGCCCCATCATGCAACAAGGACAGGATTCACATACCATCCCACATGCCTTTTCATCCAACATATCATCCTCTTCTATTTCTGCTACCTACTACGTGATCTCACCATCAGACAAATCTCCACCATCTCCTCCCCTCTTCACCTTCTGCAGGGTCCATTCCCTCCGTGACTCCTTCGACAACTCTTTCCTTCCCACTAATCGTCCCCTTGGCACCTACTCCTGTGGCTGCATGAAGTGCTACACTGGCACCCAGACCTCCTTCCTCACCACCATTTGGGGTCCCAAACAGCCCCTCTAAGTGAAGCAACACTTCCCTTGTGAATCTGCAGGGGTCATCTACTGAATCTGGTGCTCCCTTTGTGCACTCTTCATCGGAGAGACTGGATGCAGACTGGAAGATCACTTCATTGAGCACCTTGACTCTGTCCTCCACAATAGCAGGGATCTCCCAGTGGCCACTCATTTCAATGTCCTGCCCCATTCCCTTGCCAATATGTCAATCCGTGGTATCATGTACTGCCAGACTGAGACCACTCACAAATTAGAGGAACATCACCTCATATTCCATCTGGGCACCCTCCAACTGGATGGCATTAACATCAACTTCTCTGGTTTCCATTAGCCTCCCCCCTCACCTCTCTTTATCCCTATTTCTCCTTCCCTCCAGCTCTACTTTCACAGGGCCAGCCCCTCCCCCAATTTTCACCTTTACTCCTGTCCTCCTTTCTTTGGCCATTTGTCTGTGCTCCTCCCCAGCCTTTTAATTCAAGTGCCTGCCTCCTTTTCACTCATAGCTTGATGAAGTTCTCAGGTCCAAATTGTTGTTTATATATCTTTACCTCCTATGGACGCTGTGAGACCTGCTGAGTTCCTCCAGCATTTCTGTATTTTTACTACAATTGCAGCATCTGCAGACTTTTGTGTTTCACTGCCCCTCCTTCAGCCAAGTTTCACTAATAGCCACAGTCATATTCCATATGGCAATCCATGCTCTAAGCTTGTCTGCCTTTCCTACAATATTCCTTGCATTGAAATAGAAGCATCTAAGAACATTATTTCTACCAAACACCATCTTTTGATTTCTATCTTACCATCATCTTTTTCTTCCCCCACTCCACTATCTGGTCTGACACTTTGGTTCCCATTCCCCTGCAAATCACCTAAACCAGCACTAGCATATCTTTCCACAAGGATAATGGCCCCTCTCCAGTTCAGATGCAAACCATCCTGCTGGTACAGGTTCTTCCTTCCATGGGAGAACCCACTGATCCAGAAATATGAAGCCCTCCCTCTTGTACCATCTCTTTGGCTACACGCTAATTTGTATTATATTCCTAACTTCACTAACACATGGCATGGGCAGCAATCCTGAGATCACAACTCTGGAGGTTCTGTCCCTCAACTTCTCACCTAACTCCCTGAACCCTCTTTGCAGGACCTCATCACCTTTCCTACCCACATCATTTATCCCCATGTGGACTACAACATCTAGCTGCTCACCCTCCCTCTCAAAAATGCCATTAACTCAATCTAAGGTATCCCAAACCCTGGAATCTCGGAGGCAACATACCATCTGGGATTTTCAATCTTTTCCACGGAATCTCTTACCTGTTCCACTCACAGTTGAATCTCCTATTACTATAGCTCTTGATAAGTCCTTTTTGTTTCTCAACAGAGTTGTCCTTACCTTACCTCAACTCTTGTACCACCACCTCAGCCTCCCGAGCCAAAGCCTCTCAAGCCAAAGCCTCAAAATCCCACTTCCTCTTAAGCTCCCCTTTCCTTTATTGGCTACAGCTAATTTGCCAATGGAGAAATTTAAACAAGCACCTACCTTTCCTGGTGCTCTTTAAATGCTCCTCATTCCAATGCCCACTCTCACAGTCTCTGACAAGAAACAAACAAGCACCTACCTTTCCCTGGTGCTTTATAAATGCTCCTCTTCTCATTCCAAGTCCCTCTCTCACAGCTCTCGACAAGAAACAAACAAGCATAATTCTGCATTTAACTTTCCCAGTGTGGAGGAGACAGCCCAATGGGCAGCAAACATGGACGGTATGATAAAATGAATGTATGAGTTAACTAATGATTAAAATGGTAAATTCAGAAAGTGCCATCCCAAGAATTTATTCCAATCTAGAGAAAGCCTTAATGAAATCATATGTACTCAACATCTGTGAACATATCACCAAACCCTATGTGTCAATAAATGCACAACTATTTCATACATCCAATAAGAATCTCGAGCAATTGATATTCGGACTGAAAATTTAAATTATCACACATTTTCGATTACAATGATACATGATCACACATAGTGTACCTGACATAAACTTTCAGCTGTTCAACCAAGGCAAGTGGTATCATTGACACACAGTTATTTTTCCATCTCACTTGCAGGAGAAGATTTTTTTTTCATCCAGAGGATGGTTGAGATCTGGAAGGGCCTATCTGAAGGGATAGTGGAAATCAGGTACTCTCACTACATGAGCATGGGTAAAAGGGTGATAACTGCTGAAAATAGTGTAGATGGGTACTCGATAACTTGCACAGACATGGTGGACTGATGGGCCGTATGGTGTGACTCAATTACTCCAACTACTGTCAGCAGATTGGGAGTATATAGGGGTGATAGGCATTATGTTGTCTGCTGACATAACTCACACATCTAAACTTGCTTCATTCATCCCACTTCCTTATCATTATGAGATAATATGATTTAAAATAGCCTCTCTTACTTGTTCCCTTCCCACCCCACAGTGGATTACTACATTTGCCGTGGTGCTCCCATCATTCATTGTGTACTTTAGTAATTGTCCGAGATTTTAAATGAAATGCAAGAATTGAAACAAAAACTCTCCATGGTCCATTCTCCAAGATATTCTGAGCTGTGCACTGGAGGCTATCAGGGACAAATTCAAAAATTGCTATCTATTCAATGAGGCCAGAACTGAAGACTAATAATAAAACACAAAAATCTGCAGTTTTAAATTCAATTCCATCGACCTGAATTTGATCTCCATTAGAATATTATGTAGGGGAATAATTTTGGGCCTGGCTACATTCCTTTCAGCATCTACTAAATAGTTACATGAAGAATGACAGTAGACAAGGTAAGGTAAAAATGTAGTCAGCAATTAAAATAAATTTCATTGTGTTTAACAGACAGTACTGTGGAAGTCCTCAAGGATTTGACACATCAATCAACAAAAAATAAAAATTGCTTTATTTATCTATTGTATTAAACTAGTGAAAACAGCATCATACAATACAGTTGTATTAATAAGGTTAAATCCAAGTATATGAACAACTTTAAAATGCTTTAATAAATTTGACAGATATTCAGAATTTTTTTAAAAATAAATGTGTTTTCATGTAATCCCTAAATTGAGGAACAGGAGGCAAAGTTCTAATCAATTCTGCAAGACTTAATGATGCGATTTGGGGTTCAACAACTTATCCTTTGCTGTCTTCTTATTTTAACTTTATTTCCCCCAAATTTTCTTATTCAGGTGAGTCATGTTCAGTCTTAAATAGTTGAATCTATTACAGGACAACTGAAGTAAAGCACAAAAGTCTGCAGACACTGTGATTGAAGTAAAAATGCAATGCTGGAGAAACTCAGCATGTACCTACATTTTACTCATACCATGATGAAGGGTTCAAACCCAAAACATTGGTTGTGTATCTTTATCTTTGCTATGTAAAGTACACCGATTGACCAGTTGAGTTTCTCCAGCATTGTGTTTTTATTAATACAGATGAACATTTCTTCAAAGATTCAAAGCAATCATAGCAAATATCACCATCAATCAAAGAGAGAACTATAAAAAACATAAGAAAAATTGTAAATATCTTGCCATATAAATTGCCTCTATATTCACCCATGCCATTTGAAATTGCTCAAATAGTTTAATTTCAGATTTGATTGCATATGCTATTGATTATTTTTTATCAATTTTACTTTCCTAATCATACCTACCATTTTGTTGAAAGTACAAAGAATGACATATGTTGGGAATTTGAACAAACAAGAAGCTGGAGGTACTAGTGGGTCAAACTGACAAGAGAAATTGTCAGTCAATATTTGCAGTCACATCTCAATAAAGTGTTCTGACCCAAAACATTGATTGTCCATTTCTCTCCAAGATGCCACCTACATGCAGAGTCCCCCAACTTTTCATTGGTATCATTTTGTGTACTCTCAGAGAAGTTGACAAAGATATTGAAAGGGAAAACATTTTGTTACATCTCCAGGGCTAACAGCAAATTCTACAGATAGTACATGAAAGTTGATGTTGACCATAAAATTACTTTTGCTTAATTGGCATCTTACTTTTATCTGGAATTGTAGTCACCTCCAGGGGCTTTTTATTCTTCAACTCTAGTGTGAGTTCCTTAATTTTATCCAAAGCTTCCTGTAAGCTGGCATCTAGAGAACTTGCCCGTTCCTCTGCGTACAAGGCACGCTGTTCTGCATCGCTGCCAAAGATTATGATGAAGAAATCATTGTCAAAAATTAACTAAAAGCACAATATAGTCATGGGTTACTGAAATATGTGATATCCTGATCTCATCAATCAGGAGATCTCCCCTCCAAAGCCTCCAACCTTATACTATCCCAACCTCAAGGTCCACAAACAGGACTGTCCTGGGAGGCCCATTATTTCCACCTTCACTTGCCCCACCAATGTATCTGCTCTTACTTTGACTTCATCTTATCTCCCCTTTTCCAGTTCCTTCCCACCTGCATCCAAGATACATCCCACGCCCTCCACCATTTTGACAAATTCCAATTCCCTGGCCCTCACAGTCTCAATTTCACCATACATGTCCAGTCTCCATCCCCATCAGCAAGAAAACAAAGTCCTCTAGAACAATGTTCCAACCAGTTTCCCTCTACCAACACTCTCATCCGTCTGGCAGAATTCTGACTCACCCTTAATAACTTCTCTTTTGTCATCTCTCATTTCCTTCAAGTCTAAGGTGGAGTCATGGGCTACATAACATGGATCCCAGATATGCCTGATTTTTTATTGGCTATGTGGAATAATCCTTGTTTCAGAACAATACTGTCACCAACTCCAATTCTCCCTCCATTACATTGATGACTGCAATAGACTGCTGGCTGCACCCATGCAGAACTTGCTAATTTTATAAATTGCTGCTAACATCCACCCCATTCACAAATTTCTTGCACTTCTCTCATCTTTCAAGCATTCTCCGACTCCATCCCAGCAGTCGTTATCAACCAACATTTACTACAAACCCACTGACTCCCAGAGTTTCCTTGACAACACCTCCTCTCACCCTTTCCTCAAATGTAGTTCTTTTACAGAGAACATTCTCCACTGTGGTCATCTCCTTCATTTCTTGGAGTTATGCCCTCATCATCATCCCCCTCGCCCCGCCAACAGAACAGTGATAGGGTTGCTTGTGGCCTCACCTTTCACCCCACCAGCCTCTATGTTCAGCCTCTTTCCCCCTTTGTATGGTAGCTGACAATCAAGCACCTCTGTAGTCATCCTTCACCCTTTCCTGGTTCACCAATCCCCCACTACCCTCTGCTCAATTCCTCCCACCTGTCCACAATATACCTGCTATCTCCCCACTTCATTCTCAGTCTCGAAGAGGTGTTCTGGCCTCTGTAGGCAAATGTTTCCCATTCTTTTCTCCCAGTGATGATGCTCAACCTTTTGAGTTCCTCCAGCAGATTGTATACCATATATCCTCTCAGTTGCTTGATTTACTTTAACGTTGGCCTTCAGAAATGAGAGTGCAAGCACACCTTAGTGGCAATGGACGTCAAAACCATCCAATCTCTTATCATTTAAGTTTGTTGTTCATGTAGATAACCTCACACTCTTGTATATTATCATTATTTGCTATGTTTTCACCTTGCCCATGCCTCCTTGTAGCCTCTTTACTCCCTTTTTCTGTATTCACAATCCCACCCAGCTTGGTATTATCAGCAAACATGATAACTTTTTGCCTCTGCCAAATATTTGATACAGATTTTGATAGGACTTGCCCAAGCACCAATCTCTATGCCCATCTGAGAGCTCCCTGTTTAATTCCACTCTTTGCTTTCTGTCTGATGATCAATTCTCAATCCATGTCAGAATATTCAAAGGTCTCTAGGAATAGAATTAAGAACAGACAGGATTACAAGAGACACGTGCTTAGCAAGCTCAATGATCTAGAAGTAAACAAGTCTCCGGGATCGGATGAGGTGCGCCCATGGGTTCTGAAGGAGGTGGTTTTGGAAATTGTAGAGGCATTGCAATTGATTTTCCAGAAATCAATAGACTCCGGCGTGGTTCCCAAGGATTGGAAGGTTGCAAATGTAGTTCCACTGTTTAAGAAAGGAGGGAGGCAAAAAAATGAAATTATAGGCCTATTAGTCTGTCTTTTGTAGTTGGAAAGATATTGTAATTGATCCTCAAGGATGAGGTTATGGAATAGTTTGAGGTGCAGGGCATGATTGGTCCAAGCCAGCGTGGTTTTATGAAGGGAAGATCCTGCCTGACCAACCTAATAAAATTTTTTGAGGAAATCTCAAGCAGGGTGGACAAGGGAGTGGCTATGGATGTTGGATTTTCAAAAGGCCTTCAATAAGGTGCCGCCTTAAAGGCTGCTGAATAAGATGGGACCACATGGAATTATTGGAAAAATATTAGATTGGGTAGAGCATTGGCTAATAGGCAGGAAGCAAAGGGTGGGAATAAAGGGATCCTATTCTGGTTGGTTACCTGCTACTTGTAGTGCTCCGCATGGGTCGGTGTTGGGGCCACTTCTTTTCACAATGTATATTGATGATTTAGATTGTGGATTAAGTGGTTTCATATCAAAATTTTGCAGATGACATGAAGATAGGTGGTAGAGTATGAAGTGTAGAATAAATCAAAAGCTGACAGAGAGAATGGGCGAAGAAATTGCAGATGAGATATAATGTTGAGAAATGAATGGTTGTACATTTTGGTAGAGGAAATAAACGGTTGGATTATTATTTGGATGGGGAGAAAATTCAAACCTCTGAAGTACAAAGGGACTTGGGGGTCCTCGTGCAGGATAACCTGAAAATTGACTGTTAGCTTGGATCGGTGGTTGAAAAAAAAGGCGAATGCTATCTTGGCATTGATTTCAAAGGAGATTGTATATAAGAATAAAGAGGTGTTGATGAGACTCTATGGCGCACTGGTGAGACCTCATTTGGAGTACTGTGTGCAGTTTTGGGCCCCATATCTTTAAAAGGATATAGCAAGGTTGGAGAGGGTACAGAGGAGGTTTACCAGAATTATTCCAGGAATGAGAAGGCTAACATATGAGGAAAGTTTAGCGGCTCTTGAACTCTATTCATTAGAATATAGAAGAATGAGAGGGGATCTCATAGAAACATTTTGAATAATGAATGGATTGAACAGAGTAAATGGAAATATGATGTTTCCCCTATTGGGTGATTCCAGGACAAGAGGGCACAGTCTTAGAATTAAAAAGTACCAACTTACAACAGAGATAAGGAGAAATTTTGTTAACTAGAGGGTAGTGGATTTGTGGAATTCGTTGCCATATGCAGCTGTGGAGGCAGGATCATTGAGGGAATTTAAAGAGAAAATTGATAGGTATCTAGTTAGGTTATCAAGGGATATGGGGACAAGGTGCAAGAACAGTTTAGCACAGGGCCTGTTTCTGTTCTTTTTTGTCATGATCTTGTGATCTCATGACCTGGGCTGTAATGGGCAGTTGTTGTAGTTGTTCTTGGTTGATAGTTGCTGTTTTTGCTGTCCATTTAATCATTTCTTTTTGTTCAGTTTCGGCTAGTGGTAAGCATGAGAAGGCATCCGCATGGCTGTTGAGTATTCCTGGTTTATGTTTTACCTCGTAGTTGTATGTGGCCAGTAGCATGGCCCATTTTTGAAATCTGGCTGCAGCTAATATTAGTATCCCTTTGCCCATCTGAGAGCTCCCTGTTTAATTCCAGAATCAAAGTTAGAGGTTTGTTATCAGTGATTAGGGTGAAAGTTCTTTCATGGAGATATTGGTGGAATCTTTTTATACCAAGAATTATTGCTAATCCTTCATTTTCCAGTTGTGCGTAATTGCGTTTGCTTGCAGTTAATGTCCGTGAAACATATGCCACTGGTTGCTCACCCTTCTCTGTGATTTGGGACAATACTGCTCCCAGTCCTACTGGTGAAGCATCAACGGCTAGAGTCACCTCTTTGTTCAGCTCGTAGTGGATCAGAACCTCATTTGTTTATGATAATATTTCTTTTAGTCGATCGACTGTGCTTTTAGTTTCAGTATTCCAGTACCATTTTTGATCTTCCTTGAGTAAGCAGTTTAGGGGGCTGCATAGTGTAGATACGTTAGGGATATGTTTCTGATAGTGATTTATAAGCCCTAGAAAGGATTGTAATTCCGACATGTTGGTTGGATATGGGGCTTTGCGAACGACTTCTGTGGTCGCCAGATACATTCGTACCCCCTCCTTGTCGATTGTAAATCCCAAGTATGTCACTGAGGGCAGCATGAAGACACACTTAACCTGTCATAATCATACATTGGCCTGTTGTAGTCTGCTTAGGACCTTCTCGAGGTTTTGTAAGTGTTCTCTGTCGTTTCGGCCCATAATGATGATATCATCAAGGTAACATCCCACTGGTATTTCATGTAGTAATTTGTCCATTGTAGCTTGAAAAATCACAGGAGATTCCATCTGGCATGTGTGTATAGGTAAACAGTCCCAGGTGGGTACTGATTGTCACATATTGTCTTGATTCTTTATCCAACTCTATTTGTTGGTATGCCTGTGACAAATCTAGTTTTGTGAACTTTTTCCCTACATTTAGTGCTTGGAATAGTTCTTCTGCTTTGGGCATGGGATATTCTGGTACTTTTAGTGCCTGATTGATGGTGACTTTGTAATCGCTGCAAATGCAAATCACACCATTTTCTTTCTGTACAGGTACAATGGGCGCTGCCCAATCATTGTATTCTATTGATTCTAATATGTCTTCATCCTTTAATCTATTTAACTCAGCTTCAATTTTTGCTTTCATTGTAAATGGCACTGTTCTTGGTTTGATGAACTTTTGTTCCACATTCTCTTTTAATTGCAGTTTGGCTTGAACCCCTTTGATCTTTCCCAACCCTTGTGGAAGATCATGATGTGGTCATTGAGGATCTGGTTGAGTTCTGCCTGGGTGTTGTCTTCATGGTTTACAGTCAGTATTGAACCAATCTCCAGCTTGTCTAGGGGAATGTGTTGTAGCCAGTTTCTTCCAGAAGGTGCTGGTCCCTGGGTATCTACAATGTAGAGAGATAGTGTTTTTGGTTGTTGTTGCTTGTATTGTACATTTTCCAAACACTTTTGAGTTTGTCTCCAGTAAAAGATCTCAGTGTAACTTCAGTTGTTTTCACCGTAAGATGTGGAAGCAGGCGTTGCTTTAAATGTAATGGCATTATAGACACTGCAGCTCCTGTGTCAAGTTCCATTTTCTGAGGTTGGTTGTTTATTTTCAGTTGAATATAAATTTCTGTGCTTATTTTGTTTATCTTTAGGATATATAGGACTGCAGCTGTTGTTTTGTCCTCTTCAGAGCTGTTGCTATGGTCGTAATCACACAAGATCACAGGATAAATGAACAGAAACAGGCCACTAGGCCCATCGGCTCTGTTCCATGACTATGCACTAAGCTAAACTAACCTCACTCCTAGTTCCAATTACCAGCCTTTTTCCCATATCTCTTAATACCCTTGTTAATGAGATACCTATTCATTTCCTGTTTAAATACTTCCAGTGATCTGGCCTCCATTGCTTTGTTCAGCAATGAGTTCCACAAATCCACAACCCTCTGACTATAGAAGTTCTTCCTCCTCTCTGTTTTAATTGGATAATTTCTGCTTTGCCTGGCAATCTGCCAACCCCATCACCAATCTGCCTCGAAGTGTTTGGTTCAGAAACTGCTTGAAATGACAATGCTTGGACAGTTTACACAAAGCTGCCAAGTATTCACTTATTGCCTCCCCTGGCATTTGTTTCCTTTCATAGAATTATTGCCTTTCTGCCATAACCGGTGGTCTGGGGCTTAAGTGGTTCCCCAATGTTGTGCATAACTCCATATATGTATTCATCCCTGGGTCCTCTGGGGACAGCAAAGTTTTAAGGAGATCGAATGTTTTGCTGCCCATTATACTGAGGAATACAGCATGTTTTTGGTTTATCGGGGCTTCATTAATATTATGGATTACGCAGTAAAGGCTAAACCATTCTACGTAATTACCCCAACTTTTATCTGCCTCGTTAAATTCTCCGAACTTTCTCTCCACCATCTTGGTGTGCTTTCACTTTGATCTTTTGGTGGGAACTTGTGGACCACATTAGGTAGTCACTTTTTACCTTTATTCTTTTGCTTCCTTCCCCTGGTTGGTGCACGGAGCACGCATAGGTTTCATTTCATTCCTCGTCACCACTGTTGTGTCTGCACTTACTCAATTAGGACTCGGAGATGTGGTATTTTCTCATTCTTTAATACTATAAGACTAACATGGCTACTGTTAGTATATGGAGGAGTGACATCATGATGTGGCTGTCATGATGTACAGCAGGGCAGGCTTAAACACAACAGTACGAATATTGAATTTTCAAATGGCAGGTATCGTGTGCCCTCTCTCTTTGATATAGCCACTTCAGTTCATCCATACCTCCATTTTTGCTCCTTTGCCATATACACCCAACCCAGCTCCCAAAAATTCTCGTACCCCTTCCCCTTATATTTCTATTTCCTCCATTTACATTTCAGCTACCAGTTCCACCTCACCCCTTGCCCCCAAACTTCAGTGCCATCTGGTCCAATTTGTTCTCCACCTCTCCCTGCACAGCTTCCATTATCATCCTCTTGACTTTATCAGATCCCAGCACCTTTGTCTCTACTTAACACCACTCTCTTGCTGTCTCGATTCACTTGCCTCTCTCTTGAACTTTGTCTAACAATTGCTCATCAACTGCTTCTACCTCCTCATGCATCCATCATTAACATTCCCTGATTCACCAATCCCCTATTTGCCCCTGTCAAAACTCTCCAACCCTCTCCTCATTATATTGACGATCTCCCCTGTGCATTATGAAATATTTTGGCCAAAAACTCAGCCATTATTGTCCTCCCACTGACTACTCACATTATCTGCTTCTGTAACACTCCCATTTCGACTATGGCCTCATAATTCCTTGTTGCCTTGCGGTTTACAGGTACAACAGCATCAAAATCACCCTGCAATTAAATATCTACATTAAGAATGAAGAAAAATGTTTCATTACATCAGGAGTAAAGCTATAAAAAACTTTAATTAATGGCAATTTTCTTGGAAGTGAAGCAAAGATATCTTATGGGATCCTTCTTTGTTCTAATTATCTGGAACACATCAATCTCCTTCATTTCATAGTTGCCCTTTGATAATTCTCTCATAATCTTAAGAGTTGTGAAAATCATTAATATACATTTTAATTAGTAATGCCTTGTAACTTATCAATAATAAATTTTCTCTTGCATTACAAGTGGAATGACACATTTCCAGATTCAGCAATTTCATTTCACAAGTTTGTCACATGTATGAAAACTGCTTCCGAAATTGCCTTCCCCAAATCCATTCTGCATTCCCATTCCTGAACAATCTACTTATGATTCATATCCTTTCTCAAAGCCTTGAAATCAATTTATTTCTTTGTATTCTTCTCACAGCATCAGTCTCCTCAGCAATGTCTGTGCTTTGACATGTATTTAAATAAAGCAAACATTATTCCAATCAGTCAATACTTCAGTTGTAAAATTTCTTCTGTATTACACATGGATTTACATCACATTTCTAAATATAGTGGTAAATTTATGACAGCAATATGCACTGCTTGTACTCTGAAGTGTGATCTTCTATTTTAAAATGTTTGATTGCACATGCCTGCAGTCAGTTTTTCAATGCATGTATTGATGGATCTGTAGTCATGCCAATATTAGAACAATTGAAACCTTTTTGATTACAAAAAGCCTTTCTGGCATGGATTTCATATGTGCACATTACAAGAATTGTTTCAGAGCATTACAGTGGCTAGTAATAGAGTGATTACAGACATAGTAATGTAGATCTGTTTCCATAACATTCTAGTGCACTGTTAATGATAATGCCGTGAGGGGATTAGTTGCAAATGATAGGTATTGCAACTCAATGGCGTTGGCTACTTCTAAGAGCAGGTGTGTAATAATTTTAAATTATTAATTGGCATGGAACCAATAACCTCCACGAGTTGATCTTTGGAAATAATACTGTCTTCACAGCACCAATAATAGCAACGTTATACGGCATTTTGTTATTATTACTCTCCATGTTGGATACGCCCATTCCTTTGTGTCTGGAGATAATCAACAACTGAAAAACAATGAGGGGAAAGCACTGATAATTTTCTTGAAATTGAACAGATTAGGAGGAAAATATATTTCTTCATTATACGTTCATTCTGTTGAAACTGATAAAACTGTTAATGACATTTTAATTTGCTGGTTCATCTTACTTCTCTATCTTTTTTGGCTACTTTTTGATAAACACTTTAGAATTGCCCACTTTCACCAGCAGGACTGCAGCAGTTCGAGGAAGAACCACACCACTATGTTCCAAAGTTGCAGGAGTTACAGTATGTAACAATGTGGGTACATAAAATGCTAAACAAACTAATGTGCTCTTGTAAAGGTATACATGGTATTTGTGCCACATCAAGACCAATATTTTGGAAAAGTCGTAAATTGTGTTTTTTACCCTCTACTCAATGAAATTCAGAAAACATTGTGTTAGTTGAGAGCTAAATATTTACCAAGTTACTGCAACTACAATATGCTTTTTATTCAAGAATATGATGATCCACCCATTTTCAAGTTCATTTTATTTGTGTGGGACTATCCCTTTAAGAAACCAGATTGAAACAAACCTTGCAGGTTTTTGACAAGTGACTGTGAACTCACAGCAGGCTTCAAAGACAGCATGTTCCTTACTTGATAGATTTTGCACAGTGAAGGAGAGGAGCCATGAAACAGAGATCATGTGACCAACTTACTGAAAAGGCAGTGAACATTTTGTTCAAGAGGCCATTTTAAGAAGGCAGCACAAGAGAAACAGTTCTTTGACCACCTTTGTTGGATTGAGAAACCCACTTGGCTTCATTGTGTGGTTATAGACAGATCTGTCATATTTCCTCATTTTGCTTACTGAGGGATAAGAAACCACTTCAACTGACCACCAAAAAGGATTTTTAAGTTGTATTTGCTGCACTCTACTTGACTGACCCATGAAAAGGGTTCTTTATTTGCAAAAGTACTGCACTCTACTATTCTGACCCACAAAATGGGTTCTCTATTTGCAGAAGTATCGCCCTCTACTCGACTGACCCACTAAAAAGCTTCTCTACTTGCAGAAGAAGTACTACACTCTACTCATCTGACCCACAAAATGGGTTCTCTATTTGCAGAAGTATCGCCCTCTACTCGACTGACCCACTAAAAAGCTTCTCTACTTGCAGAAGAAGTACTGCACTCTTCTTGACTGACCCATGAAAAGGGTTCTCTATTGGCAGAAGAAATACTGCACTCCACTTCGACTGATCCATAAGAGGGATTCTAATTGCTGAAGAAGGCCCTCATCTAAAAGGGACATTTCTCTGATGTACCAGAGCAAAGGTTTTCATGAGTTAATCCACCTTTTGTTTCCCCCACCACCCCCCCACCCCACCCCAGTCTCTTTCACCCACTTCATGAACTGCAACTTCCATCTAAGTGCATGCCTCACCATTTAAGGCCTTTGTGCCTCAATTTTTTAAGGCCTGCTTGCCTCACCATGCATCTAAGGCCTGCATGCCTTAATCATCTAAAGCCTGTATGTCACATCAATCTTCAGCTCACATATCCTCACCAAATTTCTGAACTTTGAACTTGGCACTGCCATCTCAGAATTGAGCCTTGAACTGTAGTGGCTTGGGGTATTCCACACACACCAATATATTCGTACATAGTTAAAGTTTAAGTTAGATAATTGTATATAAATTTAGTTAAGTTTAGTGTTACAAGTCCAGAGGACCCCAAAACCCAGCATCAATAGAAATTCACCAAGACAAATGGTTACTTAAACAAAAATTACTTTTAATTTTCTTTAAACATAAAAACAGGATCAAAATTTAACTTACTACTATTAACTTAACCCCTTTCTAATTCTAAGCGACATGTATGTAATGTGTATATATTCAGAAAGTTCTTCGATTCACAGTCCAATCTCACTTCTCATTCCTCCAAGTTCACCAGTATCAGGCAATTCTAATACTGTGCATAGAAATCAGCATTTATGAATTTTCACCAGACTCTTGAGCTTAAAGTTAAATGGTTACTGCTCAGGAAGGTTCTTGATGGTTTCAGAGAGAGATTCATTACTGTTGGACACACACAAACTGATCTCCCACAATCAATACTTCAGTTTCTTGCTGAAGAAACTTGCACCATCACGGGTTTTCCAAATGATAACCTATTCTTGCAGGTCACCACAGAGTTCCTCTTGTTTCCATTATTTAGGGAGAAACACTCTAGCCAGCCATTTCCTCTTGTAAGGACTACAAGGGTTTTCAACAGGCTGAACTCAGAACTCACAACCCATCTTCACAATGGGGTCTTCAACCAAGCTTTCTTGATTTCCATGTTGCAGACTCAAAAACCACTGCAGAACTGAATTCTCTCTCTCCAAAGAATCACGTTTTTCTCTCTCTCTCTCTGCTTGCAAAATCACATGACCTCCAAGGCTCCAGACCCAATCTTTGAAAGATCTTATCAGCCTCTTGAGCCCAGACTCTTCCATTTGCATCTGCTTTTGAATTTTTTGAGCAAAACAATATCATTGGCTTTGCAAAGGTACTGGTGCCTGAATGTCCAGGTTGAGCAAAGCTCTTGTATTTTAAATGAGATCTCTTTGTGAAGTGTTAATGTCTGTTTGTGAAGTGACCTACACTCTAAACCCCCACAATCTATCTCTTTCAAAGACATATTTATAAATTATATAAAATATAATAACGCATATTAGATAAGTTAGGTAAATTAGATGAGGTGTTATATAACTTACGATTAATTAAAAATATTATTTTAAATATAACACCGTCTGGGCTAATTTTATTCGCTGTTGCCTTAATTGTTGGCACTAATTAAGCTTGCCATCTTAACCTCGAGCAAAGCAGCCACTGTTCAACCTTACAAGAAAAAGTCAGTTTGGATTATTCTCTTAAATTGTAGAGTTGTATTTGAATCATTGACTTGCTCATTAAGAAGGCATAATACAGGAGAAAAGTTTTCAGAAAATTTGGACAGATGAATTACAGCACACATTTTTGTAATCTGCAAGGCTATTAATTATTTGGTTTACCTTCTCAACGTGCAAAGGGGTTTCCTTCAAGTCTCTCTCATGGATGTTAGTATCTTCACCAATATACATTATACCAGATTTAGATGGGCTCTGAAAATTCTTAACATCAATTATTCCAAGACTCTTATCCTGTATAAATTGAGACTGTTGTTATAATGAAGGTTTTTTTGTACAGAAATTATCTACAGTAAAAATAATTGCCAATCAATGGGGAAAAATATCATTATGACATATGTGATAAATGAACTGTCTGTAAGGAGCTCGTACATTCTCCCTGTGTCTGTGTGGGTTTTCCCCAGGGGCTCCAGTTTCCTCCCACTCTTCAAAACATACTGGGGTGCAGGTTAATTGGGTGTAAGTTGGGTGGCATTGATTCGTGGGCTGAAATGGCCTGTTACTGTGCTGTTTTTATGCCTATGTCTAAAATGTTTCCTTTGTTCAATGCTAATATATTTTGTGATGTATTGTAAATAGTGCAAGAACATTCATTTTATATTTATACATTTGAGAATGAGTTGAAAAGCAAATAAAAAAATGGAAAGATTATTGAGGAGATGAAACAGTATTAAAATTATATAGCAAGTGCTGGACATATGTTTGTTCTCGGATTTCTGCACTGGAATCTGTTGTAAACACTAAGAAATTGAAGATTTAGATGGCCACAAATAACAAAATTCTCACTTCTATAAATCTTAAACAAAGAAATTTAAATCTTAACTCAGGTTGTTATCTGCTGAATTGATTAGTGAATATGAATGTGATCAAGAAACTGATTTAAAGGAAGAATAACTTGTATTAGCTATCATCCTTTTAGCTAGTCAAAGAATGGGCCATAAAATGTTCTTCATGTTATCCTCAAGCTGCTTTGAAATTAAGTTTTTTAGGTCAGTTTAAATGTTGCATGTAAATAAATAAAATAGCTAATGGAAATGGAAATTATCTCAGAACTGCCATGCACACATGATCACACATAGAAGTCTTGAATTTCGTGAACAATCTATGGTGCAGGATCTGTCAATGTCACTGAACTCCCTTTGGATCAACTGCAGAGCTCATTCCTGTGGCCTGGTTAGATTTGGTACATATCCATAAGCCTGTTGATTTCAGGGATACAGGAGACTGTGGAGAAGAAAGGCACACTTCCATTTAAATTATTTATGTTTTGGATTTATTTGTGTCTGAGCTTATTTTTTATTTTCAAAAATAATTTTTTATTGTTTCTGAACTTTTGGTCCTGCTACTACTGGCCTTGTCACTGGAGTCAAGGATGCTTCAGGCCTGTGAGATTCAAGCCCTCCACCTCTAAACCAAGCAGGTTCAGGTGAAGGAAGGCCATAGGAGGCAATAGCAGGCAGCAAATACCTGCCATGGATAAGTCCATTTTATGGTGGTTTGTTTTTATTCATACATATTGGCTTTGCCATTTCAAAAGTCATTAATAACATGATCAAAAATAACTGTGTTCTCGATGAACATTCAATTTCTGTAAAAGTCACTATATTGTGGATTTTAGTAAGGGCTTTTACAAGGTCCCACATGGGAGGTTGGTCAGGAAAGCTCAGACGCTAGGTATCCATGTTGAAGTAGTGAACTGGATTCAACAATGCTGGTTGAGAAAAGTCAGAGAGTAATAGTGGATGTTTGTTTCTCAGACTGGAGGCTTATGACTAGTGGTGTGGCTCAGGGATTGGTGCTGCGACCATTGTTGTTTGTAATCTAAATCAATGATCTAGATAATAATGTGGTAAATTGGATCAGCTAGTTTGCATATGATGCTAAGATTTGAGGTGGGACCGGCTGAAAAATGGCAGATTTAATTTAATGCAGACAAGTGTGAGGTGTTGCATTTTGGAAGGATAAACCAAGAAAGTACATACATGGTAAATAGTAGTGTACTAGGGAGTGTGGTAGAACAGAGGGATCTGGGAATACAGATAGATAATTCCCTGAAAGTGGTGTCACAGATGAATAGGGTTGTAATGATGGGTTCTTATTGGTAAAGTTACACAAGACATTGGTGAGGCCAAATTTGGAGTATCGTGTGCAGTTTTGGTCACAGTAAAGATATCAATAAGATAGAAAAAGTGCAGAGAAGATTTATTGTTATGTTGCCTGGAGTTCAGAAACTGAGCTTCAGGAAAAGGTTAAACAGGTTAAAATTTTATTCCCTGGAGCAAAGAAGAATGAGGGGACATCTGATACAGGTATTTAAAATTATGAGGGGAAAAACAGAGTAAATGTTGATAGGCTTTTTTCCACTGAGGGTAGATGAGATACAAATGAGAGGATGTGGTTAAGAGTGAAAGGGGAAAAGTTTAGGAGGAACATTTTCACAGCGAGCATTGGGAGTGTGGAATAAGCTGTCAGCTGAGGTGGTGAATGTTGGCTCAATTTTAACATTTAAAAAGAATTTGGACAGGTACATGAGTGGGAGAGGAATGGAGGGTTATGGACTGGGTGCAGGTCAGTCGGACTAGGCAAAAAAAATGATTCGGCACAGACTAGAAGGGTCAAAGGGGGCCTGTTTCTGTGCTGTAGTGTACTATGGTTCTAACCAGAGCATATGATTGAATGGTCTAAGAGAAGAAAATGCTTATGGTTTAACATTACCTCAACATTCACAGTCCTCTCAGCATCATTTACACTTTCAACTCTCATCAAAGGCTGTGAAGTTTTTCCCACATCAGTGACATCCTCAATGACCACAGCAACAGATGTCTGCAGTTTTAATTAAAAAAGGAACAGTAAGAAACTCAGCATTCTCACTGACTAACTTTGCCAAACAAGTTCCAGTGGGTTTGCTTGTTTACTTCAAGCAATAATCATCCAGGGAACATGTGTTGTGGGTTCAATTTAATTAGAAAAGATTTCTTGTTTAGCAAACTGATTGACAGCTTGTTTATCCACCAATTTTGAAGCCTTGTCAATATAAAACTTTCCAAGAGTTTCAAAGCCAAATGTTTTAAATATTTCAGTCACCCTTGTCATTGTTATAATCAACTTAAATGTCTCATTGATTCATATTGTACTAAAGAAATAATTCACTTCATTGGAGTTAAGATCATTTTGAGGCCCATTGAATCAATCAATTATTCTCAAACAATTATAACAAACAGAACCAGAAAACAACTAAATACCAAATCAAGAAATCAGAACAGAAGAAATTAGGTAAGTACCTGGTCTGAACAAATGATACAGCATAGCAAGTTGGAGATGGTACAGATAATTTGGTAAAAATCAGGAATATTATCTCATTGAGTCTTGTGATGTTTATAGCAATAATTGTAAACCCCTCTAAGAGTCCCAAACTTACGCCAGCTTCTGTGCCTGCAGTGGTGCTCAATTTCTGTAAAATAGGAAGGATTGGGGGAAGTGGGGGAGAGTCAGAATAACAATATTATCCCATAAGTTAGTACGAGATAAAACTAAAACACACACTGACAGAAGCCCAATAATTATCATTATTATTTTTATACATTGGTAAAGACAATAAATAACAACTGTAGAGAACAGTGAGATGATGTCCATTATCCAGTCAATGTTGATTTGTCTAAAGAGAACTGGACCATTATTTGCCTAAAAAACTACAAGCGTACGCCATGTTCTGTTCTCATATTGCCTTAGACAAATGGAGCAAGACAATAAAGATTAACATGACATTTACATTTAACTTTTTGTGACATCCAAATCCCTCTAAATTTTTGTATTTGTTCATGAGTACTGATGAATGGCTATTGTTCCAAAATATTGACTCTCCTGCCCTCTGCATAGATGCTGCCAGACCATTTGCAGTTTTTTTCCTAAATTACTACTTACTCACTCACTTTCTTATTTTCCATTTTTCCTGCCAAAATAACCATGCTCACAGACATTCTCATTACACTCCACATCCCACTATCATGTCCAATTACTTAACCAACTCACAATCCTTTTGGAGCTTCCTTTATTCTCAGTGCTTACTTTTTCACCAATCTTCATATGAGCTTAATGGAAATTACATGATACATAACCACTTATCAAAGTCACATTAATTAAATTTGGAGACAAATCACTCACAGCTGCCACATTTTGCTGTTTATAGCTTTAAATAACAATTTTATCTTTAGTCCATTAAACCATTCCCAATTCATGATCAATTCTGAAAACACACCAAAATTCTTCCCTACCTATGATGCTAATTCCATTCTCAGAAAACTATGATTATCAAAGACAAATTTGCATTGTTAAATGCTTGTAAGCATTACTCGAACATGAAGTGAAATTTTAAGTCCCCTATTATCTTCACTTTTTGAGTTAAGGAATTGGAGCTGGAGTTGGATGAATTCCAGATCAATCAGGAGTCGGGGGAAGGGGAAGGGGGAGGGGGTGATAGATGAGAGTTACAGGGACACTATCACACCTAGGAGGCAAGAGGAGGGTAGATGGGTAACAGTCAGGAGAGGAAAAGGCTACAGGCAGGGAGCACAGGGCACCTCTTTGGCCTTTCCCCTCCATAACATGTATACCATTTTGGATACTTTGGGGGGAGGGAGATGTTAGGAGGTGAGAAATTACCTACCAGGGACAAACAACGGTGATCAGGTCTCTAGCATGGAGTCTAGACCATGGCTAAGAAGGGAAGGGAGAAGAGGCGAGCTGTAGGGGATTCCATAGTTATGGGGACAGATAGGAGGTTCTGTGCAAGAGATCAAGTATTCCGAATGGAATCCCAGATAGCTCAGATCGAGGTTACAACATTCTCAGGAGGGAGGGTGAGCAGCCAGATGTTGTGGTCCATGTAGGGACCAAAGACTTGAGTAGGAAGGGTGAAGAAGTTCTGCAAGAAGAGTTCAGGGAGTTAAACATTAGGGTTGAAGAAGAGAACCTCAGGATTGCTATCCGTGTCACATGCTAGTGAAGTTAGAAATAGGAGGATAATGCACCTTAACACGTGGCTGAAGACGTGGTGCATGAGGGAGGACTTCAGGTTTCTGGATCATTGGGCTCTTTTCCAGGGAAGCTGGGGCCTGTTCCAATGGAAGGGTTTGCATCTGAATTGGAGAGGGACTAATATCTATAATGACAGAGTGCTAATGATAATCCTGATCATTAAAGGGGGTCAGAGATGAGTTGTTGTAGCTAGGAGTAGATTCAAAATGGATGCCTCCACGAGGTCATTAGTGAGTACTATAGCTAATAAAATATAGTTATTATAAAAGAACCCAAGTTTCTTTATTACAAACAAAGAAACATCACATGGCACCAGGAGTGTGTATGCTACCAGGAATGGAAGAAACACCAGGAGTGTGCAGAGTGAGAATCAGTCAATAGCAGCAGAAAACACGGAGAGTGTAAAGACTCCTGTCGTTGTAAATTGGACTGGAAATGTTGACCACGAGTTAAGGTTGTTCAAACAATGATTAATGCTGCACCTGCAAGTCATTGGACTCGATAGCAAACCTGATGCATGGAAGATTGCATTGCTACTTATTGTGGCAAGCACTAGAGGTTTTCAACACATTTGTTTTCACTGAGGCAGCTGACCAGGGCAAGTTCAACAAGGTTATCGATGTTTGATGAATACTGTTCATCAAAGGAAAATGAAACATTTGACAGGTACGTGTTTCGCTCACGCACGCAGCTGCAGAGAGAGAGCTTTGATACTTTTTATAAACGGACTTGAAATTAAAAGCAAGAACATGCAATTAATAACTGCTACAAGATTCAGTGATCTGTAATCAAATTGTGTTTGGGATTTTTGATAAGAAAGTGCTAAGATTGGAGGTGTTGTGGACAACAAAGAAGGTTTTCAAAGCTTGCAGAGGGATCTGGACTGGCTGAAAAATGGCAGATTTAATTTAATGCAGACAAGTGTGAGATGTTACATTTTGGAAGGACATACATGGTAAATAGTAGTGTACTAGGGAGTGTAGTAGAACAGAGTGATCTCAGAATACAGAAACATAATTTCTTGAAAGTGGCATCACAGGTGGATAGGATTGTAAAGAGACCTTTTTTTTATCATATTGGCCTTCATAAATCTAACTATTGAGTATAGAAGTTGGGATGCTATAGTAAAGTTCTACAAGACATTGCTGAGGCCAAATTTGGAGTATTGTGTGCAGGAAAGATATTAATAAGATAGAAAGAGTGCAGAGAAAATTTATTAGGATGTTGACCGGACATCAGGAACTGAGTTACAGGGAAAGATTAAACAGGTTAGGACTTTATTCCCTGGAGCATTGAAGAATGTGGAGAGATTTGATACAGCAGTTTAAAATTATGAGGGGACAGACAGAATAAATACAGGTAGGTTTTTTTTCCACTGAGGGTAGATGAGATACAAATGAGAGGATGTGGTTAAGAGTGAAAGGGGAAATGTTTAGGGGGAATATGAGAGGGAACTTCTTCACACAGAGAGTAGTGGGAGTGTGGAATGAGCTGTCAGCTGAGGTGGTGAATGCAGGCTCAATTTTAACATTAAAGAAGAATTTGTACATGTACATGGATGGGAGGGAGATGGAGGCCTATGCATCTGGTGCAGGTCAGTGGAACTAGGAATAAAATGGTTTGGCATGGACTAGAAAGGCCATAGGGGCCTGTTTCTGTGCTGTAATGTTCTACGGTTCTATTTCATAGTTTCTATCATGTTCACCAATTCTGGAACCATAGTCTTTGTTTTTCCCTCTTTACGAAAATAGAGGTCAGAAATACTGAACTTCAATCGATGGGTTGTGCTCTGGAGTCAGGGAATTCTGGCAGACAAAATTCTGGAATCAGATCTTTCTAAACCTGATTATTTGGACAGTTCAGGGAATTTGATATCTCTGGTACTTTGTCTTAATTAATATTAAGTAATATTTAATTTCCTTTGCTCTTATTCAGTCCTTTGTTTCTCTCAATTTCTGGTGCTTGTTTTGAAATGTGCTAACAGCTATAAAATATTTACATTTCTCCTCCTTTCACAATTTCTCCTGTCTGTCCCCTTAAGTGATATATATACAGAGGCAATCATTTATCTTTAAATACTTTGGATGTTCTTAGTCTAAATTTATATTTCTTGCAAATTTTGCTCCGTTCATCAAATTTCTCTTTATTCATTAATTTGTTGGTTGTCCCTTTGCCTACTTTTTACACATGTTGCCTGTCCTGAGATTACTATTCTATGACAACATTATTTTAATGTGATACCTTTATCTCCTTTAATTATGCAAGATTGCACATTTCCAGGACTATTTATTGCTTCAAGGATTATATATTTAGTCCTTGAAGGAATAAATGAATTATGAATTATTTCTTCATAAATTTGTCATTACACAGATGCTTTTATATTCTTCACTCTAATAGATTAACTAGCTCCAAAGTCTTGTATTATAATTATACACTGTTCAAATTGAGATTTAAGCACATCATTTATTAACAATATACATTTTTTTAATCATATCCTCTCTTCCTGAGAGGATCTTTTAATATTTAATTGTTTCTCATTTTAGAACAGCAGGTCCAAAACATTACTGTATTTCATGGCATATAGGACCACCCCACAATTTTTGGAAAAATTAATTTGTGTATTTACAGGTAAAACTTGGACAAAACATGCAACTAGGACATCGGTAATACTCGTTTTAATAATAATACTGCTATAATTAACAAGAGAAAACCTCTAATAAGAGAACATTAAAACAACTATCATAAATAGAACCACAACAATTGTCTTCACTGCCTGAACATCCATCAACATCATGACTGTCAAAGCCCAGAAACTCAGCATCAGTACCGCTGGTATCACTGTCTTCAAATAATGTATTGTCGTCAGTACCATCAAGGCCATTACTAATTCCACACTTCTTGGTTCTTGATCCTCCAAAATATTCTGAATGGAATTTAAACTGGAGGTGGGGGAGGGGGTGTTTCAGGAGGAGATTTCTGAAGATGAGCTGTCTTAAATTTAATTGGGTCGGGTTGTGTGAGTAAGGTAGGGTGAAAATTACTCCATGCTTTAATTGTGCGGGGGAAGAATGAATTGTTATACGCATCTGCCTTGGAAGGTGGCACTATAAATTGGGTTGCGTGCCCTCGTCTGCTCCTAGCAGGCTTGGGTTCAGTGTAGAATTGGTGGTCTATTATCGAGCTAGCAGTTTAGCATTTTGTAAAAACAGGTCAGGGGGTGTGATTCATATTGTCTTGGAGACAGCTCCACTTTAATGAATCCAAGAGCTTTGTAGCACTCGCTTCTCTTCCATATATATTTGTGACAAATCAGGCTGCCTGTCTCTGGACTCGTTCGATGGTAGTAGTGTTTCTGTTTGTGTATGGGTCCCATGCAGCTACGGTGTATTCCAAATGTGGTCAGATGAGGGTGAGGTACAACTTCTCATTGACAGGAGTTGAACAATGATGGAAGTTGTTTCTCAGAACATTTATGACTCCTGTTACCTTCACCATTGTATGACGCATCTGATCATTCCAATGCAGGTCATTCTGAATTTTGATGCCAAGGTATTTTGTCTGTTTGGTTTCATCAAGGGTGACACCCAGGATTTTTTACGATGTTTTGCCTGGTTTTCTCTTCCTGGTGACACGCATATAGTTTTGCATTTGGAAGGATTGAGGTGCATGACCCATTTTTGTGACCATTCTACCATGCTACCAAGAGTGTTTTGGAGAGCATCCTCATCATCAGCTGACTGAATTGGTCGGTAAACCAAACAGTTGTCTGCGAATAGTCTAGTAGAGCTTGTGACTTTTCCGTGAATGTCGTTGATGTAGAGTAAATACAAATGTGGGCCTAACACTGTGCCCTGGGGTCTACCATTTAACACTGGACGCCATTCAGAGTTTTTTCCATTCATGCACACTCGATGGAGACATTTTGTCAAGAAACTGGAAATCCATCTTTTAGTGTTGATGCGAATACCATAGTAGTCGAGCTTCTTAAGTAATCTTTGGTGGGGAATGATATCAAATGCTTTGGAGAAGTTGAGCATTGCTAAATCAGTGGTGACACTGTTATCAAAGTTTTTTGCCAGGTAATTTGTTTTCCGGATAAGCTGGGACTCGCATGATCTATGCTTCCTAAATGCATGCTGATTATCAGCAAGAATATTACTAAGGTGCCTCATCAGGGTGCTGTCTATGATGTGCTCCAGGAGTTTGTAGCAGGTGCTTGTTAATGAAACAGGATGATAATTTGCCGAGTTGGTGGTTGAGCCCTTCTTGAAGAGAGGAGTGATGTTTGCCTTTTACCAATCCAGGGGAAGGTCACCTGCATCGAGCGATTTCTGGATGATCAACTGCAGAACAGGAGCTAGTTCTTCAGCTGCAATCTTGTGGGCTTGATTCTGAATCTGGTCTGGCCAAATAGCTTTTGCCGTGTTGATGTTAAGCAGCAACTTTTTGACACCTTCAACCTCAATTATGATGGGAGGCATGTTTATATTCTGTGTGCCCTGGACTGATCCCAGAAGTGCAGGTTTTTTTAAAGACTCCACTGGGATACCTTTACCATATTTTCTGCCACCATAATTTGATTCCAGTTTTTTGGATGGACATGAGCAAACACACTACGTGGTATTTTTTTCTATGGGGTAAATTGTTCTTTTAAATATTTCAAACAGTGGCAGTTTTGTGCCATCAGCACAGTGTGTATTTTCGTGACCAGTTGTTTTTACAAGTACACAATCCTTTTTCCTGAACCCTTGGGGGACAGTGTGTTCTGAATTTTGGATTTTTCCAGATTTCAGAACAAAATCCAGATTTTTGGGTGGTCTGGATTTCTGGCATACGGATTTTTGACTTCTACTGTATTCTGTTCAACATTGTAATCACCATAAAGCTACATATTACTTGCCCATGTTGTTTCCATTTTCCACCAATACCAATTTTATATCTTGTTTTTCTAGATGAAGATCTTTCATCACTACTAATAACCAGGGGGGGGGGGGGGGGACACTTATAGTAAAAAGAGCCCAACAGTTTCTCGCCTAAAAACAATTACGCAGCTTGGAGGTTCAGCAGTTGGTGCTACTACTTTACAGTTCAAACCTGACCTCAAGTGCTGTCTATGTTAAATTTGCACATTACATCGCTTCTTCACATATCCCAAAGATGTACTGATGGTTTCATTGGTTACCATAAGTTACTCCTTGATGTAGCCTGTTTCAAACAAAAAGAAGGTGAGGCGATGGGCATGTGTGAGAGAATAATTTAAAGGCAAATAAAGAGAAGGGGAATGGACGGATGGGATTGCCGTGTTAGTTGTAGACATGGAACTGATGGGTTGAATGGCCTCAATCTGTCCTGTAACAAGTAGGTAATTGTAGTACAAGTCAATAGGGATCCTATGAGTTTGGCATCCCCTTCACATGGTTTCCATGTGCCAGTTGACCTAGTCAAAAAATCAGTAGATTTTGCAAATTTATACGAATGAACCAAAAAGCTGAGCTAAATAATTCTATTAATTTGTTGATGAATGTTAAATGCTTCAGGAACTTTCTTGGTACATCATCGGTCCAATACATTCATAACTATCTGCCTCAAAATAAAATTGCACATCTTTAAAAGTGGAACAGCAATTGTCCAATTCAATGCTGCATTAATATCATTCTTCATTTAAATTTACTCCTCACACTTGGTTACGGATATAACCTTTGGACTAAACCTACTAATCAGTCTGATGGAAAAGAAAGCTTTGTTTGACTTTACCTGAAAAGATGCAATGGTTGCAGGCACTTCAGCAATTTCTGATTTCCCTGACAGCAACAGGGGTAGCTCAGACTCCGACATTCCAAGAATATTAGTAGATGAGTGCTACAGTATGAAGGACAAATAAAAACAATTAACACCAACTGATGTTTTTATTGTAACATTTTTGACAAAACTATGAATAAAATATCAATAGTTAGTATTTATATTGGATCTGCAATGCATGCAAGATCAAAATTGACAGTTGCAAGATATGCTAAAGATATAAAAATATTTCATTTTTCACAACTTTTAATGACAGACATGTTTACTCATCCATTTCCTTACATAAGAACAAAAAAATAGCAACAGGAGTTGGCCTGCAACCAACTCTGCCAAGGTCATGGCTGGTTTAACTTTGCAAAAATTCATCAATCTGTGTCGAAAATATATTTGATGAAGCATCCTCTATTGCTTCCTTGAGCAAAGAGTTCCACAGGTAAATTCCTTTGCTCATGTTAAAAAAAAATTATTTAGACATACAGGCCATTTTGGCCCATGAGTCCGTGGTGCTCAATTTGCATCCCATTAACCTACATATGTTTTGAATGGTGGGAGGAAACTGGAACCCCCAGAGAAAACTCATCCAGACATGGGGAAAACATACAAACTCCTTACAGACAGCGCAGGATTCGAACCCAAGTCCGGTCCCAATCACTGGTAGGGTAAAGGCATTATACTAAGTGCTATGCCAACTGTGCCGCACAAAGGAAACCTATCTAAATGCTTGCATCATAATTGGGGGAAAAGATTGCAGTCTTGTGTATATTACAATGGTAAAAGTTACTGGTTTTGCTATAATGCACAAGATGATTTGGATAAAAAGATGCTTAATCATAATCATATAGTTAAATATTGTCTTTCATATATTCAGGATGTCCCAGAGCACTTCAGGACAAAGCATTTTTGGACAAACTAGGATTGTCAATTAAACATAGAATTTTGTTTCCATATGTAGGTTAAATTTTGTATTTAGAGGTGGCTTTGGAGGATTTGTTAGAGCAGCTTACACACACATTTTAAAGCAGAATTTTTGCAGAGGTATTGCAGAATTCTTTTTGCAGGAGACAACAAAGTATCGACAGCAGCTTGCCTGGGAGAGCATGTGATCTTTGCAGGCAGAGGAGAAGAGTTTTGCTCTCAGAGAGGGAGGGTGTGAAACAGAGAGAAAGGACACAGAAATCAGTTCCTGAAGGACAAGCTGGCAAATTTTGGAAGGCTGCCTGGTCAACGGAGAAGACTGGCAGTCTGAAAGTTGACCTGAAAGAAAGAGGATCATCTGGAGAACCCTGAAGGGGGAAAGTTTCGTTAGCAAGACTGATTGAGAAAGAATCAGTGGCGGATGTCCTGGAAAAGGAATCTCTCTCTGAAAACCAGCAAGAACCCTCCTGAGTGGTAACCATTTGCCTGTTAAGCACGAAAGACTGGTGAACTTTGTCAATGCTAACTTCTGTGCACAGTACAAGAATTGCCTGCAACCAGTGAGATTGGACTGTGATCCAAATAACTTTTCTAATCTTAAATATATATTACACACACCTGCACTTAGTATTAGAGGGGGGATTAAGTGGGTCAGGTAGGTTAAGTAATAAGTTAAAGTTTAATTCTGTTTTCTTGTTCAAATATAATTAAAAACTACTTTTAAGTAACCCTGTGTTGTGGTGCATATCTCTTGCTGCTGGTTTTTGGGGTCCTCTGGACTCCGTAAATACCTCAGAGTTCAAATCTAATGAAAAATGATTGGCAAAAACAGTCCCATGCTCCAACACAAAAACTGTAGTTTGCATTTCAATTTAATTCCGTCTACAGCAAAAACTGCCAGATGACTTACCATTAACTGGTCACCTCATTCAAGGAAATGTAAAACAATGCATAATATCAGAAGAAGAAATTTTCAAGTACATTAGCAAACTAAGCAATTTTTTTTCCCAGAAATTTGATGCAATTTTGGATTACAGAATATTTGGCAGAACTTGTCTTTACATCTTAAACCAGACTCTTCTAAATTAAAATGTTGCAAATTCAACCCTAATCTAACCTTTCTCAGCTGGGACTAATTCTACAGGGACAGTTCTACAATGCTGGAAGTGTTAATATGTAAAAGAGCTGTCAATCAAGAAATCAAAGAGCAAATTTGTTTTAAATAATAATTCTGTGTAACTCAGTTTACCTTGGATTCTTTTTGCATGTAAATGTTTATATTGTGCATCACATCAATTTAAATTTAACAGGTCTACACTGGCAGGCGAGCAGTAACCTGTGTTCAATCATCCCGTTTTTTTTGTGTGCTCCTGTGCGTAAAAAATTGGTGGGGGGGGGGGGAAGTTAATCAGATTTTTCAGGAAATACTCCTGTGAGATTCCTTTGGATTTTCTTTACCATGATAAATCAACCATTGACATGTAGGACAATGAAAACAGACATAATATACAGGAAGACTTCATAAATTAAGATTCCAGTACAATTCATCCAACTGAAACTGGCAACCTTATGCAAGACGGAGTTTGCACCTCAAAACACTTTCTGACAGGAATACAAATTCAAAAATCCATTCTTGCAGTTGGACTGACATTCTTGAAAACAGTAACATAGAAACATAGAAGATAGGAGCAGGAGTAAGTCATTCGACCCTTCGAGCCTGCTCCGCCATTCAACGAGATCATGGGTGATCTTAAAGTTCAGTACCCCATCCCCACCTTCTTTCCGTAACCTTTAATACCCTTATACTGAAGAAATAGATCTAATTCCCTCTTAAATAGATTTAATGAACCTGCCTCTACTGCCCTCTGTGGCAATGAATTCCACAGATTCACCACCCTCTGGATAAAGAAATTCCTCCTCATCTCGGTCCTAAATGGTTTGCCTATTATCCTCAAACTATGGCCCCGGATTCGGGATTTTCCCATCATTGGAAACATCCCATCTGCATCCATTCTGTCCAGTCCTGCCAGCATTTTATATGTCTCTATGAGATCCCCTCTCAATCTTCTAAACTCCAGTGAGTACAATCCCAATTTGCGCAATCTTTCCTCATAAGTCATTCCTGCTATTCCAGGTATCAGCCTGGTGAATCGCCTCTGCACTCCCTCCATTGCAAGAACATCCTTCCTTAGATAAGGTGACCAAAACTGCACACAATACTCCAGGTGGGGTCTCACCAAAGCCCTGTACAGCTGCAGTAAGGTATCCTTGTTCCTATACTCAAACCCTCTTGATATGAAGGCCAACATACCATTTGCCTTTTTAACCGCCTGCTGTACCTGGATGCTCGCCTTCAGAGACTGGTGTACAAGTACCCCTAGGTCTCTCTGCACTTCCCCATCTCTTAATCTATTGCCATTCAAATAGTAATCCGCCCTCCGGTTTGTATTACCAAAGTGGATAACCTCATATTTATCCACATTGTAGTGCATTTGCCATGTATCTGCCCAGTCCCTCAATTTATCCAAATCACACTGGAGCTTCCTGACCCCCTCTTCCGTGCACACAACTCCTCCTAGCTTAGTGTCATCTGCAAATTTGGAGATATTACATCCAATCCCCTCATCCAGATCATTAATGTAAATTGTGAACAGCTGGGGTCCCAGTACAGATCCCTGTGGCACCCCACTGGTCACCGCCTGCCACTCAGAAAACGAGCCATTTATCCCAACTCTCTGTCTTCTACCTGCCAGCCAGTTCTCAATCCACATCAATACTTTTCCCCCAATCCCATGAGCCTTGATTTTGGAAGACAGTCGTTTATGCGGGACCTTATCGAAGGCCTTTTGGAAGTCCAGGTACACCACATCCACTGGCTCTCCCCCATCTATTTTATCTGTCACCATCTCAAAGAATTCCAATAGATTTGTCAAGCACGATTTACCTTTTGTAAATCCATGTTGACGCCGTCCGATCCCTTCTCTGCTAGTCATATGCTCCGCTATTACATCCTTAATAATGGATTCCATCATTTTGCCCACTACTGATGTAAGGCTCACCGGCTGATAATTCCCCGCTTTTTCTCTACCCCCCTTTTTAAATAGTGGGGTAACATTAGCTACCCTCCAATCCATGGGTACTGATTCTGAGTCTATCGAGTTCTGGAAAATAATTCTTAAAACATCTGCTATCTGAATGGTCACTTCCTTAAGTACCCTAGGATGTAGATTATCAGGCCCTTGGGATTTATCTGCCTTCAATCCCATCAATTTCCCCAAGACCATGTCCTTAGAGATACTGATTTCTTTCAGTTCCTCCCTTGCATTAGTCTCTATGTTTCCCAACATCCTTGGGAGGTTATTTGTATCCTCTCTTGTAAAAACAGAACTAAAGTAAGAATTTAATTGGTCTGCCATTTCCTTATTTAGTAGTTCAGTAGAAACTAAGCACAGTGGCTTAATCAATGATGAATTTAACCTCACATAAAATTTTGAGGAACAAGACATGACAGTAAAATCTGTGACCATTTTAAGAAATATTAAAACAATATTATATTGGGCAAACTGCAATTAAATGTTGTATTTTATCATGAAGGGAAAATTTAAGCATCAGCACTTTTTTTTCCAAACATCAATGTGATATAGAAAATTTAGGTTAAAAAGACTTAAGTTAAAATGTGATGATTAATCATAAACAGGGAAGCCAGAACGGACAGAGAGTTTACTAGCAGTCAAGGACAGAAGGAGCTGCTGAATATGTTTTTTTTAAACCTATCTTTTCATGGTCATAGTGAGAGACATGCAGGAGACAAAGGATTGATAAGAAGTGTGAGAAACAGAATTCAGTGAATGTAGAGTTCATAGCGTACGTAACGAACGTGATAATTAATAATGCAGTTATACTTAGAATGTTTTTGTAATACTAACCAATTAAAACAGTATTAATAAGAAGGGGAAGGGCAAATAATAAAGGTATAAAAATCAATGCACTGTATGTATCGGGGCTTAACTGGTGAGAAGCCAGTTAAGTCCAACTCTGCAGACTTGTAAATAAAGCTTGTCGTGTCATCAGTTTTAAAGAGACTCATGTGTGAGAAGTTTTATTTCTGACAAATGGGGGCTCGTCCGGGATCTACACTCCGGCCGTGAGGGGAGGCGAGAAGAGGGACATCGGAGGCGGTGCACCCCGCTGAGTTCAGCGGCTCCTAGTCCCTTGCTCGTCGCTTCGGGCGGCTTGAGCGAGTAGTATCCGGACAGGGTGACACGACAAGACGGAGAGGAGAAGGGTGACGGTTCAATCCCCGGGAAGACACCGGTAAGTGACGACTTACGATTGTGGTGTGGGGATTGGGTAACAGGTGTAACGGGATACACCTGTTTGGATAAAAACCTAACGGAATAGATTAAGTATAGATCTTTTGTCGTTGTGTGAGGACCCTGTCGCGGGACTCTAGGATAGACCCCAGGGAAACCTCGGCGGTAACCGAAGGAGGGACAGCACCTCCGACGAAGTGCCGAGAAGAGAGGGGTCAACCCCAGGAAAACCTCAGCGGTAACCGAAGGAGGGACAGCACCTCCGACGAGGCGTCTGAGAGGAAGGGAGTAGGGTCCAGAACGAGAGGGTCCTCAGCAACGATAAACAGATCTAGGTGGGAAAATGGGAGGATCAAAATCTAAGGGCTCGTCTGAAAATTCAGGACAATTCCTGGGAGTACCCCTTGACAGCCCTTTGGGGAGAATGTTTGAAAATTGGGATAGTAAAAGATATCGGGACAAAAACAAGAAAAAGATGGTCCAATATTGTCTCCTTTGGTCAAAACAACCTATTAAAGGTTCCTCGGTCTGGTGGCCGAAATTTGGATCTGATGAGGATTGGGTTAGACAAGCATTAAACATATATGTAAATTCGAGACCAAAGGTGAATCAAGAAGAGTCAGCATATGCATTTTGTTGGGTTCCCTGGCCAGGATCCTTAACAGAATGTTTTAAATTGAGAGTGGCAGGAGAAAAGAAATGGGAACCTCTGGACAACCTTCCCCCTCCTTATATTCCCCCGGTGCCTACTGCGCCCGAGGAAAGCTTATTACCGGAGGGGAAAGGTGATGAATCTGATTGCCCCGAAGGGGGCCGGGATAAAAAGGATGAATTAAGGGAGTCGGACCCTAAACTTCCACCGGTAAACCGACCCTGGACAAGATCCCAGACTGGTCCAGGACCATCAAAGTTTTCAATAAACCTAAATCCCCTGAGAGAAGTTCCTATGGGAGGACCGGGAGGGGGAACGGGATATGTGAATGTTCCCCTAACTAGTACAGAGGTGCGGGGATTTAAGAAAGAAATGAAAAAGTTATTGGAAGATCCTATAGGACTGGCTGAACAGCTTGACCAATTCTTGGGACCAAACACATATACGTGGGAAGAGATGCAGGCAATAATGGGAACATTATTTTCACCCCAGGAGAGGCAGATGATTCGACGGGCTGCCCTCCTCATGTGGGAATATGAACAACCTGGGGACCCTAGACCCCATGAACAAAAATATCCCTTAAATGAACCCAGGTGGGACAAACGAACACCCGAGGGATTGGCAAGTATGAGACAATATAGAGAGTGGACAATTAAAGGGATACGGGAGGCTGTGCCAAAGGGTCACAATTTTACCAAGGCATTTGGGAACCACCAGGGGAAAGACGAGTCCCCTACTGATTTTTTGGAGAGGGTGAGAAAGAATGTCCAACAGTATGCTGGTGTGGACCCTAGTACACCAATGGGTGAACAGCTTATTCGAATTGAATTTGTTTCCAAATCATGGCAAGACATTAGAAAGAAACTAGAAAAGGAGGAGGACTGGAGTGAAAAACCCCTAAGTGAACTGTTAAAAAAGGCACAAAAAGTATATGTGCAGAGAGAAGAAGAAGATCAAAAGAAGGCGACAAAGGTTATGGTACAGACTATCCGACAGATGAATGCTGAATCCAGAGGGGAAAGAAAACAAAACCTTCCTCTAAACAATCCAAAATATCCAAGAGAGGGAAGACCCCGGAGATTTGTTAAATGCTATTACTGCAATGAGGAAGGACACTTTAAGAGGGAATGCCCCCGATACAAGAGGGAATTGCGTGCCCTCGAACTTATGGAAGAAGATTAGGGGTGTCAGGGGTTCCAAATGTTAGGGACCAAATATAAGAGGGAACCCCTGGTAAAACTAAAAATTGGTCCCAAGGGAGAAGAGGTGGTGTTTATGGTGGACACAGGAGCGGAACGAAGTAGTGTAATAACTGTGCCAATCGGAACTGAGCCTATAAAAAGTAATTTGACAATTTCTGGGATAGAAGGAGCTCCCAGAATGGTATCAATAATTCCCCAAGTAACAGTAAAACTGGAAGAAAGAGAAGGGGTACAAGACCTCTTGTTATTACCTTCGGCTGGATTTAACCTCCTAGGAAGGGACTTACAGGCTCTCCTAGGTTTGGGTGCCCTCCCTGTGGACGGAGAAGTGCGAGTCCACCTCTGCGCTTTAAAGGAAGAGGATGAACGGCAGATTGACGAGAGAGTCTGGTATAAGGAGGGAAATCGAGGAGGTCTGGACATCCCACCTTTACATGTCACATTAATACCAGGTCATCAGCCGGTAAGGAAACGTCAGTATCCTATTTCTTTGGAAGGGAGAAAAGGGCTACAGCCGGTAATTGAGACTTTAATACGAGACGGACTATTAGAAGAATGCATGTCACCTTATAACACCCCTATACTCCCAGTAAAAAAGTCAGATGGATCCTATCGCCTAGTTCAGGATCTAAGAAGTTTGAATGCTATTGTTCAGACCCGCCACCCAGTGGTGCCTAATCCCTATACTATTATGAGTCGGATTCCCCCAGACCATGAGTGGTTTAGTGTTATCGACTTGAAGGATGCCTTCTGGACTTGTCCGTTAGAAGAGGAAAGTAGAGATATGTTTGCGTTTGAATGGGAAAATCCATGGACAGGTAGACGGAGACAGTTTCGGTGGACTGTATTGCCCCAAGGGTTCACTGAATCTCCAAACCTGTTTGGACAAATGCTAGAACAAATCCTGATGGACTATCCACAATCTGATGATTCCCAACTAATGCAGTATGTGGATGATTTACTATTATCAGGACCCAAGGAACAAGAAATGAGGAGAGAGACCATTAGACTCTTGAATTATCTGGGGAAAAAGGGTCTACGAGTGTCCAGAAAAAAGTTACAGTTTGTTGAGAAAACTGTGATATATCTGGGACACCAGATAAGTAAAGGACAGAAACGGATTACCCCTGAACGAATTGCGGGAATCACTAGAATGCCTTTACCCCGTAATAAGAAGGAAATAAGACAATTCCTGGGACTCTTAGGATACTGTAGGTTATGGATAGAGGACTACTCAGCTTTGGTGAAGCCTTCCCAACAATAAATACTACAGCCTCTACAGTAGCTCGCCTCCTCCTAGAGCAGATAATCCCCAGATATGGTATAATGGATTCTATAGACTCAGACAGGGGTCCACATTTTTCTTCAAAAATCCAGCAATTGATTTGTGATGCATTACAGGTCTCTTGGAAATTACATACCCCTTGGCATCCACAAAGCTCAGGGAAGGTCGAACGTATGAATGGAACACTAAAAATCCAATTGACAAAGTTAATGGTGGAAACTAAAATGCCTTGGATAAAGTGTCTGCCCCTAGCCTTATTGAGAATTCGTACTGCCCCACGAAAAGATGTAGGGCTGTCCCCTTATGAAATGATGTTTGGGCTTCCCTTCTGGAGTACAGTTGAGGGGTGTCCCACCTTGGGGGAAGGGGATATATTTGTTAGGAACTATTTACAGGCACTGTCACGCTCTCTTACAGATTTACGAAAGAGAGGACTATTGGCACAAACACCGCCTCTAGACTTTTCTTTACACAAAGTGGAACCAGGAGACTGGATTCTTATCAAGACCTGGAAGACTGAAAAACTCCAGCCCCAGTGGGAAGGTCCATACCAAGTTCTCTTAACTACAGAAGCTGCAGCACGAACAAGAGAGAAGGGGTGGACACACGCATCCAGATTTAAGGGACCTGTAGAGGCGCCACAGGACCCTGATACGAACTCAGATTGGACTTGTATTCCTGGAGAAAAACCTCTTACCTTACGATTTCGCAAAAAGACTTAATTCACAATGTTATTGTTATGTTCTTTGATTTTTCTTAGTTTGCCTATGTCTTTATCAGGTGTGAAATGTAAGAAATGCAGAGATACAGTGGTCCTGTTTCAGGACCACATTTGGGGAAGAAAGGAAGGTAATTTCATTTCCCATACCTCAGTTCCTGAGAAATGTTGGGCAGAAAATACCACCCAACATCCATATACCCCTTGTGTGGAAAAAGAAGGAAATAATATGGGTCATTATATACAGATTCCTAATACCACTCCTTTCCCTCTTAACGGTTGGAAAGGTGACTCAAGCCCACCATGCCCTGATGGACTCTGGTTTTGCATACACCAACGTACTGTTCCAATGAAAAGTTACACTCCACACTTGAAATTGCCTGTCCCTTTAAGACAGCCGGACTTAGTTCGAGTCCATCCAAATAACCATGTAAGTTTCAGTAATGCAATTGGGGGAGATAACCTTTTTGTAGATCTGGCAACTAAAATTGCAGGAACTTTTAATGTAACTAATTGTTGGGTCTGCGGGGGTCCACGGATGTCAGAACAATGGCCTTGGTGGGGAGAACCTCTCAATTCATTGACCATGATTTCCCGCATTTGGACAACTAACCGAACGAGATCAAGAGAAACCTGGTCTCTCTCTAACGTCCCCTCTGGTTTTTATTGTCTCTCACGAGCCGGCAAATACCCAGTAGGAGAAAGTCCCTGCAAGGCTGTATGGATTCGCATTTCGCCTGGTGTTTTCACTTGGTTTCCTAAACCTCAGACTTGGTTCTTATCCACTGTTTTTAAAACTAATTGCCTACCCCTGTCTAATAGCAGTATTCAGTTTTGGAATTGTACCACTTCCACCATCACAGGACCATACCAATCAAATCCTGTTCTTAAAAGAGTTTGGGAAAGGGGGTATGGAGTATCCCCAAATGGATTATTCTGGGTATGTGGTAATAAAGCTTATACTCGTCTTCCCTCACAGTGGAGTGGAACTTGTTTCCTAGGAATAATCCGCCCAGAATTTTTCCTTCTACCCCACGATCACGGTCATAAATTAGGCGTGAAGGTCTTTGATACATTACATCGTGAACATTTCTCTTCCCTAGCTTAGAATCCCCATTCATATCTATACATATATTGAACACATTTTAAAGAGAGAAAGGGGTGGATTGTGATATAGAAAATTTAGGTTAAAAAGACTTAAGTTAAAATGTGATGATTAATCATAAACAGGGAAGCCAGAACGGACAGAGAGTTTACTAGCAGTCAAGGACAGAAGGATCTGCTGAATATGTTTTTTTTAAACCTATCTTTTCATGGTCATAGTGAGAGACATGCAGGAGACAAAGGATTGATAAGAAGTGTGAGAAACAGAATTCAGTGAATGTAGAGTTCACAGCGTACGTAACGAACGTGATAATTAATAATGCAGTTATACTTAGAATGTTTTTGTAATACTAACCAATTAAAACAGTATTAATAAGAAGGGGAAGGGCAAATAATAAAGGTATAAAAATCAATGCACTGTATGTATCGGGGCTTAACTGGTGAGAAGCCAGTTAAGTCCAACTCTGCAGACTTGTAAATAAAGCTTGTCGTGTCATCAGTTTTAAAGAGACTCATGTGTGAGAAGTTTTATTTCTGACAATCAACATAGTTCAAAATCATCACAACAAGGAACTAAGGGGGCGTGGCAAGATGACAGATGTGCGGTCCCACCCTCACTCTGCTAGTTTTTTAAGCACCCATTTTTAAAGTTTATAAAAGTGATTATAAGTTGTATTTTTACTTTTGGGAGCATTAATGGGTTATAATGACTACTAATGTTAAAAAAAACACAAACTCAACTGCAAAAGAAACTAACTTTTAAAAGTGTTGAAGAATTGAGGCCTACCTGTTCAATTGAAGCCACGGACCTGACGTTTGGAACCTCCAAGGTGCAGAGGACTCCTGCCCGGCTAAGTATGATGCCGGCACCAACCTTACCTCCGCAAGATGGCGCCGGCTTGATGATGAGTTCAGCCGGTGCCAAACCGCGCTTCCGTGATGTCGGGTGCGTGGGCGACCCGGCTGAGAGAGGAGCCCTTGAGCCCGGGCTGCCATCGGGTGGGCTGGGGATGCACAGAATGGCGTCGGAAGTCGCACCTGCGCAGTCCCTGGCCTTACTGGGCATGCGCAGTGCTTCAAGGGTCCAGCATGTGGGCTGTGGGGGGGCCCGTTCGGCGGCATCCCAACCACGTCGGTGTACAGACCCACAGCCACACCAGGATGGGACCGACAACGCTGGAAGAAGAAGCAGACTTGCCTTTTCTGAGCAGCTTACAGGAACAATTGGAGGTGGAGACCAGAGAAGGTAGGCCTCAAAAAGTGGAACTGGAATCTGGAATGGAGTCTGTGTGAACAGATGTTTAAACAAATGACTCAAGGATTTTTAGAAGTGACAACCAAAATGACTACTATGTTTGAAGATATGTCTGCAGTTAAGAGTTATGTTAATAAGTATATTATATCAGTGCAACAATTTTTTTAAATTGAAACAGCTTTTCTTGAATGTAAAAATCAAGTTGATCGTAATAGGGAAAAAATGGAAGATTCCTTTGTGGATTGGGGAATCCAGAAGAAAGACATTGAAAAAAAATTGATTCATTGGAAAATCAAAGTCAGAGAAATAATGTGAAAATTGTGGGTCTTCCAGAAGATATTGAAGGGTCCGATCCAATAAAATTTTTAAAAACTGGATTCCCAAGGTGTTAGGCAAGGAGATTTTTTCAGAAGGCTTAGAATTGGAACGGGCACATAGGGCATTACAAAAGAAACCATTACCAGGACAACCGCCACTGGTGGTTTTAATTCGTTGTTTGAAATGCCAGGACAGAGAAATTATATTATGGTTGGCGGTGCAGAAGGCACGACAAAGTCAAACTCCAATGATGGTCCAAAATAAAGAGTATTTTTCTATGCAGATTTGAGTCAAGAGATTATTAGGCCACGTCAGAAATTTAACTCGGCTAAAGAAATATTGTGGCGGAAGGGTTACAATTTTGCTTTTCATTACCCTGCAGTATTAAAAGTTTTTTATGGTAATTTTCAATCTTAATTTTTTTGAAAATGACCATGATGCATTAATTTTTGCTAATTCACTACCAGATTAGCGAGAATGTGGAAGATCTTCGAAGCCGTCGCCTAAAAAGAAGCCAAATGGAAATGGAAATGAGAATGGAAAAAATTGGAAGAATGGAAAGAAAGAAGTTTTAACACTAAGTCTTATTGACAATGAAGATCCGGAACAATCATTGGGAATGGAGTCACTGGGTTGAATATACTTAAAGTATTTGATTGTGTTGATGTGAATAATGTATTTCTGGCTGGGGGGGGGGAGTGGATAGCACTGAAATCTTTGATAATCATCCGCCACTAGTGGGTTTTACCACATCCAGTTTTTTAGGGCGTTACTACCTTTGGATTTTTTTTTGGATAATTAATATTTTCATTTTTTTACATTTTCTTTAAATATCTAGGGAAGGGATAGTGATTTAAGTTATTATAAGGGGTGCGATATTTTGTAGTGAGAGATTATATTGTTAATTTGTAAGGATGTCTAATTTGAAATTTGCAAGTTTTAATTTTATGGGGTTAAATAATATGATTAAGCGAAAGCGAGTTTTCGCTTATATTAAGAAAACATAAATTAACATTGCCTTTTTACAAGAAACTCATTTAACTGAAAAAGAACATTTGAAATTGAAGAGACATTGGGTTGGACATGTGTTTTCTTCTTCATTTAAATCTAAGGCAAGAGGTGTAGCAATTTTAATTCATAAGAATTTGCCTTTTGAATTACAAAATATGGAAGGAAATGTTGGACGGGTCTTAAGGGTGAATTGTAAAGTTTTTGCTAAACCTTGGACTTTGTTCAATGTTTATGCACCTAATGTGGATGATAAGTGTTTTATTTCTGATGCTTTTTTTGTTGTTAAATCAAGCTAATGAAAATATCATAGTTGGGGGAGATTTTAATTGTGTTTTGGATCCTTTACTGGATAGATCTCCAAAAAGTATAAAGAAATCAAAGGTGGTGACACAAATTGGGGCCTTTATGAAGGACTTAAATTTGGTGGCTATTTGGAGAAGGGTCAATCCTACGGAGGATTTCGCTTTTTATTCGTCCCGACATGATTCATTTTCTAGAATAGATTTTTTTTAGTATCAGCACATTTACACGGAAAAGTACTACAGGCAGAATATAAAAATAGCGTTATATTGTATCACTCTTTATTATTTTTCTCTTGCATAAGTTCAGAAGTGGTACCTTCATCTTATAAATCTCCATCTTTCAGATGAAGGTACCACTTCTGAACTTATGCAAGAGAAAAATAATAAAGAATGATACAATATATACTGATGTTGTTGAAAAAAAACAGAATTTGTTACTTTTGTTAAGGAACAGATTACTTTGTTTTTGACTGAGAATGTTAATTCTGTAGATATTCGCTTTGTATTATGGGATGTATTAAAAGCTTATTTAAGAGGCCAGATTATTAGTTATACTACTAAAGTTAAGAAACAGTATATGGGAGAGAGTTTGGAACTGGAGAAGCAAGTTGCTGAATTGGAGAAGAAATTTCAGAAAGATGTAAAAGAAGATAAAAATAAAGTGGCTTTGGCTAATTTGAAATTATGTTATAATACATTGCAAACTTATCAATTTGAGCATTTAATTAATCGATCTAAGCAACATTATTACAAGTTGGGTGAAAGGGAACATAAGGTACTAGCATGGCAGTTAAAGACGGAACAGGTTTCACAGACTATTAATGCTGTTAAAAAGAATTCAACATTTACTTATAAACCTCAGGAAATCAATGACCAGTTTTATTCAATTTACAAAAAATTGTATACTTCTGAGGAGAAACAGGATAGTGGTTCAATTGAATCTTACTTATCTAAATTAACATTACCAGCATTGGAAGAGGAGGATGTTATGGAATTGGAAGCTCCATTTACAGAATTTGAGATTAAGGAAGCTACGTTGGAGATGCCAAATGGGAAGTCACCAGAGGACGATGGATTTTCTGTGGAATTTTATAGAAGATTTTATGAGGATTTATCCTGTGTTTGAGGAGGTATTACAAGAAGTAATTGAAGAGCATGAGTTGCCTGAATCTTGTTCTAGTGCTTTAATTACTGTAATTCCAAAAAAAGATAGAGACTTGTTGAAAGTGTCTTCGTATAGACCTATTTCTTTACTGAATGTAGATTATAAAATCATAGCGAAAGTGTTAGCAAATTGACTTGCCAAGTATTTACCTAAATTAATACATATTGATAAAACAGGTTTTATTAAGAATAGAAATGCTTCAGATAATATTCTTCGATTAATTACTTTGGTCAATGCATATCAACAGCAGCCCAACCATTCAATGGTGGTTGCGCTTGATGCCGAAAAAGCTTTTGATAGGGTTGAATGGGATTTTTTTTATTTAAGGTGTTGGAAAAGTTTAAATTTGGCCCTTTTTTTATTGGTTGGGTTAAAGCTTTATATACGAACCCAATTGCCAGGGTGGTGACAAATGGTCAAGTTTCATTACCGTTTAAATTGACACGTTTGACCTGACAAGGGTGTCCATTGTCACCAGCCCTGTTTGCACAGGCTATTGAACCATTAGCTCAAACAATAAGACAGAATGAACAGATAAGAGGGATGAGAGTTATGGATGAAGAGTATAAGATTAATCTATTTGCAGTTGATGTTTTGATATATTTGACAAATCCAGAACATTCATTGCCGCATTTGCAGAAATGTTTATTACAATATAGAACATTATCTGGATACAAGGTTAATTGGGATAAGAGTGAAATTTTGCCATTTGGAGAAGGAGATTATTCAGAATATAAAAATATTATTAAATTGAAATGGTCCTGATAAAATTAAATATTTAGGAATAATTGTCAATGTTGATTATCAATCTTTATATAAGTTAAATTACGTTCCTTTATTAAAAAAGATTAAAGCAGATTTAATTAAGTGGAAAGATCTCCCGTTAACTTTAATTGGTCGAGTTAATTGTATTAAGATGAATATTTTTCCTCAAATTCAATATTTATTTCAATCAATACCATGTTCTCTTTCAAAGGGATTTTTTTCAGGATTTAAATAAAGCTATGAGAGAATTTTTATGGAAATTACCATGGGTAGCATTATATAAACTTACTTGGAAGTATGCGTTAGGTGGGCTTCAATTACCCCATTTTCAAAATTATTATGAAGCAGCCCAGTTGAAATCTATTAGTAGACTGATGGATTTGGACCAATCCCCGAGTTGGGCTAAAGTTGAGATGGCTTGTATTTCTGAAGTTGAGGTGGATCAATTTATATTTCAATGGAATGTAAATTTGTTGTGGGAAAATAATATACCAATATTAAAACATCTATTAAAGGTAAGGACTAAAGAAAATAAGATTTTAGGATCAAAAGGTAAATTGTCAATTTTAACTCCACTATATAACAATCAGCTTATTCCTTTTTCAATGTTTAATAATCATTTAAAGAGTTGGGACTCTAAGGTTATAAAGATGTGACAGGATTGTTTTGTAGAAAGACAGTTTCTTTCTTTTAATCAATTGAAAGAGCATTTTGATATTGCTGAAAATTCTTTGTTTATTTATTATCAACTTCGAGCTTTGGTGAAAGATATGTATGGTAGAGAGATGATTTTACCTGTATTGATGGAATTCGAGTCTTTGATTTTTTCTATACCAAAAAAGGGTTATATTTCTGTTATGTTCCAAGTATTACAAGACAATATGGATAAACCTGAATGGGAGATGTCTAAGCTTAAATGGGAAAATGATTTAGCTTTTGTTTTTCCTGAAGATTATTGGGCAGATGTGTGTCATGATAGTGTTACTAAATTGATGAATGTGCGGTATGGAATGGTTAATTATAACTTTTTATATCAGTTGTATTTAACCCCAGAGAAATTGAAAAAATATGGTTTTAGTAATTCAGACTCTTGTTTTAGATGTGGTGTATGTACTGGTACTTTTTTGCTGTTTGGTCTTGTGTTTATGTACAACCATTTTGGCAAGAAATTAGGTTAACTTTGGAAAAACTATTAAGTTATCACTAGATCCATCTTTTTTTTTTATGGGTTATACGATTCCTTTAAAGGGATTAGGGTTGAATAAATTTCAAATTGCATTTATACACTTAGCATTGTCTGTAGCTCGAAAATGTGTAGCAAGTACATGGAAAGATAACATAGTGATTAATATAATGCGATAGCATAATGAATTGAAAGCTTGCATTGTTATGGAAAAAAGTTACATATAATTTGCATGATAATTGTTTTTTTTTGTAAATAAGTGGTTATCATATTTGGAATATATGCATTTAGATGTATTATATATTCTTAGTTTCTGTTTATATATTTTTGGCTCTCCTTAAGAGAGCTGGCTGATGGGGTGGGAGGGTGGGTGGGGACTCATAATTTTTTAAAATTTTTTTTTCTGTTTTTTTCATTGTTTTTATATATATATATATATTTATATAAAATTGTCTTTATGGAATGTATGCTGTATTATTACTAATGATCTTTCAAATAAATAAAGTTTTTTTTAAAGAACAAGGAACTATGGGAAATCCCTGCAATTGGGAAAACCCAATTATAATAATAATGATATTAACAGATATTGTTACAATATAAGCAGATGTTATTTCCCTATACAGATCTTTTATACTTTTTTATGGATAATATGAGTTTGAGCTCTAACAGTGTGTGATCTTATATTTTGTAGGAAGGGGAGTCCTTTGTTTTTTGTATGAAATAGTTAATTAAAAAAAAATAATTTTTAAATATTCAAAAAAAATGATTACATGTTGGGTGTTGGACTCAAAGAACTCTTCACAGTGAAATATTTGCCCTCGCATCACTACCACTTGTACTTCTATGCCCTATCCCTGCTTCTTCCACCCTCCCACTCCACAACAACAATGCAGTGATGAAACACAAAAAAAAACAGTAAATTTCCTTGCTTTGGTTCAACCTTGAGCAGCTGGACAAATACAATCCAGATAAGCATTGCCATAAATCTCCTCAAATCAGCAGAAACTGTCAGAAGGAAGCATCAAACAAAAACAATATCACCATTGACTGGTTCACTGCAAGGTGAAGTTGTACTCTGGCTGGGCACCAGCTCAGCTTTCAAACATGAATGTCTGAATGAAGTTGCTCCTGTGCTGCAGCAGCATTTGGTATCGAGAAACATTCAGGGAGGGTTGAAAGAAAAATCTTTCTGTACATAAAGACATCACAAAACAAAGGAAGGTGTGCATAGTTTTTAGAAAGGGATAAAAATCTGAAAGAAATGCATGATATCACTGAGATATACTTTCCCATTACATTGGAAGCTCAACAGAACTGAAGCAGAAGAGCACAAAAATAATCATAATCTGAATTTCCAGTTGGAGAGTTGCATATATGGGCAAACATAATCTCAGGAGATACCTTATTGAATTCTCCCTCAACATCAAGGTGAGATGCTTGTTAGTCTGTTAATCCTTCTTCTTTCATCCTTAATTATTGGAGAGATTCCACACTCTGTGCAAAACCCGATCAAGAAACAGTGCCCATCAGGTCAGCACATTCACTGGAGGTCACGAGGGCCAAAAGAAATCATGCTTAATATGTTACTATTATCTCTGACAGCCAACCTTACCCACAAGCAGGCTGTGCATAGTTCACGAGTCATATTGATGTGCGATTGTATCTCTTCACTTCTGGATGACAACAACTGGACTGAACGTTCTTGAATTCCTGAAAGCAGAGTCTCACAAATGTCTATCCACTCAGAAGACTCAGTCTTGAAAGAAAAAAAATCAAGATGGTTGTGTAGCAAACATATTGAATAATTGTGAAGAGACTGTCACAAGCACCTTTTTAACTACAGAGAGGAAAATTACCTTGAGTTGTTCAAGCTCCTTTAGTTCATGATCAGGATTATCTACATCGTCTACCTTCTTTTGTTTCATCAGTGCCTCAACTATATCCCTGCACCAGCTACAGGAATAAATACAATGTTCTTAATAGATCAAAGACATGAAAAACAAATAAGGCACAAACTATTAAAACACAGCAACTAAAAAAAGGTTGAAAGGATCCTAACTTCAATCATCATTGTTAGTGGGGGAAGCAGTTTCGGCATTTACCTCAATTGTTTTGAATTTTGTAGTAAATGGAGATAAGTACAAACATCTTATGGGGTTGAAAGTATTTGGAACTCTCTATGTGAGAACACTGTGAAGGATGATTCAATTAAAAAGTTGAAAACAGATTGATTAATTATAGGTCTTTTGAGAAGTCAAAGGTTATGGGAATAAGACTGTAAAGTGGAGGCTAAGATCAAATCAGGGCAGATCTTACTTAAAAGTGGAGTGGATTTGAGGGACCAATTGGACTCCTTTTGCTTCAAATTCTTCAGATCATAAGAGGAAAGGAGAGAAGGGAGATGAAGAAATTAAAATGGAGAAGAGGAGAGAGAAAGCAAGAGAGAAAGTTGAAAAGGAAAATGTGAGAAATAAAAGAGAGAAAGACACAAGGAAAGTAAAGAGTATATAAAGAGAAAGATTGAAAAATGAATGTGAGACATTAAAATGCCAAGACTTTCAGTATCAACAAAGAGATTTATGCAAAATAAATTAATCAACAAGACATTTAAATTTAACCATACCTATTCCATATAGTTTAATATACATCACGTATATCACTCCTTTGTAATACGAATGGTTTTTTTAGATATATTAAACCAAGACTTCATTATCCTCTGAGCTGCCTGTAAAATATTCTAAAATTATATTTAAAGAGATAAAGTGTTTTCCTGTGTCCTCACCAGCATTTATCCTTCATCACAAAATAATTTTGAACAATAACAGCACAGTATAGGCCCTTCAGCCCACAATATAGTGCCAACCTATTGAAAGCTACTCAAAAAAGTAAACCTTCCCTACTTTTTTCCCTTCATTTTTCTTTCAACCATATGCCTACGAGTCTTTTAAATGTCATTATTGTATCAGCCTCCAGCACCACCCCTACAACAAATTTCAGGTACCAATTACTGTGTATAAAAAAAAACTTACCCCTGATGTCTCTCTTAAAATTTCCTTCCCTCACTTTGTACATATCGCCACTTGTGTTTGCAAATGTAAACATCTGATTATTTTATGTCATTGGTGTATACAGGACATAAATGTGCACAACTTGGCAGCAGTGTTTCCAACAACACAACAGTAAGTTAACGTCCCATGTATTCACTAGACCATGAAGTTCTTAGAAAATTACTGAACAGGAAGGTAACATATGATCACAATGCATTATTTTCAATAACATTACATTATGCATTAATAAATATTTGCCAATGCAAACAGACACCGGCTTACAATGTTCCGACTTACGATATTTCAAAGTTCCGATGATCAGAATCCGCTTTGAATAAAAGTAAGTCAGGGTCTACCTGTATCAATGTGGTTGCTTTTAGTTCCCTGAAGAAAATGCTTCCGTCCAATCACCACACGCAGATCACTTCCCACCACCACCAACCCCTTCCCCCCTACCCCCAAACGTTGTCATTTCAGTGATCCCCTTGTAGTGACAGCAAGAAAACAAGTTTTGATGAGCCCAATGCTGTTTGTTAAACAGGTGATTTGGAACATGTGCAGATTGCTGTTACTGGAGAGGGAGAGAGATTAAAGAGGGACAGAGAGCAATGGCAATCTGCACATGCATTCAAAATCACAACATTTAAAGTTGTGAAGTGATGCCACTGCCCCTAGTCACCCGGCGCTACCTCGGGCTCCCAGCAGGAGGGGGGTCGTCGGCCACTCGGCAGGAACAAGGCAGACTGCTACCTTTACAGATAGACCCCGACTTACGGTAATTTCTACTTATTATGTGAGTCCCAGAACCAAACCCTTCACAAGTCGGGGTCTACCTGTATGTTTAAAAGTGAAAAATGTGTTAGTAATGCCTCATTATTTTGAGTTGATACATTTTTCTTACCTATAAATTTGTGTTGATAATATATTCAGTTGATTGGCCACCATCAGGGCTTTTTCCTCCAGTCTATCAGCTGTATTTGGTTCAGGCAGGTATTTAAAGTATACTTTTTTTACTTTACCTGCTGGGTCATGTACAATGTAAAGTAAAATATCTATCAGCAAGTGGCTCATTGAACTTTGAATGATGGCAACCTGGAAGTCAGAAACAAAAAAAATTATTTCTTCAAGTTTTCACCTGTCATACTTTTCCATCACATATTTAACAATTATTGTGTATAATTGATTCAAATTATCCACAAACTAAAGAATTTAAGTAGAATACACTGTGACAGAGTACTTAGAGGTGGTTTGGGAGGAATTGTTAGAGTAGCTTGCATTCACACATTTTAAAACACAGAATATTTGCAGGACTATTGCAGAATTCTTTTTGTAGGAGACAACAAAGTATCGACAGCAGCTTGCCTGGGAGAGCATGTGATCTTTGCAGACAGAGGAGAAGAGTTTTGCTCTCAGAGAGGGAGGGTGTGAAACATAGAGAAAGGACACAGAAATCAGTTCCTGAAGGACAAGCTGGCAAATTTTGGAAGGCTGCCTGGTCAACGGAGAAGACTGGCGGTCTGAAAGATGACCTGAAAGAAAGAGGATCATTTGGAGAACCCTGAAGGGGGCAAGTTTCATCAGCAAGACTGATTGAGAAAGAATCATTTGCGGATGTCCTGGAAAAGGAATCTCTCTCTGAAAACCAGAAAGAATCCTCCTGAGTGGTAACCATTTGCCTGTTAAGCACAAAACACTGGTGAATTTGGTTAATGCTAACAATGCAACCAGTGAGATTGGACTGTCATCCAAAGAACTTTTCTACTCTTAAATATACATTACACACACCTGCGCTTAGTGTTGGGGGGGGGGGGAGGTGGGGGGATTAAGTAGTTAAGTAAGTAGGTTAAGTAATAAGTTAAAGTTTAATTCTGTTTTCTTGTTCAAATATAATTAAAAATAACTTTTGTTTAAGTAACCCTGAGTTGTGGTGCATATCTATTGCTGCTGGTTTTTGGGGTCCTCTGGACTCCGTAACAACATGCTAACACAAAGACAAAAAACTGACAACCCTTTGAGTTTTCAAGCAATACATTGGACTCCTAGAATTCAATGTTCTTAGCAGCAAAGATTCCATTATACTATACAAAAAGATCAAAATCTGACTTTAGTAATCACAAATATTTGGCTCTGACAATACATTATGCATTATTCAGTTCATTATCTGTGCTGTTATTTAAAAAGTGCAAGCTGCAGTATCTTCAGTGTCTGGAAAAAAAGCATTTTCACAGGCACTGCATGACAGGCATCAAAGATGTCTTTCAAGAGTCTACCACCACATTATTCAATTGCAAATAAGAATAATTTTCCACATCCAATATTTTAAAAGCTTAACTCGCACTGACTCTATTATTAAGAGGAGATGTGAGCGAGAGAGTGAGAGAGAGAGAGAGAGAGAGAGAAAGAGAAAGAGAGGGAGGTGAAGCATGAGAGGTGAATCTGCTGATGGGAAAAAAATATTATAATGTGGGACATTAGGGATCACAATGGAGGGGGGAAATAGGGTGGAATTAAGTTTTATACCACCCTAAGGGGTTCTCAGTGTCATCTTCCATGCTCTGGCAGGCCATACACACAGGAATAAAGGTCATTGGAGCAGCTTGGCAAAGGTTCATTTTAAGCTAAAAGTGCAACAGAAACAGCACTAGCTGCTGTTACAACTATTGGAGTAACATTTTACCAGTTCAAACTCTATTACACTGCACTGTTGAACATAATACATGGCTGAACGAGAGAAGGATTTAATGCTCAATGAACATATTGATGTATTTCAGCAAATTAATTGCAAATAACAAAAATAAATAGCAGAGAAAATTACATTAAAATACAACTTAATTTTAAATATAAGATGATCTTTTTGTAGTTTCTTCCTAATTGTATAATGTAAAATGAAAGAAATTAGTTAAAAATAAACAATGTAATTAAAATACAGGAAAATAAAATGACTCTTGATCTGCAGTTTTATCAGTTAGTAACTTGTGATCATTAAGTACTTTTGGGGTGCTCTGGAACATCAGCAGGAACTTGAAATGCCAGCATTAATAAAGATCTCATGGATATCAATCCAATAGTGTGGACTTTCCAAGTAGGAGTGAGGAGCACCTGGTAATTTAATGGAGCACAGGAACTATATTTTGGTTTTATAACTAGCCTTTTTTTTTGCCTTGCATCTTCTTATATACTTGCATAACTTAGAGACTCTTGAAAATTTCTATGCATGTACCATGGAGAGCATTCTAATTGATTCCATCACTGCCTGGCATGGAACTGCCAATGCCCAGGATAGGAAAACTACAGAGACTTGTGAACTTGGTCTGTGCCACTCATAGGCATCAGTCTTCACTCTAATAAGATTATCTGCAAGAGGTGGTGTCTTAAGAAAGCAGCCTCTATCCTCAAGGTCCCTCACCACCGAGGCCATGCCCTCGTCACACTGCTACGATCAGCAAGGAGATACAGGAGCCTGAAGATGAACACCCAACAGTACAAAAACACCCTTTGCCATCAGATTTCTGAATGGACAATGAATCAAAAAAAATTATAAATTATCTTTGTGTGTTATATAAAAACTTATAGGAATATTTACACCTGTGATATGCTGCTACAAAACAATGAATTTCATGACATGTTCATTACAATAAATTCTGACTCCTTTTCATTTTTTTTCTTTCTTCACTGGATTGTAAAAATTGCCAGGCTAAAATTTATCCTTCTTGTATGCAGAATATGTTTTCCAACTTCTGTGCAATTTTATTGAAGAATTAAATTGCACGTTAACATATAAAACATAGGTTGAATTTCAACCTCATTGTATTGCTTATTTGTTTCAACTTTAATGGCAAGTCAGACAATAATCCAAGTGTCTGGGTCCATGATCACAAGCTGCATATGACCATGATACTGGGCTGTAACCGCATTTTCAAAACATTAAAAAGCACAAGGGTACACTCTCCTCCCCCACTTTACCCTCACTCTTCCCAATCTTCTCCATCAGTCAAGCAATTATTCTGTGCTACCTTCTGAAAATTCAAAGGGAATGCATACAGCAATGCATCCACTTTAAATGCAGAACTCTAAATGTATGTGAGTCGAGCATGTTTATTGGAGTAATCATAAATGTGTGAATGTATGTTGATCACGAGAGATTTTTAATTTTTTTTTATTTTTCACACTATGAACCATATTAACCAAAATACACACAAACATTTCCTTCTTGAATATACACAGTCATTTTCTCACCTTTTTCCCCCTCCCTCCTTCCCACCCCCCTCCCAACCCACTAAATATTCAACATTTACATTACAATAAACCCATTAAACAATGTTATCACACAATGAAAATAAATAAGAAAATTGTATCATCTACTTTTACACACTGCGTCAGTTCATTTCGCCTTCTTCTCATTCTATCATTTTAGGGGATGGAAGTCCGCGTTAGACCCTCTCTGTTGTGTTCCATGTACGGTTCCCAAATTTGTTAGAATACTGTGGCTTTATTTTTTAAATTATATGTTATTTTTTTCAATGGAATACATTTATTCATTTCTATGTACCATTGCTGTACTCTCAGGCTCTCTTCTGATTTCCAGGTTGACATTATACATTTTTTTGCTACAGCTAAGGCTATCATAATAAATCTTTTTTGTGCTTCATCCAATTTGAGGCCTAATTTTTTACTTCTTATATTACTTAGAAGAAAGATCTCTGGATTTTTTGGTATGTTGCTTTTTGTGATTTCATTTAATACCTGATTTAGATCTTCCCAAAACTTTTCCATTTTCTCACATGCCCAAATTGCATGTACTGTTGTTCCCGTTTCCTTCTTAGAGCGAAAACATCTATCTGATACTGTTGGGTCCCATTTATTTAAATTTTGGCGTGTGGTGTATCGCCTGTGTAACCAATTATATTGTATCATGTCTAACCTCGTGTTTATTATATTTCTCATAGTTCCGGAGCATAGCTTTTCCCATTTTTCATTTTTTATTTGTATGTTTAGATCTTGTTCCCACTTTTGTTTGGGTTTACAGCTTATTTCATCATTCTCTTTCTCTTGCAGCTTGATGTACATGTTTGTTATAAATATTTTAATTATCATTGTGTCTGTAATCACATATTCAAAGATCCTTCCTTCTGGTAACCTCAGCCTGCTTCCCAATTTGTCTTTTAAGTAGGTTTTCAGTTGGTGGTATGCAAACATTGTACCGTGAGTTATACCATATTTATACTTCGTTTGTTCAAAAGATAATAAATTATTTCCCAAAAAACTGTTTTCTATTCTTTTGATCCCTTTTTTCTCCCATTCTCTTAAGGAAAGGTTATCTATTGTGAAAGGGATTAGTTGATTTTGCGTCAATAATAATTTTGGTAGTTGGTAATTTGTTTTTTTAATTTCTACTTGAATCCAAATGTTGAGCAGATGGTGCAGTACTGGTGAACTTCTATGTTACACCAGCTTTTCATCCCACTTATAAAGTATATGTTCTGGTGCCTTCTCCCCTATTTTATCTAGCTCTAACCTGGTCCAATCTGGTTTTTCCCTTGTTTGATAAAAATCTGATATATATCTTAATTGTGCTGCTCTATAATAATTCTTAAAATTTTGTAGCTATAAGCCCTCTTGTTTGTACCATTCTGTTAATTTATCTAGCACTATCCTTGGTTTCCCCCCTTTCCATAAGAATTTCCTTATTATTTTCTTTAGCTCATTGAAGAATTTCTCTGTTAAGGGAATTGGTAACAATTGAAATAGGTATTTTATCCTTGGGAAGATATTCATTTTAATGCAATTTACCCTTCCTATCAGTGTTAGTGGTAAATCTTTCCGATGTTCTAAGTCATCTTGTAATTTCTTCATTAAGGGCTGATAATTTAATTTGCAAATATGGCCTAGATTATTATCTAGTTGTATACTATCGGATTGCTTGTGTTTGCCATTTAAATGTGATTCTTTCTTTAACTTTGTGAGATCCGCATTATTCATTGGCATCGCTTCACTTTTATTTGCGTTGGTCTTTTACCCCGATACTTCTCCATATTCCTTCAATTTCTTATGTAATTCTTTTATTGATAATTCTGGTTCTGTTAAGTATACTATGATGTCATCTGCAAATAGACTGAGTTTATATTCCTTCTCTTTTATTTTTATCCCTTTTATTTTATTTTCTGTTCTTATCAGTTCTGCCAATGGTTCTATTGCTAAAGCGAACAGTGAGGGAGATAGTGGACATCCCTGCCTAGTTGACCTGCTTAATTTAAATTGGTTCGATATATATCCATTTACAATCACCTTCGGCAATGGTCCCTTATATAATGCTTTAATCCAATTAATATATTTCTCTGGTAGGTTGAACCTCTGTAGTACTTTGAATAAATAATTCCATTCTACTCTGTCAAAGGCTTTCTCTGCGTCTAAAGCAACTGCCACTGTTGGCGTCTTATTTCCTTGTACTGCATGGATTAAGTTAATGAACTTACAGATATTGTCCGTTGTTCATCCTTTCTTAATAAATCCAGTTTGATCTAGTTTTACTATTTTCGGTACTCAGTCAGCCAATCTGTTTGCTAATAATTTTGCTATTATCTTATAATCTGAGTTAAGTAGAGATATTGGTCTATATGATGCTGGTGTTAGTGGATCTTTCTCCATCTTTTGTATTACTGTAATTATTGCTGTTTTACATGAATCTGGCATGTTTTGTGTTTCTTTAATCTGGTTCATTATTTCCAGGAGAGGAGGAATTAATAAGTCTTGAAATGTTTTATAGAATTCTATTGGGAGTCCGTACTCTCCCGGCGTTTTATTGTTCGGTAGCTTTTTTAATATATCCTGTATTTCCTCTATTTCAAATGGTTTTATCAATTTGTTTTGCTCCTCTTCTTGCAATTTCAGTAGTTCAATTTTAGCTAGAAACTCAACTATTTTGTCTTCTTTCCCTTCATTCTCAGTTCGGTATAATTCCTAATAGAATTCCTTGAAGTTTTCATTGATCTCTGTTGGGTTATATGTAATTTATTTGTCCTTTTTCCTTGATGCCAATACCATTCTTTTAGCTTGTTCTGTTTTAAGCTGCCAAGCTAGTATTTTGTGTGTTTTTTCTCCTAGCTCACAATACTTCTGTTTTGTCTTCATTATGTTCTTCTCCACCTTATACGTTTGTAGTGTTTTGTATTTTTTTTTGTTCGCCAATTCTCTTCTTTTTGTTGTATCTTCCCTTGTTGCTCGTTCTTTTTCTGTATTTACTATTTCTCTTTCCAGCTGTTCTATTTCCTGATTGTAGTCCTTCTTCATCTTAGTTACATAACTGCCCTCTGATGAAGGCTTTCATTGCATCCCATAATATAAATTTATCTTTCACTGATTCCGTATTTATTTCAAAGTACATTATAATTTGGTGCTCAATAAATTCTCTAAAATCCTGTCTTTTAAGTAGCATGGAGTTTAATCTCCATCTATATATTCTTGGTGGGATGTCCTCCAGCTCTATTGCGAATAACAGGGGTGAGTGATCCGATAACAATCTAGCTTTATATTCCATTTTCCTAACTCTCCCCTGAATATGGGCTGACAACTGGAACAGGTCAATCCTTGAGTATGTTTCATGTCTACTCGAATAATATGAGTATTCCTTCTCCTTTGGGTGTTGTCTCCTCCATATATCCAAAAGTTGCATTTCCTGCATAAATTTGGCTACTTTGTTCTTTCTGCTAGTCTATTGTCCAGTTTTATCCATCTTTGAATCCAAATTAAGGTTAAGGTCCCCTCCTATCAATATATTCCCCTGCATATCTACAATCTTCAAAAAAAATCTTGCATAAACTTTTAATCCTCTTCATTTGGTGCATATATATTGACCAAATTCCAGAGTTCTAAATATATCTGACATTTTAACATTACGTATCTCCCTTCTGAATCTATTATTTCCTCCTCTATTTTGATTGGTACATTTTTATTGATTAATATAGTTACACCTCTGGCTTTTGAGTTATATGATGCTGCCGTTACGTGCCCTACCCAGTCTCTCCTTAATTTCTTGTGTTCCACTTCAGTTAGATGTGTTTCCTGCACGAATGCTCTATCAATTTTTTCTTTTTTTCAGTAAATTTAATAGCCTCTTCCTTTTGATTTGGTTATGTATTCCGTTAATATTTATAGTCATATAGTTTCATACTTTGTTTACATCTCATTTCCTCTTCCTCACAACCACCTTTCCCCTTTTCCCCCATTTCCATTTCTCAGTTTTCTTTGTTTGAACGCACTGTACGACAACACTTCTAAAACATAAAATATTTCAACCATTCCCACATCTAAAATTCCCTTAACCCCAAGTGTTCTCCCCCACCCTTCTCTGAGTCACCCCTTGTCCCTTGCCAGGCAACCACAACTTTCCTCTCCATTCGCAAACTGGTTCGCAAGTGTCAACTGATTTCGCAGTGACTGTTATTCTCTCCCACCCAACCACCTCCAGAAAAGACTTTTATCTTCACATTACGACAAAGCTCCCCCTCTATTCTTCTCTTTTTCTTTTTATCATTTATTTATTTATTAATAATTTTTTAACCCCCCTTTTCCCTTACTTCTCTTTTCTTCCCTCCTTTAGTTCTTACTTAAGCATTATTTTTACTTCTTTATATGTAGTTTGTCGTTGTACTTTGTTCTTGTTACATCTCTTCACCTCTCTTTCTGTCTTGCAGGCATTCTGCAAATTCTCGTGCTTTCTCCGGATCTGAGAACAGTCTGTTTTGCTGCCCTGGGATAACTATTTTAAGCACCGGTGGATATCTTAACATAAATTTATAGCCTTTCTTCCATAGAATTGATTTTGCTGTGTTAAACCCCTTCCTCTTTTTCAGCAGCTCAAAACTTATGACTGGGTAGAAAAAAAAATTTTTGATCTTTGTTTTCCAGTGGTTTTTTTGTCTTCTCTCATTTTATTCATTGCCTTCTCCAATATATTTTCTCTTGTCGTGTATCTCAAGAATTTTACTAAAACGGATCTTGGTTTTTGTTGTGACTGTGGTTTCAGGGCTAATGTTCTGTGTGCACTTTCTATTTCCATTCCTCCATGCATTTCTGGCATTCCCAGGACTTTTGGGATCCATTCTTTTATAAATTCTTTCATATCTTTGCCTTCTTCATCTGCCATAAGGCCCACTATCTTTATATTGTTTCGCCGACTATAGTTTTCCATTATATCCATCTTCTGAGCTAACAACTCCTCTGTTTCTTTAACTTTTTTGTCACTTTCTTCCAATTTTCTTTTTCAGTCGTTCACTTTATTTTTACCGCCATTACACGTTCTTCCACATTTTCTAATCTTTTCCCTCCATCTGTTATGACCAGCTCTATTCTACTCACTTTTTCTTTTGAACTTTTCATTTTTCTTTTCATTTCACTAAATTCTAGTGTCAGCCATTCTTTTAATGCTTTCATTTGTTCTTGAAAAAAAATTTTATCTATGTACTGTCCATTCATTTTACCTCCTATTTCTCTGTGCAGAGCTTGGTGTTCTTCTTCTTCTTCTTCTGTGTCTGCTCTTGGTTTTGTGTCTTCTATTTCTCTTCCTTGTATCTGTGTCTCTTCTGGCTTTCTTGTTGAGCTGCTTGTCTCAGTTTGTTGGGTATTTTTTTTTCCATGGTGTCTTGATGTTGGTCCTCTGCTTCTGGGTTGGTTATCTGTTGTGTCTCTAGTTTCCTTTTTTCTTTTTAACCCCTCCCTTTCCCGTTGTTTTCTTTATCTTCCAACTGGGAGCCCCGCAGTAGGGCCTCTCTCAGCTGTTCGTGCTGTGGAGTTTCACTCCACAGCTGGTCCCCCCTCCTGTCGGTGTTGTCCTTGTCGTGTGCATCTGCGCACCCCTGTTTGGCTCCATTTTTGCAGTCCTGCAGTTAATGGGTCATGATCCTGCAGGGTCTCCACTAACCGCGGGGAGTGGGCTCCTCTTTCCACGGTGGGTCCCTGCTTTTTCGGACAGATAAGGCCTTCACCTTTCTCTTCCAGTGTCTTTCTTTCTTCTTTTCTTCCTGTTGTTTTTGGCTTTTCTTTCTTAGGTGCCATTTTCTCCACACCTTTAGTTTTGATTTGTTGTGATTTGTGTGTCTGGGGCTTTGCTTTTTCTTCACTTTTTTCCTTCTTTTCTGGAGAGGCTGGTACTCTCCTACCGGCCACTACACCATCACGTGACTCCTCTCATCACAAGAGAGTGTTGATGGAGATGTGATGCATGCAGGAACAGTATGTTGCGGATATGATTTTAGTTGATGCAATTATTAATCACACACAAGGTTAAATGTTTTCCTGTAACAGGATCAAGGCCTGGAGTATCAAATCTCAAGTTCCCCATGTTGGATGCCTCAACCCATGGGTGCATCATTTCTGGCATTTCCTTTGCTCCCAGGCATGCAGGACATATTCTAAGATATAAAATTGTCCATATCCTTGTCATCAATGTCCCCCAAGCTGGACAGTAATTTCCAGAAATGGTTGGAATCAGTAATTGCATCTTCTTTCAGGATATAGGTATAATATGAAATGGCACTGGTTAGCTAATGCACAGAGCTCCTGAACTTGCTTTCAGTTTAATTTCAAGTTCAAAGTTCAGCTTTATCGAAAGAGTATATATGTTATCACATATAATCTTGAGATTCTTTTTTCCTGCAGGCTAAGCAAAATTTCTACTTATCAGTAGTGAAGAAACTGGACTCAAGAAAAGATATATCTACAAAAGAGAGAAATGTTAACAAAAAAAGTGCAAATAAACTGACTATGCGATACAGAATATTCAGTAGTTAAATGTGTAAAGAAAGAGTCCTTAAATACATCTCTAATTGAGTTTGTTGTTCAGAAGGCTGATGGTGGAGGTTTCTGAATCTGATATAAGAGTCTTGTGGCAGCTATTATCTCTTTCCTCATGGCAGCAAAGAGAACAGAGTATATCCTGGGTGATGTGGATCCTTGACGATTGCTGCTGCTCTCTGATGGCAGCGTTCCATGCAGATTTTGTCAATGATGGGGAGAGTTTTGCCTGTGATGCACTGGGCTGTGTCCACTCTCTTTTGAAGGCATTCTGCTCAGAAGTATTGATGCCCAATACTGAGTGTAAGAATGGGAAAGATAATGACTGGAGCTGCATAAAGACTTGAATTCTTTCCCCAATTGTGCACAGAAAAAAATCCTGTGTGAACAACACTGAATCTGGAGCATCAAATAAACCACTGGAAAAATTCAGAGAGTAGATCAGTCCTGATGAAAGGAATCAACCTGAAAAATTTATAATCTATTTTGCAACTTGACTCACTGTGTTGCTCCAGTTCAGTGTTTTCTCCAGATTCTAGCATGGCATCTCTAAACTGGTCCTTGCTTTACCATTTGAAACAAAATTTTCTTACCAATGAATTTCTATTCCAATGATTCTACTTGTAGGGAAAACAGAGCTCAGAACCATAAATGAAAGGTTGCTGTTAAGTTCATTGGGAATTTATTTACAAAGTGATTATGATGTAGGTTTGTTGCAATTATAAATAGTTGATATGACTCAAGTAGGTGCATTTAAGGGAAAGCAAATAGGCACCTAAACACAGCCACCATGTCTACCTTTAACACATCAAAATATCCCATGCAGAAGAAAAGTGCTTGACGATTAAAGGAGTTTGAAAGTTCCCTTGAAGCATGAGTTGTGACATGAAAGCATTGTGCCATGTATTATTTCAGTATTGTAAATACTATATATTTAGTTGACTCTGAAGCCAAAATTGCTACTCTTGGCCAGAATCTACAAGTTCTCTTTCATTGGTGAATTCTGCAGCTAGATTCTAATATAACCTTCAAATCTCAATAGACCATGACTGGGAGGTAACCCACTGGACAGTTAACAATAACTACTCCCCAAACAACACTTGCTAATTTCTTTATTCTTAGCATGTAATGTGGGCACCCTTTGAGCTCAGCTCCATTTACTTACCTGCTGCTTCAGCTTGGTGTCTTTGAGACTTATCATCTTAAACAGTGACCACAACCAGTCCTGTAACATCTGATTCACTTCTCCAAGCTGCTCTCTGAAATTACAAAATTAAAAAAGGAAATTTGAATTTGAGTGAAGTTGTGTATATTTTGTAATGGAAAACAGCAAACATTTTGATATTTTTTAAATCAATAGAATATAGAACAATATTGCACAGTGCAGGCCCATCAGCCCTCTATGTTGTGCTAACCCATATATATATCTTTTTTAAACTAAACCGGGGTGGGCAACATTCAACTTTAAGTATTCCTTATGCCATAAGTGGCAAGGGATTACTTAAGGTGGTATGTGAGTGGGAAGGGAAGGTTGAGAACCACTGCTCTAGACCCAATTGTTACTGAAATATTTTGCTTGAGAAAAATTGTCATTGGCCCATTTCCTGTGGAGTTATGAAATTGTGCACATAATGAGTCAATTAGGTATGATTAAAACCGTAATGTTTTAATTAGCCCCTAATGTTTCAGCCTCCACTCTTCAAGGCATTCCAGGCATCCACAAATCTCTGTGTAAAAAATTTTAACCCCGATTTCTCCTCTAAACTTCCCTCCCTTAACTTTGTACTTATGTCCCCTGATGTTTGCTGTTCCTGCCTGAGAAACAGATGCTGGCTGTCCATCCTATCTATGCTTCTAATCATCTTGTAGACCTCTCTCAAGTCTCCTCTTATCCTTCTATGCTCCAAAAATAAAAGGCCTAGCTTTGCTAACCTTGCCTCATAAGACTTGATTTCCAATCCAGGCAACATCCTGGTAAATCTCTTCTGCACCCTCTCCATAGCTTCCACTTCCTTCCAATAATGAGGAGACCAGAAATGAACACAATACTCCAAGTGTGGTTCACCAAAGATTTGTAGAGTTGCAACATGACTTCTCCACTCCTTAACTCAAGTCCCCCTATTAATGAACACCAGCATCCCATAGGCCTTCTTAAATATCTTATCAACCTGTGTGTTAACCTTGAGGGATGTATGGATTTGAACCCCAAGGTCCTTCTGTTCATCCACACTCTTAAGTAACCAACCATTAACCCTGTTCTCAGCCTTCTGGTTTGTTCTTCCCAAATGCATCATCTCACATTTATCTGGATTGAATTCCATCTGCCACATTTCTGCCCAACTTCATCCTGCCAATATCCTCTTGCAACCTTCGACAACCTTCAACTCCATCCACAACTCCTCCATCCTTCATATCATCCGTAAACTTAATGACCCACCCTTCCGCCTCTTCTTTCTTTTTCAATTTTTTTTATTAAACATTAAGTAAACAATACCTGAGGAGAATAGAATACAGAAACATCAATATATTGCAATACATAATACAACATATAACATCATAACATATTAAACAGTATTTTCCCTCTCTCCTCAATTTGAAATATTTAAAAAAAAGATTTAAAAAATTATTGTTAAAACCTTATCTAACCTACCAAAAAAAAGCCTGGGAAACCTAAAATGAGAGTTGACTATAACAGATCAATACAAACTATTTATCTGATCCTTGCCAATAAAAAAAAAATAGAAATCCAAAACAGTCTGGTAGGTAAAGTTAAAATACAAATGAACTTGTATGAAAATAGTTTAGAAAAGAATGACAAGTCTCTTCAAACTTAACAGAGGTATCAAAAGTCCAACTTCTAATTTTTTCTAAACTTAAACGTGACATAACTTGAGAGAACCATTGCATCAAAGTAGGTGAATTAGAATCTTTCCATTTAAATAAAATGGCTTTTCTGGCCAACAGTGCAGTAAAGCCTACAACCTGATGCGCTGAAGTGGGAACTCAACCCACCTCTGGAACTATAATTCCAAAAATAGCCATCGATGGATTAGGTTAAAATGTAATACCCAGTATAATTGACAAAGTCTTGAAAATATCTGTCCAATACTTCTCCAATACAGAGAAAAACCTAAACATATGCATTAGTGTGGCCACTTGTGATTTACATGTATCACACATAGGACTAACATTAGGAAAAATTTTGGATAATTTATCTTTCGACATATGAACCCGATGTACCAGTTTAAACTGAATCAATACATGTCAAGCACATAATGAAGAGGCATTAACCATTCCAAAAATCTTTTCCCAAAGTTTTTCTGGAAGAAGTGACTGAAGTTCCAAGCTCCTCTAATTTCATCATTATGGACTGATTGCAATTTTAATAAATTATTGTAAATATTACATATTAAACCATTATGAGAAGGATCCAAATGAAAAAAGAGTATCAACCAAATCAGGTTGATATGATGTACGAAAGTTAGATAATATCTTATTCAAAAAACTTCTAACTTGGAAATAACTAAAAAAAAATGTGACTTAGGTATATTATATTTGTTAGATATTGTATCAAAAGACATTAAATATCCATCTATAAACTGATCCAAAATATAGACAATTCCTTTGGTTTTCCTAAAAGAAAAGGCTTGATCCATTATAGATGATGAAAAAATAGTTGAGATAAATAGTATTAGGTAAACTAAAAAATTTTAAATCAAAAAATTTGCAAAATTGAAACCAAATCCATAATGTATATTTAAGTATTAGGTTAAAGGTATGTCTACTAATCTTAGAAATTGAAAAGGGGGGACGTGGCAAGATGGCGTAAGGATCAGACGTGCCTTCCAGTCCTCTCCTGACTCTATCTTATTGTTTTGTCTAGAAATGACCGTTAAAATTCTTTAAAAGTTTAGATAACTTCAGTGCTGTTAATTTAACTTCTGACGGTACAATTGGTGAAAAAGAGTAAAAAAAAACGACAACAGATCATCAAAAAACTACATTTTCTAAAAGTTCAAGTTTTGGAGCCTACCTACAGAAAAAACATCGAGACTCAGCCTGAAATGGATCCCAGGAGAGAGGTACAGCTTTTGGATGTAGAGATCAATGTTACATCGGTAGAGCCCCCTAAAGAGGGCGCCAAACAGCCTTTAGAACAAAGAGTTACTCAGGTTCGCACATGTGCAGTAGCATCTGACGGCGTTATGAATGAACGACTTGTGAATCTTGAATCTAAATTATCTTATACAATGCAGGGATTATCCAAGATTATGACTGAACTTGGTACTAGGTTTAATACTCTGGTGAAAATACATTCTCAACAGATGGCTGAGTTTGGAGCTTTTAAGCTTGAAGTGAGAGATAAATTTAATTCGTGTGAAGAAGATATAGACGAAATACAGGATCAAGTTTTTGATGTGACCAAAAGGGTCGAAGACTTACAAACTCAAAATAAAAATTTGGTGAAAAAGATTGATTATTTGGAAAACCAATCCAGACGGAACAATATAAAGATTATTGGTTTGCCAGAAGGTATGGAGGGACCAGACCCAAGAAAATTTTTTACTGAATGGATTCCACAGGTGCTGGGTCAAGAACATTTCCCGGAAGGTATAATACTGGAATGTGCTCATAGAGCCTTGCGTAGAAGACCTATTTCAGGTCAAAGTCCAAGACCTGTTTTGGTTCGTTGCTTGAATTATTACGACAGAGAAATAATTTTACGAGTGGCTATTAGAAATGCACAACAGAGAAAATCAACCTTGATGATTCAAAATAATCGAGTTTTCTTCTATGCGGATTTGAGTCAAGAAGTTATGTTCCAACGACGGGAATTCAATCCTGCTAAAGAGTTGTTGTGGAAGAAAGGTTACAAGGCAACCTTTAGATATCCAGCTGTTTTGAAGGTTTTCTAAGATGGTTGCCAACCAAAGTTCTTTGATTCTTCAAAGGAAGCTATAGCATTTGCTCAAGAGCTGCCAATTACTCAGTTTCAACAGAGACATAGTCCGCCGCGATCTCTAAGGAGACAAGAGATGGAAGAAAAGAGCCGTGCTCCAAGAAGGAATGGTTGTCATGGTGACTCGGCAGTTGGAGCTGATTAAAAAAAGAGTTTTTTCTAATGTTTTTTTTTAAAAAAAGGAATATTAAATAATGATGATGTTAGTTTAAGATGAAGTGAGAGTTGGGAGAGAGAACTGGATAGGCTCTATTTCCTGAAAGTCATCTGCTACGTGTGAGTTATCTCACACCCATTTTTTTTGGGGAGTTACCGCATTGCGCGGTTTAGACGGGAGGGGGTATTTTTAACCTCCTACCCGTTTTTTTTCCTTTTTTTGTATTATTAGATTAAAGAGTGAAGGGGTTTTTTTTTGTTTAAAATATTAAAAAAAGCATAAGAAATTATTTGATTGTTTAAAAAACTAAAAATTGATGTGGTTTTTTTTGTAAAGTTTATTCAGTAGATAAGGAATATTTGAAATTTAAATGTGAATGGGATGGATAAGTTTTTTTTATATTTTTTCTTTAACTTTAAGGTGAAAGGAGTGGTAATTCTGGTGTATATTATTTTGCTATTTTAGTTATAGAACGAAGGGAATAATGGTGAAAGTTATAAATTGAATTGTACAATTCTTAATGAGGCTTGAATTTTGTTTGTGGTTTATGCTCCATTTGTTGAAGATATAGATTTTATTGTAGATGTGTTTTTATTATTTGGATATCTGAATTTTAACGTAATGATTGGGGATATTTAAATGTGGTATTGGAGCTTTTATTGGATAACTATTCAAGAGTAAAAGGGAAAAATGGTGGAAGAGTACTAAAATTGAATTGTACAATGCTTAATGAGGTTTGAATTTTGTTTTAAGATGGTGGTTTATGTGACTAATATGATGATAGATGTGAAGTTAGTTGATATTTGGTGAATGTTTATCTCTATAAAGAAAGTTTTTTTTTCTTTTTTTTCATGCTACAATTTTTTTTAAGAATTGATTATTGTTTAAGAATTTTTGATAGATAATGTTACTAACTTTACTAATTTTTTATATTAAGTTTGAGTTAACTATATGTTTCATCTTAACCCCGTTTGTTAAATATATGCATTTAAGTTTGATTTAAATATGTTTTTTAAGTCTGATATTTTAGTATTAATTACTTTTCTTTTTGTTAGTATTTTAATCGGTTATGTTTTTGTTTTTTTTTTGTAAGTGGGTTTTTTTTCTCACATATATCATTAACTTTATTAATTCTTCACTCTTTATTTTGGGGGGGAAAGGGGGGGTTGGACTAATTTGAGTTGGGTTATTAATGTGTAATAATTATTGGGGAGGGTATAGTTTATTTAGATTACGGATACTGTATTGTAATTTTATTATTTTATTCTTAATTTTTTTTAATGTAATCCTATATGTTATTCATGTTATAAAATCTTAAATAAAGTTTAAAAAAAAAGAAATTGAAAAGGAAATCCAGCTCCCAATAAGGAAGCTAATCAATATCTCTGTACAGATTTCAATTCCAAATCTGTCCAATGAGGGTGTTTAGGTTTGTCAGAATAATATGTTCAGAAAATAATACATTGAATATTAACTTCCCAATAATAAAATATAAGATTAGGTAAAGCCATACCGCTGTCTTTCTTTAATTTCTGTAAATGAAATTTAGTCAACCTAGCATTTTTATTATTCCACATGCAAGAAGAAATTTTAGAGTAAATATTATTTTAAAAAAATTCTGGAATAAAAACTGGAACTGCTTGAAATATATACAAAAATTATGGCCAATGGAGACCACCTAGAATGTGTTTGTTTCACATAGTCAATCAAAGGGAGAAAGTTAAATTTGTATAAATCTTTAAATTTTTTAGTGATCATTAACCCTCTAACCACTCTAAAAGGTATATTCTCAGAGATGGGTACATGTATATTCAGTGGAAATTGTTCAATTTATATTCTGGAAAAAAAAACTGAATTGGGAAAACAAAGACCACATTGAAGGAATGGATTTCTCAGGATCTGAAATATATACTAAAAGATCATCTATGTATAAAGATACCTTATGAATTACATCTCCTCTGTTAATACCCTGAATGTCACTTGAGTCATGAAGTACTATCACTAAAGGCTTCAAGGCTCGGTTAAATAAGAAAGGACTTAATGGACAACCCTGTCAAGTTCTTTGAAACAAATTTTTAAAAAAGAGGATCTTTGATTATTAGTAATTATTGCAGCAACAGCAGTATGATAGATCAAATTAATCCTTGAAATACAACCAGGACAAAAATTAAATCTTTCCAAAATTTCAAACAATTATTTCCATTCCACTCTATCAAAAGCCTTTTCTACATCTAATGATACTATACATGCCGGAATTTTAGTCGAAGGAGAGTAAATAATATTCTTTAACCTACAGATATTAAAATGTGAATACAATTCTTTATAAATCCTGTTTGGTCTGTGGAAATTATCTGAGGAAGAATATTTTCCAATCTTATAGCTAATCAACATTCAACAATATTGGTCTATAGGAAGCACAATCTAAAGGATCCTTATCTTTCTTAGGAATTAATTGATGCTTCATAAAATGTATGCACCAAAGTTCCAAAAGATACAGAACCATTAAACACCCTACACAACTGAGGTATCAGTATGTTAGCAAAGCATTTTTAAAAACTCAACAGTATAACCATCCTGGCCTGGGGCTTTGACAGATTGAAGAGAGGAAATAGCTTTAAAATTTTACATTTCCAATATTGGCGCTTCCAATAAAAGTTGATTATTAGAAGAAATTTTAGGGATATTCAATCATTGTGGGAATCTATCCATACTTATGGTATTATCAGAAAACTGAGATTTATATAAATCCTGAACTGCATTATTCATTTCATTATGATTGTATACAATATTGCCATCTCCTTTACGAATCTTAGGAATCTGTTTTTTTAGCCATAGTTGCCTTTGATTGTCCAGCTAATAATTTACCTGATTTATCTCCATGTACATGAAACTGGGTTTTTGAATTAAACAATTGTCTCTCAATAGGATATTTTAATACTAAATCATATTACATTAGGAGTCTATTCCTTCCTTAAAGAGATCTATATTAAGTTTCCTCAAGTATTCTCTATCAATTTATTTAATATTTTATTCAGTAATAACAACTGTTCTTTTGCATGTTTCCTTAACCATGCTGAATAAGAAATTACTTGTTATTGCAGGTATGCCTGAAATTGCCTCTTCATCCAGATCATTTATAAAAATCACAAAGAGCAGGGGTAAAACATGAAAATCTGGAGACACCGTAGTTGAAGTAAAAACACACAATGCTGGAGAAACTCAACAGGTCAAACAGCGTCCTTTATATAGCAAAGGTGAAAATACATAACTGACGTTTCGGGCTTGAGCCCTTCATCAAGGTATGGAAAAATGTCAGCAGGCATCTTTGCAAAAGATTAAGAGGGGGGAGATTTAGTTGTAAAGGCAGGAGATGATTGGTGGAGAAGGGTGAGAGGGGACAGCAGCGAGTAGCTAAGTGTAGGGAGGGAGGAGAACTTGAAAGGGGAAGGTGAGAAGAAAGGGGGAAGAGGAGAGCAGATTAACAGAAACTGGCAAAGTTGATGTTAATGCCATCTGGTTGGAGAATGCCCAGACAATATACTTTATAAGTGGGATAAAAAGTTGGTGCAATATAAAAGCTCACCAGTATTGCACCATTTACTTAATATATGGAAGAAGATCCACTTAGAAAGGAAAAAAAATGAATTACCAAATACCAAAATTATTATTGACACAAAATCCACTAATCCCTTTTACAGTATATAACCTTTCCTTTAGAGAATGGGAGAGAAAAGGAATCAAAAGAATAGAAAATTGTTTTTTGGGAAAAAAATTATGAACATTTGAACAGTTGAAGTACAAATATGGTACAATGTTTGCATATCATCAACTGAAAGCTTATTTAAAGGATAAACTGGGAAACAGATTGAGATTACCAGAAGGAAGCAGCTTTGAATATGTGATTACAGACACAATGATAATTAAAAGATTTATAACGAACATGTACATTAAACTGCAAGATAAGGAAAATGATGAAATAAACCATTAACCTAAACAAAAGTGGGAAAAGCATAAAAATAACAAATGAAGCATGGGAAAAGTTATGTCCTGGAACTATGAAGAATACAATAAACACAAGGTTACGCATGATACAGTATAATTGGTTACACAGAGTATATATCACTCCTCAAAAATTAAAAGAATGGGATCCAACATTATCAGATAGATGTTTTCGCTGTAAGAAGTAAATGGGAACAACAATACATGCAATTTGGGCATGTACGAAAGTGAATATGTTTTGGGAAGAACTAAATCAGATATTAAATAAAATCACAAAAAATAACATACCAAAAATTCCAGAGATCTTTCTTTTAAGTAACATAAGAAGTAAAGAATTAGGCCTCAAATTGGATAAAGTGCAAAAAAGATTTATTATGATAGCCTTAGCTGTAGGAAAAAAATGTATAATGTCATCTTGGAAAATGGAAGAGAGCCTGAGAATACAGCAATGGTACATTGGAAAAAATAACATAATTTTAAAAATAAAGTCACATTGTTTGAACAAATTTGGGAACCTTACATGGAACATGACAGACAGAGCTTGCCTCGGACCTCCATCCCCTAAAATGATAGGAAGACAAAACGACTTGATTCAGTGTGTAACAAATAGATGGCACGTTTTTCTTGTTCATTTTCATTTGTGTGAAGATATTGTTTTATGGTTTTATTGTATTTTATATGTTGAATATTTATGGGTTTTGGAGGGGGGTGGGAAGAGGGGAGGGAGGGAAAGGGGAAAAAAAAGAGAAAAAATGCCACTGTGTATATTTAATGAGAAACATTTGCACATATTTTGGTTGATATGGTTCACTGTGTGAAAAATAAAAAATTATAAAAAAAAGAGAATGCCCAGACAGAAAGTCAAGTGTTGTCCTCCAATTTGTGAGTGGTCTTGGTGGGATAGTACATTAAGCCATGGACAGAAAATGGGAGTACGGGGGTGTGATACAAAACTGAAATGGTTGGCTACTGGGAGATCTATGTCACTGTAGTGGACAGAGCGAAGGTGTGCAACGAAGCAACTTTCCAATCTGAACCCAATCTTGCCATCTTGGGAATGAATGCTACCCTCCCTATCTAGCAAGAATGTCCTTCGTCAAACTTGGAAACCAAAACTACACACAATACTCCAGGTGTGATCTTACCAGGGCCCTGTATAACTGTCAAAGGGCCTCTTTGCTCCCATCCTCAACCCCCCTTATTATGAAAGCCAACATGCCCACTCACCCAACCTGTCCAAGACACCCTGCATTCTTATAACTTCCACCTCACATTTCACACGGACACCCAGCTTTGTGTCATCTGCAAATTTGTGAATGTTACTTTTAACCCCTATTGCACGATTAAAAGCTCTCATGATATGAGGGAGAACAAACACTTTTATTAGCTTATAACTAAGGGGAGGGTCTCACAATAGTCTTCAGAAAGGTTCTGGGTTTAGGCAGGAAACTAGGGTTATATATGAACAGATAGGGGCAGGGCCAGCCATTAACACAACAAACCACCAGTGAATCCCAGTTCACTGAATTCACCTCTTCCTGCAGAATTTAGGGTCTTTGAATGGATTCAGAAAAAGAATAAAAAATATACAATTAGTTACAAATTTACAGATTTAAGCAGACTGGGGTTTTGGAGATCCTGGTGGAGTGCCTGAGCACTGGGGGCCTTGGACTCCTTGGGTCTCCTGAGGGAGGAGAGGTGGGCTGGGTCTTCGGCTCAATGGTGGAGGGGGATGCACATTCCTTTTGAACCAGATCCCGAAGCCCTGACTGGGGGTGGTGAGAATGAGCTCCGTGGCTCGCAGGGCACTTGAAGCAATGGACCCTCTGTTCCGGGAGACGCCAGGTCCCTAAAGGAGACAGTATCCTCTCTGCCATCCATGTACTCCACAGGCATACGTGAGATTAGCATGGAGCAGTTTTACCCTTTCCACCGGGGAGGGGGGTCGGTTTTGCTTCTCCTCACATGCTTCCTGAGAAGGACTGGACCAGGAGTGGTGAGCCAGGTTGGGAGTGTGGTTCCTGATGCCGATCTTCTTTCAAAATTGAATAGGAGCTTGTGAGGAATAGCATTGGTTGCGGTACATAGTAGCGATCGGATGGAATGGAGCGCCATAGGAAGGACTTCCTGCCAGCATGAGTCTGGGAGGGCTTTTGACTTCAGGGGCAGTTTGACAGCCTTCCAGACCGTGGTGTTCACCTTTTCAACCTGCCCATTCCCCTGGGGAACTGTAGCTAGTAGTCCTGCTAGATGCAATGCCCTTCACTAGCAGGTACTGATAAAGGTCATCACTCATAAAGGATAAGCCCCAGTTGCTGTGAATAAAGCTGGGATACCGAACATGACCTGGACGTATCTAGACATGGAATGGCGAATGGGAAGCAGGAGTACTCATCAGTGATAGAGAGGAAAAAAGTATACCCGCTTGTGGAGGGGAGAGGTCCCTTAAAATCGACACTGAGCCGTTCGAAGGGCCTGGATGACTTGATCAGGTGTGCCTTTGTGGGGCAGTAGAAGTGCGGCTTGCACTCCTTGCAGACCTGGAAAGACTTGGTTATTTCCCTGATGTCTTCCATGGAGTAGGGCAGATTGCACGCCTTGACAAAATGAGCCATTAGGGGAATCCCTGGATGGCAGAGCTCATTATGCAGAGACTGCAGTTGGCCAATGTATGTAGAGGCACAGATTCCTCTGGATAAGGCATCTGGAGAGTCATTAAGGGGCCCTGGCTGATATGTAATGTCATAATTGTAGGTGGAGAGCTCGATCCTCCACCGAGCAGTTTTTTTCATTTTTGATTTTGCCCCTCTTGACATTATTAAACATGAATGTGACAGAGCACTGGTCAATGAGAAGAACAAATTTCCTACCAGCCAGATAGTGTCTCCAGTGCCTCATGGCTTCTACAATGGCTTGAGCCTCCTTTTCTACTGATGGGTTGCGGACCTCACGGCCTTGAAGTCCGAGAGAAGAATGCAACTTCCCTGCCCGCCTGGCTAAGGATAGCGGCCAGGGCTACATCCGAAGCATTGCTTTCCACTTGGAAAATACATTCTCATCCACTGCGTGCATGGTGGCTTTTGCATTGTGATTTCGGAGGTAGTTAAAAAGCTATTTGGGCTTCAGCTGAGAAGGGGAAAGTAGTGGCTTTTAAGAGAAGACGAACCTTATCAGCGTATTGAGAGATCCACTGGACGTAGTATGAGAAAAGCCCCAGGCATCTCCTCAAAGTCTTCGTGGTCCTGGGAACTCTAACAGGGTGCATCCTATTGGGGTCGGGGACAATGATACCATTCTCCACCACATAGCCCAGGATAGCCAGACGTTTAGTCCTGTACCTGCTGGAGTTATAAAGAGGTTCTGGGTTTTTGCCACGTGGAGAAAGCTCTGGAGGTCAGCGTCATGGTCCTCCAAGGTATGGCCAGAGATGGTGACATTATCGAGGTAGGGGAAGGTCGCCTTCAACCCATACTCATCCACCATTCTGTCCATCTGCCTCTGGAAGACAGAAATCCCGTAATACCAAAAGGGACCCTCCAGAATAGATAGAAACAACCATTAGCCTCAAATGTCGTATATGGACGGATCTCGGAACTGATTGGCAGCTGGTGACAAGCAGCTTTCAGGTCAATGGTCTTATAGGCCTGATACTATGCAATATCATTCACCATGCCCAAAATTTTAGGGAGGGGGTATGCATCCAGGAGTTTGTACCAATTAATAGTTTGGCTATAGTCAATTATTAGCCTGGACTTGTTTTCTCCTTTTACCACTACCACTTGCGCTCTCCACGGGCTGGTGCTAGGTTCGATTATACCTTCATCAAGAAGATGTGTCTCCAACTTTATGAGATCTCGATCTGCTGTGCTGTACCTCTTACTCTTGGTAGTTTGCAGTCTGGAGACAGACTTGGGAAGAGAGGTGGGGGGGGGTCGATATTAAGTGTGGAGGGGATGCATGTGGGTTCTGATTTTAGGAACCCTCCATGCCAAACCGTTATGGGGGAAATGGACCAGAATACTCCAAAATCACACTTTTAAGGTGACACAGGAAGTCCAGACCCAACAACACCAGAGCACATAATTCATCAAGTACATACAGGTGAATTTTACAAAATTTCACCTCTTCAAACGACAAGTGCACTATACAATGTTGTTGAATATGCATAAAATGCGAAAAGGATGCAAGGAATATACAATAATTGGAAGAATACATCTTTAGGTTGTACTATTTCACAGTCCAATAGTCTATGAAGCTTTCAGTGGAGCCCATGTCAATTAGACATCCGTTTACCTTCGCAGTCACTATGGAGTTGCTGAGCTGGTGAGGCCTGTCCTGATCTAGACCTATCGAGGCTAGGACCATGGAGACTCAATACTCCTCACTCAAGTGGCCCCTACTGTCCTGGGTTGCACTGCATGGGTAAGATGGCATTGACCTCATGGTGCTGCAAGATGGCCACCCTCCTTCCTCCTCTGACGATGATGGCACCAAGTGTGAATTCAGATTGCTGCAAGATGGCCACTGAGCCTTTTTGCATCATTTCCTCACGCCACCCACCATCGGCGTGTAGCGCAGCAAGTGGATTCGGGTGAATTTGGGGAAGATGGCTTGGGGCTGGAATCAGATCCAGGAGCAGTGCAGGCCGTGGAGTTCCCCAGGTCTCCCCTCATGTGGCAAACCCTTGCCCAATGTCCTTTCTTGCCATAGCTGGAACACACTGAGTCTTTAACCAGGCAACGAGATCAGGGATGCTGGCTCTTGCTGCAGAAAAAGCACTCCCTAGCACAGGAGCACTCCCTACCATGGGAAACGGCAGCCATTAGGGCTGGGGTAGCAGAAGCAGACAGTCCTTGGAAGGGTTCACCTGGGTGATCGAGCTCACTGGCTTCTATGTCATTGTTCTTGAGCTTGGCCTGTTCCAATGATTTGGCCATCTCAACATGGCTAGCCAAGTCCTCTTTCACGACTCGAGCAGTCGCTCCCTCATGTACCTCAAGCGGACCCCCATGACTAGTGTCTTGGAACTGTTCTTCCTCATGAATGTGGCCTTTAGCCACTTCATACCTACACTTCTTGGCAAGTCTAGCAGGTAGTCATGGATGGCCTCCTGGCCATTGGCGAGGTAGAGCGAGTTGGTACCTCACTAGGACTTCATTTTGCAACTTCAGGTACTGAGCCTTCAATGCCTCGATGGCAGTGTTGTATCTAGAGCAGTCCCTGATGACTGCATACCTTTTCATTCCTACCCTCGAAACGTGAAAACTTCCTGAGTTCATTGGTGTGGAATATGTCTCTGGTCATGTTCAGATAGGCCTGGAAGCAGTCTTGCTAGTACGTAACTCCTCAGCCGCATCGGGGACAGAGGGTCTGTCAGCAGCTTCCATCGTTTAGGGAATAAGCTAATAAAATTGTAGTATGAATAAAAGCTCTCATGACAGGAGGGAGAACAAATGTTTTTATCAGCTTTAAATAAGAGTAGGGTCTGACAGTCGTCTTCAGAAGGGTGCTGGGTTTAGACAGGAAACCAGGGTTATTTGTGAGCAGATGGGGGCGGAGCTGGGAGGCAGAGCCAGCCATTAAAAGTCCTTCTTGATTATGTACTATAATATGATTAATAAAAAGTTTTTTAAAAATGAAGGAGCAGAATTAGGCTATTCGCCCATCAAGTCTTTTTCACCCTTTGAATCATAGCTGATGTATTTTTCCTCTCAACCCCATGCTCCTGCCTTCTCCACATAACATTTGACACCCTTACTAATCAAGAACCTATCAACTCTGCTTTGAGTATACCCAGTGACTTGGCCTCTACAGCCATATGAGGCAATGAGTTCCACAAACTCACTACCTTCTGATGAAAGAAATTTCTCTTGTTTTCTGACCTAAAGGGACATGCCTTTATTCTGAGGCTGTACCCTCTGGTCCCAGATTCTCCCACAACTAGAAACACTTTCTCCTCATCCACTATATCTAGCAGTTTCAATATTCTTCAAGTTTCAATGAAATCCCTCTTCGTTCTTCCAAACTCCAGCAAGTATAGAATCAGAACCAACAAATGCTCCTCATATATTAAGCCTCACATCCCCAGATAAGAAGGAAAATGAGAAAAGAAGATGGAGACTCTGCTTTCTGTCAAAATTTGGTGGTCAAACATTGGCTTTACATGTGAAAGGCTCAAAATTAAAGCTGTTGTCAAGTTGTCTGAGACTAAAACTCTTTTCCATGGGTGATATACTGAAGAGAAATGACTTAAACTGTTTTGATAAAAATCCAACAAGCAACGTGAATGGGAATCTGGACATAATGGCTGATTTCATAAATGCACAATTCAGTTTGGAGTTGGAACAGTGGAGAAGAAATTTATGACTTTCAGCTAGGTAGGTTATATAACTCACGCAAGCATAACATAAACGCTCAAAAAACTTGCCGCACGGAAGGTCGACAACTACTCATGATCAGATATTGAAGAAAAATCAAAGAAGTTGCTTACAAAAAATGAATGCAGGTAACATTGATGCTTACCACTGTAATGGCTGCAGTTGGAGACATTTAACTCCTTTGCACCTTTGTGATTTTATTTCAAAATATCAATCAACATAAAACATGAAGTACATACTTCTGTTGATTTATTTAAATCAGACTTTAAAGGATCTGCCTCATGTGGACTATATAAATACAATGAGTACAATCTATGGCTGCCAGGACATGTCAAACAATTAGTCTATTATGCAGAAATGCAAAATACGGGCGAGGTCACATTTGAGATATTAGGTCTTTTCAATCTTCCACAGAAATGATGTCATGTTTTCTAATTTTCCTGAGTGCGAAACATTGTTTTTGATATATTTGTGCTCAAAAGTTTTCATTAAGCATGTTTGATCATTTTTTAAACAAACCCTTTTTCTATATATCCACAATGTCTTCATTATTCACAAGGGATGGGGACACTTAATTTTATGCAGGTCAAAACAAAACGACAGATCCTTCCAAGGCCACGGGCACTGAAGCTGCTAGTAAAATAACAGCGCGCCTGCTAAACGATGCAGAAACCTACAAGTGCATTAGATGCACCCCCAGACCCTGCTCTAGGTGCACAAAAGAAAAAGCAGAAAGACTGCAAGGAGTAAGCTCTGACTACGACACAAGCCACCTGGCCAAAGTCAAAACTTGGGGATTGTTCTGATTAATGCCAGGCAACACACCAATGGCATCATGAAGAAAGCCTCTATTTCCTCAGGAGTCTGCGGAGGAGCTAGCGGAGTTATTCAAGTGAACCGCTACGGACAAGAAGGGCCGACATGGCCTGTTTCCGTGCTGTAAACGGTTATATGGTTATGGTCTGAATATCAAGTTTGGAAATTGAGCATTGAAAATCTGAAGGACTGGTTGTTTTAAATTTGTTGGCTTAAGTCAATGTTTTCACTATTAATCATATTTTAGACATTGTCAATGTTTATGAAAGTTTTATCATTCATATTATTTCTGGACTTAATGTTGCAATATCCACATTTATCTTTCTTTGGCTTGGCTTCGCGGACGAAGATTTATGGAGGGGGTAAAAAGTCCACGTCAGCTGCAGGCTCGTTTGTGGCTGACAAGTCCGATGCGGGACAGGCAGACACGATTGCAGCGGTTGCAAGGGAAAATTGGTTGGATGGGGTTGGGTGTTGGGTTTTTCCTCCTTTGCCTTTTGTCAGTGAGGTGGGCTCTGCGGTCTTCTTCAAAGGAGGTTGCTGCCCGCCAAACTGTGAGGCGCCAAGATGCACGGTTTGAGGCGTTATCAGCCCACTGGCGGTGGTCAATGTGGCAGGCACCAAGAGATTTCTTTAGGCAGTCCTTGTACCTTTTCTTTGGTGCACCTCTGTCACGGTGGCCAGTGGAGAGCTCGCTATATAACACGATCTTGGGAAGGCGATGGTCCTCCATTCTGGAGACGTGACCCATCCAGCGCAGCTGGATCTTCAGCAGCGTGGACTCGATGCTGTCGACCTCTGCCATCTCGAGTACTTCGACGTTAGGGGTGTGAGCGCTCCAATGGATGTTGAGGATGGAGCGGAGACAACGCTGGTGGAAGCGTTCTAGGAGCCGTAGGTGGTGCCGGTAGAGGACCCATGATTCAGAGCCGAACAGGAGTGTGGGTATGACAACGGCTCTGTATACGCTTATCTTTGTGAGGTTTTTCAGTTGGTTGTTTTTCCAGACTCTTTTGTGTAGTCTTCCAAAGGCGCTATTTGCCTTGGCGAGTCTGTTGTCTATCTCATTGTCGATCCTTGCATCTGATGAAATGGTGCAGCCGAGATAGGTAAACTGGTTGACCGTTTTGAGTTTTGTGTGCCCGATGGAGATGTGGGGGGGCTGGTAGTCATGGTGGGGAGCTGGCTGATGGAGGACCTCAGTTTTCTTCAGGCTGACTTCCAGGCCAAACATTTTGGCAGTTTCCGCAAAGCAGGACGTCAAGCGCTGAAGAGCTGGCTCTGAATGGGCAACTAAAGCGGCATCATCTGCAAAGAGTAGTTCACGGACAAGTTTATCTTGTGTCTTGGTGTGAGCTTGCAGGCGCCTCAGATTGAAGAGACTGCCATCCGTGCGGTACCGGACATTTATATGAATAACTAAAAGAGACCTATTGCAAATATGTTCAGCTGGCCACTTATCGAGGAAGCTATGACATCAGATGGGGCATCAATTCTGAACTGTTCACTGATTGGAAAGAGAGGCAGTGAATCAAAATTCATATCCAAGTTAAATTTCATTTTGACACCTTGATGTTCTGGGATTTCATCAGAAAGCATTTTGAAATGAGCATTTTCTGATCAAAATGTTTAATTGCTTATAATCATTAAGTTAAATTCTGCTTTTGTTAGGATTTAAAGACTTTTACCAGAAGTTTTGAACACAATTTCTGGTTTCATTAATTTTCCCAAGACAATAGCTCATCTTTGGTCTTGAAATAAGTACTTAAATAAACATAATACAAATGTGAAATAAATCCCAAAAATACTCAACACATTCAGGTGTATCAAGGAAGAGAAAAACAGCTACTGCTTCAGAGCAAAGACAAGATTTCAAGTAGTAATACTCTATAATTGATAATACCTGATAACTGGGAGATTCATTTTTATCTCTTCCTCATTTTGTGTCGTTGCCAGTTTCACTATCTCTTCCAGTTGATTTATTAACACAGGGAAAATCTCTGAAAGTTTCATCAAATTGTTTTCTATCAAACCTTTGTCTTCCAGATTGGTACAGTCGTATTTAGTTTGGCAGGATTCAAGCATATCCTGAAGCTTCATTAAACGCCAAGCAGTGCCTGTTAAAATTACCACAGTTAAAATTCTGTGCAGCATTAACCATCAATATTAATTATTTGTTGAAATGGAAATGTGATCTCATTGCATTTAGAAGCCTCAGATTTTGCAAAAAATGAAGATTTGTTTTGCTAGTGGGCCCATCAAATTTATATCTCGCAGATTAATACAAGTTTTTCAGTTCATTGCACTATCTGATACTTGATTCTATCGTGGTACATTAAAGCTGTTAACATTTTAATTTATCAAAAGGGCAAAATATCAGTTCTGACTTTGTCTCAGTTGAAACACTCTGATAAGGTCATGAGTTGAAGTGCAAGTTAGAGACATTAGCAAGCCATATAGCCTAACACTTCTGTTCAGCATGAGGAGCGTGCTTTCACATATTAAGAGGAATTTTCTTTCTTCCAATGGATGTAAAAGAAACCATGACACATTTCAAAAGAAGAACAATCACACCCGCATCTATCCCTCAAGCAGAATCTCAAAAGGAAAAAGGTAATTATTTTCTAGAAGTGCATGGGATCCTGTCATGTATGAATGAATTGGCATATTTCTTGCATTCCATTGCTTCAAGCTTCAAGTTGAAAAGAGGTTTAGGATGTGCTAAAGCAATTGTTTTCAAACAGCCCCCCTAAACTCACATACCACCTTAAGTAATCCCTTACTAATTATAGAACACTTATGGCATAGGGATTGCTTAAGATGGAATGTGAGTTTAATGGGGCAGTCTAAAAACCACTGTGCTAAAAGAATAAAAGTTTGAAAATTAAAATCTTTTGAGTATATTTCTAGGTAGAACAATAATATATTAACAATATGAATGTATTATACAATTGTTAAGTTTCTTTTTAAATCATGTTTAGAAACAGCAATAAATACCTTACTCTGGCTTTAGATTCTGTGCTGGCATATCAAGACAGTAGTACACTATTGGAGGCACTATCTTGCAAATGAAAATTTAAAATGTTACATTTATAGTATTCCATCACAGTATTTTCAAGTAAATCAGAGGTGTTGTGTCCTAGTCATTATCTGTTCCTCATTCAACACAACGAAAACAATTTGCTTTTGTGGATGCTTGCTAAGGTTGGCTTCTTCACCTCTATGTGAAATGAACCTCACTGACTGCAAAGCACTTTGAGATATTGTGAATGGTGTGAAAGACACCACATAAATGCAAGTCTTTCTTTTTTCTAAAATATTTAGTGATGCATTTGTGGTGGCTCAAGAGCAGATCAAACAAATAGATTCCGTTCTAAATTTTAAGATGCTATTATGCTATTGCATGCCAGACTTTTATAATGTCCCTCAATGCAACACAAAACAGGCCCTTTAGCCAAACTCAACCATGCCTGACAAGTTTCTTTTCTGGGCTACTCCTGTATTTGGCCCACATCCTTCCAAACCCTTCTGATCCATATACCTGTCTCAATGTCTTCAGAATGTTGAAATCATATGTACTTCCATAGTTTCCTCTGGCATCTTGTTCCAGAAATGGACCACCCTCTGAGTGAAAAAGTTACCTCTCAGATCCCTCTTAAATCTCTCCTCCTTGCCTTAAACCTATGACTCTAGTTCTAGAATCATCTATCCTGGGTGAAAGTCAGGAGGAACTTATTTTATCCATGTGGTGAAACCACTATTATATGTAAATGACATGACCTTTTATATTTGACCTTGCTCTCATTGACCAGCATGTGACTCCTCCCCTTTCTCCCCCATAAAAGCTGAAATACTACAACCTTGCCCCCAGTTTGAGCCCAGGTCAATGTGAGCCAGCAACAGAAGGGATGCTGTTCATCTCTTACTCATAAAAGCCTTCAGTTTCCAATAACTTCAGTCTTTGTGTAATTGATTGTGCATCAATTTTATTAGAAAGGTTTTGTTTCCCTCGGAACGTGGACAAATACTTGAAGTTGGACCACCTAGAAATTGACCCAAGAGAACCCGAAGCATCCAACAAATTCACACTCTGGAGCCACTGCTTCGAAAAGTTCCTCACAGCCTCTGCAGCTGTGATCCGAGATGACGAAGGCAAGCTCCATCTTCTATTTTGGTACATCAGGCACTGAGTCTATTGGATGATCTGGGACGGCCAGACTTACAGAGACGCACAAGTGAATGAGGTCTATGCGCGTCACATACTCCATTCAGTCAGGCAGCGACCCGGGGAAACATTCAATTACTGCAGAAGCTTGCAAGGGACTGCAACTGCTAGGCTGTGAGTGCAGCACAGCACACACACCTGCTGATCAGATACGCCTGTATAACAGGCATCTGCTCCGATTACGTGAGGCAAAGGCTACTCAAGCAGAAAAAACTGAGCCTACTTCAAACCATTGAACTGGCGAACACTTTGGAGGTGGCCATCCGCAATGCTGAATTGTTCTCCAGCAAGCACGTGGCTGCTTCATGGGGAACATGGGTGCCGCTATCTTGGGAGGCAGGATCACAAGCCCCCTCCCATCCTGAGCTGACCTCTGCTGCTGTTAGCGACCACCCAAAGTGCTACTTCTGCGGGCAAGGCAAACATCTAAGGAAACGTTGCCCTGCCAAAGAAGCCATCTGCTCCAAGTGCGGGAAGAAGGGACACTTCACAAAGGTCTGTAATTCTAAGCAAGCCTCCTAAGCCCAGCAACACTGCATGTGAGCGGGGGCCACCATCTTTGATGCAGTCACTTCTGTCATCACTTCCGGGGACCTGGAATGTCCGTGCACCACTGAGATCACCGACCACAATAACGTCCTTTCTGCCTTCTCCCTCTTCTCTTCCAGCGAATGATGACAGGGCCACAAGTGGACCATGAGGGCCACCATCTCAACTGCCAACAGCCAACAGATCTCCTCGGACGATGAGCTGATGCTGGCATTGGTGATCCTGAATCAATGCGGACCACATCAACTCTCCAGGGTCATGATGGACATCCAGGTAAATGGTCGCACCACACTGCTTACCTATTTGACAGAGAGCTTCATTCACCTAAACACTGAACAGCACTACTCTCTTGGGGTGTCTCTCTAGCGTCCCAATCCTACTCTGCAAACGTCTTTAGCAGTTGTACTATAACACTGACTGTCCAAGGTACGGTCCACTGTAACTTTAGGTTTCTAGTACTGCCACAGCTCTGTGCACCCATCCTACTAGGATTAGACGTACAGTGCAACTTAAAGAGCATCACCATGAAGTACGATGAGCCCCCCACCCTCCCCTCACAGTCTGTAATGAGCAGTTTTAAACTGCCCATCCCTCTCTCACCACGTGGCCAATCAGCAGCCCAAAACCCAAAGGGCCAACCAGCACCCCCAAACCCAATCACCACATCCGACATGAAGCCTCTCCACACTCCAGAATCCACCCCCCCCCCCCCCCCCCGACTGCCCCAGTTCACTAATCTCACCCCTGACTATAAGCCCATCGCCACAAAAAGTCAGCGATATAGCACCAGGGACAGGGCATTTATAAAATCAGAGGTGACGTGTCTCCTCGCTGAGGGGGTAATAAGCCCTTGGAGAGCCCAGTGGTGAAGAGTAGGGAGAAGCACTGGATGATCAGAGATTAGTCCCAGATCATCAACAGGTTCACCCAGCTAAATGCTTATCCCCTGCCCTGCATAGCTGACATGATGAACCAGATCACACAATATAGAGTGTTCTTGACCATATATCTTATGTCCCCATATCTCCAGCTCCCCATCCTCCCTGAAGAATGCCAGTACACCGCCTTTGAGGCAAATGGTTGACTACACTATTTCCTGAGAGTCCCTTTTGGGGTCACAAAAGGAGTGTCTGTCTTTCAAAGGGAGATGGATTGGATGATGGACAAACATGGGCTGCAGGTCATTTTTCCATACCTCAAGAACATCACTATCTGCGGCCAAGATCAGCAGGAACATGACAAGAACCTCCAAAAATTCCTCCACACCACGAAACGCCCCAATCTGACATACAATACAAGGAAGTGTGACTTCAGCATATGTTGTCTGGCTATTGTGGAGAATGGAGTCATCAGTCCCAATTCTGACTGCATTAGAACTGTTAGAACTTCCATCCCCCACTGCCTCAAGGCCCTGAAAAGGTTTTTCCTCTGATTATGCTCAGTGGGTTCTTAGCTATGCGGAGAAGACCCGACCCCACATCAGAGCCACGATTATCCCCCTGTCAGCAGAAGCCCGTGAGGCATTATACCGTATCAAAGCAGCATTGCAAAGGCCATGATGCATTCAGTGGACGAGTCCATCCTGTTCCTGGTGTAGAGCAATGCATCTGTCTTTGTCCTGGCCACCATACTCAACAAGGTGGGCAGACCAGTGGTGTTTTTTTCATGCACCCTCCAAGGCCCAGAGATTTGGCACCCCTTCATTGAAAAAGAGGCCCAGACTATCGTTGAAGCAGTACGGCACTGGAGGCATTACTTCAGCAGTAAGCACTTTATCTTGCTGACTGACCAACAGGCTGTCACCTTCATGTTCAACAACCTCAAAAATGATAAAATTTTGAGGTGGAGAATCATGCTCTCCACCTAAATTATGACATACTGTACCGGCCTGGAAAGCTCAATGAGCCCTCGGGGGCCTTGTGCCAGTACACAGATGAACCGGTTGCAGGCACTGCATGATGACCCCTATCACCCAGGGATCACCTACTTTTTTTCATTTCATCAAGGCCCATAATCTCCCCTACTCCTTCGAAGACATCAGGATGCTTACCAAAAATTGCCAGGTCTGTGCAGAGTGCAAACTGTGCTTCTACCAGCCCAACCAGTCACACATGATCAAGGCCACTCATCCCTTTGAACGTCTGAGTATGGACTTCAAAGGACCCCTACCCTCCATGAACCACAACGTGTACTTCATCAGAATCATCGATGAGTACTCAAGGTTCCCTTTTGCCGTCCCCAGCCTGGACATGACTGCAGCTACCATCGTGAATATACCATTTTCGGATACCCCTACTATGTCCACAGTGATAGGGGTTCGTCCTTCATGAGCGATGAGCTGCATCAGTATTTGCTGTCCAAGGGCATTGTCTCTTGCTGGACCACCAGCTATAACCTCAAAGGGAATGGCCAGGTGGAGCAGGAGAACAGCACAGTTTGGAAGGCAGTACTACTGGCCTTAAAGTCAAAAGGCCTTCCTATCCCCCACTGGCAAGAGGTCCTCCCAAAGGCGCTCCATGCTATCCAGTCCCTCCCGTGTACGGCCACCAAAGAACCACCACACAAAAGACTCTTTACATCCCCCAGGAGATTGGCGTCGGTAACCACCCTACCTACCTGGCTGACATTCCCCGGGGCTGGTCCTACTTCGCAGGCACGTTAGGACCCATAAGTCTGACCCTCTGGTTGGGAGGATCCAGCTGCTCCATGCAAACCCACAGTACGCCTACATGACATTCCCAGATGGGCATGAAGACATAGTATTCCCATCCAGGATCTGGCAGACGTGGAAGTATCTGGACAACCCCCTCCCCATCCCAACCAGCTGACAGGTATACCCCCCAGGTCTCTGGGACCTCAATTCCCTACCCCCACCATCCCAGCCAACCCGGCAACTGACACACATGCCCCCATCCTCCAAACTCAACCAAGTGCCCCAGACGGGCCAGCCGAGACTAATCAATCAGAGCCGGCAGAGACTGCCACAGACCCCCAGACCAGGACAGACTGGTCACAACACCAAAGGAGGCTGCCGGACAGACTGAACTTGTGAGGTCACCTGACTGTACCACACACCTCCCGCACAGCCCCCGGGACTTCTTTTTAAAAGATGGGGTGAATGTGGTGAAACCACTATTGCATGTAAATTATGTGGCCTTTTATGCTCAACCTTGCTCTCACTGGCTGGCCCGTGACTCCTCCCCTTTCCCCCCAGCCTGCCCCTAGTGCAAGTCCAGGTCAATGTGAGCCAACGATACAAAGGATGCTGTCATTCTCTTGTTAATAAAAGCCTTCAGTTTCCAATAACTTCAGTCTTTGTGTAACTGATCATGCATCAATCCATACCCTTTTGGATATTATAAACCTTTAAGTTGGCCCCCAGTCTTCTATACTTTGGGGAGCAAGAGAACCACTACTCACATACCACCTTCAGTAATCCCTATGTCATAGGTGCTCTGTGATTTGTAAGGGATTACTGAAGGTGGTATGTGTGTGCAAATAAAAAGTTTATAAACCATTGTTCTAACTCAAGCCCTTTAGTCCCAGCAGCATCCTGTTGAATCTCCTCTGCATCCCTTCCAACTTATTGTCACCCTTCCTTTCTCTTGCAGGGCAACCAGAACTGCACACAGTACTTCTGTAAACTCCTTGGGCATATTGACCCTTGTTATGAAACTGTTGGTGTTTAGGAATAGAGAGGTTTTGTGCTGGATGTGGATGATGCCACATCAGGAAATACTACACACAATTTTGATCCCCTTACCCAAGAAATAATTTATTAGCATTAGAGGGCAGTCCAAAGGAGATTCATCAGGGTAGATCCTGAGATGAGAAGACTGCCCTTTCTAGAGAGATGAGATAGTTTGGGTCTGTAATCCTTGGTTTAGAACAACAAGGGGTGACCTTATACAAACATTGTAAGAGGATTGACAGGGTAAATGCTGAGATGTTTTCAAGTGGGAGAGTCATGAACAATTCTCTCTAGAATTCTCAGGCCCTGAGGGTGGTGGGGGCCAGATCATTAGATGAATTTAAGGTGGAGATAGACAAATATTTGAAAGTTTGAGGAATTGAGCCCTACTTCTCCAATATTATAATTTTCTTCTGTTCTCAACGAAGCACTCTAGATAATATCCCAAAATTCATTTTACACACCAACTCATAAGCTATTTGACAAGTATTACACCAATAGTTTTCAAACTTTTTCTTTCCGCTCACATTCTACTTAAGCAATCCCTATGTCATAGGTACTCTGTGATTAGTAAGGGATTATGTAGTGGGAGGAAAAAAGGTTGAAAACCATTGCTCTAGGTCCAACTGTTACTGAAATATTTTGCTTGAGAAAATTATCAGTGGCCCATTTCCTGTAGAGTTATGAAACCCTGTACGATTAAAATAGTGGTTTTCAAACTTTTTCTTTCCACTTATATTCCACTTTAAATAATCCTTTACTAATCACAGAGCATCTGTGGCATCACTCTGTACAGATGTCCTCAGGAGTTTGCTACTCCCACCCTGGGAAAAAGGTCTTGGCCCTGCCTCCCAGAATCTTGCAGACCTCTATTAAGTCTTCTCTCATCCTTATTCACTCCAAAGAGAAAAGCCCCAGCTCTGCTAAACTTTCCTCAAAAGAAATATTTTCCAATCCAAGCAACATCTAGGTAAATCTCTTCTGCACCTTCTCCAGAGCTTCCTTGTCCTTCTTGGAATGGGGTGACCAAGAACACTTCCAGTTTCTACCACAACCTAGACGCAGAAGTGATTGCTAGCTTCACTTCTGAATTTAGGTTTTTTTACCTCGACCCAATCTCCCAGCCAGCAGAAATAGTTTAACTCTGATTCCCATTATTTTGAAAACTTCAATCGAATCATACATACTTTCTAAATCCCAGAGTATGTTCTTTGTATGCACATTTAACTCTTAGAATACAGGTGGCCTTCTGGAAAATTAACATCACCTTCTTTTAGACATACAGCACAGTAACAAGCCATTTCGTCCAACGAGTCTATGCCGCCCAATTTACACCCAATTAACCTTCACCCCCCGGTACATTTCAAAGGGTGGGAGGAAACTGGAGCCCCTGGGGAAAACACACGCAGACATGGGGAAAATGTACTCCTGACAAACAGCGCAGGATTCGAACTTTGGTCCTGATTGCTGGTGCTGTAAAGGTATTGCGCTAACCGCTAGGCCAACTGTGCCACCCCAAATCAGATGATCAGTTTTGTACAATTGTAACATAACTTCCATTTCCTTATGTTTAGTCCCTTGTACTTAAATTCTTGTATTCAGTTTCCATTTTTATTTTCTGTATCTATCCATGAAACGATATTGTCTGCACAATTTACACATGGAGAGTAAAGACTGAATTCCTGAATTGTATGAAGTGTTTGAGGTTTTAGATAAAATTTATTCTGACCTTTTATTGTATAGATCTGACCCTGGTCATTTGATTGCAACTATTTTATCACTCCTTCATCAATTTGGACAATTTTCTGGATATAAATTAAATCTCCAAAAAATGAGTTATTTGTCTTAAACTCCACTAGCCCTCACCATTCCTTTTAAAATTGTTAAGAATCAGTTTAATTATTTATTACTAAGAATTTCAACAATTTGATTTAAGGAGAACTTTCTTACTTTAATGAACCATGTTAAGAAATCCTTAGTTAAGTAGTCTCCTCTTTTAATGTCCCTAATTGGGCATATTAATGTTATTAAGATGAATATCCTACCCAAGTTCCTTTCTATCTTTCAAGTTGTACCTGTCTTTGTTCTCAAAACTTTTTTGACTTGCTCGATTCTATCATCTCTTCCTTTGTTTGGAGAAATAAACACCCTCATCTTAATAAAACTATTTGAAAATCCTAAAAAGAAAGGGGGATTGGCATTGCCTAATTTTAGATTATATTATTGGGTAGCTAATATTAGATATATTAATTTCTGGATTAATCATAAGGACAGGCAAGATGTTACTAATTGGATTAATTTGGAAATTGATCCTATCAAGAAGTATTCCATTTCAATAGTTGGAGCTCCATTACCCTTTTCTGCTTCTAAATTAACTGATAATTTTGTTGTTAAACCTATGATGAAGATATGGTTTCAATTTACAAAACATTTTGGATGCCACAGATTTTTATGAATTAGTTTCCTTTTAGCTAACTCTTTTTTTCCTACCTTCAGTACAAGATTTTGGTTTTTGTCAATGGTCATAGTTTGGTATGCAATCTTTCCAAGATCTTTTTATGGATCAAAATTTGGACTCTTTTGAACAATTATCTTCTAAATTTAAAATAACCAAGCAATCTTTTTAGATATTAACAGATTAGGAGCTTTTTAGATTTCTCGGTATTAAAGCTCTCTCAAGATTTGGAATTAAAAATGAGAGAGAAGATTTCAGAATTTATTGTCAGGTACAAATCATGACATTCAGTATTTTGTGGAAACATCATAGTGCAAAATTACATAGCATGACCATCGTATGACATTACTATAAAAAAATAATAATAATAACAATTATAGTGCATGAAAAGTACAGCTGTGTCTTTGTTTCATTGATTATTTAGGAATCTGATGGCAGTGGGGAAGAAGCTGTCCTTGTGCCCCTGAGTGCTTGTCTTCAGGCTCCTGTACCTTTTCCCTGATGGTAGCAAAGTGAAGAGGGCATGGCTGGGTGATGGGAGTCTTTTAAGACACTGCCTCATGTAGATGTCCTCAATGGAGTGAAGTCTAATGCCTGTGATGTCACAGACCAAGTTAACAACAGTCTGGAGTTTATTCTTGTCCTGAGACTTGGTGCCTCCATACCAGGCTGTGATACAATCAGCCAGAATGCTCTCCTCGGTACACCTGTAGAAGTTTACAAGAGTCTTCGGTGACATACTGAACCTCCTCAGGCACCTCACAAAGTATAGCCGCTGGTGAGCCTTTGTGATTGCATCAATGTGGAGGCTCCAGTACAGATCCTGGAGATGTTGACAGCCAGGAATTTGAAGTTCTTGACCTTCTCAACTACTGAACCTTCGATGAGGACTGGGTCGTATTCCCCTGACTTCCTCCTGAAGTCCATAATCATCTCTTTGGTTTTGCTAATGTTGAGTGCAAGGTTGTTGTTGTCACACCATTCAACGAGCTGATCCATCTCCCTGCTGTACACTTCATTACTGTTTGTGATTCTGCCAACAACTGTGGTGTCATCGGCAAACATGTAGATGACATTGGAATTGTGGCTGGCCCCACAGTCGTGGGTATATAACGAGTAGTGGTGGGCTAAGCACACATCCTTGGGGTGCACCTGTGTTGATGACTTTGTTTCCAATTCGTATTGACTGTGGTCTTCCAATGAGAAGGTGAAGGATCCAGTTGCAGAGGGGGTTCAGTGACTTAGCTTCTTGACCAACATTGAGGGAAATAATGGTATTGAAGGCCAAGCTGTAGTCTATGAAGAGCAGCAGTATGTATGAATTGTTGTTTTCAAGGTGATCCAGAGCTGAATGGAGAGCCAGCCATATTGCATCTGCTGTGGAGCGATTGTGACGATAGACGAATTGCAATGGATCCAGATTTTTACTTAGGTTCGTGTTAATTCTGGCCATGAGCAGCCTCTCAAAGCATTTCATCACAGTAGAAGTTAGTCTTTCTGGGTGGTAATATATAATCTTAAACCAAATACCAAAAAGTTAGTATCAGTTCTCTATAAGCTATTATTGATGTATAGTGGTGATTCCCTGGAATTGATGGGAACGAGCTTTACAACAAGTATTTTCTGATGCTACATGGGATTCTATTTTGAAATTGGTTAAGGCATCTTCTCTATGAGCCCAACATTCATTATTGCAATTTAAAGTTATACATCGAGCTTACTTTTCCAAAGTACAATTGGCTAAATTTTATTCTAATTTCTCATCAAAGTGTGATAGATGTAACACTGAAGAAGGTACATTATTTCATATGTTTTGGTCGTGTTCCTCACTTTCCAGTAATAGGGAAAATATCTTTCGTACCTTGTCTTTAGGAATAAGGAAATCAGCTGATCTCAATTTGTCTGGGCTGCAATCTCATGTAATTGCCTTTGCTCTCCTTATTCCAAGAGCTATACTTATGAGATAGAAGGATGTTGTCCCTCTTACACATCATTAATGGTTATCTGATGTGATGGTATACTTGACTCTGGAAAAAATTAGATGTTCTACTAACGTAATGAAATGTAACATTTTTCAATTTATGGGGGGGGCCCTTTCCTTAATTATTTTCAGAATTTATAAGATTATTGGATCCCATTTTATGGTTTGGTTGTTCGTTTCTTCATTCATTAATGGAATATTTATACTTAATCGTAACTTCACAAGGGAGGGGTTAGAATAGTTTTAGTTTTATATACATTTTGGTTTTTTTGCCTCTTTCATAAATTTCTTACTGCTATTTGTTAATATATGTTTTATATTGTTGGATATATATTATTATTACCTATGCATGAGCATATATAAAAACCCTAAAAATATTGGAAAGAGAAAGAAAATTTATTCACTAAACAAATTTATAATGTGATATATATGTCTAATATAAAGTAATCTGCTTGTCTCAATCTATAATCCTGCACTATTTTTTCTCTGGCGATCTTATAACCAGGTTTAATTAGATTCCAATCCAGAAGGCTTACATGTAAAATCATTCAATTTGAAATTATGTTTGCAATTTATTTAATTTCTTCCTTATACTCTTTTTTTTTAAACTTTATTTAAGATTTTATAACATGAATAACATATAGGATTACATTAAAAAAAAAATTAAGAATAAAATAATAAAATTACAATACAATATCAGTAATCTAAATCTTCCTTATACTCTGAGGATTTCTATAAAGATGATTTATTTGGGCCAGATCTAAACATCTGTGTTCTAATGTTTAATTCCATATTTTTATATCAATTTGTGAGCTGATTCATTTTACATCTTTTAGCTCTCTCTCTTGTACTATTATTCTTCATGGGTAATAATGAATTTATTATGTCAGCTAAACTCTAATAACATGAACTCCATTGTTATATTAAGGAACTTCATGAATATATGTTGCTATATATATTTATCAGGGTAATAAGGGTTTAAAAGGAGACAAGCCAAACACAGGCAAACGGGATTAGCTTGGATAGACAACTTGGTTAGCATGGACAAGCTGGGCCATAGAATAGTGAATCCATCTTGGAAATCTTGCTTAGGATGCTTTGCTTACAACTTTCACAAAGGTTACCGACCGATGATTTTTTTTCTGTGTGGACCATCTGATGGCCCTTCAGACTGATATTAACTAAGCTACTGAGACAGGAAACCAGAGGTAAATCCTTAAATTTCATCTGTGGGTGTTCCAAAGACAACAAAAGTTTTTAAATAGAGAAATAGGTTTATAAAATAATTTCAGAAATACCATTTTCCCCTGTCAGCATGCTGGAGTACCGATGAGAAAGTGCAGTCACCCTGTTGTTTAATTTTTCCATTGTTAGCTGTTCAGGTAATGTTTTATCATAGGACCACCGGTGATGATTGAAGAGGGACAGGCTGAGATCTGTCCAATCATTTTGCAGCTGGACTATATCTAATAGTGCTTCTTGATTTGCTAGAAATAGTGACCCTTCAAATCGTTCATAGTCTTGAGTAAACATCTAAAGGAAAAAAAAATCTATTTAAGAGATTGAAGATTTATTCCTATAGTTGTTAAATTTTTTAAAATACATTTTCTTTCATATGAATATTGGACACTGTTGTCATACTTTCGTTTCTAAAGATGAATCATTGATGAAAATAAACTACAAATTTCTGATTAAATAGCACCAGTACCTATCAGTAATGAAGCAGAAGAAAAATTAATTTTTGGTTAAATTTGGTGCCAGAGTGAAACCACCATGTCCCAGCTATTTCATGTTTTAGAAATGCTTTGTATCCTGATGGACACTAATGGAAGACCTGTAAAAGGGTGACATGCCCTCAGAAAGTTGCAAAGATATTTTGTGAAGAAGAAAGCTTCTAATAATCATACAGGAATTATAACTAGTATGACACAAAATAAAAATTAGGAAAGACTGGAAATGCTCAGCAGGTCAGATAGTTTATGTGGAATGAGAAATAAAGCTTGAAACACTCGAAGAATTGTGTCAAAGTTTTCTATCCCTTTATCAGATTTTTGGTATCTGCAATGCTTTGCTTTAATAAAAGAATATTTGAAGAGATTTTCAACATAACTCATCTGAAAATTACTTAGACAAACCTTACTGTAATTATGGCTACTATCGCCATTCATTCAACGTGACATGATTTAATGCAACAATCTGTAAAGTATAATGGCAAAGAAACAATGCAAAAATAAAATTAAGTGAACTGCTCACCTCATTCCAGTCTTTTAGATCATTCATCAATGCATTTAACTTGTCTCTTGGAATAGTTTTCATTCCCTGATGCTTTCTAAACAATACAAATCAGAAACATCTTGGTGCATTTCTAAATAACCTGGTCCTTTCAGAAGCCACAATAACTAAATATCTTTTTATGAAGGGTTTCCAAGCCAGAAATGTACATACCATTTGCCAGAAGTTCAAATGGAGAATCGCCAGTGTGCCCTTAGAGCTACACTCACTTGGTCATCAAAACTTTTTTTATTTGTATAGATCTACAAGTCGTCTTATGGTGCACCCAGGAGCCAATGGGGCATGCAACCGTCGTAGACAACAGACAGGAAAGAATACCTAAAATCACCACCTTATTGATTGGTGGAACCATAGGCGTATCTAGGGTTTGGCAGGTGGGGCAAAGAACAGGAGCATCACTTGCTGGGGAGGGAAGGGGGCACAGTCCTATCCTTACTCACCCAATATCAGAGTCCCTAGCCCAATAATTAATCTCCATCCCAGGGGTGTAGTGCTGCGCTACCTGGGCTCATTTGAGCACCCGGTAGCACCATTCCTGGCTGGCATCTCATCAGGCTGCTTCAAGGATGCTCCAGTATGTAAGCAGAATCTGGCAGCAGCTCAATGTGGGATCGATAGGAAAAATTGACTGTCTTCCCTACCCATAAACCCTTGCGCAGCTGGAACTGCTCTGCCAGTGCCAATGCCAGCCAGAGAAATGCAGAGCAGTTCCAGCTGCATAGGGGATTATGGGTAAGGAGGACAAAGACGGCTATTTTGCCCATTCAATCTGCATTGAGCGAGGTGCCGACTGTGCTGGAGTGGCCTGATGAGATGCTAGTCAAGTGAGCCCTGGCAGTGCAGCACTGCACCACTTGGATGGAGATTATTGGGCAGGTAAGGCGAGGACAGTTCTCTGCCCCACCTGCCAAACCCTAGATATGCCTATGTTTGCAAGTCCTCCAAACCTTCATTGCACTGAAGCACAATGGACCCTAGTGCATTCAGTGTCCCATTTCCTCATCTTTGCAGTGTGGGTTATTCGTCTTCATCCAATGTAATGCTTGAAGTATGCCTTTGCATGCCTAACCCAAAACTGTTGCACTGCATTAAAAATGACCCATTCTGACCAACAGATTTTGAAAGATGCAACTTATACTTTAAAGGAGTTGATGAGCAAGAACTCTACTTGCTATAAAAGGAAAATAGCCATAGATAATTAAAAATGAAAGATACAAAAGATACCAATGTGAGCACTAATTTAAAAAAGAGATATTTATGTATTAGGTGAAGAGGTAAATTGGCAAATGCAAGGCCAATTAATGGGCTAAACAGGCTACTTCAGTTCCTATTTTCCTCTTTTATTTAATACTCAGTGACAGAATTTGATCCTATGAAGGAGCAAAATTGAAGTAGAAGTTTCAGTAGTTTGATCTTTAAAATACATTTTTCTTTCTTTGGGTGTCCTATGATTCAGTGAAAATATCTCATCCAATACAATTTTGCAGGTCCACAATACTTACAATTTTTTTTCGGACAAATATTCATGCCATTTTTGTAAGCCAGATAAAATTAATTTTCTTTTTTCAAAACTTGAATTCTCTGAATCTTGGAGATTTTTAGTGAACTTCATCATCTGGTCTCTCCAGTTTGCAGTAATTTCCTGTAGTTTAGTCTGGTCTTCTGCATCCTTACAGTATGGAGATAAAACCCCAGAAGTTTCAAGTTATGATTGAAGAGCATCATACATTTGTGGACTTCTTAAAGAGGCGCTACCCTGTAAAATCTGTTCCATTCAAAATAATATAAAATGTTCATAATACAAGACCAAATATGAGTACTCTGGATGTCTGAATAATTACTTGAACTTTTTTTGTTGAGCTAAATAATTGTTCCACGAAGACTATCAATTTCACCACCAGACACATTCTCCCTTCTTTTCCCCCCTCTCTGCCTTCTTCAGGGACCACTCTATCTGTGACTCCCTTGTCCATTCCTCCCTTCCCATCAATCACCCTTTTGACACCTACTCCTGTGACCACAGGAGGTGCTCTACTTGTGCCCACACCACCTCCCTCACCACTATTCAGGACTCAAATAGTCTTTCCAAGAGAAGCAACTTTCAATTATGAAACTGCAGGCATCGCATCCAAGACACTGGGAGATGGCTTTGTAGAGCATCTTGGCTCTGTCGCTATAATAGTGGGAATTCCCAGTGCCCACCCATTCAAATTCCCTGCTATATTCCCTTTCCGATATGTCTGTCCATGGTCTCATGCACTGCCAGACTGAGACCACCCACAAATTGGAGGAACAACACCTCTTATTCCATCTGGGCACTCTCAAACAGGATGGCATTAATATCAACCTCTGGTTTCAATTAGCCCCCATCCTTGCCCCATCTTTCCTTTCCGCTAGCTCTGTCTTTTCCCTCCTTTCCTTATCCCTGTCTTTACTTTTACCCCAGCTCTACATTCACTGAGCCAAACTCTCCTTCCCCAATTAATTCTCACCTTTTCTCTTTCTGGGCCTCCTCTCCATATCCAATTAACACCTATTTTTCTGTTGATCTACACTCCTCCCCTAGCCTTTCTTTTAATTCAGTCACCTGCCTTCTTTTTACTCATACCTTGAAGAAGGGATCAGGTCCAAATCATCAGATATAGATCTTTATCCCTAATGGACTCTGTGAGACCTGATGAGTTCCTCCACTATTTCTGTTTTTACAACAACAACAGCTTGTGTAGACTTTAGTATTTGACAACAAATTTTAATACACCATATGACATTGGCCATTACCCCTTGAGAGCAATAAATCATTTCTATTGTACATTTCTGTTGTACATTTAACCCTGATTATTCGATAAAATAACCAACTTTGTACACTCCTTACCCCATTTCAGGGCAAGTATAATATAATATTCTACATATTTACCTGTATCCAGTTCTAAAATTTCAGACTGAGTCATCAAACATTAAGGTAATTTAAAATTATTTAGTGATAACAATTCCAATATAGTTATGAAAGGATTGTAATCTTACATCTTCATTTTCGAGTCAAGCCATCTTTATTTTATGAAATGTCCAATGGATTAGCAGATAGTTCTATGATTCCACAATATCTCTGAGTGTCTGTGACAAAGTTTATCATGCAAGGTTCAGTTCCATGTTCATGATCTCCAATTTGAAACTGCAAAAAACTCTAGGCTAAGCTTGCAGTATTTGGTGAAAAGTTCAATATGTTACCTGGACCATTCTAAATGTCATATTTTCAATGTTGCAGTACAAGCACAATTCTTGGACACAATACAAGAGTGCTTATTCAATCCATAGAAGGTTTGCATTGTTGCAAATATTTAAAAGTGCATACATTGAGAAAAATAAAGTGATCATGGTAGGCACTTGATGCTTATTTATTGAGTGGCCATGAAGTAGTATGGACAATAGAGATACCCATAGGTTGTGAAATTAATGAACAATATACTGTAATAGTGTAAATCATTCCAAATATTTAGATATATTTATTTCAATTATTTATGTAATCATAAATATTTTAAATTTTTCAAGTCATACATATAAAAGTTTTAATATACAATGTAATCATATATAAACCATATATAAACCATTATACGTGTTGGCTAAAACCCAAACCTAATCTACCCCACCCACCTCCCGCTAACCCTCTCCTCCCAAAAAGGAAAAGAAAAGAATAAAGCAGGAAAATAGAAATAGATGTCTTAGGACTACCATCCAAACCAGAGGGATCTAATTTTCCTGACTTTACCAAATTCAAGAGGCATCAGTGTGGATTTCAAAAATAAAGAAAAATAAGCAAAGATTTACAGCATTGCTTTAAGTCTATAATTATCACATTCCAAAAAGAGTAAAAAATAATATTCTCTTATTGTTATCATACTTATTCCATATTTCTTTCTATGCCCCCCACACCACACTCCATTTCAAAAACCTATTTCCCTTCCCTCAAAGATAGGACCCAGTACCAAAGACATTTCCCAAGAGAAAGAGATGAAAAAAGATATCATTACTAAATGGTAAAGACCCTCCCTTGGTATAAAATAGATTAAACATCACCCCCCTCTATTTTACGGGTAGTGCGAAAACATCCTGAAATTTTTACTTTTTTTCCCCAAAATCTACAGGATCATTATTCAGTATTTAAAAATCAAGTTCAAAATTTCTCATATTCCCTTTCAATTTTCTTCTATGTTGGTAGCTTGTTCACATACTTCTTTGATACTTCAGTATCAGTAGAAAAGTTATTTTGTCTCTTTGGCATGTCAATTTTCAATGTTGGTAGCTTGTCCACATACTTCTTTGCTACTTAAATATAAGTAAAAAAACTTATGTTGTCCATTTGGCATAATCATTTTCAAGTTGGCTAGTTTTTTCTTAAATTTTGATGCAACATGAATTTATAATCTTTTTTCCAAAGGATGATCTTCAGTGGATTAATTATTATAGAGCATGGTTTTTGATCCATCCCTGGATGTGAAAAGGGGTATCTATATGCCTTCTCAATTTCAATATTTGCTCTGATATTTTGTACTCCAAGAACATTAGGGAACCATTCTTGAAAAAAGCAGATGGGATTTGGCCCCCTCTCCATCTTTAAGTCCCACTAATTTAACATTATTATTTATGTCTGCTAAATTTTTCTTAAAAAATCGTTTTCCCATATTTTTCCTTTTCCTGTGGCCCATTCATTTAATTATTTTTCCACATCAACTATGCTTTCTGTTGTTTCATCCACCTTTTCTTCCTGCTGTCACTCTCATTTAAAATCCCAATTTCCATCTCTAACTTTGACATGACTTTTAAAATATGATCAATTTTTTTTTAATTTGTGTTCTGATCTTTCATTATATCTTCATTAGTACATTTTTCTTTAGCTTGTACTATAATTTTTTTTGCTTCACTCACTGATAAAACATTCACCAATTCCTCCTCTTCCTCAATACTTTGGGGATCTCCAAGATAATATTTTGAGAGAGCTCCTTCTTCTTGTTTCTGCCAGTGCGCTTGCTCAGTCTCCACTTTTCCATTCGAGAGCGTCTCTTGGCTCCAATTCCAAGAACCTTCCACTATTCTTCCCAGACATCAGATTATCTGCATGGGAGGCAGAATGAGCTGCAATTTCCAACTTCTTGCTGTAAGTAGGCCCTTACCCATTGAAAAACTCCATTTCTCACTGGGAGCTTGAGGTCACTGACACTTGCTGATTCTTCTTTGACATCTTCACCATTAAGGTAAATTCTTCCTTTTCCTCCTATTTAAGTTACTGTAAATTATTTTATTTTTTATTTATTTTATAATTTACCGGGAGCTTCAGAAAGCTTCTTCTTCTACATCACATGATGACCCCTGTATTGCAGCAGACTTCAACAGGGATTTTATCTGAAGACTCCACTGGGAATTGGAGTCAAGTGACTCAGGCAGTTGGATTTGAAAAGTTCAGATCATCAGGAAGCATTGGGCCATAGAGATCAAGTGCTCTAGGGAACTTGTGGCACAGGGTGGTGTTAATTCACTTCAATTCAGCAGTCTAAAGAGATGATACCATTGACCAGAGTTCCACACAGTACATGCAGCAGTGAGTAGGAAATTTACAACTAACTAGTTTTTTTTCCTTCAATATAATGTGTGTGCACCATGATTTGGACCAGAGTTTCTCAACCTTTTTCTTTCCACTCACATACCACTTTACATAATCCCAAAATGGCATCAGTGCTCTGTGATTAGTAAGGGTGTAATGAGGTTGCTACAGCTACAGCTAGGTTATAGCTCTCAGTTATAGCCCTAAGGCTGTAGCTCAAATCCACAGAAGAAAGTTACATACGCCAATAGAGTGATTTGACACTGAGTTTATTCAGTGGAAGCTCTGCCTTTTATAGTTGGCTTGGCCACGTCACCACTGGGGCATGGTTTGAGCAGGCTGGCTGTCGTTTAGTTACTTCAGATGCCTGGGCCCTGATTGGGCCCCCTGCGATCCATTAGTGGTGATTGGCCAGTTTCACCGCTTTGCCGGTGGCCTATGGAAATGGGCGTTTCAGCCCACACGATGGTTTGCAGGTCATCGCGTTCGACAGCCATTTCCTGTGTCAGCCTAAGGCACGGGCTGCAGGCCACTACAAGGGATTGCTTAAGGTGGTATGTGAGTGGGAAGGGAAGGTTGAGAACTACTGCTCTAGACCCAATTGTTATTGAAATATTTTGATTGAAAAAATTCGTCATTGGCCCATTTCATTTGGAGTTATGAAACTATGCAATTAGGTACAATTAAAACAGTGGTTTTCAAACTTTTTCTTTCCACCCACATACCACCTTAAGCAATCCCTTACTAATCACAGAGCACCTATGGATTAGGGAATACTTAAAGGGGTAAGTGAGTGGAAAGAAAAAGTTTGAAAACCACTGGTTTGGACAGATGCTGTTTTTTCAGGTTGCATGTGTACAATCGGATGATAATAAATTTGAACAATATATTGTTTCCATTTGATTTATTTTTCATTTCACAAGTTTTTCAAAAATGTACAGCATGTTAGAAGTCATTTCTGGCCATAAGTACATTTGTTAACTTTATTTAAGTGAGCTCCTAAAAAAAATCTATACCAGCTTTGTAAGAAACTCAGTAATTGTGAAAAACTCCAGAATCCATTGTGCATTTCAGTATCAATCTGTCCCAAGCATGTTGATTGAAAATGAATACCATCTCAAAATATTTTAATGCTTTAAAATATTGTTGATATATTTGTGAATTTACATAAATAATTCATGAAATCAACAACTTACCTTTGTGCCAAGCACTGTGACGAAGTGTTGTGCAATTTGAGTCCAGAGCTTTTCACTGACTTCGAGATCATGAACCAGTTTAAGATTGTGTTCCTCAGTTACCTGGAAATAAAGAAATCATCAAATATTTCACCAAGTCACATCACTCCAACTCCAAAGGACCCATTATCTAAAATTAACATTGACAGGTTAAAGTTTGATATTGTGCATAAAAACTCTGGCAAAAAATGTATATAGTCCTGCAACAAATAATCCATTTTTCTTTTGTTCCTCTACTTGCAGAACAGGGTTGGAGCCAAGGGGGACATCTGTGGGCATTTCCCCTTCCCCCATATGGTTGTGGCCATTGCTCACCATCAGACCTGCCCCCACCCCCTCCTGCGTCACCAGCGTGAGTCAAGTATCAGAAGTGTCTAATGACGGTTGACGCAATAAAAGCGTCGGAGAGGCAGATGGTGTTAATATTTGTAACCCCTCTCCTCTCCACTGGTAGGTCCCAGCATCCAACAGCATCACCCCCCCCCCTTGCTGGTAGGTCCCAGTATCCAACAGCACCACCCCCCCCCCCGGCACTGAACGAGTTTATGAGCATTCCACTGTGCCCCCCCACTAACATTTGTTCTGGATCCGACCCCACTACAAAGTTCCTCCACATAAAGGAGGTACAAATCACATTCCATGCTAGTCAGTGCCAAATGTCGGTCCTTAAATCAGGAACAGAGTAGTTTAAAATCAGAATATGTATCAACCTCAGAGATCTAAACACAACACTCAAAAGACCACACCATCCCATGCAAACCGTCGAGGAAGCCTCAACTCAAATGGCCGGTGCAATGGTGTTTTCCGTGCTGGATGCTAAGAACTCATTTTGGCAGGTTGTTTTAGACCATTGCTCTTCTCTACTCACCACTTTTAACATGGCTTTCAGCTGTTACAGATTTCTAAGAATGCTCTTTGGTATAAACTCAGCCAGTGAAGTCTTCCAGCGCTCTATGGAGCAAATCTTTGCCGGTTACCCATATGCCATCATCATTGATGATATCCTGGTCAGTGGCAAGATGGTTATAGAGCGTGATGCTAACTTAAAAAAGGTACTCAACAGAGGAAAGAAGGTGAATCTTAGACCCAATCCCAAGAAATGCAGATTCTGCCTGGACTAGGTGGGATACGTTGGGCATATTTTCACCAGTGAAGGTCTCAAGGCCAATCCTACCAAGACCAAGGCCATAAATCATATGCCAGTACCCACAATGTAGCAGCATTATAGAGGTTCCTTGGAATAGAAAACTATCTTGAAAAATGTATTCCTAATGCCAGCGAGTTGACTGCACCTCACACACAAGGACGTGGAGTGGGCTTGGAAGGACCATCAGCAGAATGCATTTGATTCCCTCAAACAACATATGACTAGCCCTCCAGCTTTTGCTTCTTACAATATTAGATGCCTGGTAAAACTAATGTGTGATGCCTCCCATCTTGGGTTAGGAACAGCATGTCTACAGGATGGTTGGCTGGTGGCAATGCAACCAGATCCTTAACAGACACTGAAACAAGATACGCCCAAAGATACACCCAAGGAGTTGCTGGCTGTGGTGTTTGCATGCTCCATATTTAATGATTACATCAAAACAGATTGTCTTCTCCCAGTGACTATTATCAACAAGCCTATCCATGCAGCGCTAGAGGGACACCAGCACATTATGCCAGGGCTACAGAAATATAACTTCCAGCTAGTCCACAAGGCAGGCAAGAAAATGCACTTGGCTGATGCCTTGTCGAGGGCCCCAAGTAAAAGCATAGTGTAATTGGTTGAAGAGGCAGATTCATACAATGTGATGGCTGTCTCCTACATCTCTTCATCTAGACTGGACAAACTCAGCCGCATATTGCCGAAGACAGCACTTTAGGTGCCTTAAGTGCTTACATCAGGATTGGCTGGCTGGATAGGCAAAGGGGCCTGCCAGCAGCAATCCAACCATTCTTCCCATTCAGGGATGAACTGGTTATCGATGATGGCATTGTTATGAAAGGCCAAAGGCCAGTCATTCCCAAGCGACTACATGCCACATATATCATAATTCTCCACTGGGTTCGAAGCAACAAAGTGCAGAGCCAGAGATGTCGTTTTCTGGCCAGGGATGCCTGAAGACACCACCGACCATGTCCAGTGCTGTGCTGTGTACAACAGTACCGACCCCACCAGGCCAAAGAGCACCTGCAGTTCCTCCCTGTGCCAGACTTACCCTGGGCAACTGTTGCCACAGACATTTTTTGAGTGAAACTGGCAGCAGGACCTGATGGTAGTTGACTCCTACTCCAGGTGGTTCAAGATTGATCTACTCAAGGAAGCTACTGGAACTACAGTTATAATGAAGCTTAAGCATCATTTCGTGGTGCACATGGCCCCACACATGGCACTAACAGACAACGACACCCAATTTTCTAGCCATAAATTCAGAGACTTTGCTACCAAATGGGATTTCTAGCACATAACCAGCAGCCCCAAGTATCCCCAGTCTAATGGCCTGGCCGAGAGAGTGGTCCACTGTGCCAAAGAATTAACGGAGAGGTCGCACCGGGACAAAAAGGATGTGTTCCTGAATCTCTTCAACTTGAAGAATGTACATTGAGACAATACACTGGGCTTGCCAGCACAGCAGCTGATGTCGCAGCAGACTTGCACAACCATCCCAGTCTCCAGAAAATTATTAAAGCTCACAACCCTAAGGCTGGAATCTGTCCAGGCACAACTCCTCAATAGGAGATAAGTACAAAAATAGTTAATATGATAGGTCCAGCCAGTCTCTCTCTCTCCACTCCACCAGGGTCAGATTGTATGCATGCAGACCCCGCAGGGATATGACCACCCTGCAATGGTTGCAAAGAGCCACGATCTTACCTTGTCTCATCCGAGAGGAAGGAGTACTGGAAGAACTGATGCCACATCCTTCCAGTACGCGAGCCACCTCCAATACAATCCAACTCAACCTTTACACCACCACCCGTTGATTTGGAGAGTTGCCCATGGGACAGAACACCTCAGAGACCACAAAGGTCTGGTGTAATCATTCCAGACAACCTGGAAATGAATTCCTGGGGTGAGGAATGGTCTCCAGCTAAAGCTGTAGAAACTGAGGACACTTATCCTGAGACCGCAGCAGAGAGAACTCAGTGCCACACTCCTACTCCTCATCCAATAGGCTGTATCAAACACGAGCTGGACTGACTGGCCTCTGCGCCAAGTTTGAAAGGACTTTGGTGTCTGTGGTGTCCCATGTATGAGATGGGAGTGTAAATAATCATTGCAGCATGTTTTGAAACATTTTACAGCTGTTTTACTGTGCTAAAATTTTTACTGTTGTTCCAGGACATGTGAGGGTCAACTAACAAAAGGGGATGCAGACAGCCACTACAGTCAGCTGTTCTTTCCCCGTTAGAATCACATTGGTATAGAGACACAGGACTGCCTAAAGAAATCTCTTGGTGCCTGCCACATTGACCACCGCCAGTGGGCTGATATCGCCTCAAACCGTGCATCTTGGCGCCTCACAGTTCGGCGGGCAGCAACCTCCTTTGAAGAAGACCACAGAGCCCACCTCACTGACAAAAGACAAAGGAGGAAAAACCCAACACCCAACCCCAACCAACCAATTTTCCCCTGCAACCGCTGCAACCGTGTCTGCCTGTCCCGCATCGGACTTGTCAGCCACAAACGAGCCTGCAGCTGACGTGGACATTACCCCTCCATAAATCTTCGTCCGTGAAGCCAAGCCAAAGAAAGAACAAAGAATCACATTGGGGCCATCGTACCTGGGCCCGCCCATTGCGCAGTACTAGCAGTGTCATGTGTCAGTTGAATCTAGTGATGGCCGGGAGCAGGAGCTCCTCCAGACTCTCGCACAGTATATCGCATTTGTATTTCTTTATTAAAGTTTTTGGTTGTTTTCAAACTACTGGCTGCAAGTCTCTTCACTGCAATGCACAATTACAAACAGGAGGGAAGTTTAGGGAAGAAATCAGGGGTAAGTCTTTTTACATAGAGTTGTAGGTTCCTGGAATGCCTTGCCAAGGATGATGGTGGAGACTGAAATATTAGGGGCATTTAAGTGTCTCTTAGGCAGTCACTTGGATGGAATAAAAATAGGAGGCTATGCCATAGGGAGGGTTTAGTATTTTTTAAGGAATATATGGGTTGACGCAACATTGAGGCCAAAAGGCCTGTACTGTGCTGTTGTATTCAATGTTCTAAAATGATATTTGAGTTAGATTTTGCTACACTGTTTCCTTTTATTGTTATAGCAAAATAAAGCAGCCAAATAAAGTACATTTTATTTTGGAATATACATGAAAGTTGCTTTACTTCATTTAATTTGAACAAACTTAGTGAAGTACATTTCAATTTTTTAATTATCTGATGTCACCAAATTTAGCCTCAACATTCCTGAAAACCAAGAATAAAATTCATGAGGAACTACAGTACAAAACCATCTTCAACCATTGAGTTCTAAATGTGCAACTCTGTTTTAAAGCATTTCATTCTTCATTCCTTAAAATAGGATATGAAAGTGTGCCAAAAATGAATCCGCCTGGTTCAAGGAATGGCTAGGTTTACAAAATAAGAAGAAATGGTCAAATCCTGTATTCTCTAGAGTTCAGAAGAATGAAAGAAAATTTCACAGAAATCTGAAAAATTCTTACAGGATTTAACTGGCAATATGTAGCAAAAATTCTTACCATGGCTGAGGAGCTCAAAATATACAGTATAGGGCACTTAGGATCAAGTCATGGACTCCTTCTGCAGGGAAACAGGCCCTTTGGCCCATGCTAACCAGAATGTCCCATCGTACTGGTCCCACATGACTACCTTTGGGCCATATCCCTCAAAACCAAGCACCCAATTCTTTTCTCAAACCTGCCTCAACCACGTCATCTGGCAGTCTGTTCCACCCTGTGTGTAAAAATGTTTCCCCACATTTCCTATTAAATGTCTCTCACCTCATGTCAAAATTATGTCCTCTGGTTCTTGATTCACCTGATCTATTCCTCTCATGATTTTGTATACCTCTGAGATTATCCCTCATCATCCTACACTCCAAGGAATTAAGCCATAGCCTGCTCAACCTCTTCATTTAGCTCAAGTCCCTGAGTCCTGGCAACATCTTCATAAATCTTCTCAGTACCTTCACCAACTTGACATCTTTCCTGCAGTACAGCGATGAAACCTGAACACAATATTCCAGATAGGGCCTCACCAATATCTTGTACAAGTGTAACATGACTTCTGTTAGGTCTGCTTTGTTCATGAATGAGTGAGTCAGACACCAGACTGAGTCGAAATCAAGGTTCTTTGTTCTTTATTACCGGATTGTAACACTTGCAACTAACAGTGTTAGTTGGAGAAGGCGCATTCTGCCGTTATCAGCAAGTGGTGTTTTTTATATACCTCAGGATACGTACTTAGTAAATTATCATACCATTACATTGTCCAATGAATAAACTGTTGCTATCCTTCTCTGTTAGTCTGCTGCACATCATTCTTGTTAGTGCAAAGCTTATCTTGAGTGTACAAGGTCACATCTGCATTCTGTTACTCCTTAGTACTGGGTGAATCCTTCTCCGGTCCCATCTCATGATGTTTTTACCTTACACTTCCCAACTTCTATACTCTCTACTCTAACTTATGAAGGTCAATGTGCCAGAAGCTTTATAGTCCACCTTATCTACCTGTGACTCCACTTTCAAGGTACTATGTACCTGTACTCCTCATCTCTCTGCTGACATCTCTCCAACTGCTCAACCGATCAAGACCTGCTGCAATCTTTATCAACCGTCTTCCCTAAACTTGCATGTCTGAACTTTGATTCTAACAGTATCGTGCATATCCTAGGCTCTTGGTTACACAATTTTAAAAACATCCCAACCTTCAAACAACCTTTTCCAATTAACTCAAGTTTGTTCTTTCCTGCCCCATTTCCTAATTTTAACTGTGGTCTTGCCCTATCTCTCTGCAAAAATTATCTTAAACTTTATAGAACAATGACCGTTGGTCCTGAAATGCTCATCCATAAACACTTTATCTTCTTGTCCTTACTGATTTTCCAAGACTAGATCAGGCATTGCCTTCTCCCTTTTGGTAACCTCTATATAATAACTGGAGGAAATTTTTCTCAACACAATTGACAAATTCCACCCCTTTTAAACCTTTCACATTATGACTTACCTGTTCAGTGTTTGGAAAGTTAAAATTTCGTACTTTGACAACATTATTGACCTATAGCTGCCAACAATCTCCTGGCTCTAATATGATTAAGTTTTTTGAGGAGATAAGCAAAAGGATTGAAGGCACGGTGGTAGATGTCATAAATACATACTTTAGTGAGGCATTTGACAAGGCCTTGCATGGGCTGGTCCAGAAGACTGAGGCACATGAGATCCATGGGACCGAATGGATCTCCTGAGGGTAACTTCTCAACAATTTTCAGAACAAACCTTGCAAGGTATCTTTCCCTATCTGCTTCAGTCTACACTGGAAAAGCATTTTAACATTTGCTCCACCCTCCACCGCACCACAACTCCTGATCCTGGTTATGATCATACTAGTGTCCTAATGTTACCATAAAGTCTGTACACATGGTGTGAGAAAAGCAAACATAAAGTGCCTACACCCTAGTCTAATGTCTCCTTTATCTCCACACAATGGGGTCTGCTCCAAGCCACACCTAAAAAAATCTGTAAGTTATTTCCAAATGCCTTTAAAATGTGCATATGTAATCATCACATGTCTGCCACCTTGCATGTCCATTTATCAATGTCACACAGTGGGATGGATGGGGGAATAAGATCCATGTGGACAGAGATGTATATTCTTTGTGCTTCATGTACTTGATTATCAATTTTACTCAACAGATCCATGATGTGGGATAAAATAGGTATATGTTATACAAATAAATTTCCTGTCCCCAGAGTTAATAATTAAAGGCACAATGAAAATATCCAGGTGATCAGAGGAAAGCAGGCACAGATTTCAAAGGGCAAATCATGCCTGATAAACTGGATTGAATTCTTTCAGTGAAATAATTGATGCAGTGAACAGAATATTTTGTATGATGGCCTATGATAATTATTATGACCTTTGAACAGACATTTGTTGAAGACCATAGTGATTCTTCAGTTGAAGTATATAGAATTTAAACCAAGTTATTGATCTGGTGAGGAAATCGATCAGAGAGAAGAGAAAGGGAAAAGGGATAATGGATTTGGTAAAATGCCCTGCAAAGAACTGAACTATTAATCACATTGATATGTGACTCAGATGATGCTACAGAAATTCACACTATCAATTTTGCCTTTAACAAAGTATGATGGAATATTTGGGAATATTTTTGGGAGATAAATTGGGAAAATTGGAGAAGGTTACATATATACACACACTTTAAAACAGATCTTATTTGATATACTGGAGATTTCACATTCACAGTGACTTTACATAAGTTATGAAGAATACTATGGAGATTTCACAAGTAGCTGTTAATTGAAGTGAATGAATGAACTTTTGTCTTTAAAAGCCACAACAAGAGACAGGCCATAACCTAATACCTCTCACAGAAAGGTCATTGAGAGGTCATTGTTTACCTAAAACAACAGATTGACCAAAAGACAACTCCTATTGTTTAGTGGAGAAGGTCAGGAGTTTTTTGCAAGTGAGACAAAGAAGGACATGCTGTCTGGCAGTTTGAGTCTCAGAGAGAGAGATAGAAGGGAGTCTTGGATTGTGTGTGACACAGAAAGCTGTAACAAGCCAGGAGAAGTTGGTTGGAACTGAAACAGAAGCTCCAGAGTGGCGGATGGCTGGAAGTGCTATCTGTCTGATGTTTCTCTTGGAACAAGTGGAAAAGAAAAGAACTCTGTGGTACCCTGAAAGAAATAAGTTATCATCTGGAGAATCCTGATGGGACAAGTTTCATCAGCAAGACATTGTAGTGACTAATGGTGGTACCTCAGTTGTGGAAATCCTGGAACACATCTCTCTCTGCAAACCTACAAAAATCTTTCTGAGCGGTAACCATTTACCTTTCAAGAACCAAAGCCTTGTGAACTTTATACATGTTAAATTCTGTGCACAATATAAGAATTGCCTGCAACCAGTCAACTTGGAAGAATGAGAAGTGAGATTGAACTGTGAACCAAAGAACTTTTCTTAAATTTACACACACATTACATACACGTGCGCTTAGAATTAGAAGGGGGTTATGTTGGGTTAGTTAACTTAATAGTGATAAGTTAAAGTTTGATTCTGTTTTCATGTTTAAAGATCATTAAAAGCAACTTTTGTTTAAGTAATTTTTTGTCATGGTGAATATCTATTGCTGCTGGGTTTTGGGGTCCTTTGGCTCGTAACAAAAGATATTGATTACATTTCAACTAATGTACTTAGATTTATTAAATTGCACAGAAAATTTAGTAGTCACCATGGTTTTGTGTGGGAGAAATCCTGTCTCCCAAATTTGATCAAGGCTTTCGAGGAACTCAGAAGATTGATGATAGGTCCCACATTATAGACTGGTCCAGAAGATTGAGGCACATGGGACTCAAGGCAACCTGGCTAAATGGTATTAGGGAGCAGATAGTAGTAGTGAAAGGATGCTCCACTGATTGGAAGTCTGTGACCATTGGTTTACCACAGAGATCATTAGTGGCATCCATGTTCTCTGTGATGTCTGTTCACAAATGGATGTGAATCCAGGACATTTGATTACTAAATTTGCAGATGACACAAATGGTGGTAGTGTTGTTAGTGTGGAAGGTTGTCTAAGGCTACAGGAGGGTATAGATCAGATGGAAAGTTGAGCAGAGTATTGGGAAATGGAACTTAATTCCGGCATTTGGAAGGTGTTGATTTGGAAGGTGTTGATTTGGAAGTTTAACTGGGGTAGTTTAAGTTTCAGTTTATTGTCACAAAATACCTCGCACAGTGAGAAGGTGTAGTGTGGAGGGTCATGTGAATATTTTTAGGAAAAATCAGCACTTCATCTTTCTTAACCTCAAATGTTCCAGTATATGAGCCTAGTCTGTACTGACCTCACATTGACAAGGTCCTCTCTCTGGTGAATATGACAATAAAGTATTCATTTAGGACCTTGCCTACCTCAGGCTCATGTTCCCTCCTTTATCCTGAAATGGTCTGACCTTCACTTTAGTCATCCCTCTATTCTTCATGTACACATAGAATGTTTTTGGGTTTTCCTTAATCCAACTTGCCAAGGCCTTCTCGTGTTCCCTTCTTCCTCTCCTGTCCTTTCTTAAGTTCCTTTCCGACTATCATAAAATTCTCATGAGCCCTTCCTGACTTTTGCTTCCGAAATTTTCTGAGTTTTCTTATTCCTCTTAACTTGTTGTCTTACCTCTTTTGTCAATCACGGTTCCTTTATTGTACCATCTTTTCCCTGTCTCAGTGGGACAAACCAAAATGAAGTGCAGTGAGATGAATTACCTTCAATGCTAGGCTATAAGCTGCGTTGCTCCACCAGTCCTTCTCCTGGGTTAAAGTTCCTATTTGGGAAATCAGTCTTTTTCTCTGCAATTGATATAACTTGTGATATTCATCCAGCATACTAAAGGAATAAAAATAATCAAAGTTGGTTTGCATTTTTAAATTTTAAATTATAAAAGCTTTGAGTTTTAAGTTGCGATTATAAGTCATTTGAATAAAGCAACTACAAATGTGATATGATTTATGGTTCCTGCCCCAGTAACCACAGCAGAATACATTTCAAACTGAAAAATACTTGGTATTTTCCCAAAACCTGTGTTGTTTTGTTTTAAATCAGCATCTTTGTTCAGAGTTTCAATGTTGGCAGCGTGGAACAGAAAATATGATCACAGGAACTCACAAACAAAGAAAAGTACAGTTTTATCTCATCCATCAGTCACAATATTCATTGGAACTTGTTGCAATTAACAATGTAATTCCAGGAATTTTAAAAATGACATTTTGCAAGTTCAAGTGAACAGAAGCTGTAATATTAAAAAAAGGGATGCTCTTTAGTTCAAGCATCACCATCCCCGAACAAGCAATTCCTCCCAAATTTTAAACAATCAAAAGCTTACTTCACAAATCTACAATAACCTCTGGAGCGGACTGCTGAAACTATTTTTCCACTCACTAGATCCAAAAGGTCAGATGTATTGTCTTTAATTACTATAAACTACATTGTAATATTTTTGTTTATATTGTCTTCCTCACTAAATCATCTCTGATTCACCACCTTCTAACCAAAGCATTATATTCAGCTTTGGTTTTCTTAAAGTCCTTAAATGCAATGTTATAACTTTTGCTTTAGAACCACAGAAACATAGAATATTACAGCACAGAAAAAGGCCCTTCAGCCTTTTAGTCTGCCGAACAATATTTTTTCCCTAGCCCCACAATCATGAACCCATTCCATGACCCTCCATTCCTCTCCCATCCATGTACCTGTCCAAATTCTTTTTTAACATTAAAATTGAGCTCCTGTTTACCACTTCAACTGGAAGCACATTCCACACTCCCACCACTCTCTGTGTGAATAAGATTCCCCTCATGTTCCCCTAAACTCTTCCCCTTTCACTCTTAACCCATGTCCTCTGGTTTGTATCTCACCTACCCTCAATGGAAAAAAGCCTATCTACATTTACTGTCTATCCCCCTCATAATTTTAATTTATTTTTAAAATATTTTTTATTGATTTTCAGTCATAATAAGTCTGTGCAATGCAATTATGGAATGTGCTACAGAAAAAAAAGACAAAGAAAAATACTGCAAGAATAATCATGCATTTGAATTCCAAAGCACAGCCATTATAATAAAGAATGGACATGATCAATTTGAACTTTCCAAATCCCTGGCCCAAAACAAGGTTGAAAGTTAGTGTTGATGATACAAAGTACCTCACTCTGAAGTGGGACATCACAGTGCCAACATTCTGTATTATCACTGAACCTAGAGATTATGGTAATAGTTCATGATCAGGCCTCATAACATGTGGAATCTAATGTTGGAATCATTAATTGCGTATCTATTTTTTTTTTCAAATTTAAATAGGACATTATGTCTCTTAGCCATTGTGCATGAATAGATGGGGTATTATTTTTCCACTTAATCAAAACAGCACAGCTGGCCAGCAATTAAGTGAAAGATTAAATGAGTTAGTAAAACCTCATCTTCTCCAAGAATTCCAAACAGAGCAACTAAAGGATTTGATTGTAATTTTAAATTGAGAATAACTGATAATGCTTGAAAAAACCTCTCCAATATTTTTCCGAACTGGGGCACGCCCTGAACATATGAATTAGAGAAACATCGCCAATTTTGCATTTATCACAATGAGGATTTATATCTGAGTAAAAACAAGATCATTTGAGTTTAGACATGTGTGCCCTACGAACACTTTGAATTGCAACAGACAGTGGCGAGCACACAGATATAATGTTAATCAGTTTGAAAATAGAGTCTCAAACCTCATTGGACAGTGAAAGGTTCAAATCCTGCTTCCAGGCATTCTTAATTTGAACTAAAGGGGCATGCCTTTAGTTCATTTATGATAGTCAATTTGTCATAAATAACAGATATTAATCAATTATCAAGAATAATCACCTCAAGAACTCTAGAAAAATCAAAGATCTGAAATTAAATATAATGGCTTATTTGTAAATACCTGAAAAAAATGAGTGTTTGGTGACTTGAATTTTCCAACCAATTGTTCAAAGGATGCAAATAGATTATCAATAAAAATGACTTCAAAATATTTAATACCCAATCTATACCAATCATTAAAAGCAGAATTCTGCAAAGAAGTTTAAAAAAAAGATGATTGGACATAATGGGGCTTTGCAAGAGAAAAGCCCTGAAATCAAAAATATCTTCTAAACCACACCCATATTCTCAAACTGTATTCAACAACCAGATTATCAATTAATTTATATGAAACAAAAGAAAGTGAGGACCCAAGAAACGCTGAGATAGAAACATTTTGGGTGGAATTTAATTCCATTTCTACCCAAACAGGACGGTCAACTCAATTATGAAACTGTAAAAAGAACATATGGTTACATATATTTACCGCCCAATAATAAAATCTGAAATTAGAAAGCGCCAAACCACCATTCCTTTTAGTCTTTTGAAGATGAGCTTTATTTAAATGGGGATACTTTCCTCGTTATATGTAAGACAACAAAAGTGAATCAAGTGAGTCAAAGAACGATTTAGGAATAAAAATTGGTATAGACTGGAAGAGATACAAAAATTTAGGTAGAAAGTTCATTTTAATAGAATTAATACAACCAACCAATAAAAAGCCGATTTTGTTAAAGACAGTTTCACCTGCTTAATTAAAGCAGAGAATTTTCCCTATAAAGATGCTTATAATTCTTCATAATTGTAATGCCAAGATAAGTGAATTGATCTTTCACAATCATAAAAGGAAAAATTAGAATTAGTATAGGAGGATTTAAAGAGAAACATTCACACTTATGTAGATTTAACTTATATCCCGAAAACTGACTAAATTGAGAAAGTAGATAGTATGGAAAGTAAACTAGTATAGGGTTTGATATGAAAAGCAAAAGGTCTTCTGCATAAAGGGAAACTTTATGCTCAGTTCCCTTCCTTTTGATCCCTGAAATATCTCTGCACTCATGAAATGCAATTGCTAGAGGCTCTAAGGCCAAATCAAAAAGTAATAGACTTAAAGGATATAAGAATTGAAGCAGTAGGTCATGAATATAATAATTTAATACATGTAATAAAACATGGTACAAAATTAAATTTGTCCAAGATCATAAATAGATAATCCCATTCCACCTGGTCAAACAGTTTCTCTGCACCTAATAAGCGAACACATTCTGGGACTGCAGTGGGAGGTGAATACAAAATATCCAATAAATGATGCATATTAAAATAAGAATAACAACTTTTAATAAAACCTGCCTGATCTTGCAAAATAATTGATGGTAAAATGTTCTCTAACCTATGTGCCAAAACTTTAGCCAAAATCTTCATATCAACATTCAATAAAGAGATTGGCCTGTAAGAGGAACCTTCAACTGAACCTTTTCCCTTCTTCGCTATGAAGGATACATAAGCTTCATTAAAAGATAGTGGAAGATTGCCCTGTTTAAATGAATCAGTTAAGACAGAACTTCATTAGGGTACAGCAATTTAGAAAAGGATTTGAAAAACTCTGCAGAATGCCCATCCAGTCCTGGAGTTTTACCTGACTGTAATGAAGAGATAGCAAAAATAATTTCATCTTATGAAATAGGTTGTTCCAAACTTAAATGATTATTCTGAGAAAGCGTGGGAATATTTAAACAGTCTAAAAAAAACCTCATAATTAAACTGTCATCATTAATAAACTCAGAGGTATAGAGCCAGAAAATAGAATTCCTTGAATGTATCACTTATTTTAGAATGGTCTGTGGTAATATTACCATCATCCATCTGGATTTTAGTAATTTGTCTCTTAGCAGCAATTCCTTTTGATTGATTGGCCAAGAGCTTACCAGATTTTTCACCATGAATATAAAATTGACTTTTAGGCTTTAAAAGTTGATGTTCAATAGGGTAGGTTGAAAGAAAATCAAATTTTTTAAGTTCTACTTACCTTTTATATAATTCCGGATCTTTAACATGTGCATATTGATGCCCTATTTGTTTAATCTGATTAACTAAATCTAATCTTTTTTATTAGTCATCTTTTTATTAGCAGTATAAGAAATAATTTGGCCTCTTAGATAAGCTTTCAAACATTCAAACTAGAAATTGTTGAATAACAAGATTATCTGCACCTCCATAAATTCCAAAAATTAATTATCTGAAAGTCAAGTAGAATTAAAACACCAATGTCTTATTGTAGGAGGGAGATATGGAAAATTCATAGACAAAATAACAGGAGCATGGTCAGATATCACTATTCTATGCTACTCACATGATTGGGTCAATGAAATCAATTGATTATCTATTTTTAAAAATAATCTATCTGCGAATATGTATGATAACAGGAGAAAAAAAGAATATTCTCTCCTATTGGGGTTTAAAAAAATGCCATACATCTAAAATACCAAGATTAGATTAAAAAAAGAATGAATTACAGAAGCAGATTTGCTTGCTCAAAGTAGCAAGTTTAGAGGATGAACTGTCCAAAGCAGGGTCTAACCAAAAATGAAAGTCTCCCCCCTGCATCAATAAATAAAGACTTAAATCTGGTAGAGTTGTAAAATAAACTTTCAAAAAATCCCACATCATCAACATTGAGGCATATACATAGCAAAAACTACCATTTTATTATATAATTTGGCTGTAATGATAATGTATCGACCATCTTTATCTGCTATAACATTATGATGCATGAAAGTTTTGATTAATTAAAATAGAGACCTCCAGGCTTTAGCATTGAAAGAGGAATGAAAACATTGGCCTCTCCATTTTGACATTGAATGAGAATTATCATAGCTACAAATATGTGCTTCTTGTAAGAAAACAATCTCAGGTCCTAGTTGTTTAACATGTGCAAAGATTTTCCTTCACTTAATTTTACTGTTTAACCTTTCACATTCCAAGAGAGAACTTTGATCAGATTACTCATGTATTTCTAATTAATGTTATAAAGAAAAACAGCCACAAATTATCACCAAACTCCAGATGGCTACCTTGAAGCTGTGCAATAACAAACTTGCAAGCCCATGGCCTTAAACCAAAATACCCACCCTCCTTCCCAAACAACCAGAATCAGAAGGTTGCTGTTTAGAGTAGCAACGAGCCCAAAAAACATTTTAACCTGAAAATTTCTTCTGCTGTAAATTCTAATTATAGCACCTTTTTCAAAAAAGATATTACCTGTATTAATGATTCCAAATAATATGAACTTGTTTTTAAAGCTACAACCAAAGTGAAAGGCGAAGAAATTATATTAAAGATTAACATTCAGGTCTATAATGCATGTGCATGAATATTCATACACCCTTTGGCACAGTCAGCTATAAAATAAAGTGTGCGCTTAATGCCTTAATTTCTCAAGTATTTGTAAACAATAAATATCCGAAATAACAAAAAAATGTGCCAATAATACTAAATGAGCAATAAGTGTATAAATCTCCATTTAGATTTGCAGGCTCAATATAGCAAACAGCCAAAAAAACATACAAGGCAAACTTTAAAGTTTCTCATGCATAGATTGGACTATACGCAGATATATTATTTTATCCATTAGCCTCATTTCCCACTGTCATCGAATAACCTGAGTGCTTAAGCATGTACAACATTTCACACACAGTTAATAAGTAATTAACTGAGGTAACGAATATCAATCATTATTATTAAGATATAATTAATGTATTCAACTTAATAATCTCATCCAAAAAAAGTAATTAAAATGTAATAAAGTTAATAAATAGAGAAACAAACTTAGATAACTATAAACCAAACAAGTACATTACCTTTTCAAATTAACAAAAGGAAGAGAACAGCTAAACTCTGCCCAATCAAGAAAACAAAAAAACTTCAAAAACCAAATAAGAGTTCATGCAAGACTTGGTGTTGAAAGCAGATCTTCCAAAAATCTTTGCACTTCTTCTATCAAATTCAAAAACTTCTTGTGACCATCAAAGGGAGTGATTTGGAGGCATGCTGGATATAACAAAGCAGGCTTGAAGCCTTTCTTTTACAGTTCAGCCATGACTTGTTTATATTTCAAAACACGGATTCATTATTTCAGAACAGATCATCTACAAATGTGATCTGTTGTTCATGATATTGAAGTGTTCCTTTCCGACGGGCTTCACAAATTATGAGATCTTTTATTTGGCAGCAATAAAACTGAAGAATAACTGAATGTGGGTTACATCCCAGAGTTGGTTTGGGAATTAAAAGCCCCACTTGCAAGTGGTCCCAGGAATTAGCGGTCACACAGCCTTTAAAGTACATAGTGTGAAAGGAAAATTGTTTCAATGCCAACGTCAGGTAATGTTTTCTCATGCCAGGGATAGACTGCCTCAACTCTTAGTACAATCTCCGGTGTCTGGAGACGTCGGCGTTGCAATCAGGCAAATGTAGAATGGATGATTGCATTGTGGGATTGAAATGACCCAGGTTTATGCCCATGGGAAAGTCACAGTGGGAGAGAGAGAAAGAGAGAGGGAGAAAATAAATAGCAATAGCTGACAAATTTTAAACAGCGTGGGAAAGTTGGTAGTGCTATAGAGCACAATTTATAAAGACCGTGAGGAAAAAAGTGATGGCTGACCTGACTTCCCAGAATGCTTTGCAGCAGAGAAACTCCTCCATGATGCTCTGTGAATGCAGCCCTTTCTCTGCCGCATGGTGTTATGGGAGGCAGGTCCACCATCACTTTTTCCCACGGTATTTCTATATTTTGCATAATACCGCTACCAATTTTCCCACGGTCTTCATAAATTGCACTCCATAGTGCTACCAACTTTCCCACGCTATTTAAAAATTGTCTGCTATTGGTATTAATTGCTAGCACTTTCCCACAGTCCCTTATAAAGGTTTATCTAGGTCAGCACAACAACAGGACTAAAGGACTCATGCTATGCTGTACATAAAGCTTAATTGTGTATTAGGCATGATTAATTTTGTTCATATATAAGATCATAATACATTGATCAGGATTTAGGGCATGTCCACTATCGCTTGAGGTGTCATTATGTTGCCAGTTGAAGGTTGAACAGTCCTATCGCCAAGGAGAGCTCCTTGAAAGTGTGAAAGTATTCAGTGTCCCAGTTAAGAGTGGTCAAGTGTGAGAAGCCAAATCCCCATTCCTATCCTGGGACACTGAATGACCAATTTAGTGGGACACAAACGTGAAAGCACCTAGAGAGCGGTGTGCTCTGTCGACCTCAGGCTTAGAATGAAAGCTTTCCTTTCCAAATACTTCCAAAAGCATCTCTGAAAAGAAGTTGGTCAATTGACCAGGTTCTATATTTTCAGCTAAGCCCAAAATTCAAATATTCTGTCTTCTGCTTCTGCTCTCCAAGTCAATAACTTTTGAAGTTAATTTAAAGTTGCTTGCAGACAGTCCCAGGCAAAGATCTTCAAGTTTATTCAACGCAATCATTGACAAGGGTCTCACTCCAGACCTCAAAGGAACGTCAGTATCTGTTAACGATTCCAAAATGTTTCAAAATTAGATTTAGCTTCACGTTGACGTTCTTTAATGGTTTCTGTTATCCCTGGTGTATGCTTGTTTAAAAGATCAGAAATGGAGTCCCTAGTCAGAGTAGCACATTCTTCCTCCTTTTTGCCATTTTTTCCAGCTTTAGCACGTCTTGTAGCCATTTTTTTAAATTTTTTTTCACACTATAAACCATACTGACCAAAATACATACAGACATTTTTCTCTTGAATATATACAGTGTCATTTTCTCCCCTTTTTTCCCCCCTCCCTCCCTCTCCCCCCTTTCCCTTTATTCGAAGTTCAATCTATAAGATACATTAAACCCATTTTAAAGTCATTGGCAATGATAAGTAACAAGCAAGGTGGGGGGGGGGGAAGTATAAAGCACTTTGGTTGAAATGTAAAAAATGAATGAATGGAAGAAATATTTTAAAAAACAGGAGCACCTAACTACTGCTGCTAACCTATGAAGTAGCCACCCCGAAGTCATCCCCCTCATAATTTTAAATACCCCTATTATTAAAGTCATAATAATGACTTTATTCCCTCATTCTTCCAAGCTCCAGAGAATAAAGTCCTAACTTGTTTAACCTTTCTTTGTCACTCAGTTCCTGAAGTCTGAGCAACAACATCCTAGTAAATCTTCTCTGCACTCTTTCCAACTTATTCATATCTTTCCTGTAGTGAGGTGACCAAAACTGCACATAATACTCCAAATTTGGCCTCACCAATGTCTTATACAACTTTACCATAACATGCTAGCTCTTATACTCAACGTTTTCATTTATGAAGGCCAATATGCCAAAATTTCTCTTTACAATCTTATTCACCTGTGACACCACTTTCAGGGAATTATGTATCTGTATTCCCAGATCCCTCTGTTCTACCACACTCCTCAGTGCCTTACCATTTACCATGTATGTCCTTTCTTGGTTTGTCCTTCCAAAATGTAACACCTCTGCATTAAACTCCATCTGTCATTTTTTCACCTTATTTTACCAGCTTGTCCAGATCCTCTGCAAGGTTTGGAAACCTTCTTCTCTGTTGAATCCAGTACACTACTTCACCATGAATACCTAGAATTTGAACTTTCCTGACTAAACTCCCATGCGAGACCTTGTCAATGGCCTTACTAAAGTCCATATAGACAACAGCCACAGCCTTTCCTTCATCAACTTTCCTGGTAACCATCTTGATTGGTTAAACATGACCTATCACACACAAAGCTATGTTGACTATCCTTAATCAGTCCCTGGCTATCCAAATAATTATATCAGATCTCTTAGAACACCTAATAATTTAACTACCACTGACATCAGTAATTTCTAGGATTACTTTTGGAGCCTTTTTTAAATAGAACAATGCGAGCTATCCTCCAGTCCTCTGACACCATACCCGTGGCTAAGGATATTTTAAATATTTCTGCCAGGGCCCCTGTAATTTCTGCACTATCCTTCCTCAAGGTCCAAGGGAATATCTTGTTAGGCCCTGGGGATTTATCCACCTTTATTTGCTTTAAGACAGCAAGCACTTCCTCCTCTTTAATATGCATAGGCTCCATGACCTCACTGATTTTTTCCCTTACTTCCCATGACTGTGCCCATTTCCTGAGTGAATACTGATGAAAAAAAAACATTTATGATCTCCCCCATCTCTTTTGGCTCCATATAAAGCCGACCACTCTGATCTTCAAGGGGAACCAATTTTGTCCCTTACTATCCTTTTGCTCTAAATATACCTGAGGAAACCCTGAGCATTTTCCTTCACATTGCCTGCCAAAGCAACTTCATGTCTTCCTATAGCCTTCCTGATTATTTTTCTTGAGTTTTTTTTTGCATATTTTGTACTCTTCAAGTAACTCATTTGCTCCATATTGCCCATACCTGTTAACAACCTTCCAAGCCAGATCCCTAATATCCCTCAAAAACTAAGCTTTCCCATACCTTCTAACCTTGCCGTTGATCCTGGCAGGAACATACAAACCATCGTACTCGCAAAATTTCGCCTTTGAAGGTTTTCCATTTAACTCACACATCCTTGCCCCAAAAAAACTATCTAAATCCATGTATTCTAGATCTATTCTCATTTCCTCAAAATTGGCCTTTTTCCAATTTAGAATCTCAACCCAAGGCCCAGACCTATCTTTATCCATAATTAATTTTAAACTAATGGCATTATGATTACTGGACTCAAAGTTTTCCCCTACACATACTTCTGTCACCTGTCTTGCCTCATTCCCAAATACGACATCCAATATTGCACTCTCTCTAGTTGGTACCTCTATATATTTATTTAGAAAACTTTCCTGAACACACTTAACCATATAACCACTTACAGCACAGAACAGGCCAGTTCGGCCCTACTAGTCCATGCTGTAGCAAATCCCCACCCTCCTAGTCCCACTGACCAGCACCCGGTCCATACCCCTCTAGTCTCCTCCTATCCATGTAACGATCCAGTCTTTCCTTAAATGTAACCAATGATCCCGCCTCGACCACGTCTGCCGGAAGCTCATTCCACATCCCCACCACCCTCTGCGTAAAGAAATTTCCCCTCATGTTCCCCTTATAATTTTCCCCATTCAATCTTAAACCATGTCCTCTAGTTTGAATCTCCCCCTTTCTTAATTGAAAAAGCCTATCCACATTTACTCTGTCTGTCCCTTTTAAAATCTTAAACACCTCTATCAAGTCCCCTCTCAATCTTCTATGCTCCAGAAAAAAAAGCCCCAGTCTGCACAACCTTTCCCTATAACTCAGACCCTGAAATCCTGTCAACATTCTCGTGAACCTTCTCTGCACTCTCTCTATTTTGTTTATATCTTTCCTATAATTTGGTGACCAAAACTGTACACAGTACTCCAAATTTGGCCTCACCAATGCCTTGTACAATTTCATCATAACCTCCCTACTCTTGAATTCAATACTCCGATTTATGAAGGCCAACATTCCAAATGCCTTCTTCACCACACCATCTACCTGAGTATCAGCCTTGAGGGTACTATTTACCATAACTCCTAAATCCCTTTGTTGCTCTGCACTCCTCAATTGTCTACCATTCAATGTATATGTCCTATTTAAATTTGCCTTTCCAAAATGTAGCACCTCACATTTATCTGTATTAAATTCCATCAGCCATTTCTCAGCCCACACCTCCAGCCTTCCTAAATCACCTTTTAATCTATGGTAATCTACCTCACTGTCCACAACACCACCAATCTTTGTGTCATCCGCAAACTTGCTTATCCAATTCTCCACCCCTACATCCAGATCGTCAATATATATAACAAATAATAGTGGACCCAGAACCGAACCCTGAGGAACTCCACTAGTCACCGGCCTCCAATTGGACAAACAATTTTCTACCACTACTCTCTGACACCTTCCATCCAACCACTGCTGAATCCATTTCACTACCTCCTTATTTATACCTAATGCCTCCACCTTTTTTCCTAACCTCCTGTGGGGAACTTTGTCAAAAGCTTTACTAAAGTCCAAATAGACAACATCCACAGCTTTCCCTTCATCAACCTTTTTTGTAACCCCCTCGAAGAACTCAATCAGGTTTGTCAAGCATGATCTACCCCTGACAAAACCATGCTGATTACTCCCTATCAATCCCTGTACCTCCAAAAATTTGTAAATAGCATCCCTCAGAACACTTTCCATTAACTTGCCCACCACAGACGTCAGACTTACAGGCCTATAATTCCCAGGTTTGCATTTGTACCCTTTCTTAAACAGAGGAACCACATGCGCCACCCTCCAATCCTTTGGTACCACCCCCGTGGCCAGTGACATCCTAAATATCTCTGTTAATGGCCCCACTAACTGTCCACTAGCCTCCCTGAGTGTCCTAGGGAATATTTTGTCCGGTCCGGGAGATTTATCCACCTTTATCTTTTTTAACACAGCCATCACTACCTCCTCGGTTATCCTTATATGCTTCATAACCTCCCCATTATTTTTATTTACTTCAACTGTTTCAACATTTTTTCCCTAGTGAATACCGAGGCAAAGAAATCATTCAAAATTTCCCCCATTTCCTCAGACTCCTCACTCAGCTTACCCTCACTATCTACAAGGGATCCAATTTTATCTCTCACTAATCTTTTACTTTTAATGTACTTATAGAAACGCTTTGGATTTATTTTTACTCTGTCAGCCAAAGCCTCTTCATGCCTTTTTTGGCCTTTCTAATTTCTTTCTTAAGATTCCTTCTACACTCCTTGTAGTCCTCCTTCAACTTCTCAGCTCCCTGCTCTTTATACCTCTTGTACACCTCCCTTTTTCTCCTAACCAAATTTCCAATATTCCTCGAAAACCAAGCCTCCCTATGACTTCCAGCCTTTCCTTTGATCCAGACTGGGACATAACTACTCTGTAACCTCAAAATTTCTTTTTTGAATATCCTCCATTTTTCATTAACATCCTAACCTAAAAATATCCTGTCCCACTCAATACTCCCCAAATCCCTTCTTATTCCTTCTAAATTTGCTCTTTTCCAATCCAGAACCTCAACTTTAGGCCTCTCCTTGCTCTTCCTTAAAACTACCCTAAAACTAACAGAATTATGATCACTAGACCCAATTGGTTCTCCAACATTAATGTCCGCTACCTGATCTAGCTCGTTCCCTAACAGGAGATCCAGTATTACACCATCCCGAGTCGGTTCTTCTACTAACTGTTTTAGAAAACAATCCTGAACACATTTAACGAACTCTAGCCCATCCAGCCCTCTAACCGTATGGGTATCCCAATCAATGTGTGGGAAGTTAAAATCTCCCATGATCACTACCCTATGATTTTCACACATATACGTTATCTCCCTACAGATTTGTTCCTCTAATTCCCTTGGCCCATTTGGTGGTCTGTAATACACCCCTATTAGTACCCTCTTGCCTCCTCCACCCCTCAATTCTGCCCAAACAGCCTCACTGGTCGATCCCTCCATACCATCCTTCCACCTCACGGCAGTAATGTCCTCCCTAACAAGCAGAGCAACTCCTCCTCCTTTTTTACCCCCTGATCTATCACATCTAAAACAAATGTATCCTGGAACATTAAGTTGCCAGTCCTGCCCCTCCTGTAGCCAGGTCTCACTAATTGCCACAATATCGTGACCCCAAGTATCTATCCATGCTCTCAGCTCATCTATCTTGTTCACTATGCTTCTTGCATTAAAATATATGCATCTCAGAGAATGACTCTCACATATATTCTATTTTTTACCTTCTACCCTAATCTCCATCCTACCTTTATTATCTTTTTTATTCCTAGCTAGGTGACCATATTCCCTGGACACTGCTCTCACACTCTGTTCCCCACCCCCTGCCAAACTAGTTTAAACCTTCCCCCACAGCTCTAGCAAATCTACTTGCCAGCACATTGGTCCCCCTCCAGTTCAAGTGGAGACAAACTCCAAGCCATCCAGCCATTTTACAGTATAGGAGTCCCAGTCAATATGTGGAAAGTTAAAATCTCCTATCACAACTTTATATTTCCTGCAGGAGTCTGTTCTCTCTATAGATTTGCTCCTCCAATTCTCACTGACTATTGGGTAGTCTATAATACAACTTCATGAGTGTGGCCATAACTTTCTGTTCCTCAGCTCCACCCATATTGCCTCAGAAGAGAGACCTCTGGTCTGCCTTGCTTGAGCACAGCTGTAATATGTTCCCTGATGAGTAGTGCCATTCCTCCCCTTTTCATCACCCCTGTTCTATCGTGCCTAAGGCAATGGAAGGCTGAAACATTGAGCTCCAGTCCTGCCCCTCCTGCAACCAAGTTTCATTGATGGCCACAATGTCATTATTCCACGTGCCAATCCATGCTCTAAGCTGGTCTGCCTTTCCTACAATACTCCTTGCATTGAAATAGATGCACCTGAGAACATTTCCACCATGTTCAACTCGTTGATGTCTAATGGTGCATGCAATTTTAACCATATTTTCCTTCCTCCACTCCTCTATCCGCTCTTGCACTCTGGTTCCACTCCCCCTGTAAATCTAGTTTAAACTCACCAGAACAGCTCTAACAAACGTGTCCACAAGGATATTAGTCCCCTTCTAGTCCATATCCAAATAATCTCGTCAAAATATGTCCCACCTTCCCTGGAAGAGATCCCAATGATCCAAAAACCAGAAGCCCTGCCTCCTATACTACCTCTTCAGCTATGTGTTAAGCTGCATTATCCTTCTATCCTAGCCTCACCAGCATGTGGTTCGGAAAGCAATCCTGAGATCACTAACCTGGAGGTCCTGTCCTTCAATCTAGCACTTAACTCCCTGAACTCTCCTTGCAGAACCTTCTCACCCCCCCCCCCCCCCCACCATTTGCACGTCATTGGTCCCAATATGGACTACAACATCTGACTGCTCATCCGCCCTGCTGTAAATGCTGTGAACTCGATCTGAGATTTCTCAGGCCCTGGCACCAGGTTCACAGCATACTACTCAGGATACTCAAACTCTTCCACAGAAACTCTTATCTGTCTCCCCAACAATGGAACCTCCTATCACTACAACTCACCTCTTCTCCTCCCTTTCCTTCTTAGCCACAGGACCAGACTTCACATCAGAGATCTGATCGCCATGGCTTGTGCCTGGTTCCCATATACAACTTTACCATTACATCCCAACTCCTATACTCAATCCTTTGATTTATGAAGGCCACTATGCCAAAAGACGTACAACCTTATCCACCTGTGACACCACTTTCAGGGAATTATGTATTGTAGTCCCAGATCCCTCTGTTCTACCACACTCCTCAGTGCCCTACCACTTTCTTGGTTTGTTTTTCCAAAATGCAACACCTCACACATGTCTACGTTAAATTCCACCTGACATATTTCAGCCCTTTTTTCAGCTGATCCAGATTCTTCTACAAACTTTGAAAACCTTTGCTGTCCACAATGCCTCCAATCTTAATGTCATTTAGAAACTTGCTGATTCAATTTACCATATTATCATTTAGATCATTAATATAGACAACAAACAACAACGGTCCCAGCACTGATCCCTGAAGCCCAATACTAGTAGGCCTCCAGTCTGAAAAGCAATCATCTATTACTACTCACTGACTTCCCCTGTCCAGCCATTATTGAATGCTTTTAATGTTTCACCTACAGATAATCTGAGCTAAAGCCCAGCAGAGGAGGCAAGTGTAGGAAATGAATAGAAAAGATCATGCCACCAAGAGGAATGGGAAGAGTGCTGTGGAGTGTGCCAATTGTAATGGAAGAGGATTCAGAATCAGGATTTATTGTTATGAACAAGTCATGAAATTTGTTGTTTTGCAGCAGCATCTTAGAGTTAATATTCATATTATAACCATCTGACATCATTACTTTTTTTTCTTTGGCTTGGCTTCGCGGACGAAGATTTATGGAGGGGGTAAAAAAGTCCACGTCAGCTGCAGGCTCGTTTGTGGCTGACCAGTCCGATGCGGGACAGGCAGACACGATTGCAGCGGTTGCAAGGGAAAATTGGTTGGTTGGGGTTGGGTGTTGGGTTTTTCCTCCTTTGCCTTTTGTCAGTGAGGTGGGCTCTGCGGTCTTCTTCAAAGGAGGCTGCTGCCCGCCAAACTGTGAGGCGCCAAGATGCACGGTTTGAGGCGTTATCAGCCCACTGGCGGTGGTCAATGTGGCAGGCACCAAGAGATTTCTTTAGGCAGTCCTTGTACCTTTTCTTTGGTGCACCTCTGTCACGGTGGCCAGTGGAGAGCTCGCCATATAATACGATCTTGGGAAGGCGATGGTCCTCCATTCTGGAGACGTGACCCATCCAGCGCAGCTGGATCTTCAGCAGCGTGGACTCGATGCTGTCGACCTCTGCCATCTCGAGTACCTCGACGTTAGGGGTGTGAGCGCTCCAATGGATGTTGAGGATGGAGCGGAGACAACGCTGGTGGAAGCGTTCTAGGAGCCGTAGGTGGTGCCGGTAGAGGACCCATGATTCGGAGCCGAACAGGAGTGTGGGTATGACAACGGCTCTGTATACGCTTATCTTTGTGAGGTTTTTCAGTTGGTTGTTTTTCCAGACTCTTTTGTGTAGTCTTCCAAAGGCGCTATTTGCCTTGGCGAGTCTGTTGTCTATCTCATTGTCGATCCTTGCATCTGATGAAATGGTGCAGCCGAGATAGGTAAACTGGTTGACCGTTTTGAGTTTTGTGTGCCCGATGGAGATGTGGGGGGGCTGGTAGTCATGGTGGGGAGCTGGCTGATGGAGGACCTCAGTTTTCTTCAGGCTGACTTCCAGGCCAAACATTTTGGCAGTTTCCGCAAAGCAGGACGTCAAGCGCTGAAGAGCTGGCTCTGAATGGGCAACTAAAGCGGCATCATCTGCAAAGAGTAGTTCACGGACAAGTTTCTCTTGTGTCTTGGTGTGAGCTTGCAGGCGCCTCAGATTGAAGAGACTGCCATCCGTGCGGTACCGGATGTAAACAGCGTCTTCATTGTTGGGGTCTTTCATGGCTTGGTTCAGCATCATGCTGAAGAAGATTGAAAAGAGGGTTGGTGCGAGAACACAGCCTTGCTTCACGCCATTGTTAATGGAGAAGGGTTCAGAGAGCTCATTGCTGTATCTGACCCGACCTTGTTGGTTTTCGTGCAGTTGGATAATCATGTTGAGGAACTTTGGGGGACATCCGATGCGCTCTAGTATTTGCCAAAGCCCTTTCCTGCTCACGGTGTCGAAGGCTTTGGTGAGGTCAACAAAGGTGATGTAGTTTTTCAAGCTTTGTTGGGACCAAGGTAAACTGCCTCAGGATCTTCGTGATGCCACCATCATCACCCTGTACAAAAACAAAGGCGAGAAATCAGACTGCTCAAACTACAGGGGAATCACGTTGCTCTCCATTGCAGGCAAAATCTTCGCTAGGATTCTACTAAATAGAATAATACCTAGTGTCGCTGAGAATATTCTCCCAGAATCACAGTGCGGCTTTCGCGCAAACAGAGGAACCACTGACATGGTCTTTGCCCTCAGACAGCTCCAAGAAAAGTGCAGAGAACAAAACATCATTACTATAAAAAATAAAAATAACAGTGCACAAAAAGAAAGGCAGTATCTTTGGTTCATTGATTATTCAGGAATCTGATGGCAGTGGGGAAGAAGCTGTCCTTGTGCCATTGAGTGCTCGTCTTTTGGCTCCTGTACCTTTTTCCCGATGGCCCAGGCGGTGAGGTCCTTTGAGGATATAAGCTGCTTTTTTAAGACACCACATCATGTAGACGTCCTTGATGGAGTGATGTCTGGTGGCTATGAGTTAACAACCCTCTGGAGTTTATTCTTGTCCTGAGAGTGGGTGCCACCATATCAGGCAGTGATGCAACCAGCCAGAATGCCCTCCACAGAACACCTGTAGAAGTTTTCTAGAGTCTTTGGTGACATACTGAATCTCTTCAGGCACCTCAAAAAGTATAGATGCTGCTGAGCCTGCTTTGTGATTGCATCAATATGAAGGCTCCAGGACAGATCCATAGAGATGTTGACACCAGGAATATGAAGTTCTTGATAAGAACTGGGTCGTGTTCCCTTAATTTCCTCCTTTAGTGCGCAATCATCTCCTTTGCAGGCATTGAGCGCAAGGTCGTTGTCGTTACACCATTCAACGAACTAATCTATCTCCCTCCTGTGAATTTCCTCAATGCTGTTTGACACTACAACTGTAGTGTCGTGGGCAAACTTGTAGATAGCATTGGAATTGTGCCTGGCCACACAGTCTGGGTGTAAAATGAGTAGAGCAGTGAGCTATGCATGTATCCTTGGGATGCACCTGTGTTGATAAGCAGTGAGGAGGAGACATTGTTTCCGATGTGTACTGACTGTGGTCTTCCGATGAGAAAGTCAAGGATCAGACTGTGATTTTAAAATAACTTTAATTGTTGCTTCTGGAGCAGAAAGAGAAGATTTGATGTAGGCAGAGATTTAGAGGGGTCAAAGGGTAAGGACAGGTAGCTGGGACTGGAGGAACCATTCCTGCTTCATCTTGCCAGAAGGTGTGCAATAAGCATAGGCATAAAGAGTTATAATTAAATTACTGTTGAAAATTATGATCAGTATAATATTTAAATAAAGAATGAAGTTATTGCAATCAAATGATTTACTGTCCCTCCCCTATTGAAACTGGAAGTAGCCAAATTCAAAGGTTCAGGTTTTTAAAATTCTAATTTCAACTTGACCCACTAGCCAATTGCTGAAAGTTAAGTTCCACTCTCTGGTTATAGCATCTGCTATAAATTCCTCTTCCTTGTGTTACGGGTTATATTATATTTTGTATTATATATAAATAGGTTTTTAAAAGAGAAAAATTAGTGGGGGGATTCGTGTGTATGTCACCACAAAAAGACAGTAACACTTCACAAAACACATCTCATTTGAAATGCACGAGATTTGCTGAAAGAGAGACTTCATGTCCACATTGACTTTACAGAAACTTTGAAGAATGCCTATGGAGACTTCACAAGTAGGTATTAATTGGACTGATGCTGTGGAGTAAATGGACTATTGTTTTGAAAGCGACAGATGGCCAGGCAGAAATTTATTCCAGTGCTGCAATCTGTCTGGTTGCAGTTTGCTGTTCTAAGAGGGGTCATGTGGTCTTGCAAGCAGAGAGAGAGAGAAAGAGAGAGAGAACTGAATTCTTCAGTCATGGCAAGCTGGCAGCTTGATGAAACCCTTTTGAAGATGGGTTGTGAGTTCTGCGTTCAGCCTATTGTAAAGCCCTTGTAGTCCTTACAAGAGGAAATGGCTTGCTAGGGTGTTTCTCCTGAAATAAGGGAAACAAGAGGAACTCTGTGGTGACCTAGGAGAAGAGGTTATCATTTGGAAAACCCATTATGGGGCAAGTTTCTTTGGCATGACCCTGAGGTACTCATCATGGGAAATCAGTTTGTGTGACTCCAACAGCAACCAATCTCTATCTGAAATCAACTAGAACCTTCCAGAGTGGTAACCATTTAAGCACCAGAGCCTGGTGAAAATTCATAGTTGTTAAATTCTGTGCACAATGTAAGAATTGCCTGATACCGGTGAACTTGAAGGAGTGAGAAGTGAGATTGGACTGTGAATCAAAGAACTTTCCTGAACATATACACATTACATACACAAATTAGAATGAGGTTAAGTTAAGTTAATAGTAATAAGTTAAAGTTTCATCCTGTTTTTATGTTTAAAGAAAATTAAAAGCAACTTTTGTTTAAGTAGCCATTTGACTTGGTGAATTTCTATTGGTGCTGGGTGTTGGGGTCCTCTGGACTCATAGCACTTGTCACAAATAGGATATCTCCAGTTTGAGGCAGACTTTGTAAAATGTGGCATCTTATTAGAAGTAGGATTGTTTCCAACTCTATCTTACTTTCATCAGATTGACTCTTTACTTCTTCTTCCATAATAATGACTCCACCCCACTACCTCTGAAACCTGGAATAATTTGTCTGGAAACACAAAAGAGGATACAAATGTTGGAATCTGAAGCTAAACACAATCTGCTGGAGGAACTCAGCAGGTGGGTGAAAAAGAATGGTCAACATTTTGGGCCAAACCCTTTCAGCAAGACACCAACCATTCTTTTCTCCTGTTGATATTGTTCATCTTACTGAGTTATATTTTTCTCCTTATTCAATTTCTCCAAAAGTTTCCTTGATAAAATCCCATTTTCCAATTTATATCAATCAACATTATTATTAATTTAGCAAGTATCTGAGTATCTGCATCAGAACACAAGAGACTCACTTGGCATTTTTATGGGCTTCAATCAATGCATTACTTAGCTCTTCCTGTGTTTTTGCTAGAGTCTTTGTTGCTTTGAGGTCATGCTCTCGAAGTTCTGCAAGTTCACTGGAAATAAAAGACAGAACAATAAGAACAAGAAGTAGAAGCAGGAGTAGAGCATCTGGCCCATAGAGCCTGCTCTTTCATTCAATAAGATCATGGCTGAATGGCTGTGGACACGGCTTCATTTTCTTGGTTTTTCTCCTGACCCTGAATTCTTCTACGCAAAAAATCTCTTTATCCGTGTCTTAAATATATTTAATGAGGCAGCCACTACTATTTCTTGGCACAGAGAATTCCATAGATTCCCTTCTTCTCTGGGAGAAGAAGATCCTCCTCATTTCTAATTGAAATGTACTCCCAGGAATCTTGAGTCTACATCCCATAGCTAGAAACAGAGAGCTATAAATTTCATGATTTTTTTTCTAATGGTATTCTCGTGTTCTCATAGCTCTAGTCCATAGTCCAGATAGTGAAATCTTTGCAGCTAGATCCTCAAGAGACATTTTACTTAAACTTATCTGTGATATCAAATCTCAGTGCATTGAGCCTAAGCAAAGGATTTCCAGTTGTAACACATCTCCAAGTTAATGACAGCATGTAATTGATCAGAGGCTAGAAAGTTATTTTTCCTCAGCAAGATACTGAATGTCAGCTGCAGAATCTGGGTGTTTCTTAGCCATCAGTCTTCTCCTCTTCCTTCTCATTATTGAAGCACAGACTCTTTTTGGATGTTTTAATTGAAACTGTTGCTTTCCAGTAGATCATGCAAATAGTGACTATTTGCCTGTAACATTGGAAGTGAGTGCAAAGATTGTTCAAAGATCTGGCAGGGAGGGGGCATGCCACGTGATGATGTGGGGCTAGATGGCAAATCCCTATTCTCCTTGAAAAAGTTGAAGAAAAGAGTTAAAAAGGTTGAAAAAATTAAGAAAGAAGAAAACAGTGTCTGAAGATCTAAAGAATAATTCATAAATGTCACCAAAGAAAGAAAAACCAGCTGCAGCAATACAAGAAATCAAGCAAGAAAAAGATCAAGATAAAAAGGCCGACCTTGAAGAAGGATCATGGAGCTGTCCAGAAGGTATTGCCCAAGGGAGACAAGACGAAAGCTGGGGAGACCTTGGACATTGTCGCCCACTACAGGTGAAGAATTGACTCTGCGCATGCACAGAGCACAAAAAAATAGAGGCAAATTTTTAAACGACACTAGAGGCTTCCAGCTCCAGTGGACAAGAACAAGAAATATGTTATGAACAAGATTCTATGGTTATAAAGATGGGGAAAGTGAAGGAGTCTTACATATCTACAGCTGAAATAAAAAACTACATGGAGAATTTCCAGCAATCTATGATACTATTAACGGGAGAAATAAAAAAAATGTGGGGAGAGTACAGATGAAATAAGAATTTTACAAAAAAGCTGGAAAAAATTATGCAGCAGGTGGATAAAAGATTTGAAGTTATGGATGAAAAAATTAAATGGAATGAATTTGAAGTTCAAGGCATTAAAGAACAATCGAAGAAGGTACAAGCTGAAGTGGCTGCAACAAAAGATCAATTAATGTAGAAAATTGACATTCTAGAAAATTTTAGCAGAAGGAATAATATAAAGATTGTTGGACTTAAAGAAGATGATGAATATCAGGAAATTAAGAAGTTTTTACAGTGTTGGATTCTGCAATCCTTGGGGGTAACTGAATTTAAAGGTGACATTGAGATTGAGAGAGCACATAAAGCACTGAGACTAAAAGCCACAACCAGATCAGAGATCTCGCCCAATATTAGTTAAATTTCTTCATTACGAAGCAAGAGTGAAGATTTTGGAACTGGCAGCTAAACAAGCAAAAGAAAGATGGTCACCATTGGTTTATAAAGGAAATAAGATTTTCTTTTACTTTGATATAAGTTTTGATTTGTTAAAAAAGAGAAAAGAATTTAATGCAGTTAAAAATGTATTATGGTAGAAAGGTTATGCCTTTGTCTTTTTTTTTAATTTTTTATTTTTCACACCATAAATCACATTAGCCATGATATACACTATTTCTTTTTCACACATATACAGTGACCTTTTTCTCCCCCCCCCCTTTCCTCCCAAACCACCCCCCCACCCCCCACCCCCCTCATCCATTTTAGGTATACAATCTAGGTTGCATTAAGCCAGTCAGACAATGTTGTCATTCAACAAAATTACACCAGAAATTCTACTGAGTCCATTCTTTTCTTTCCTTCTCCTTCCATCAACTTAGGTAATGTTTGTCCCCGATAGGTTTTTGCTATTGTATTTAATGTAAGGCTCCTATACTTGTTCGAATATTTCAATATTATTTCTTAACCTATATGTTATTTTTTCTAATGGAATACATTTATTCATTTAAATTTGGTAGTTTCTTCCTTTTAATTTGGTTATGTATTCCATTAATATTTAAAGACATATAGTTCAGCGTAGCCCTTTTATATTTTGTTTATCTTCTCTTTCCGTTTTTCCATCATTACCTTTCCTCCTTTTCCATTTCTGTTTTCTTATTTTCAACTCTTTATAAGACAACATTCCAACAACATCCAACATTTTCCTTATTCTCCTATTTCTATCTTATTTATCCCCAATCTCCCCTTCACCTCCTGAGTTGTCCTTTATCCCTTGTCGGACAACCACATCTCCCCTCTCCATTTGGATTTGCGAATCCACTCGCAAGCGTCAACTGATTTTGCAGTGACCGCTATTTCCCCCCACCCCGCCTCCCCAGAAAAGATTTCACTTTTCATATGTCACAAAGGTCACTCTTTTAATTCCCTCCTTATTCTCTCTATTCCATTACCTTCCCTTATTAATTCTTGTCTATACTATCTATATTTTCCTCTAAGTACAGATACATTCACGTATGCTCATTGTCTCTATTCACTCTTATACCTCTTTACCCGCATACATATCAATCGTGATCATTTTTACTCTCATTACCCGTCTTCATCCCTCAGTCTATTTTTGTCTTTACCCACATAAATATCAATCGTGATCATTTTAACTCTCATTACCCGTCTTCCTCCCTCAGTCTATTTTTGTAATTGTTCTGCAAATTTTCGTGCTTCTTCTGGATCCGAGAATAGTCTGTTTTGTTGTCCTGGAATAAATATTTTCAATACCGCTGGATGCTTTAGTATAAATTTATACCCTTTCTTCCATAAAATCGCCTTTGCTGTATTGAACTCTTTTCTCTTCTTTAGGAGTTCAAAACTTATATCTGGATAAATGAAGATTTTTTGCCCTTTATACTCCAGTGGTTTGTTGCCCTCTCTTACTTTTTCCATTGTCTTCTCCAGTACCTTTTCTCTTGTAGTATATCTTAGGAATTTTACTACAATAGATCTTGGTTTTTGTTGTGGTTGTGGTTTAGAGGCCAATACTCTATGTGCCCTTTCTATTTCCATTTCTTGCTGTAGTTCTGGACATCCTAGGGTCTTAGGGATCCACTCTTTTATAAACTCCCTCATATTCTTGCCTTCTTCATCTTCCTTAAGGCCCACTATCTTTATGTTATTTCTTCTGTTATGGTTTTCCATTGTATCTATTTTTTGAGCTAGTAGTTCTTGTGTCTCTTTAGTTTTTTTATTAGATTTCTCCAATTTCTTTTTTATGTCTTCTACCTCCATTTCTGCTGCTACTGCCCGCTCTTCCATCTTGTCCATTTTCTTTCCCATTTCTGTTAAGGTCATCTCCATTTTATTTATTTTCTCTTCTGTGTTGTTTATTCTTTTTCTTAAATCCTTAAATTCCTGTGTTTGCCATTCTTTAAATGACTCCATGTATCCTTTAATAAGAGCAAGTATATCCTTTACCTTGCCTTTCTTTTCTTCTTCTATTTCACCGTACTCTTCCTCTTCCTCTGGGTTGACCATCTGTTGTTTCTTTGGTGCCCTTTCCTCCTCTTCTTTCTTGTTTCTATTGTCTTCTGTGGTCTCTTCTTGCTGCAGGTGTTCTGCAGCTGTCGTTGCCGGCTGTGGAGATCGACTCCCCAGCTGGTCCCCGCTCCCGTCGGTGTGTTTTTTTTCATGCGCGGTTGCGCACTTTTACTCGGCTCTGCGAGCCATTTTTGTAGTCCATTATTTACCGACCTGAGGGAGCGGGTTTCTCTCTCCGCAGCGGGCCTCTTCGGACAGGTAAGGCCTTCACCTTTTTCCTCCTTTGTCTTCTCTTCCTCTCTTCTTACCGTTGCTTTCGATTTTTCTTTTTTTGTCGCCATCTTCTTTCCACCTTTATACTCACTTTTCTGTAACTTTTATTTCTGTGCCTTTGTGTTTTCCTTTGTTTTTCCCGACTTTTCTGGAGAGGGCTGGAGTTCACCGTCCGGCCACTACTCCATCACGTGACTCCTCCTGGTTATGCCTTTGTCTTGAGGTATCCGGCAGTTTTGAAAGTTTTTGTTCCAAATGGGAAAAACAGGTTTTTTTTTTACGGAGCCTAATGAGGCAAAGGTGTATGTGGATTCATTGCTAACACTTGAATGGAATATATGACTGAATGAGTTCAGATGTAATTGAAAAATTTTGTGAGTTTAATGGGGAGGAGGGTTTTTAACCTATAAGTGATCTATAGGTTTAAAAGATCCATGAATGAATAAGTATGTATAATCATAATGCAACAGGAGACTGTATTGCATTTCAAGTGAGTTAGTTGGGAGTATGGAGTTAACTGTTGTGGAATCATGAGTTCAAGTGTGGTTTTGACTACATCCCGCATAGATCAGGACTTTAAAGAGGTAATAATATTATGCACTGGGGGGCGGGGGGGTTCTTTTCTTTATTTTTTCTTTTATTTTTCTATTGTACACCTGGATTAATCAAGAATATTATGAGATATGTTGTTCATGCTTTGAGAGGGGGAGGAGTGGGAGAGGAAGGATGAATGGACAAAAGATTTGATAAAGGTAATTAATGGTGGGAGAATTGAATTTTATGAGTATTAACAAAAATGGAATATAGAACCCAATAAAACGGGAAAAAATTATTAATGTGAATGAGAAAAACAAAAGTGGATATCGTTTTTTTTAAAATGAGAAACTTACTTGATGGAAAAAGAGCATAAAAAGTTAAAAATAGATTGGATTGGATTAGTATTGGCATCTTCATTTAATTCAAAAACTAGAGGTGTAGCAATACTAATACATAAAAACTTACTAAAATATTAGACAACTATAGATACAGTGGGAAGATATGTAATGTTTAATTGCCAAATTTACTCAGACTATTCAACTTTAATGAATGTGTATGGACCAAATGTAGATGTTGGAAAATTTATACATGATATATTTATGCAATTAACAAGTGCTAAAGAAAAAATATTAGTAGGAGGAGATTTTAATTTCATTCTTAATCCAAAACTAGACAGATCAGGTGGTAAAATTATAAAAATTAAAGTAGCTAAGATTTCAATAGATTTAATGAAAGATATAGGACTTAAAGATATTTGGAGAAGAATCCATCCAAGTGATAGGGACTATTCCCTTTATTCTTTTAGACATAAAACATATTCACATATTGATATGTTCATAGTCTCTGCACAGCTTCAAGCTAGAGTTCAAAAGATTGAATATCAAGCAAGAGTTTTATCTGATCATTCACCTTTAATTTTCTCAAATGCATTGGAGAAAGAACAAAATATAGGTTATGGATAGAGATTTAATATAATATTACTAAAGAGAAAAGATTTTTTGTGATTTTATGAGACAGCAAAAAAATCTTTTTCTAGAAACTAATGGAAATTCAGTAATGAATATATTTATAATATGGGATTCTATGAAGGCATATTTAAAAGGTCAAATAATAAGTTATACTTCTAAAATGAAGGCACAATATATGAAAGAGGTAGACCAATTGAAAGATGAAAAAAAATAGAGGACTATCTATCACAAGTTAAATTACCTATGTTAAATATGAGTTATCTAATTCCTTTTCTGAGATAGAAGTGCATGAGATTCAGATGTCATTACAAAACAATAAAGCTCTGGGAGAAATGAAAAAAAAAACACACAAATGCTGGAGAAACTCAGCAGGTCAAACAGTGCCTTTATACATCACCAACATTTTGGGCTTGAGCCCTTCATAAATCTCCAGGACAAGATGGTTTCCCTCTGGAGTTTTATAAAGAATTTAAGGAAATATTAATTCCTGTATTAATGGGAGTATTAGATCAAATGAAAGAGTCACATGACTTGCCAAAATCTTTTAAAACAGCATTAATAAGTTATTCCAAAATAAAAGATCCTTTCCAACCTTCTTCCTATAGACCTATATCATTATTAAATACAGATTATAAAATTGTATTAAAACTATTTGCTAATAGATTAACTAAATATTTACCAAAATTAATAAATATGGATCAGACTGGTTTTATTAAAAATAGAAGATCTGTAGATAATTGTAGTGAATGTCTGCCAAGCTCCTCGCACCCCTACTCAGAGTGAGCCCGAGAGGTTGGCTCACCCACCCCCCCACCCTGTGACCCCTAGTCAAATTGCCATGCTGAGGCTCCACTGCCTCATGCTGGCGATTCTGGAGCAGGTCCAGAAGTCAGTCCTTCCCACATTACTGACCCAGGACCTGTACCAGTTCCCAAGGTTACCTGTTTTGAGATGAAGCACCAGAATTCATAAACAACCTGATAGGCTGACATATTCATAAAACATCTCATTATATTTCAATTGCTTGCTAGATACTGGAGTATTTTGGCTGTTAGAGTATCTCAAGGCCAAAATGGTATCCATGTATTGCTTGCTTCAGTCTTTCCTAGCAGCTGTCCTTTTGATTTTAACCCTTCTTCTGCCAGGGGGACACTGTGGTGAATGTCTGCCAAGCTGCCTGTCTCCCCCCTCTGGTGAACCTTGCTGAACTAACATTCACTGTGCATTATCTCTACTGTTAAGGACACTCCCCTTGGATATATCTGTATATGCATCTATTGTCTTTCGTTATTGTACCATGAGTTTCTGCTAATAAAAGCCATGATTATTGTTTGACCACATCGTCTTTGTCTACTTCATCAACTGGCACTTCAATAATATAGTTAAATTGAGTTTTATAGGTGTAGCACAGAAAGAAAAGCCAGCAGTAGTGGTTGCATGAGATGCAGAAAAAGCTAGAATGGAATTTTTTAAAATTTAAAGTATAAAATACATTTGGAATTCTGAACGCTTTTATAGATTGGATAAGAGCATTATATAATCAACCAAAAGCTAAAGTAGTCACACTTAGACAAATATCGAAACATATTCTATTAGAAAGATCATCTAAACCAGGATGTCCGTTATCACCATTTTTTTTTTTGCTTTAGCTATAGAGCCTTTGGCAGAAATAATTAGAAGAGACAAAGAGATTAAGGGTTTTGTGATAGATAATATGGAACATAAAATCAGTTTATTTGCAGATGATGTTATAGTTTATTTAAGAAAACCGAAAGTATCCTTAAGTAAATTAAATGTAAGATGAGCAGAATATGGTTTAGCATCTGGTTATAAAGTTAATGTTGATAAAAGGGAAGTGATGCCTATGGTTGACATGGATTATATGCAAAGTTAAAAACATGTCAAAATTCAAATGGCAAAAAGATGCAATTAAATATTTAGAAATAAAAATTGATAGAAATTTAAATAATTTATTTTAATTGAATTATTTGCCACTATTAAAAAAGATTGAGGATGATTTTGAAAAGATGGAAAGATTTACCACCATCTTTAATAGGACAGGTAAATTGTATCAAGATGAACATTTTTCCAAGAATACAGTATTTATTTCAATCATTACCCATTTCTATACCAGAGAAGTTTTTCCAAGAATTATATAAAAATGTAAGGGAATTTATTTGGAGAGGTAAAATGCTAAGAGTAGCTTTGGGAAAACTGACTTGAAAATTTGAACATAAGATTACCAAATTTTAAAAATTATTATAAACTATCTCAATTAAGCTTCTTGTCCTCCTGTTATAAAAGTGGTGAAAAAAAAGAGCATGGGTTCAGATTGAAATGAATAAAATAGGAGAAACTATTTTAATGCATTTATTGAAGGTATGGAACGGAATCCATATGGAAAGAGGAAGTAAAAATTATAAAATACATAAGATATTTAAATTAAAACAATATCATCTTATTCTTTTTACTTTAAATAATTCTTTATTTGATACATGGTACAGTAAAGGTATACAGAGGATAAAAGATTGCTTTTTAGGTTCCTTCTTTATGACTTTCGAACAAATGAAAGAGAAATACGATGTACCAAACAATACAATTTTTCATGTCATCAACTTAAGTCATATTTAAATGGGAAACTAGGCATGAATTTAGTCCATTTGAATATTTAATTACAGATACATTTATTAAAAAATGTATTACTAATATGTATATAAAATTACAAGATACTGTGGGGAAAAGGAATTATATAAATCTAAACAAAGATGGAAAAAATACTTAGATATATAAATTCAAGAAATACGGTCAAGACTGTGCCAAGAGAGTGTGACAAATTCAATTAATATTAGATATCAAATGGTACAATATAATTTTTTACACCAATTATACTATACTCCATATAAATGGACTTAATACAAATTATTCTGATAAATGTTTTAGATGCAAAAAGGTAATAGGGACTTTTTTTTACATTCGGTTTGGTCCTATGTAAAAGTGTAAAGATTTTGGAAAGACTTGAGCATATTACTAGGACAAATGATAAAGATAAAAATGGAAAAAGGTCCAAGAATATTTTTACTTAGTAATATATATGAAGTAGATACAAAATTGAAGTTGGAAAAATATCAAACAAAATTTCTGAGTATAGCAATAGTGGTAGCAAAAAAAAATGTGGCAATAACGTGAAAACAGAGAATTTTATAACAATGGATAGATTGAATATTGAAATGCTAAAATGCTAAATTGTATACCATTAGAAAGGAACCAGATTGGGAATTTTTATAAGATTTGTGAACCATATATAGGCATTTCGTTATTAAAAGTCCATCCACATCACCCACTTCTCTCAATTAATATTTAGAAGATAAAATAACTATGGTAGCAATATGAATAGTGATAAATGTGTAGATTTAGGTGTTTTCTTTCTTCTTTTTGTTTTGGGGGTAGGAGGGAAGGGGTGGGGGAGAAAAAATAAAAAAGTTTTGGATCATTTTATATTGAATGTTACTGTAATGTACTATCTCTATATCATTAAGTAATTGTTTGTTATTGATACAAGTGATAAATAAAACTTTCACACAAAAAAAGGATTTGGCAGGGAAATCACAATTAAATTCAAATATGTCTTCCCCAAACATCAAGAGGCCTGCAGTTCAAACCTTCATTACAACATTTAAAGGGTATTTGGACATGTAGGACAAGATTGAAATGATGTGGCCCCAACTCAGCTCAATGGAACCAGCTTGGGCTGAAAAGTTGATTGGCATGGATGAGTTTAGCCAAAGAGCTTGCATTCATGCTACAAAACTCAGTGACTTCCCTCACTGGTAGAATTGAGATGGCTTGGAGCAAACACAACACAACCTGTATAATGAAAACAATCATGAAATTTGTTCAGCCATTCACGGTATTGCATCTATTTATTTTGTCAATACCACTCAAGTTCAATACAATTTTGGAAATTTAAAACCCCTTACTCTTGTCATCCCAATGAAACAAAAATTTCCAGATCAATTCCATGATTAAAGATAATCACCTGTTGAGTTTTTCTACAGCATTCTTGAAAATAAACAGCTCCAAAATAAGTTGCTTGTCCAACAACCGTTGCATCATGATCTCATTGTGCATACTAGTTAGATGGCGAGGAATGTAGTCCAATAAACCTACATACTTATCTCTGGAAAAAAGCAAGCAAACTATTACAACTTTTTTCAAACTAAAATATTAATCAAAAACATGGAACATTTTTAAAAATCTTCTCTCATTTAATTTTAATTAATTTTCCGTTCTTCTTTACATATAAACTGAGCAATCTCGCTGACATGTCTCTTGACTTTTTCAGCCAAGTCTTGGATAAATGTGATGATGGTGCCAGTTGTCTGAGCATTCCTGAAATCAATCATGCTTTCAGCTTGGGTAATCAATCATATTTTTGTAGTATTTCAATGCATTACTAAATGCTAATGGAGAGTTTGAATTCCAAACTGAGATAGTGTCAAGATTTGCAAGTTTGAGAGGAAATCTCATCACATGGTTATTTGGTTCAATGCACGGTATATGTGCTACCTGATTCTGACCTTGGAGAATTTTTTTAATCCTAATTTGAAAAATACTTAATAATTATGTTGTGATTATGGATCCTCTATCTTCTCATTTTTTTGTAACTTTTTTATTTATTGCACTATGAATCATATCAACAAAAATATATACCAATATTCTTAATTAAATATACAGTGACTCTTTATTTCCTTTTTTTCTCCCTCCCCTCCCTTCCCATCCCCCCTCTAAAACCACTAAATATTAAACATACAAGAAAACAACATCCACACAGAAAAAAATAAAGAAAAGTCGTGTCGTCTACTTTTACATATTTAAGTCTAATCATGCTTATCTTCTTAACACTTTAGAAGATGGAGGTCCGAAGTCAGCATTTTCTGTCATATTTCATATATGGTTCCCAAATTTCTTCAAACAATGTATATTTGTCATTTAAATTGTACTAAATTTTTTTCCAATGGAATACACTTATTCATTTCCATGTACCATTGTTGTACTTTTAGGTTCTCTTCCATTTTCCAGGTTGTCATTATACATTTTTTGCTAATAAATCTTTTTTTGGGCTCTATCTAATTTGAGACCTAGTTCTTTGCCTCTTACATTATTTAAGAGAAAAATTTCTGGTTTTTTTTGGTATGTTGTTCTTTGTAATTTTGCTTAATATCTGACTTAATTCTTCCCAGAAAGTATTCAGTTTTGTACATGCCCAAATTGTGTGTATTGTTGTTCCAATTTCTTCTTTACAGCTAAAGCATCTATCTGATATTGTTGTGTCCCACTCTTTTAATTTCTGAGGGGTGAGTCTATGTAACCAATTATATTGTATCATGCGTAATCTTGAATTTATTGTATTCTTCATAGTTCCTGTACATAGCTCTTCCCATGTTTCATTCTTTATCTTTGTTTAAATCTTTTTTCCAGCTTTGCTTCGGTTTATACCTTGTTTCATCTATTTCTTTACATTGCAATTTAATGTACATGTTTGCTATATTTTTTAATTATCATTGCATCTGTAATTATATATTCATAGCTGCTTCCTTATGATAGTCTCAATCTGTTTCCCAATTTGTCCTTTAAATAAGCTTTCAACTGATGGTTTGCAAACATTGTACCATGTGTTATTCCATATTTGGCTTTCAATTGTTCAAATGTTAATAAATTATTTCCCAAAAAGCAATTTTCTATTCTCTTGATTCCTTTTCTCTCCCATTCTCTAAAAAATAAGTTATCTATTGTAAAATGGATTAGTGTGTTTTGTGTCAATAGCATTTTTGGTATTTGGTAATTTAGCTTTTTTCGTTCCATGTGTATTCTCTTCCATATTTTAAGTATGTGATGCAGTACTGGTGAATTATTGTATTGCACCAGTTTTTCATCCCATTTATAAAGTATAAGGTCTAGTACCTTTTCTCCTATTTTATCTAGTTCTATCCTAGTCCAATCCAGTTTTTCTCCCATCTGATAAAAATTTGATAAATACCTTAGCTGTGATGCTCTGTAATTGTATTTAAAGTTTGGTAACTGTAACCCTCCTTGCTTGTATCTCTCTGTTAATTTGTCCAGTGCTACTCTCAATTTTTTCCCCTTCCATAAGAACTTCCTTGTTATTCTCCTTAGTCCCACAAAGAATTTCTCTGTCAAGGAAATTGGTAACGTTTGAAATAAGTATTGTATCCATGGAAATACATTCATTTTAATGCAGCAACTCTTTCCAATTTTCCAAATCCTCCTGTATTTTCCTTATTAATGACTGATAATTTAGTTTGTACAAGTGGATTAGGTTATTGTCTATCCTGATACCAAGGTAATGTATCGTTTGTGATTGCCATTTAAATGGAGATTCTTTTTTGAGTTCTGTATAGTCCATATTACTCATTGGCATCACTTCACTTTTATTTCAGTTAACATTGTACCCAGATATTTCTCAATTCTCCTTCAGTTTTATGTATAGCTCTTTTATTGATCTCTCTGGTTCTGTTAAATATACTATGACATCGTCTGTGAATAGGCTGATTTTGTATTCTTTCTCTTTTATTTTTATCCCTTTTATTTTGTTTTCCTTTCTTATCAGCTCCGCCAATGGTTCTATTGCCAAAGCAAACAATGAAGGGGACAATGGGCATCCCAGCCTAGTTAATCTGCTCAATTTGAAATGATTCGATACATATCCATTTACCACTACTTTTGCCAATGGCCTGTTATATAATACCCTGATCCAATTAATATATTTTTCCGGGAGTTTAAATTTCTGTAACACTTTGAACAAATAGTTTCACTCTACCCTGTCAAAGGCATTTTCCGCACCTAGCGTAACCGCCACCATTGGTCTTTTATTCCTTTGAGCTGCATAAATTAAATTAATAAATTTACAGACATTGTCTGCTGCTCATCTTTTCTTGACAAATCCAGTTTGGTCCTGCTTTGCCAATTATGGTACACAGTCAGTCGACCTGTTTGCTAGTAGTTTTGCTATTATCTTGTAATCTGTATTTAGCTGGTGCTAATGGGTCCTTTCCCGTTTTTGGAATTATTGTAATTATTGCTGTCTTACATGATTCTGGTAAATTTTGTGTTTCTTCCACCTGCTTCGTTGCTTCCAGGAAGGGTGGAATTAATAACTCTTTAAATGCTTTATAAAATTCTACTGGAAATCCATCCTCACTTGGTGTTTTATTAATATATCCTTAATATATCCTGTACTTCAGCCATTTCAAAAGGCTTTGTCAGTTTATTTTGGTCCTCTACTTGCAGTTGTGGTAGTTCGATTTTAGCTAAAAACTCATCTATTTTATCATTCTTTCCTGTGTCCTCGGTTTGGTACAGTTGTTTGTAAAATTCCTTAAAATTTTCATTTGGGTTGTATGTGATCTGTTTATCATTTTTCCTTGTCACTAATACAGTCCTTTTTAGCTTGCTCTGATTTAAGTTGCCATGCCAATATTTTGAGTTTTTCTCCCAATTCGTAATATCTTTGTTTTGTTTTCATTATGTTCTTCTCCACCTTATATGTTTGTCATATTTCATTTTTTTTTAAATCTGCTAATTTTCTCTATATTGTCCCTTTTCACTAATTATTTTTCTGTAATTGCTATCTTCCTTTCCAACTGTTCTACTTCCCAGTTATATTCTTTTCTAATCTTAGTTACATAGTTTATTATCTGTCCTCTAATGAAGGCCTTCATTGCATCCCATAGTATGAACTTATCTTTTACAGACTCTGTGTTTATCTCAAAATATGTTTTAATTTGGCGTTCAATATATTCCCTAAAATCCTGTCTTTTGATCAGCATGGGGTTTAACCTCCATCTATACATTCTTGGTGGGTTGTCCTCTAGTTCTTTTGTTAATAGCAGGGGTGAATGGTCAGAAAGTAGTCTAGCTTTATACTCAGTTTTTCTGACTCTCCCTTGGATCTGGGCCAACAACAAGAACATGTCTATCCTTGAGTATGTCTTGTGCCTACTCGAGTAATATGAGTATTCTCTCTCTTTTGGATGTTGCTTCCTCCAAATATCAATTAGTTTTATTTCTTGCATTGATTTAAGTGTGAATTTGGCTATTTTATTCTTTTTGTTTATTATCTTTCCAGTTTTATCCAACACTGGGTCCAAGTTAAAGTTAAAATTCCCCCCCCCCCCACCCCATCAGAATATTTACCTGTGTATCCACTATCTTTAGGAAAATGTCTTGTATAAACTCTTGATCTTCTTTATTAGGTGCGTAAATATTAAGCAAATTCCAAAATTCTGAGTATATCTGGCACTTTATCATTATATACCTGCCTGCTGGGTCTGTTATTTCTTCCTTTATATTGATTGGTATGTTTTTATTGACTAGTATAGCTACTCTCCTGGCTTTTGAACTGTATGATGATGCCACTACATGACCTACCCAGTCTCTCTTCAATTTGCTATGTTCTGTCTCGGTTAGATGCGTTTCCTGTACAAATGCTATATCTATTATGTCCTTTTTGAGTAGTGTTAGTAGCCTCTTCCTTTTAATTTGTTTGTGTAGTCCATTAATGTTTATGGTCATATAATTCAGCGTAGCCATCTTATACCTTTGTTTTCACATATCTCTCGCCTCCTTGTCCCCCATCTCCTTTCTTCCATTATTATTCTTTAAGTTTTCCTTGCTTTTCTCAGTGCACAACATGCTTAGAACACAAAGTACCCCTAAAATCCCCACAACAAATAACACAAAATAACGCTCCTGTTTTGGCTTGTCCTTAATCTCATATAACATAACAATTACAGCACGGAAACAGGCCATTAGGCCCTTCTAGTCCACACCGAACCAAACACACCTCTCTAGTCCCACCTCGCTGCACAATGCCCATAACCCTCCATCTTCTTCTCATCCATATACCTGTCCAACCTTTTCTTAAATAATACAATTGACTCCGCCGCCACTATTTCTCCCGGAAGCTCATTCCACACGGCTACCACTCTCTGAGTAAAGTACCCCCTCATGTTACCTCTAAACCTCTGCTCCTTAATTCTTAACTCATGTCCTCTTGTTTTAATCTTTCCTCCTCTTAACGGAAACAGTCTATCCACATCCACTCTGTCTATCCCTTTCATAATCTTAAATACTTCTATCAAATCCCCTCTCAACCTTCTACGCTCCAAAGAATAAAGACCTAATCTGTCCAATCTCTCCCTATACTCTAGATGCTTAAACCCAGGTAACATTCTGGTAAACCTTCTCTGCACTCTCTCCACTCTGTTTATATCCTTCCTATAATTAGGCGACCAGAACTGCACACAGAACTCCAAATTAGGCCGCACCAACGTCTTATACAATCTCAACATCACCTCCCAACTCCTATATTCCATGCAATGATTGATAAAGGCCAGCATACTAAAAGCCTTCTTCACCACCCTATTCACGTGAGTTTCTACCTTCAGGGAACGATGTATTGTTACTCCTAAATCTTTCTGCTCTTCTGTATTCATCAATGCTCTCCCATTTACCACGTTTGTCCTGTTCTGATTCTTCTTCCCTTGCTGGAGAACCACAACTCCCCTTTCCATTTGGTTTGCAATAATAATCGCAAGCATCAACCAATTTTGCAGTGACAGTTACTCCACCCTCCCCAGTCCCCCACCCAGAGAAGCACTATTCATTTTCTATACATACAACAAAGCTCTTTTTTCTTCCCTTTCCCTTCTCTTTTTCAACTTTAAACCCCTGTATTTACATTGTCTTTTTTTTTTAAACTACTTATTTTTATACATTTTCTTGTCCGTCTTTTTATTACTCCTCCTCATCTCGTTTCCTATCCAGCAATCGTTCTGCGAATCCTTGGGTTTCCTTTGGATCTGAGAACAGTCTATTCTATTCCCCAGGGATGAATACCTTAAGTACTGGGTGTCACAGCACAAAGTTGTAACCTTTCTTCCACAACATCGTTTTCGCCATATTAAACTCCTTCCGTTTCTTTAAAAGTTCAAAACTAATGTCGGGGTTAAAAAAATATTTTTTGTCTCTTATATTCCAATGGCTGTAATTTTCTTTTACTTTGTTCTTTTCCCACTCCAATATGTCCTCTCTTGTTGATTATCTTAATAGTTTTATTAATATGGATCACAACTTTTGGTGTGGTTGTGGCTTTGGTACCAGTGCTCTGTGTGCCCTTTCTATTTCTATTCCTTCTTGTAGATCTGTTGCTCCCAATACCTTCGGGATCCATCTTTTTATAAATTCCTTCATGTCTGTCCCTTCTTCGCCTTCTCTCACACCCACTATTTTTATATTATTGTCTCTACTTTACTTTTCCAACATATCATTTTTCTGGGATAACAAATCTTGTGTCTCCTTGATTTCTCTGTCTTTTTCTTTCAATTTTCCTCTTAGTTCATTTACTTCCATTTCTACAGCTGTCTTTCATTCTTCCACATCTTCTACTCTTTTTCTTATTTCTGTAATGGCCAGCCCGACACTTTGCATTTTATCTTCTGCTTTTTCCATTTTTCTTTTAGTTCTATTAAATTCAAGTATTAACATCTCTTTTAATAACCTCATATTGTCTTCAAAAAAGTCTGTTTATCTCTTTTACCTTCTTCTTTCCCTTGTAGATCTTGGTCTTCTTCCTTTTCTTTTTCGGTGGCTTCTCTGTGTCTCTTCTTTCCTCACTGTTTCCTCTTCAGCTCTTTCAGATGAAGCCATCCTGTCCCGTTTTTGGGCTTCTTGCTGCAGGAAGTCCCGCTGCTGATCCTCTGCTCCTCTTGTCGCTGGGTCTCCCTCTGCTGGGCACCCTGTTGCTGTCCGTCCTGATCCTGGGGCCCCCTCCCGTCAGTGTTTTTCTCTTGTGTGCGCACTGCACATGCACGACTCCTCACGCATACACAGTTGCCCATCTTTATCAGGTTCCGAGACCCATTTCTGTAGTTCACCGCTAGGGAAGTCGCTGCTCTGCCAGGCACTTACCAGTTTTGGGGTTCGGATGATCCTCTTCACGGGAGCTCCCTGCTCCTGTGTACAGGTAAGGCCTCCTTCTTTCTTTTCTGCCACTTTTCTCTCTTCTTCTTTATCTGTCGTTCTGGCTTTCTCTCTTTTCAGCACCATCTCCTGGTTCTTCTTGGTTATTTTATCCTCTTTTTATTTTCTGAACATTGTTTTTTTTTCCCCAACTTTTATTCTTTTCTCTGGAGAGGGCTGATTCTTCCTGACTGGCCACTACTCCATCACATGGCTCCCCTCCTTTATCTTCTCATTTCATGGGCAATTAAGGATGGACAATGAAAGCCAACCTTGTGATGACATCATGTCTTATGAACAAATAAAAAAGCTCCTTCCATTGTTTTCCATTATGCTTTAGGAATCACTGCATTTATTAGACTCACTTCATCTTCTCATACTATATTAAGTATATCAAGACAAACACAATAGTAATTGCAGAGGACACATTGTGAAGTAACACAGCAGAAGATTTCTTCCAACATTCTGACAATTTTGTTTTTCATCAACACTGGTAATATTCTTACTTTCTGTACACAAATCGACTGCCATACATTTAGGGTATTGTTTTAATTGGAGATCATCTATGGTTTTGACTGACCTGATTTTGGCAAGAAGCTCTCCACGTTCTGAGCAATCCACACTAACCTGACGAATGAGCTCATGGAACACAATGTTATAAATATCTTGCTCCTTTTTTACCAGGTCCAGCAAATGATGCATCTTAACAAATAAGAAACTTCACAATGTAATTGGAAACTACTTTAAAAATCTTTAAAGATCTTGTAGTCTTAAATAATAACAAAGGTTTAGAAGAAGGACCAATTTCCATTTTACTTAAAGCCGAAGTCAATGGAACGAATTGTCAAAAGCAAGTGTGCTGTCAATTTATTATGCATTTAGCACAAGCAAAATTTCTACCCAAGACACTAAATGATGATAAGCATTTAGACATTTTCTCATCCTTTTTATATTTGCATTATTTTTTGCTTTTCAGAGTAATGTAAAAAATATTTATTTAACACCCAAATTTAGTTTGGTAGTTTATCCTTAGTAATAAGAATATAAATAAATATCAATAAATATTTATATCAAGGACATTGGAAAATTTTCAAGAGGACAGTGAATTTGAAATCCATAAGTAGCCTATCAATAAGCAATCACAATTTTTTGATTTATAGTTTCTTGCATATGTCAATTGTAATTGCTCATCACTGCCAGCTACATCTTTGACCACCTTGGCCCTAATTCTATCAGCAATTCTTTCTTTAAAATTCACCCTCTTTTCTAACTTAACCAACTAAACATTTGAAATATATTGGAAAAAGAATTGACTGAGATTTTGGCTGCTCAAATTGAGAAAGATCATTTGTAAACTGAAATCGTCACAAAGATCTTGAACAGCCTTCTGGTCATGCTCTCTTACTGCAACCTTCAGGCAGAAGGTACAAAAGCATGAAGTTCAGCACTTCAAGGTTCAAGAACAGTGTCTTTCCAGCAGCTAACAGGCTTTTAAAGCTCTCTGTAGTACCCTAAACATAACAACCAAAGATTTGTCTGTACAACTCACAGAAAATTATTTTGCACCATAAGCCATGACCATGAATACATTATTTATTTTATTCTTCCTTTAATATTATTTTTTTCTCTCTGTGGCATCTTAATGATACTTAATTTATGTTGGTGTGCTTTGAGTAACTGGGAAGACGCAGCAAAACTTTAATTCCATCTATGCATGTATGTGTATTTGACAATAAACTCTCTTGTTCTCATTTCTAACATATGAACCAAAATTTTAGCAGCACAGGGTCAATTTAGTTTTCTGCTGACATTCATGTGCATCATGACTGTGTATAAGGAACAAGCTCAATTCAAAATAAACATTTATTTTATATTATTATAAAGCTCAACATCGCAAAAATAATGTAGTTCAGTGTCAAATTTTGTTTGATAATAGTCTTGTCTCTCTAATTGATCAAGCTTATTTACTCTGGAAAGTTAAAAGTATAACTTGCTTTTCGGATTTATTCTTGGATAACTCTTTCATGTCATTTGAACAATTATCCATGAAATATGATTTACCTCGATCTCATTTCTTTCGATATTTGCAGATTAGGAGTTTCTTAGTTTCGACTTTACCCTCTTTTCCCAATCGGGAGACTACGACTGTTTTAGAGGATATACTATATTCAAAATTCCCTCCAAAAGGTGTGATATCTAAATTATATAATTACAAAAATAAATTCTGGGACTTTTGAAAAGTTTAAAAATGATTGGGAAAGAGAACTCAACCTTCATATTTCCAATGAAAATTGGAATAAAATTTTGCGACTGATAAACTCTTCTTCTCTATGTGCAAAACATTCACTAATACAGTTTAAAGTTGTTCATGGAGCTCATATGTCTAAAGATAAACTCCATCGCTTTTATTCTCATATCGATCCTATATGTGATAAATGTCAATTGGAAATAGCTTCCCTTACACATATGTTTTGGTCCTGTCCCTCTTTACAGAATTATTGGAAGGAAATTTTTTCCATTATATCTACTGTTTTGAATATTGATTTACAACCACATCCCATTACTGCAATTTTTGGATTACCTATGATAGATTTTACTTATTTATCTCTTCCTGCGGATCGTATGATTACTTTTCTTACACTAATGGCTAGAAGATCTATATTATTGAATTGGAAAGAGGTTAATCCTCCCACTGTTTTCCAATGGTTTACCCAAACTATACTATGTTTAAATTTAGAGAAAATTAGAAACTCTGTCTATGAATCCCCTTCTAAGTTTGAGTTAACCTGGCGACCATTTATTCAATATTTTCATTTGTGGTGAGTTGATCTGGCTCTGTTTTCTTTCTATGATTATGTATGATAATTGGGCTGTAAGATGAGATCGGAGTGATCGGCGTGGTTTAGCTATATCTGTAGGTTTTTTTTTAAGTTTCTTTTTAAGTTTTTTAAATTCAGATTTGTTTTTTCTTCTTTTTTGGGTTTTTTTTTCTCTTTTTTCATATATTGTTATTAATTATATCTTTTTTTTTAGAGATAGTTCACACCCTAAACTGATCTAAATTTTTTTTTATGATATATTTTTATTCTGTAATATTATTGTTTAATATCTCTGTATTAATTCATTACTTACTATGTATTTTTTATACCCAACAATGAAGACGCTGTTTACATCCGGTACCGCACGGATGGCAGTCTCTTCAATCTGAGGCGCCTGCAAGCTCACACCAAGACACAAGAGAAACTTGTCCGTGAACTACTCTTTGCAGATGATGCCGCTTTAGTTGCCCATTCAGAGCCAGCTCTTCAGCGCTTGACGTCCTGCTTTGCGGAAACTGCCAAAATGTTTGGCCTGGAAGTCAGCCTGAAGAAAACTGAGGTCCTCCATCAGCCAGCTCCCCACCATGACTACCAGCCCCCCCACATCTCCATCGGGCACACAAAACTCAAAACGGTCAACCAGTTTACCTATCTCGGCTGCACCATTTCATCAGATGCAAGGATCGACAATGAGATAGACAACAGACTCGCCAAGGCAAATAGCGCCTTTGGAAGACTACACAAAAGAGTCTGGAAAAACAACCAACTGAAAAACCTCACAAAGATAAGCGTATACAGAGCCGTTGTCATACCCACACTCCTGTTCGGCTCCGAATCATGGGTCCTCTACCGGCACCACCTACGGCTCCTAGAACGCTTCCACCAGCGTTGTCTCCGCTCCATCCTCAACATCCATTGGAGCGCTCACACCCCTAACGTCGAGGTACTCGAGATGGCAGAGGTCGACAGCATCGAGTCCACGCTGCTGAAGATCCAGCTGCGCTGGATGGGTCACGTCTCCAGAATGGAGGACCATCGCCTTCCCAAGATCGTATTATATGGCGAGCTCTCCACTGGCCACCGTGACAGAGGTGCACCAAAGAAAAGGTACAAGGACTGCCTAAAGAAATCTCTTGGTGCCTGCCACATTGACCACCGCCAGTGGGCTGATAACGCCTCAAACCGTGCATCTTGGCGCCTCACAGTTTGGCGGGCAGCAGCCTCCTTTGAAGAAGACCGCAGAGCCCACCTCACTGACAAAAGGCAAAGGAGGAAAAACCCAACACCCAACCCCAACCAACCAATTTTCCCTTGCAACCGCTGCAATCGTGTCTGCCTGTCCCGCATCGGACTGGTCAGCCACAAACGAGCCTGCAGCTGACGTGGACTTTTTTACCCCCTCCATAAATCTTCGTCCGCGAAGCCAAGCCAAAGAAAAGAAAGAAGACTATGTATTTTTTATATCTCTTTGAACTGTATGTGTTTATAAATTATAATAATAATAGTAAAAAGATTGAAAAAGAAAGATAATAGTCTTGTGAAGTTTCTTGGGATATTTAACCAAGAAATACTCATTGTTCTCTAAATGCAAATTATTATTTATAGGTTGGATACCACTAATCAATTTATTTCCTAAAATGGATCCTTTATTATGCTATTTCCTTCAGTTATTAAGTGGCAGGGGTTATATATATATTACATCAATAATTGTGACTGTTTCAGGTGTGTTTCTTCATCTTTCGTGGAAAAAAAATTCATTTGATGCCTTTAAACTTAGAGCAGCTCCAATAAGATGTCCTAAATTGTTTAAATATTGGATTGAGGTTTTATGAAGGAACAAGACAATTCAGCATTTAAAAGGAACTAAAGAAGTTTGATAAAAACCTAAACTATGTTCAAGGTCAAGGAAATACCCCATCTCTTGATGAAGAATGGTGAATCATCATCGAGACAGAAATCAGGGCAAAAGTTATCAAGTATAAAAGTTGCTAACTTGTTTTTTAAGGTTATTGAAGAAGGGATAGAAGAGGAACAATTCACATGAGCAATTAGACAATAAAAAGACAGTTAAATTCTGCAACAAAGAAAATATCCAAAGTTTTAAATATTATTTGATGGAGTAAAAGGGGAAATCACATTTTCCCCTCTGCATAACAATTATAGAACTGCAAATGTTCTCATTCTCACAGTACCTGCACTTCTCCTTTTAACTCCTGTTTATTGTCATCATTGAACCCAACCTTTTCCAGCATAATATCCATCACTTGAGACAGCTGAATGGCCTCGAGTCTGCCATTGGGTTTCCTACCAGGATAAAACAATGGTCTAATTTTAAAGATGTGTGAATAATTTATTTTTCCTTTGGGTGGAGAAATTATTTACAAGAGGATGAAGGAAGTCAGTCACAGAACATTAAATAGTTTCACACTTGTTGCCAAATGGCCTAATTAAGGATGTATAATCAGCTATACAACTTACTGAATGCTTTTTTCTGCATTTTGCATACCTTAATCTTTCCTTTTTACATTCTGTTTTTACATTTCTTACCAGTTTACATTTGCTCTATATTTTTTTTCCTTCCTAATTGTTTTTTGGTCAATTTTCAATTTTCAGAGATAGCTACTCAAATTCCCACTAATTTTCAAGTTCAAGTCTCATCTCACTGTATAAAAACAACCTAACAAAACAGTATTTCTCCAGATCTCAATGTACCAACTTACAATACATAATCACATATATACATAAAAATACAATTTAAAAGGCACAGTTAGCATCGCAGTTAGTGCAATGCCTTTACAGCTCCCGCAATCTGGACTGGACCTGTGTTCAAATCCCACTCGGACACTAATGAGTTTGTATGTTCTCCGTGTATCTGTGTAGGTTTTCTTCAGGGGCTCCAGTTTCCTCCCATCTTCAGAACATACCGGGTTGTACACTAATGGGTGTAAATTGGACAGCACGGACTCGTAGGGCTGAATTAGCCTGTAACAGTGCTGTATGTCTAAATTTAAATTTAATTTAAATGTACAAATATTTTGGGATGATTTACTTAGTTACTCATTAATCTCACAACCTGTGGAAAGAAGTTATTTCTTAACCTGGCAGTCCTGATTTTGATGTTCTTGTACCTCCTGAAATTTTCAAATTCCCATTAATTTCATAGCAACATTAAAATTCCTTTCTTTTGATCCAATGTTAATTTAATTATATAACCCTCAAAGTCAAGGCAAAATTCAATAATATTATCACTGCTCTTCTGGTGAGATTATCCATTAACCCGAGGACATGACACAAGATATTAATTCAAATAACCTGTCTTCTGCTTGGATCTACAACAAATTGCTCTGGAAAGCTTTCCTCAAGAAACTTTTTGAATGTAAAATTACCTTTACTGAAAAATAGTCACTTCCGTTTTATTGGGATCTTGTTTGTTTACAATGTAAATAAATGCAAACTAGGGATAATATTGCAAAACCACTCATCAGCCTTGAGCATAAGAATGGTCTCCAAGTAAGCCCTGCTGAAAAACATGCATCTATGACAGAAATATGCTGTTTGTATGTTCTACACATGCCAATAACCTGCCAGAAATTATTACCCTGCTTTGTGTACAGTAGGAACAGCCTAGTTAAGATATTTGACGACACTGCTGGCACAATAATGGCATCTACAATATGTAGTTTTTGCAAATACAGTGAAATTCAGTGACTTCAAAAACAAGCTTAAAATCTTTAAGGGCATCACCAAAAAAATTTGATTCAATTAAAAAGTCAGAACTACTCACATGGATGGAAATACTCTCAGCTTCTTCGCATGGTCTTCTAGTAGGGTGGTATATTTACTACAAGATTAACCACAAATCATTCCAGTAGATACTTTGAAGTTTAAATTATGAATTAGAAACATGAATACAAGATTTACTTTTTAGTGAAGGAAGAAAAAAGTCTGAACTTTACATCATGGAAACAAGCCCTTCAGCCCAACATTCCAAATCAACCTGAGCTGGTTCCATTTGCTTATGTTTAGCCCATTATCTCTGTAAACTTTTCCCATCCATGTACCTCTCCAAATGTCTTTTAACATCATAATTTGCACCTGCCTCAATACCCTCCTCTGGCAGCTCTTTGCATATACCCACCATCCATTTGGTGAAAAAGTTGCACCTTCAATCCCATTTTAAATCTTCCCTTCCTATTTAAACTGATGCCATCTCGTTTTACTCTCCCCCTCCATGGACAAAAGACTAATTATTCTTGTTATCTATGCCTCTCATGATTTTTTTATTACTCTAAGGTCACCCCTTAAGCCTCTTTCACACTGGCACCTTGTCCGAATAATTGACAGCCAATCTAGTGGTTGAGGGTCCTGTGTGAAATCTCCTTAATTGGCACACAGGCATCAAGTTACACCAGGGCTGATACAACCTAGGTAGTGACGTGTTGATGACGTTTTTGCGTTAAGTGCAGGAATGTGAAGGAAACAAAAGATTAAAAAGGTATAAACTGCGGCAACCTATATAAACCTTTATAAATTTCTAAAGGACCATGGAAAAGTTGCAGTGGGGGAGGGGAAGAGAGAGAGAGAGAGAGAGAGAGAGAGAGAGAGAGAGAGAGCAAGTGATGGCGGATCTGCCCTTCCAGAATTCTATGCAGCAGAGAGAACCCCCCCTCGAGGAGTGCTCCATGCATACAGCACTTTCCCTGCTGCAAGGAATTCTGGGAGGGCAGATCTGCCGTTGGTCTTTCCCGTGGACTTTATAAATTGTGCGCTGTTGCCGCTAGGACTATCCCAGTCTTTATAAATTATGCGGCCGGGGGGGCGTGGCAAGATGGCGTAGGGAACAGACGTGCCTTCCAGACCTCTCCTGACTCTGATTTATTGTTTTGTCTTTAAGCACCCGTTAAAGTTCTTTTAAAAGTTTATAAATAATAAGAGGTGTTGGATTAGTGCCTAATGGTTTATATGCAAAAAAAAAGGTAAAATAAAATATCAACAGACTGTTAAAAAACTACATTTTCCGAAATTGTCTGAGCCTACTTGTTTACAAGAATCCAGGTCTTAACGTAGAATGGATCCAGAGGAGGACGTGCAGAGTTCGGCATTGAAGCTTCGTTTTAAGCCGGTGAGGCTCTCTGAAGGTCGCACTCAACAGCTTTCAGAACAAGGGGCTGGACGGGTGCCAGTGTTTCGCACAGTGGCCACTGCAGGTGTTGTTGGTGAGGTTTTGACAGTTGAATCAGCTGGGGCGCCACCAGCTGGAGAGATAAAGAGTTGTCATTCGACTGCTATAGTGGTGGCGCTGCAAAATGCATCTTCAATTACAACGGTTTTTCCAGACATCGATTCAGTGAAGATGATTAAAGAGATTTGGCTTAAAGATAACCCTGATCTTCAGTCTCCTGGCATTGCTGGGGGGACTTTGAGAGGGATTTTTATACGAAGTCAAACTGCTAGAAAAGATACTAAATTAAGGGAAGGGACAGAAGATCCCGTAGTCTCTAAGGAACAGCAAGACCCCATTATGCCTGAATCTACTTCTGTTGAAATGTCTGTTAAGGATCTTGAAGATAAGATATATTCTGTATCGAGTCACTTAGCTAATTTTGTGAACCTGTTTATTTCCAAGATTAATGC